>NC_083567.1:36051142-36722967 GCF_019925205.1 Metopolophium dirhodum | reverse complement strand
TTAACCTAACCTAACCTAACCTAACCTAACCTAACCTAACTAACCTAACCTAACCTAACTAACCTTAACCTAACCTAACCTAACCTAACCTAACCCCTAACCTAACCTAACCTAACCTAACCTAACCTAACCTAACCTAACCTAACCTAACCTAACCTAACCTAACCTAACCTAACCTAACCTAACCTAACCTAACCTAACCTAACCTAACCTAACCTAACCTAACCTAACCTAACCTAACCTAACCTAACCTAACCTAACCTAACCTAACCTAACCTAACCTAACCTAACCTAACCTAACCTAACCTAACCTAACCTAACCTAACCTAACCTAACCTAACCTAACCTAACCTAACCTAACCTAACCTAACCTAACCTAACCTAACCTAACCTAACCTAACCTAACCTAACCTAACCTAACCTAACCTAACCTAACCTAACCTAACCTAACCTAACCTAACCTAACCTAACCTAACCTAACCTAACCTAACCTAACCTAACCTAACCTAACCTAACCTAACCTAACCTAACCTAACCTAACCTAACCTAACCTAACCTAACCTAACCTAACCTAACCTAACCTAACCTAACCTAACCTAACCTAACCTAACCTTCAGCGGTGGCTGTCGTGACGATCAGACGTGTCCGTGCGTCGCTCCCGCTGGTTTATTATTTTTCTCCGTAATTAGTTAACTGTTTTTTACGCGCTAGCTGTCGCTTGAAGCGTCACGCTATTCTGCGTCGACCAGTCCAAATCGCGTCGAAATCGGTTGTGTTTTCGCCGAGAAATCTCATTTATCGTGCCTTTTATGTGTATTGAGCTACTGTGCTACGCACTATTCGTGTTTTTGATAAAAAGTGCGCGTTCGGGCCGGTGTCGTTTTCGAGTCGGCCCGATTAAGACCCACCGGACCCTCCTGAAGGGCTCGGTGCATCTCGCGTCCACCCCGGACCCCTCGGTGCCGAGTAAGCACACAGGACAAGCCCCGCGCCGCCGTGAAGATTTGGGCCGAAACACACGCGGAAAGTTCACGCGCTGTGGCCCAGAAGACGCGTCTGGTGAAGACGAAGCCGCGGCCACCTCGACCGTAGTTTTCCGACTAACAACGGGTGAGTAAACCGAGTTTTTCTTTACCCCCTATCTCTTTGCACGGCCGCCCAAAGCCGCCGTGTGGAAAACGGGAATTCCGGCGAAACAGCTGATTCTCGCGTCGGGGGAAGAACTGCCCCGTGATAAGGCGACGGGGAACAGCCGACGGCGTGTGGCCTAGTGTCGGCGGCCAACTGACGGCCTTATTTGTCCTTTGGCGCCAAATTTAAATTTGCCTCCAAAAACAGTTTTTTGAGGATAACTCGTTGGGGATTGATTTTAGAGCTTCGGGAGAAAAATTTTGCCCTCCCGAAACCCCCTGTCCTACCAGGACGATCCCCAATAAGTTCCCGCAGGTTTTTACCCCCCTTCCCCCCCAGGGGAGGAGTTAGGATAGGGACAGTGAGGTGAGTGACCAACTAGTCACACCCGAAGCTAGCTTCACTGCTGAGTGGAGAAGCGGTAGCAACAAAGGGGGCAAGGGTCACCGGACCTCCCCCTTGCCATGGACCCCTCCGGTGCAACTGGCAAGAACCTTGCGGAGGCAGGTAAGGAGCCAGCCTATTTGGCCCTCAGTCATCTAGGCCAATGCGTGGCAACTCAAGACGGAGGCATCAAACTACTGCTTGCCAAGGCTGCGGCGTTGGAAGGTATCAAGGATAAGCTACGTTCAGAAACAGCTAAAACCGCGATCAGTGACCTAATGGAAGTGCTCAACGCCATGGAGGGCTGTCACAAGAAAGTGATCATGGCGTTCAATGATACCAAAAGGCTATTCAGAAAGGAGGAGGAACTAAAGAGAACCAATTGTGACGCCAACCCACCAAAAGCCCCTTCTGCAGAAGCCGGCACGCAGTCTCCCTGCTGGTGGGACATCGGCGAAGCGCCAGCCCAGTCAACGACCCGGGAAGACGCAGGTCAAATGATGGTCGCGCCACAATCATGGACTGACGTGGTAAGGAAGGGGAGGCCGAAAGGGCGGACAACGGCAACAACGGAGAAAGCAGCGGGAGGAGAGCCCCGGCTGGAGAGAGCATCTGGAAACCTCGGGAAGACACCCACCCCACAGCCGCGCAACAGAACGCGCCCTGCGGCACTATTGGTGAAGGTAGGTGCTGAAGGTTTCCCAGAACTGGCGAAGAAGATTCGGGGCGGCGTCAACGTCGACGTCATCGGCGACAGCATCGTTGGCGTACGCCAAGCCAAATCCGGCGGCCTTCTTATAGAGATCCGCGGTGACCAGGCCCGGTTTGAGGCTGTCCGCGCTGAAGTCGTCAGATCAGCCGGCGCGGAGGTCGAGGTACATTCCCTCCAGCAAAGGATGACGGTGGAAGTCCGCGACCTGGACGAGTGGACCGGAGCCGACGAGGTCGCAGAGGCAGTGGCAAAAGCTGTCGACGTCAACCTAGAAGCCGTGAAGATACTAAGCCTCCGAAAGAGGTTTGGTGGCGCTCAGACAGCCCTAGTCTCGCTCCCGCAGGCCTCCTCACGCGGGTTGATCAGCTCGGGCAGACTGCGGGTCGGATGGGTGAACTGCAGGGTGTCACTGGCTGACCCAAAGGTCAGGTGCTTCCACTGCCTGGTTTTTGGGCATATGTCTAAGGACTGCGTGGGACCGGACAGGACAGGGTGCTGCCGAAGATGCGGAGAAGAAGGACACAAGGCTGCCAGCTGCAACGCTTCAGCCACGGCGATAAACGTGTTCGCGAAAACTGTCGACGAGGAGGGTAGGAAGAAGCTATGATCAGCCACTACCAGAGTCACCCCCGGAGCGGTTCCACACCAGCGGGGACGGGTGTAGTACAAATTAATTTGAACCACTGCTGGGCGGCGCAACAGCTTCTGCTGCAGACGATGGCCGAGAGAGGCGCGACGCTGGCGGTTTTATCGGACTACAACAGGGCCATGGGCGACTCTGATCACTGGGTCGGTAGCAGTGATGGCAAGTGTGCGGTATACGTTTCAGCCAAGTCTGACGCGGTCATCGCCGACCAAGGTGCCGGCATCGGCTTCGCCTGGGCGAGGGTCGGGACGGTTACGGTGTACAGCTGCTACTGTTCGCCGAACTGCTCCCTTCAGGAATTCGACCTCTTCCTGTGTGGTCTAGAAGGGTCGATACGTCGCCATCCTGTTGCGACTGCGAGTCTAATTGTGGCCGGCGACTTCAACTCGCATTCCGCGGAGTGGGGTTCGGCGACAAACGACGCGAGAGGGGCAATGCTGTCCGATTTCGCCTCGACTTTGGGCCTGGTCGTTAGGAACATTGGCACACAGCCGACGTATAGAAGGGTCAACGCGTCGTCAGTCATTGACGTCACCTTCATGCGCGCTGCACACAACAGCCGCCTAGCTATCTCGGACTGGGAGGTCTTAGATGATGTCTACTCCGCTAGTGACCACAACTATATATACTACGTATTTACGTTTCCTGTGGTTGATACAGCTCCGCCCGAATCAGCGGCTACACGGTTACCGGGGTGGTCCATCAAAAAGTTAAACCCTGACGCGGCCAACGTCCTCTGGAACCTGACTGGACCTCCACGCCCGTTGCTGGCCGACGCCTCCGCTGCAAAGCACGCCGAGAGGCTCAACGACCTCCTGACAGCTACGTGCGAAGCGGCTATGCCACGTAGAACAATCTTCCAGAAGAGGCGGAGAGTACACTGGTGGAACCTAACCTAACCTAACCTAACCTAACCTAACCTAACCTAACCTAACCTAACCTAACCTAACCTAACCTAACCTAACCTAACCTAACCTAACCTAACCTAACCTAACCTAACCTAACCTAACCTAACCTAACCTAACCTAACCTAACCTAACCTAACCTAACCTAACCTAACCTAACCTAACCTAACCTAACCTAACCTAACCTAACCTAACCTAACCTAACCTAACCTAACCTAACCTAACCTAACCTAACCTAACCTAACCTAACCTAACCTAACCTAACCTAACCTAACCTAACCTAACCTAACCTAACCTAACCTAACCTAACCTAACCTAACCTAACCTAACCTAACCTAACCTAACCTAACCTAACCTAACCTAACCTAACCTAACCTAACCTAACCTAACCTAACCTAACCTAACCTAACCTAACCTAACCTAACCTAACCTAACCTAACCTAACCTAACCTAACCTAACCTAACCTAACCTTCAGCGGTGGCTGTCGTGACGATCAGACGTGTCCGTGCGTCGCTCCCGCTGGTTTATTATTTTTCTCCGTAATTAGTTAACTGTTTTTTACGCGCTAGCTGTCGCTTGAAGCGTCACGCTATTCTGCGTCGACCAGTCCAAATCGCGTCGAAATCGGTTGTGTTTTCGCCGAGAAATCTCATTTATCGTGCCTTTTATGTGTATTGAGCTACTGTGCTACGCACTATTCGTGTTTTTGATAAAAAGTGCGCGTTCGGGCCGGTGTCGTTTTCGAGTCGGCCCGATTAAGACCCACCGGACCCTCCTGAAGGGCTCGGTGCATCTCGCGTCCACCCCGGACCCCTCGGTGCCGAGTAAGCACACAGGACAAGCCCCGCGCCGCCGTGAAGATTTGGGCCGAAACACACGCGGAAAGTTCACGCGCTGTGGCCCAGAAGACGCGTCTGGTGAAGACGAAGCCGCGGCCACCTCGACCGTAGTTTTCCGACTAACAACGGGTGAGTAAACCGAGTTTTTCTTTACCCCCTATCTCTTTGCACGGCCGCCCAAAGCCGCCGTGTGGAAAACGGGAATTCCGGCGAAACAGCTGATTCTCGCGTCGGGGGAAGAACTGCCCCGTGATAAGGCGACGGGGAACAGCCGACGGCGTGTGGCCTAGTGTCGGCGGCCAACTGACGGCCTTATTTGTCCTTTGGCGCCAAATTTAAATTTGCCTCCAAAAACAGTTTTTTGAGGATAACTCGTTGGGGATTGATTTTAGAGCTTCGGGAGAAAAATTTTGCCCTCCCGAAACCCCCTGTCCTACCAGGACGATCCCCAATAAGTTCCCGCAGGTTTTTACCCCCCTTCCCCCCCAGGGGAGGAGTTAGGATAGGGACAGTGAGGTGAGTGACCAACTAGTCACACCCGAAGCTAGCTTCACTGCTGAGTGGAGAAGCGGTAGCAACAAAGGGGGCAAGGGTCACCGGACCTCCCCCTTGCCATGGACCCCTCCGGTGCAACTGGCAAGAACCTTGCGGAGGCAGGTAAGGAGCCAGCCTATTTGGCCCTCAGTCATCTAGGCCAATGCGTGGCAACTCAAGACGGAGGCATCAAACTACTGCTTGCCAAGGCTGCGGCGTTGGAAGGTATCAAGGATAAGCTACGTTCAGAAACAGCTAAAACCGCGATCAGTGACCTAATGGAAGTGCTCAACGCCATGGAGGGCTGTCACAAGAAAGTGATCATGGCGTTCAATGATACCAAAAGGCTATTCAGAAAGGAGGAGGAACTAAAGAGAACCAATTGTGACGCCAACCCACCAAAAGCCCCTTCTGCAGAAGCCGGCACGCAGTCTCCCTGCTGGTGGGACATCGGCGAAGCGCCAGCCCAGTCAACGACCCGGGAAGACGCAGGTCAAATGATGGTCGCGCCACAATCATGGACTGACGTGGTAAGGAAGGGGAGGCCGAAAGGGCGGACAACGGCAACAACGGAGAAAGCAGCGGGAGGAGAGCCCCGGCTGGAGAGAGCATCTGGAAACCTCGGGAAGACACCCACCCCACAGCCGCGCAACAGAACGCGCCCTGCGGCACTATTGGTGAAGGTAGGTGCTGAAGGTTTCCCAGAACTGGCGAAGAAGATTCGGGGCGGCGTCAACGTCGACGTCATCGGCGACAGCATCGTTGGCGTACGCCAAGCCAAATCCGGCGGCCTTCTTATAGAGATCCGCGGTGACCAGGCCCGGTTTGAGGCTGTCCGCGCTGAAGTCGTCAGATCAGCCGGCGCGGAGGTCGAGGTACATTCCCTCCAGCAAAGGATGACGGTGGAAGTCCGCGACCTGGACGAGTGGACCGGAGCCGACGAGGTCGCAGAGGCAGTGGCAAAAGCTGTCGACGTCAACCTAGAAGCCGTGAAGATACTAAGCCTCCGAAAGAGGTTTGGTGGCGCTCAGACAGCCCTAGTCTCGCTCCCGCAGGCCTCCTCACGCGGGTTGATCAGCTCGGGCAGACTGCGGGTCGGATGGGTGAACTGCAGGGTGTCACTGGCTGACCCAAAGGTCAGGTGCTTCCACTGCCTGGTTTTTGGGCATATGTCTAAGGACTGCGTGGGACCGGACAGGACAGGGTGCTGCCGAAGATGCGGAGAAGAAGGACACAAGGCTGCCAGCTGCAACGCTTCAGCCACGGCGATAAACGTGTTCGCGAAAACTGTCGACGAGGAGGGTAGGAAGAAGCTATGATCAGCCACTACCAGAGTCACCCCCGGAGCGGTTCCACACCAGCGGGGACGGGTGTAGTACAAATTAATTTGAACCACTGCTGGGCGGCGCAACAGCTTCTGCTGCAGACGATGGCCGAGAGAGGCGCGACGCTGGCGGTTTTATCGGACTACAACAGGGCCATGGGCGACTCTGATCACTGGGTCGGTAGCAGTGATGGCAAGTGTGCGGTATACGTTTCAGCCAAGTCTGACGCGGTCATCGCCGACCAAGGTGCCGGCATCGGCTTCGCCTGGGCGAGGGTCGGGACGGTTACGGTGTACAGCTGCTACTGTTCGCCGAACTGCTCCCTTCAGGAATTCGACCTCTTCCTGTGTGGTCTAGAAGGGTCGATACGTCGCCATCCTGTTGCGACTGCGAGTCTAATTGTGGCCGGCGACTTCAACTCGCATTCCGCGGAGTGGGGTTCGGCGACAAACGACGCGAGAGGGGCAATGCTGTCCGATTTCGCCTCGACTTTGGGCCTGGTCGTTAGGAACATTGGCACACAGCCGACGTATAGAAGGGTCAACGCGTCGTCAGTCATTGACGTCACCTTCATGCGCGCTGCACACAACAGCCGCCTAGCTATCTCGGACTGGGAGGTCTTAGATGATGTCTACTCCGCTAGTGACCACAACTATATATACTACGTATTTACGTTTCCTGTGGTTGATACAGCTCCGCCCGAATCAGCGGCTACACGGTTACCGGGGTGGTCCATCAAAAAGTTAAACCCTGACGCGGCCAACGTCCTCTGGAACCTGACTGGACCTCCACGCCCGTTGCTGGCCGACGCCTCCGCTGCAAAGCACGCCGAGAGGCTCAACGACCTCCTGACAGCTACGTGCGAAGCGGCTATGCCACGTAGAACAATCTTCCAGAAGAGGCGGAGAGTACACTGGTGGAACCTAACCTAACCTAACCTAACCTAACCTAACCTAACCTAACCTAACCTAACCTAACCTAACCTAACCTAACCTAACCTAACCTAACCTAACCTAACCTAACCTAACCTAACCTAACCTAACCTAACCTAACCTAACCTAACCTAACCTAACCTAACCTAACCTAACCTAACCTAACCTAACCTAACCTAACCTAACCTAACCTAACCTAACCTAACCTAACCTAACCTAACCTAACCTAACCTAACCTAACCTAACCTAACCTAACCTAACCTAACCTAACCTAACCTAACCTAACCTAACCTAACCTAACCTAACCTAACCTAACCTAACCTAACCTAACCTAACCTAACCTAACCTAACCTAACCTAACCTAACCTAACCTAACCTAACCTAACCTAACCTAACCTAACCTAACCTAACCTTTTTTTTTTTTTTTTTTTTTTTTTTGGGTGATATCGGGAAACTGGGAGGGAACTGCTTGCGCATTACTTCCTCCCGGCCCCCATCATTTATTCAACAAATGTACATAAACGGTTGAGTATGGCCCGGCTAATCCCCGGACCATAGCTCTTACATTAAGCTTCTAAAAAATACAATATGAAGGGTTCTACCTTCCATAAAATGCGCCATTCCAGCTACAAAACATTTCCAACTTAACTATATTTACGGATGTCGCTGCCGTTCAGTCTCTTCCTCCTCTTTGGTCCTTAGGATACTGCCAATATATCTCTCTATTCTCGTCCAGCTGGCCATGTCTTTGAGCATCAACTGGACCGCCGTGCCTGGTGAGAACTCTTCCCCCAGCATGAATTCGAGATCCCTCTTCTTGGCTGCCCATCTTCCGCAGTTGAAGAATGTGTGCTCGGCATCATCTTCTTCATACCCACACGAGACGCACTCAGGACTTTCTACTCGCGTGAACCTATGTAGGTAAGATTGGAAACACCCATGACCAATTAGAAATTGGGTTAGATGGTATCCAATTCTACCGTGTTTTCGATTAATCCATGTGCATACATTGGGAATCAATTTTCTGGTCCATTCACCGGTCTTGTTGTTATCTTCCCATTCTGTCTGCCACCAATGGACTATCCGCTCTTCGGAGAGCCGCTTTGCCTCCTTTTTGTCCATGCCGTATGCGTTATTGCTAAGTCTCCTCGCATCGGCCCTAGCACGTGCGGCTAAGTGTATTGGGGTTAGGCCCGCTACCACAAGTATCGCATCTGTTGGCGCTGTTCGGTAGGCACTTGCCACCCGGACGGCCATTCTCCTCTGTGGGCCGAGTATCATCTGACGGTGATTGTGGAAAATCAATGACGCGCTCCAAATTGGTGCGGCGTACAGTAATTGATTTTCCACTACTGTTGCCAGGAGTTTCCTCCTGCACGGTTTCGGGCCACCGACGTTCGGCATTATTCTGGATAGCGCAGTTGCCGTCTTGTCTGCTTTGCCGCTCGCCAGGGACAAATGAGTCTTGAAGCCCAGTGTAGTGCTGAGCTCCACACCGAGATACCGCACATGGTCGTTTAGCTCTAGCAGCGTCCCCTGTAGCCAGAAATCCGGTTTTCGGTACGCCCTCTTGTTGGTCAGCATAATGGCCTGGGTCTTGGCGACCGATATGCTTAGCCCGTTGTTGTTGACCCACTCTGCTACTATCGCCAGCGCCGGATTCATGGCTTCCTCTAGCAGGTCGGTAGTGTGTGCTGTGCCCACGATGGCGATATCATCTGCGAAGCCGACTAGTTGCACTCCGTTCGGCTGTTCTAATCGCAGTAGGTCATCGTAGAAGATGTTCCACAGTAGGGGGCCGATAACGGATCCCTGTGGAACACCGCAAGTTACCGCCATACTCCCTGCCTCCGTCAGCAGCTGACGGTCGTTAAGATAGCTTCGGACGATATTCATTAGATATCCGGGCACGCTTTTCCTGTTCAGAGCTTCCTCGATCTTCCTCCATGGCGCAGTGTTGAACGCGTTCGCTACGTCAATCGCAACCAGAGCGCAGAGGTCACGGCGAGCGAGGGCACCCGACCCGGCGCGTTGTACCATTCCGCAGACCGCCTCTAAAGCATCCAGCGTTGAACGTCCTTTTCGGAAGCCGTACTGGTGGCAGGAGAGCCCCTCTGGTATAGCATCGAGGTGAGCCTCCAAACGCTTTTTTATCACCCGCTCAAATAATTTCGCCACCGTATTGATCAGGCTCAGCGGTCGGTATGACGATGGTAAGTTCAGCGGCTTACCCGGTTTCCTTATGAGCACCAGTCTGGCTGACTTCCATGCGCCAGGGAATAGTCCCTTCTCCAGGCACTGGTTGAAGACCATGGCCACCTCCCTGGGCCTAGCCAAGGCCACTGCTCTGATTACGGCATCTGGTACACCGTCTGGGCCTGGCGCTTTACCTGTTGGTAAGGTGTGGGCTATCGTCACAATTTCATCTTTCGTTATACTCGGAAAAGCGGCCTTCGCGGCGCTACAGGGGGGCACTTCACCCGTTAGGGCCGTCCTTCCCCCTGTATCCGTATCATTTATTCCACACAAAATCTATTACATAATATACAATATAATACTAATGAGCTTTGCTCCACAAAAAAGAGAAGGCTCTATCCTTCTTAGTTCCGCCTTCGGCGCACAATTTGTCTGACTTAACTAAAGGTTTCTCTTCTGTCTTATTCTTTCCTCTTCCTCCCTTCTGGACTGAACTTTCCCGAAGAATCTTTTCACAGCTTCCCAGTTTGTGTTCCTCTTGAGCATAATTTCAACGATGTTGTTTGCGCCTATCGGTTCTTCCAGCTCCACTTCTAGTGCACGGCGGTCCCTCTCCCATCTGCCGCACCGGAACATCACGTGCTCCGCGTTGTCCGTGGGTTCCCCGCAGTCAATGCACCTTGGGTTATCTAGTTTTTTGAACCTCCAAAGGTACTTCCCAAAGCACCCGTGGTCGGACAGCATTTGGGTTGTATGAAAATCCACGGTTCCATGCTTCCGGTTCACCCACGCTGACAGATCCTTAATCAGACTCCTCGTCCATTGTCCATTAGGATCACGGTTCCATTCTTGCTGCCATTTGTGGATGACTTCTTCCCGGATCACGACCTTCACGCGTTCCTGGTCCTCTTCGCTTTTACGCCTGTGCCTCTCGGAGCGCTCCCATGCCAGGAGATGCGCCGGTACCAGTCCTGCTATCACCATAGCCGCCGCGGTTGATATGGTTCTGTAAGCCCTTATAATTCTGATAGCCATGACTCTCTGTGGTCTCTGAAGTTCTTCCACGTTACGTTTGACTTCTAGGGCCCCTACCCATATAGGAGAAGCATATAAAAGTTTGCTCGTTACCACGGTTGATAGCAGCTTTCTCTTCTTTTGCCCTGATCCACCGATGTTTGGCAATATTCTTGAGAGCGCCAAGGCAGTGGCCTGTGCCTTGGCGGACGCCGTTTTTATGTGGGCGCCGAAGCCGAGTACCCTATGTAGTTCTACTCCCAGGTATGTTATATTTTCTTTTATTGTTACGTCCACGCCTAGTATCCTTAGCTGGGGGGGCACATATCCCCTCTTCGTTGTCAAGATAACCGCCTCCGTTTTGCCAACTGAGAGTGATAAACCCGCTCTTCTCATCCACTCGGACACTATATCCAATGCGTTGTTGCAGACTGATTCGAGAATGTGGGAAGTGTGTCCAGTTGCCACTACCGCTACATCGTCGGCAAAGGCAACGAGGGTTGTCGATGACATGCCCCTAACATTACCCCCAGTATCCGTTCGAAGTAGATCGTCATACATAAGGTTCCATAATGTGGGTCCTAGGACGGATCCCTGTGGGACTCCACAAGTCATGGCCCACGACTTCCCCTCGTATTGCACTGCTCTGTCGCTTAGGTAGCTCCGTATCACTCCGACAAGGTACTGAGGCATCCCTTTGTCACGTAGCGACTCTTCAATTTTGCTCCATTTGGCTGAATTGAAAGCATTCGCCACGTCAAGTGCAACTACCGCACAGAGCTCCCTGCGGTAAAGCGGCCCCGATCCTGCTGTCTCGACCGCTTCCATAACCTTTCTAATCGCATCCACTGTTGAAAGCCCTCTCCTGAACCCGAACTGTTTCTCGTTCAGATCTCCGTTCTCTCCAAGGTGCTTTTCCAAGCGCCTTTTTATAATTCTCTCGAACAGTTTGCCTGCAGTGTTCAGTAGGCATATTGGCCTGTATGTTGAGGGGTTTTCCACCGGTTTTTCGCCTTTTCTTAACAGCACCAGTTTCGCCACCTTCCAGGAATGTGGGAAGAGGCCAAATTTCAAACAGCTATTAAAAGTATCCCTGAGTACTATTGGTTTTTTGACTGCGATCGTCTTGATTATCATGTCTGGGACTCCATCTGGTCCAGGTGCTTTCCCTGAAGGGATTTTCCGACTTGCGTCTATGATCTCATCGCACGTGACTTCTGGGAATGCGTGATGGCCCGACCATGGTGGCCATGCGGTTGGTTCATCCCTGGGGAATAATCCTTCGACGATGCAGTCCACCCTGCCCGGCAGCGTGAGTCCTGGTATCGGTCTCCTGCCCACAAGCTTCTTGGTCACCAGTTTGTAAGGTAGGCCCCAGGGATCCGTCTCCACTTGGTCGCATAGGTCTTTCCAGCACTTCTCTTTGCTTCGCTTGATAGCTCTCTTCAGGTCCTTCTTCGTCTGTTTAAAGTTATCGCGTGCCTGCTCCTGCAGCTCCGTTGGCCTATGGCGCCCTCTCTTATACTTACGCCTGGCCCTCTTGCACTCGTCACGCAGGTCGGATATTTCCTGGGTCCACCAGTACGCTGGCTTTTTCCCCCCACGGTAATTTCCTTTCGGCATGCAACTGTCACATGCGTCCTTTAAATACCGGTTTAGGGCTTCTGTGGTAGATAGCGCTTCTGTTCCTGGTTCAAAGTGAGTCCGCTCAATGAAGCTCAGTAGTTTGGACTTGTCAAGCTTCCTCCATGACCACCTTTCCTCTACTTGAACGCGATCTGCGTGCAACGTCCATGAAACGTTGAAGTATATATAACTGTGTAGCGATCCCGTGTACTCATCCGAAACTTTCCAGTCTTTCACTACTCGGCTCTCCATTTCCGATACGAATGTGATATCGATGTGTGACCTTGATATGCCGCCTTCGTACACCCTCGTAAAGGTAGGCTTGTCGCCGGAGTTGCATACTACCATTCCGAGACTGGCCGTCATATCCATCAATGTTTTTCCTTTTTGGTCCTCTCTGTGATCCCCCCATGCTGGTGATTTAGCATTAAAGTCTCCGGCGACTATCACCATGCCATTCTTGCTTCTTATACTGCCTTCTAATCTGTCAAGGAAGTCGACAAACAGCGTGTAGTCCGTGTTGGGGGACCAATAGCAGGCATAGATCGTAATATTCTCAATCTTAACCCACCGGAAGCCTAGGTTGTCTTTTGGGCCAATTTCCTGTACCTGTATTCTCGGATTGAATGCCATGATGGCTGCTTTGTTGCCCGCATCGCTGTACCATCCGTCGTAGTCTTGCCCGCTGCGATGTGGTTCGCTGATTATCAGCACATCAACTCCCTGCTGACTCGCTGTGGCCATCATTAAATCATGAGCGTTCATTCTTCCGTCCACATTGATTTGCATAAACTTGATCATTGCTGGCTTGGATTGCCTGCCGTTGGCGATCTTTCCACAGTTAGTTGAGCCCTGAAAGTGGCTTTGTCCTTATCGCTTGCCACGCAGCCAGCCTCAAAGTGGCCTGTTGCGCCACACGCGCGGCAGCAGTCCCGTCTATTTGGCCCTTTACAGTCCTCAGAGGCATGACCGGCGACCAAGCACCTTGGGCACCTGCCGCGTCCGCGTTCTTCCCACAATCTCACCCTGCAGTTTACATACCCTACTCGCAGTTTTCCGCTGGCATGTGCTATGCTAGCTGCCTTTGTGGGTAGTGAGACCACCATCCACTTCTGTCCCCTGTTGGCCGCTATCGTGGTGACCACTTTCGCCTCTCCTGCCGCGCCTTCCGTTACGGTTGCTATAGCTTCTAGCACTTCTGCCTCGCTCGCCAATTCGTCAAGATCTTGTATCACCACCTTTTGATATTGTATCAGTTCTTTGACCAACTCATTTCCTCCCACAGCCGCCCCCAGAGCTTCAGTTAAGGGAGCCATTCCCTCTTGGCCAGGGTTTACACGCACTAAGAGGTCCCCGTTTTTAGTTTTTGTGAGCGCTGTTATTTTGTCCGCGACTGCTTTGATCTCATCACTGTTTCTTACTTTTTGGAGTACGTTCTTGTAGTCTCCTTCCTCTACGCGCACCAATAATGCTGGAGGTTTCCGCTTCATCGGCGGATTCTTCTGGTTGGTCCGTCTTGTTTCCGCGACTGCCAACTCAGCTGGTTTGTCGACTGGTTTTTCGCCTTTTCCTCTCTTTGTATTTTTCCTGACGACATCCGTCCAACTGGTCTGCTTCCCGAGCTCAGCCATCTCTTCCATCTTTGCGCTCTGTGCTTCTAGCATCATCTGCAGGTTAGCGACTGCCGTCTTGACCTCCGCGCTGTTGGTGCTTCCAGGCCTAACGGAGTCACCATCCTCATATGCTCCCGTAACCTTTTCGCTTACGCTTGCAATGGCTTCCAGTACTGCCTTATTGGACGATTCCACTGTCGTATTCAAGGTTTGTGTGAGGATCGCCACAACTTTCTTTGCGTCGACAACTACCAATTTGTTGCCTGCTTGCTGGCTTCTTGCCACTTTAAGCTCTACGTTGTTGTTCTCAATGGAGCCTATGATGCTGCACACCTGGTCGACGCTCTCCTTGAGCCCCTTTACCTGAGTGCGCTTGGCCATTTCCTTCAGGGACTCCACCTCCGCCTTGAGCATTCGGAAGAGACCCGTGACTTTGCCCTCGAGATGCTCCAGCGTGCTAGTAGCCAAGTAGCCTGAATCGCTGCCTGCATCTGACCCTGCTGGCTTGCCGCCTGGGGTACTACGGGAGTCCATGGCAAGGGGGAGGTCCTGCGACCCTTGCCCCCTTTGTTGCTACCACTTCTCCTCTCGGCAGCGGGCGGTGAAGCAGTGCAGGAACCAAATCCGAAGGTATCGGTGCCTGCACTAGCTACGGGTGCCTATGGACTCACTGTCCCTATCCTATTTCACTGTCCCTATCCTAGCTCCTCCCCAAGGGGGGGTAGGGGGGTCTAACCTACAGGAACTTGTCGGGGATCGTCCTGGTAGGATAGAGGGTTTCGGGAGGGCAAAAATTTTTTCCCGAAGCTCTAAAATGAATCCCCGCCGAGTTATCACCAAAAAACTGTATTTGGAGGCAAATTTGAATTTGCCGCCGAAGGGCAGATAAGGCCGTCGGTTGGCCGCCGACACTTGGCCACACACCGTCGGCTGGTCCCCGTCACGCCTTGTCAAGGGGGCAGTTCTTCCCGGGCGCGTTGTGATAACAGCTTGCTAAACAGCTGTTACTGCGGAATTCCCGTTTTCCGCGCGGCGGCTTTGGGCGGCCGTGTTACGGTATAGGGTAGAAGAAAAACTGTCCTACCTGGTCATCGCGTTGTCGGAAAATCACGTGTGAGGTGTCCCTGGATTCGGGACGCCGTACTTGATCCGCTGAGACTTCGCGCGCGGAAATCCGTCCAGCCGTTGGTCCGCAGAACCGATTAACACGGCGCTATAATCCGGGATGGAGGGACGGGATTCCCGGGTCCCCAATCGGCCGATTTCACCGCGCGAAGGCTTTTCCGGCTAGTGACGACCCGACGGTTCCGAATTTGTCGGCAGCGGGCCTCTAACGCGAGAAAAAAGCGCACTCCGGCGACGACTAATTTCGGCCAATCACAGCGCTCCGATTTTAGCGTACCACGAAAACTAAGTTTGCGGGCGAGCCGGTGAACCGATTTCGACGCGGTTTTCACTAATCGACGCACGGGTGCGAAACGAATCGATAGGTACCACTGTGGCAAAAAACGATGCGCTTTTTCCACTGAAAAAACACTGACTCTCGGGAGCTATACGCAAGCACGTCCTACCGTCACGACAGCCACCGCTGAACTAACCTAACCTAACCTAACCTAACCTAACCTAACCTAACCTAACCTAACCTAACCTAACCTAACCTAACCTAACCTAACCTTTTTTTTTTTTTTTTTTTTTTTTTTTTTTTTTTTTTTTTCATGTTTGAACCGACGGCGCCGCGGGAATTGCTTTCGCATTACTTCCGCGAAGCCGCCATCGTTTATTTGAAAATCAAATATATACATACATACATGGGGGGGTTGACGGGACATTCCCCCGACTAACCGCCCCCTTAATACATTACATTTCATATTATAAGTACAAGTCATTATCCAGTGCTTCATGTTGGCGGGCCGACCGGAGTCCGCCGCCCTTGCGATCTCGTTCTTGTCCGTGTTGGCAGGCCGACCGGAGTCCGCCGCCCTAGGTAACCCGTACTTGTCCATATTGGCAGGCCGACCGGAGTCCGCCGCCCTTGCGATCTCGTGCTATCCGTAACCAGTCCAGTGTGTGTGCGCCGTGTTGCGGCCTACTTGCCGAAGTGGTTGAGCCGCGATGCCGTGATCGTCGTCCCTCCCATGGTGTCACAGGTGGGGGGATGAAGAACGTGGTCGGTGACACCTCCGACGTTTCAATTAAGAAAGTGGGGTGATCGTTGACCGTTCTTCATCGAGTTTCCCGAGAGCGGGTTGAGCTGGCCCCCTAGTCGAGTGCTCTCAACCTGTTAAGTCGAGCCAGGTCGTCGGCTTGATCTTCTCTCTCATCCTGTTCCTTGGTGGCCATGATGGATTCGATCATTGTGATGAGTTCTTGTCTGTTGGTTTTGGCTTGCTCCATCAGTCGGAGCCTTGTGGCTGGATCGTCTGGCATTGCGTCCGTCGATGGTCCACAGAGGATCTCTTCGACGTCCGCCGCGGTCGGAGGTCGTCTGATAATTTCGGACAAGCGTGTTCGATCGTCTTCCCACCTAGGGCAGACGAACAGAGTGTGTTCGGCAGTGTCGTCGGGGTCCATGCAGTAGACGCAGTAGCTGTCCTCTGAACGTTTGAACCTGTACAGGCTGCTCTTGAAGCATCCGTGGCCGGAAAGCGCCTGAGTCAGCCGGTACGTGAGATTCAGCGGAGGCTTGGCTAGCCAACGGCTGACGTTAGGGATGAGCCTGCGCGTCCACCTTGCGTTGTTCGACCGGTCCCACCGAGCTTGCCAGGCTGCGATGCTGATTGCTCTTTCCTGATTCTTCAGCGTGTTGGTGGGCGTTTCGTCCGCCTGATCGTCCAGTCGTGTTCTGATCCTGGCCCTCTCGGTTGCTAGCAGATCTGCTGGTAGCATTGAAGCGAGGATGGACGAGGTTTCTGCAGAGACGGTGCAGTAAGCGCGTATAGTGCGGAGTGCAACTGTCCTCTGGGCCCTTGCCATTGCCAGTCGATTTTTGGCGGTTTTCGTCCCTCGGGCGGCCCAGACGGGGGAGGCGTATAGCATCTTGCTATTTGCCACTGACCCGAGTAACGCTCTCTTACTTTGGGACGGACCGCCGATGTTGGGCATGAGTCTTCCTATGGCCAGCGCCGATTGGGAAGCCTTGAGGGAAGCCTGTTGCACGTGTTTTGTGAAGGACAGCCGCGTGTCGAGCTCCACGCCGAGGTACCGCATGGACGGTTTGATCGGGATCGCGTGACCTTCTACGAACAGCTCAGGCTCGTCGTAGACGTTTTTCCTCGTTAGGACAACGGCCTCAGTTTTCGCAGGGGCTAGCTTGAGTCCGTTGCTTGTCATCCAGTCTGAGACCTTTTCCAGCACTGGATTCAGCAAGGTTGCTGCTGCTTCTCCTTTGCGGGCGATTCCTAGGACACACAAGTCGTCGGCGAAAGCCACTAGCTGGACGCCCGACGGCATCTCCGTCTCCAGTAGTCTGTCGTAAAACGCGTTCCATAGGGCTGGTCCGAGGACCGAGCCCTGCGGGACCCCGCACGTGACGTTCCTGCTGAGCAGCGACTGGCCGACCAGGAGTTTTCTATCGTCCAAGTACGATCGTATGATGTTGATCAGATATGATGGGGTCTGACTTGCTCGTAAGGCGGCGTCGATTCTCCTCCAAGGCGCGGTGTTAAACGCATTTTTCACATCTAGCGAGACGGCCACGCATATGTCCCGATGCTGTACAGCGCCGGTGGACGCGCCGTGGGCGGCTTGGAGCACTCGCTCGATTGCGTCAACGGTCGACCTACCGTTGCGGAAGCCGTACTGGTTTTCCGATCGCTGACCCGAATCATCGAGATGTTGGTTGAGTCTGCCGAGCACCAGGCGCTCTAGCAGCTTGCCTGCCGAGTCGAGCATACATAGCGGCCTGAAACTCGATGGTTCGTCTATTGGCTTGCCGGATCCTTTGTGGAGGAGCACCAGTCTGGCCGTCTTCCAACGTGCAGGAAACTCCCTGCGAGCCAGGCACGCGTTGAACGTTTTTTGTAGAACCCGAGGACGGAGTCGCGCTACGTGAAGTAGGACCTCATTGGGTATGCCATCGGGCCCAGTAGCCTTACCCGCTGGTAGTCTTCTACAGGCCGTGAGGATTTCGACCATGGTGAAATCATGGCCTTGTTGTTGGTCGTCGGTTAGGAGGGGCTCGTGGGCCCAGACTGTTGGCGGGGGATCCGGAAACAGGTGATCGGCTATGGCCGCTTCCCTGCCGCGTGCTTCGACCCCTGGACGGCTTCGGCCTATCTTCTTGGTGACCACCTTGTAGGGAAGTCCCCAGGGGTCGTCGTCTACGGCTCTACAAAGCTCTGCCCAGCTTTTGGACTGGGCGTCCCGGATGGCGTTGCGGAGCTCCTTCCGTTTCGTGGTGTACGCCTCGCGGTGAGCGTCTACTGTGCCTTGGGGGTCGCGCCTGCGCGAGGACCGAAGATGTGCTCTGCGCAGTTTGATGGTCGTGTTGCGGAGGGTGGTCAAGTCGGTCGACCACCAGTGAACTTCTTTTCTGCCCGTTCTGTGCGGCGTTCTTGGGGGCATGCAGGAGTCGCAGGCGCCCTCTAGGTACTCGATGAGTGAGTTGGCTGCTTCTGTTGCAGTGGTTTCGCCGCGTACGATGGGTTCTGCAGTACTGGCGAGGTATGCGGCCAAGGCGTCGGGGTTTAGTTGGCGGTAGGACCAGCCTCTGGAGACGGGGCCACCGATATCTTCGCCTTCAATTGCTCTGTCTAGGGTGAACGCGACGTAGCGGTGGTCGCTGGCGGAATACACGTCTTCGAGCACCCTCCAATCGCGAATGGCCCCCGGTGCGGTGAGGCGGTGGAAAGTGACGTCGATGACTGACTCGGCGTTTGCCCTACAGTACGTGGGTGTGGTCCCTGCGTTGGCCACGAGGAGATCCAGACTGGCTGCCAGATCTGACAATCGGTCACCTCTTTCGTCGTTCCGAGCTGACCCCCACTCTTGGGACCAGGAGTTGAAGTCGCCTCCTATCACTATGGCGAGCTGTGGGTCGGCTGAGCGGATGGAGTGTTGGATGTCCAGGAGGAAGGATTGAAAGTTTGCTTCGGTGTCATTGCGGGAGGTGTAACAGCTGTACATCCTAAGCCCGCGTGTCTGGATCCAGGCGAACCCGCGCCCCGACCCGGAAGACTCGGGTGCAAAGTCTGCCGTCGCTGTTAGTACAACTGCGCATGAGCGATCGTCGCTGACCGCCCACCTGTCGTCTCGAGCCGGGCTCCAGTTTTGCTCGGAGACGAGGAGGACTTGGGCGCCAGTCGCGGCGGCGGTCTGTTGTAGCAAGCTTTGCGCTGTTGAGCTCCGGTGGAGATTTATTTGGAGGAACGAGATCATCTTCGGTTGGAGGAGGCGTTCATCTCAGAGATGGCTTTCCGACGTGCAGCGCAAGCCCCGGAGCCGGGCTTGTGGGGTACGCGCGGGACCTTGAGGCGGTCGCAAGCGACGCAGTGGTCGGCCTCTTCGCAGGTGGCCTGGGTGTGCCCGGTGAGGCCGCATCTCCTACACGCGTGGGAGAGGTCAGGCCCAGTGCACTGCCGCGTGCCGTGGCCGTAGCCGTGGCACCGGTAGCATTTCGCAGGCTCCGGCCTGCGCAACCTAACCTAACCTAACCTAACCTAACCTAACCTTTTTTTTTTTTTTTTTTTTTTTTTTTTTTTTGTGATGGTATCACGGCGCTACAGGGGGGCACTTCACCCGTTAGGGCCGTCCTTCCCCCTGTATCCGTATCATTTATTCCACACAAAATCTATTACATAATATACAATATAATACTAATGAGCTTTGCTCCACAAAAAAGAGAAGGCTCTATCCTTCTTAGTTCCGCCTTCGGCGCACAATTTGTCTGACTTAACTAAAGGTTTCTCTTCTGTCTTATTCTTTCCTCTTCCTCCCTTCTGGACTGAACTTTCCCGAAGAATCTTTTCACAGCTTCCCAGTTTGTGTTCCTCTTGAGCATAATTTCAACGATGTTGTTTGCGCCTATCGGTTCTTCCAGCTCCACTTCTAGTGCACGGCGGTCCCTCTCCCATCTGCCGCACCGGAACATCACGTGCTCCGCGTTGTCCGTGTGTTCCCCGCAGTCAATGCACCTTGGGTTATCTAGTTTTTTGAACCTCCAAAGGTACTTCCCAAAGCACCCGTGGTCGGACAGCATTTGGGTTGTATGAAAATCCACGGTTCCATGCTTCCGGTTCACCCACGCTGACAGATCCTTAATCAGACTCCTCGTCCATTGTCCATTAGGATCACGGTTCCATTCTTGCTGCCATTTGTGGATGACTTCTTCCCGGATCACGACCTTCACGCGTTCCTGGTCCTCTTCGCTTTTACGCCTGAACCTAACCTAACCTAACCTAACCTAACCTAACCTAACCTAACCTAACCTTTTTTTTTTTTTTTTTTTTTTTTTTTTTTTTTTTTTCTGTTTGCACCGACGGCGTCGCGGGGACAGCTTTCGCATTACTTCCGCGACGCCGCCATCGTTTATTGATAATCAACATTTTATACATACGTGAGGGGGGTAGACGGGACAATACCCCGACTTACCCCCCCCTTTATACATGACAACAAATTTATGTTTACAATTATTACAGGTTGTGTGTGGGTGTCTGTTATTTTCCTGAGCCGACCCGAGTCCGCCGCTCTGGATACTCGTGCTGGTTCGTTCGTCCTTTTGACGGGCCGACCGGAGTCCGCCGCCCTTGCTGTCTCGTGCTGATCTCCTCTTGTCGGGCCGACCGGAGTCCGCCGCCCTTGCAGTCTCGTTCTCCAGTTGTCCAGCGATGCCGTGATCGCCGTCCCGCCCGTGGTGTCACATGTGGGGGGATGAACAACGTGGTCGGTGACACCTCCGACGACTCGCAGTAGCGAATAGTGTGAGGGTCTGTCCAGTTGTTCATCTTGAGTCCCCAGTGTAAGTCAGCCGTTTCGCTGATCTTCTCGTTCGTCCTCCTCTTTGGTCCCCAGGATTGACTCGATCATGGCGATGAGCTCGAGCCGATTTATGTGTGCCTGCGCGAGTAGCCTGGACCTGGCTGATGCGTCATCTGGTAATGCGTCGGGTCGAGGGCCGCAGAGAATTTCCTCGACGTCTTCGGGCGCCGGTGATCTTCGCAGGATTTCTACCATGCGCGAGCGGTCGTCCTCCCATCTCGGACAAGCGAACAGCGTATGCTCGGCTGTGTCGTCGGGATCCACGCAGTAGACGCAGTAGCTGTCCTCCGCCCGGTCCCTCTTGTGGAGGTAGCTTTTGAAGCAACCGTGACCGGTTAGCGCCTGGGAAAGATGGTACGTCAAGTTTAGCGGTGGTTTGTTCAACCAGCGCGTCACATCCGGGAGCAGGCGGTGAGTCCATCGTCCGCTGGTAGTAGCGCGATCCCATCGCGATTGCCACGCGCGTAGGGAGATTTCCCTCTCCTGTTTCCTAATGGTAGGAGTGGCGGTGGCGTCATCTTGGTCGTTGAGCCGAAGACGAATTCTTCCCCTCTCGTTTGCCAGCAGGTCGGCTGGGATCATCGACGAAAGCAGCGAGGAGGCGTCCGCAGAGACGGTACGGTAGCATCTGGTGATCCGGAGAGCTATTTTTCTTTGGGCCCTCGCCATTTCGGCCCTGTTTTTCGCCGTCTTGGTGCCCCGTGAGGCCCACGTCGGGGACGCATACAGCATCTTGCTGTTAACAACGGTGGCGATCAGTGACCTTTTGCTCTGTGCAGGTCCGCCCAGGTTTGGCATCAGCCTGCCTATTGCCAGCGCTGATTCAGTGGCTCTCTGGGAGACTTGCTGGATGTGTTCCGTGAACGATAACCGCGAATCCAGTTGCACGCCGAGGTAGCGCATGGACCGCTTCACGGGTATCGCGTGTCCGTTGACGAAGAGTTCTGGATCTGTGTATTTGTGCTTCTGGGTTAGAACCACTGCTTCAGATTTTTGAGGAGCGAGTGTTAGTCCGTTTTGCCTCATCCAGATTGACACCGTTTCTAGGACTGGGTTCATCAGGGTTGTTGCTGCCTGGCCGGTCCTCGCGATCCCCAGGACACAGAACCTAACCTAACCTAACCTAACCTAACCTAACCTAACCTAACCTAACCTAACCTAACCTAACCTTTTTTTTTTTTTTTTTTTTTTTTTTACAGGTTGAACCGAACACTGAGGGTGGTACTGACGCGAGTCATTTCACCCCTCGGTGCCCATCGTTTATTTAATAAAATACTTAATCTTAATACAATTTACATAATTATTATTTACAGGCAATAGAGGGCCTCTAACCCTCAAGGTGTGGCCTTCGGCCCACAGATAGATATCTTAACTACGGTTGGTTAATTAGTGCTTGACGGCGCCTCTCTTCAGCTTCCTTCATTGATAGTACTTGGGTGGCGAAATTTCTGACCGCGGACCAGTTCTCCTTGGAGCGCAGCATCATTGGGATGATGGTTCGCGGGCTCACATCACATCCTAGGAATATGGCGAGATCGCGTCTTCGTGAAGCCCAGGCATCGCAGATGAATAGAGTGTGATTGGCGTCGTCACATGCGTCGCCACAGAACCAGCACTCAGGGGACTCTAACTTGCCAAATCGGTGCAAGTATTGAGCGAAACAGCCGTGACCAGTGAGGGCCTGGGTAAGATGAAAGTCTACGTTGCCGAATTTCCTCATCACCCAAGGCCTGATGTCGGGGATCAGCTGAAACGTCCACCTACCATTGGAGCAAGTGGCCCAGCGAGATTGCCAGTCAGAGAGCAACGTTTCTCGGATAGTGCTGGGTAGGACGCCAGACTGTCTTCCATTGAAGAGATCGCGGCGCTCGGCTGCGAGTAGGTCGATCGGAGGGGTATCAGCGAGGAGTAGGACCGCGTCTCTCGATACGGTGCAGTACGCTGAGACCACCCTCAGCGCAATCCTGCGTTGGCATTTGGCCAGTTCTTCGATACCAGTATTGGACATCCTTCCAGACCATACCGGGGCGCCGTACAATAAAATTGAGTGAACAACCCCTGCTAGGAGTCTTCGCTTTCTTGGAGTAGCAGCGCTTATGTTGGGAAGAATCCTTGACAAATTTGACGCCACCTTGCTTGCTTTGGCGGCCACGCTGGCCGCGTGCGTGGTGAAATTGAGTCGCTGGTCAATGTGGAGGCCCAAGTATTTGACGCTATTCACCGCTCTAATCTGAACACCGTCGATGGTAATTCGGAGGTCATTGTGCGTCCTTGTGTTGGTGATCACGATTGCCTCGGATTTCTGGATTGCCAAATCAAGACCCATCACTTTCATCCATCTGACGACAGTGTCAGCTCCTTCAGAGAGAAGTCGTTCCAATACACAGATGTCCTTGTCTTTGGCGATGAGAGCCACATCGTCCGCGTATGCTAGAAATTCGACCCCTGAGGGGAGAGGCTCACGCAATAGGCCATCGTACATGATGTTCCACAGGGTAGGGCCAAGGACGGAGCCCTGCGGAACACCACTGGTGACGGCTGTGACAGATTCTGTGCCATTTGCTGTCGAAGTTAGGTAGCGGTCATGGAAGTAGCTGTGCAGAATGCGTAAGATGGGAGTAGAAATGCCCTTGTCTTCGCAGGCGAACAGAATCTTCTCCCAGGAGGCTGAATTAAAGGCATTTCTAACGTCGAATGTCAGAATGCCAATCTTCTGACCCGCTGAGGTCTCCACACAGGATAAGAGTTTTTGGATAGCGGCTATGGTGGACCGGCCTTTCCGGAAACCAAATTGACAGTCCGCTAGGTCATCGCCTCGAGCCAGCTCCTCAGTTATGCGGTTTTCTACCATTTTCTCAAATAGCTTGCCTGCAGTGTCAAGAAGACACAACGGGCGATAGGACGAGGGTACGTCTAAAGGCTTGTCACCTTTCCTGAGAAGAACAAGTCTGGCCTTTTTCCACGCAGTAGGGAATCGGCCCTGCAGGAGGCACTCGTTTGCAATGTGAAGGAAAGGTGCGGGTTGTTTGTTGATGAGAATTTTGAGAATTTCGCTCGTCACTCCGTCTGGACCAGGGGCAGTACCGCTCTTTAGTTTTTTACACGCTGATTTCAGCTCCTCTAGGTCGATCTTCCGTGCAGGGGTCGACAATGATGGGCAAAAGGTGTTCAGGTGATTAATCTGATGTGACGGAAAGAGGTGCTGGATTATAGCTGGGAGCCTTCCTGGGAGATTAAGCCCGGGGATGGGAGTCCTTACATTCATTCTTCCCATTACAATCTTGTAGGGCTTTCCCCATGGGTCCCGTTCGACGTCGTCACATAGTTGTCTCCAGGCTTGATCTTTGGCGTTTCTGATTGCTTTAACGAGGGCCAGTTTCGCGGATTTTGCAGCAAGCTCTTCATCAGTGCAGGCGGCAGCACCAAGGCGTCGGCGCTTGCGCTGGAAAACACGACGCAGATGGTTTGCGGTCTTGCGCAACGCGCTTAGGCTCGGGGACCACCAGTGTACGCTCCTCCTTTTACCTTTATTGTCTGCCAAGGGTAGGCCACAAACGGCGTAGAGCGCCGAGTTCAGATTGATAGCCATTTCATCCACGTCAGTACTGTTGCTGAAGTGTAGTAGTTGACCGGTCGAGAGAAAGGACGCCAGAGCGGGTGCGTGGAGTCTCCGAGAGTATGTCGCGTTGACTGGCTTAATGGGCGCGGACAAGAGAGTGAACTGGATGTAGCTGTGATCGCTTAAGGTCACCGTGTCTAAGACAGACCAATTAGATATTCTGGAAGCCACACGGGGGGAGGCCAGAGTGATGTCGATCACCGAGGAGCCAGACGCCCTCTGGAAAGTGGGGGTCGTGCCAGTGTTGCATATAATGAGGCCTAGGGACTGGATGAGGTCCATCAGTGCATCACCTTTCTTGTTATTGGAGCAGCTGCCCCAGGCGGAATGGTGCGCGTTGAAGTCTCCACAAATAAGAGAGTCTCCGCTGTGACTTCTAATGCTGTGCTCAAGGTTGCTGAGAAACGCAGAGTATTGGGCGAGGTTGGGGTCAGACCTGGGGGACCAATAACAAGAATAGATGCGGAGGGTACCAGCCTGGATCCACGTGAACCCTGGTTCAGTAGGGCCGACTATGTCCACTGGGAGACCACGGAGGCATGCTATAGCCGCTTTACCGTGAGCGTCGTAGTACCATGCGTCGACCTTCGTTGGGCAGGGCTCGCTGACGATGAGGAGATCGACGTTGGACTCTGCAGCCTGCTGTAACGCCAGCGCTTGAGCTGCCTTGCAGCAGTTGAGATTGATCTGTAGGAAGGTACTCATGATAACTGGTCAGGACGCACCTCGCAGCCCCGAGCGTTTGTACCAGATGGGGTGATTGATTCACTCTTGCTGTTTGTGTCCGTGGCTGACGTAGATTCGTCAGCAGGGGAGGGACAGACTGCTACAAGATGCCCGGATTCTTTGCAGCGAAAGCAGCGACGTTTCTCTGCACCTGTGCATGCACTGGCTGAGTGCCCTTTCTCTTTGCACTTGTTGCATGCTAGGGCTCTGTCGTCCAACTGTCTGATTCTGCAGACTGCCCAACCAATTTTAATTTTCCTAGCCTCCGCGAGCTTGAGACCAGCCCTAATTGGGACCCTGACAACTGCCGATCTGATTCCACTTTTGCCCTGGCGGATATTGACAGAGTTCATGCCTTGCAGTTCAGGATCAAAACTTGCTAGAGCAGCCCGGAGTTCTGGGTCTTCAACCGAGTCTTCTATCCCGACTATGAGAAGCGCAACACTTGGAGCAGGGCGTCTGATGCCAATGTTTCCACCGAGTCTAGTCCGCAGGGCCGTAGCGAGGTTGTCCGCTTGATCCTTTCCAGGGATCTCCAGGATGACGTTACCCGACTTGGCCCTTCTTGTCGTGATGTCAGACGACGAAATATTTTCTTCGACAACCACTGCCTTGACCGAGCGGATCATGTCCGCATATGATGTTGAGCCGGTGGGTTTCTCAATTATGACGGCTTGATTTTTAGGAACTCTGATGCGTTTCCGAGCGTTTGGAAGGTTGGAAACTTCAGGCTTCGGTCTCCTAGTTTTCCGAGATACCAAGGTAAAGCCGTCCTCCGGATCTGTCGGCGAGAATTCCGTGTCTTGGGTGCATTGCGACGCAGTTGCAACGTAGCCCAGTGCGTCGGTGCATTCGGTGTCGACGACTTTAGGTGGCCCAAGCCGGTTAGTGCCACTCTGGCTCTTATCATTTTTATTTACTGGCTTCTTTTTATTCGAGGTAGTGATGCTCTGCTTTTCAGTTACCCGAGCATTACCCGAGCCTTTTCTCGCGGCTGATCGGCTGCTGGCAATCTCCTGCCGGCTTTGGAGTTTGTCGATTTGCTCTTGCTGCTCGGTTACTCTGGCATCAGTCCTGGCTATTATCACCTTGACTTCGGCGATGGCACTGAGTATAGCCGAGCTTTGGACATCAGTGCTGCCCGAAGTTTGAGAACCTACGTCCTTTGATATCCTCTCAGTTTGTGCAGCCGTGTCCATCTTGCCGGCTTTGGGCGTCTGCTCGCTCTTTGGGACGCGCTGGGTCAGGGTGTTGAAGGCCTTAATAACGTTTTCGCGACTGCCCTTGAGGCCCGCGATAACATTCAGCAAATCGTCAATTGCAGTTTTGACGTCCGGGCTCCTCGTCTTGATCGACCACGCCTCCAGAGCCGACGCCTTCTGGACTAACAGCTTGTAGCCACCATCCTGTGTGGCGATACACTTACGGAGATGGATTACCGCGCTTTGAAGCGTGTCTCCATCTGAACCAGCTACGCCGCTGTCTCTTCTAGCTGCGGGTGGAGTTGCAGTCTCCGACTCGGATTTTCGTCCAGAGGTAGAGTCCTGCCTCGCAGCGCTACCAACGGACACAGTGCCAGCACCAGCTGGGGAAGCCTGCCTCAGATCTTCCACATTTCTTCCCAAATCTGCGTTTTGCATTACTTTTGCGGTTTGGCTCCCGCTCATCATTTGGCCAGTTGATGAACCTGGGTTCTTTATGTTCAAATCCATATAGTTCCCACGAGTGGGCATGAAGGTTGCGTCGCCCCGTAGCAGAGCAGCGTACCACGGGGAAGGCTAGATACTGTGGGGGGCGCCAGGTGCCCCACAGGGTCCTCGTGGACACGTTCCTACTTCCGTGCCAAGAGACCCCCATGACGAGTTGGGGGTTGAAGGGTTTTCTGTCAGGGTTGTCCTTCCCTTAGGGCATTTGCTGCGAGCGAGCAGGCTGCCTCCGACCTTGCCACCCCATCCAGCTAAGGACAGGGTGACTCAGAGTTTTTAAGTAGTGGACTCCTTACACTAGGGCTTTGCTAAGTGCTAGCAGGCTACCTCCGACCTGCCACCCACAGCCATCCAAGGCCAGGGGGGGCTCTTTTGCTCCGGCCCCAACCAGTTAAGGTCAGGGCCGGGTATGGAACCGCTTAGTAGGACCTAACTAAAGGCCCGCAAGCTCCCCCACCACGACAAGGTGGGTCCCGTCGGGGGAGAACCTAACCTAACCTAACCTAACCTAACCTAACCTAACCTAACCTAACCTAACCTAACCTAACCTAACCTAACCTAACCTTTTTTTTTTTTTTTTTTTTTTTTTTTTTTTTTCTGTTTGCACCGACGGCGTCGCGGGGACAGCTTTCGCATTACTTCCGCGACGCCGCCATCGTTTATTGATAATCAACATTTTATACATACGTGAGGGGGGTAGACGGGACAATACCCCGACTTACCCCCCCCTTTATACATGACAACAAATTTATGTTTACAATTATTACAGGTTGTGTGTGGGTGTCTGTTATTTTCCTGAGCCGACCCGAGTCCGCCGCCCTTGCTGTCTCGTGCTGATCTCCTCTTGTCGGGCCGACCGGAGTCCGCCGCCCTTGCAGTCTCGTTCTCCAGTTGTCCAGCGATGCCGTGATCGCCGTCCCGCCCGTGGTGTCACATGTGGGGGGATGAACAACGTGGTCGGTGACACCTCCGACGACTCGCAGTAGCGAATAGTGTGAGGGTCTGTCCAGTTGTTCATCTTGAGTCCCCAGTGTAAGTCAGCCGTTTCGCTGATCTTCTCGTTCGTCCTCCTCTTTGGTCCCCAGGATTGACTCGATCATGGCGATGAGCTCGAGCCGATTTATGTGTGCCTGCGCGAGTAGCCTGGACCTGGCTGATGCGTCATCTGGTAATGCGTCGGGTCGAGGGCCGCAGAGAATTTCCTCGACGTCTTCGGGCGCCGGTGATCTTCGCAGGATTTCTACCATGCGCGAGCGGTCGTCCTCCCATCTCGGACAAGCGAACAGCGTATGCTCGGCTGTGTCGTCGGGATCCACGCAGTAGACGCAGTAGCTGTCCTCCGCCCGGTCCCTCTTGTGGAGGTAGCTTTTGAAGCAACCGTGACCGGTTAGCGCCTGGGAAAGATGGTACGTCAAGTTTAGCGGTGGTTTGTTCAACCAGCGCGTCACATCCGGGAGCAGGCGGTGAGTCCATCGTCCGCTGGTAGTAGCGCGATCCCATCGCGATTGCCACGCGCGTAGGGAGATTTCCCTCTCCTGTTTCCTAATGGTAGGAGTGGCGGTGGCGTCATCTTGGTCGTTGAGCCGAAGACGAATTCTTCCCCTCTCGTTTGCCAGCAGGTCGGCTGGGATCATCGACGAAAGCAGCGAGGAGGCGTCCGCAGAGACGGTACGGTAGCATCTGGTGATCCGGAGAGCTATTTTTCTTTGGGCCCTCGCCATTTCGGCCCTGTTTTTCGCCGTCTTGGTGCCCCGTGAGGCCCACGTCGGGGACGCATACAGCATCTTGCTGTTAACAACGGTGGCGATCAGTGACCTTTTGCTCTGTGCAGGTCCGCCCAGGTTTGGCATCAGCCTGCCTATTGCCAGCGCTGATTCAGTGGCTCTCTGGGAGACTTGCTGGATGTGTTCCGTGAACGATAACCGCGAATCCAGTTGCACGCCGAGGTAGCGCATGGACCGCTTCACGGGTATCGCGTGTCCGTTGACGAAGAGTTCTGGATCTGTGTATTTGTGCTTCTGGGTTAGAACCACTGCTTCAGATTTTTGAGGAGCGAGTGTTAGTCCGTTTTGCCTCATCCAGATTGACACCGTTTCTAGGACTGGGTTCATCAGGGTTGTTGCTGCCTGGCCGGTCCTCGCGATCCCCAGGACACAGAACCTAACCTAACCTAACCTAACCTAACCTAACCTAACCTAACCTAACCTAACCTAACCTAACCTTTTTTTTTTTTTTTTTTTTTTTTTTACAGGTTGAACCGAACACTGAGGGTGGTACTGACGCGAGTCATTTCACCCCTCGGTGCCCATCGTTTATTTAATAAAATACTTAATCTTAATACAATTTACATAATTATTATTTACAGGCAATAGAGGGCCTCTAACCCTCAAGGTGTGGCCTTCGGCCCACAGATAGATATCTTAACTACGGTTGGTTAATTAGTGCTTGACGGCGCCTCTCTTCAGCTTCCTTCATTGATAGTACTTGGGTGGCGAAATTTCTGACCGCGGACCAGTTCTCCTTGGAGCGCAGCATCATTGGGATGATGGTTCGCGGGCTCACATCACATCCTAGGAATATGGCGAGATCGCGTCTTCGTGAAGCCCAGGCATCGCAGATGAATAGAGTGTGATTGGCGTCGTCACATGCGTCGCCACAGAACCAGCACTCAGGGGACTCTAACTTGCCAAATCGGTGCAAGTATTGAGCGAAACAGCCGTGACCAGTGAGGGCCTGGGTAAGATGAAAGTCTACGTTGCCGAATTTCCTCATCACCCAAGGCCTGATGTCGGGGATCAGCTGAAACGTCCACCTACCATTGGAGCAAGTGGCCCAGCGAGATTGCCAGTCAGAGAGCAACGTTTCTCGGATAGTGCTGGGTAGGACGCCAGACTGTCTTCCATTGAAGAGATCGCGGCGCTCGGCTGCGAGTAGGTCGATCGGAGGGGTATCAGCGAGGAGTAGGACCGCGTCTCTCGATACGGTGCAGTACGCTGAGACCACCCTCAGCGCAATCCTGCGTTGGCATTTGGCCAGTTCTTCGATACCAGTATTGGACATCCTTCCAGACCATACCGGGGCGCCGTACAATAAAATTGAGTGAACAACCCCTGCTAGGAGTCTTCGCTTTCTTGGAGTAGCAGCGCTTATGTTGGGAAGAATCCTTGACAAATTTGACGCCACCTTGCTTGCTTTGGCGGCCACGCTGGCCGCGTGCGTGGTGAAATTGAGTCGCTGGTCAATGTGGAGGCCCAAGTATTTGACGCTATTCACCGCTCTAATCTGAACACCGTCGATGGTAATTCGGAGGTCATTGTGCGTCCTTGTGTTGGTGATCACGATTGCCTCGGATTTCTGGATTGCCAAATCAAGACCCATCACTTTCATCCATCTGACGACAGTGTCAGCTCCTTCAGAGAGAAGTCGTTCCAATACACAGATGTCCTTGTCTTTGGCGATGAGAGCCACATCGTCCGCGTATGCTAGAAATTCGACCCCTGAGGGGAGAGGCTCACGCAATAGGCCATCGTACATGATGTTCCACAGGGTAGGGCCAAGGACGGAGCCCTGCGGAACACCACTGGTGACGGCTGTGACAGATTCTGTGCCATTTGCTGTCGAAGTTAGGTAGCGGTCATGGAAGTAGCTGTGCAGAATGCGTAAGATGGGAGTAGAAATGCCCTTGTCTTCGCAGGCGAACAGAATCTTCTCCCAGGAGGCTGAATTAAAGGCATTTCTAACGTCGAATGTCAGAATGCCAATCTTCTGACCCGCTGAGGTCTCCACACAGGATAAGAGTTTTTGGATAGCGGCTATGGTGGACCGGCCTTTCCGGAAACCAAATTGACAGTCCGCTAGGTCATCGCCTCGAGCCAGCTCCTCAGTTATGCGGTTTTCTACCATTTTCTCAAATAGCTTGCCTGCAGTGTCAAGAAGACACAACGGGCGATAGGACGAGGGTACGTCTAAAGGCTTGTCACCTTTCCTGAGAAGAACAAGTCTGGCCTTTTTCCACGCAGTAGGGAATCGGCCCTGCAGGAGGCACTCGTTTGCAATGTGAAGGAAAGGTGCGGGTTGTTTGTTGATGAGAATTTTGAGAATTTCGCTCGTCACTCCGTCTGGACCAGGGGCAGTACCGCTCTTTAGTTTTTTACACGCTGATTTCAGCTCCTCTAGGTCGATCTTCCGTGCAGGGGTCGACAATGATGGGCAAAAGGTGTTCAGGTGATTAATCTGATGTGACGGAAAGAGGTGCTGGATTATAGCTGGGAGCCTTCCTGGGAGATTAAGCCCGGGGATGGGAGTCCTTACATTCATTCTTCCCATTACAATCTTGTAGGGCTTTCCCCATGGGTCCCGTTCGACGTCGTCACATAGTTGTCTCCAGGCTTGATCTTTGGCGTTTCTGATTGCTTTAACGAGGGCCAGTTTCGCGGATTTTGCAGCAAGCTCTTCATCAGTGCAGGCGGCAGCACCAAGGCGTCGGCGCTTGCGCTGGAAAACACGACGCAGATGGTTTGCGGTCTTGCGCAACGCGCTTAGGCTCGGGGACCACCAGTGTACGCTCCTCCTTTTACCTTTATTGTCTGCCAAGGGTAGGCCACAAACGGCGTAGAGCGCCGAGTTCAGATTGATAGCCATTTCATCCACGTCAGTACTGTTGCTGAAGTGTAGTAGTTGACCGGTCGAGAGAAAGGACGCCAGAGCGGGTGCGTGGAGTCTCCGAGAGTATGTCGCGTTGACTGGCTTAATGGGCGCGGACAATAGAGTGAACTGGATGTAGCTGTGATCGCTTAAGGTCACCGTGTCTAAGACAGACCAATTAGATATTCTGGAAGCCACACGGGGGGAGGCCAGAGTGATGTCGATCACCGAGGAGCCAGACGCCCTCTGGAAAGTGGGGGTCGTGCCAGTGTTGCATATAATGAGGCCTAGGGACTGGATGAGGTCCATCAGTGCATCACCTTTCTTGTTATTGGAGCAGCTGCCCCAGGCGGAATGGTGCGCGTTGAAGTCTCCACAAATAAGAGAGTCTCCGCTGTGACTTCTAATGCTGTGCTCAAGGTTGCTGAGAAACGCAGAGTATTGGGCGAGGTTGGGGTCAGACCTGGGGGACCAATAACAAGAATAGATGCGGAGGGTACCAGCCTGGATCCACGTGAACCCTGGTTCAGTAGGGCCGACTATGTCCACTGGGAGACCACGGAGGCATGCTATAGCCGCTTTACCGTGAGCGTCGTAGTACCATGCGTCGACCTTCGTTGGGCAGGGCTCGCTGACGATGAGGAGATCGACGTTGGACTCTGCAGCCTGCTGTAACGCCAGCGCTTGAGCTGCCTTGCAGCAGTTGAGATTGATCTGTAGGAAGGTACTCATGATAACTGGTCAGGACGCACCTCGCAGCCCCGAGCGTTTGTACCAGATGGGGTGATTGATTCACTCTTGCTGTTTGTGTCCGTGGCTGACGTAGATTCGTCAGCAGGGGAGGGACAGACTGCTACAAGATGCCCGGATTCTTTGCAGCGAAAGCAGCGACGTTTCTCTGCACCTGTGCATGCACTGGCTGAGTGCCCTTTCTCTTTGCACTTGTTGCATGCTAGGGCTCTGTCGTCCAACTGTCTGATTCTGCAGACTGCCCAACCAATTTTAATTTTCCTAGCCTCCGCGAGCTTGAGACCAGCCCTAATTGGGACCCTGACAACTGCCGATCTGATTCCACTTTTGCCCTGGCGGATATTGACAGAGTTCATGCCTTGCAGTTCAGGATCAAAACTTGCTAGAGCAGCCCGGAGTTCTGGGTCTTCAACCGAGTCTTCTATCCCGACTATGAGAAGCGCAACACTTGGAGCAGGGCGTCTGATGCCAATGTTTCCACCGAGTCTAGTCCGCAGGGCCGTAGCGAGGTTGTCCGCTTGATCCTTTCCAGGGATCTCCAGGATGACGTTACCCGACTTGGCCCTTCTTGTCGTGATGTCAGACGACGAAATATTTTCTTCGACAACCACTGCCTTGACCGAGCGGATCATGTCCGCATATGATGTTGAGCCGGTGGGTTTCTCAATTATGACGGCTTGATTTTTAGGAACTCTGATGCGTTTCCGAGCGTTTGGAAGGTTGGAAACTTCAGGCTTCGGTCTCCTAGTTTTCCGAGATACCAAGGTAAAGCCGTCCTCCGGATCTGTCGGCGAGAATTCCGTGTCTTGGGTGCATTGCGACGCAGTTGCAACGTAGCCCAGTGCGTCGGTGCATTCGGTGTCGACGACTTTAGGTGGCCCAAGCCGGTTAGTGCCACTCTGGCTCTTATCATTTTTATTTACTGGCTTCTTTTTATTCGAGGTAGTGATGCTCTGCTTTTCAGTTACCCGAGCATTACCCGAGCCTTTTCTCGCGGCTGATCGGCTGCTGGCAATCTCCTGCCGGCTTTGGAGTTTGTCGATTTGCTCTTGCTGCTCGGTTACTCTGGCATCAGTCCTGGCTATTATCACCTTGACTTCGGCGATGGCACTGAGTATAGCCGAGCTTTGGACATCAGTGCTGCCCGAAGTTTGAGAACCTACGTCCTTTGATATCCTCTCAGTTTGTGCAGCCGTGTCCATCTTGCCGGCTTTGGGCGTCTGCTCGCTCTTTGGGACGCGCTGGGTCAGGGTGTTGAAGGCCTTAATAACGTTTTCGCGACTACCCTTGAGGCCCGCGATAACATTCAGCAAATCGTCAATTGCAGTTTTGACGTCCGGGCTCCTCGTCTTGATCGACCACGCCTCCAGAGCCGACGCCTTCTGGACTAACAGCTTGTAGCCACCATCCTGTGTGGCGATACACTTACGGAGATGGATTACCGCGCTTTGAAGCGTGTCTCCATCTGAACCAGCTACGCCGCTGTCTCTTCTAGCTGCGGGTGGAGTTGCAGTCTCCGACTCGGATTTTCGTCCAGAGGTAGAGTCCTGCCTCGCAGCGCTACCAACGGACACAGTGCCAGCACCAGCTGGGGAAGCCTGCCTCAGATCTTCCACATTTCTTCCCAAATCTGCGTTTTGCATTACTTTTGCGGTTTGGCTCCCGCTCATCATTTGGCCAGTTGATGAACCTGGGTTCTTTATGTTCAAATCCATATAGTTCCCACGAGTGGGCATGAAGGTTGCGTCGCCCCGAAGCAGAGCAGCGTACCACGGGGAAGGCTAGATACTGTGGGGGGCGCCAGGTGCCCCACAGGGTCCTCGTGGACACGTTCCTACTTCCGTGCCAAGAGACCCCCATGACGAGTTGGGGGTTGAAGGGTTTTCTGTCAGGGTTGTCCTTCCCTTAGGGCATTTGCTGCGAGCGAGCAGGCTGCCTCCGACCTTGCCACCCCATCCAGCTAAGGACAGGGTGACTCAGAGTTTTTAAGTAGTGGACTCCTTACACTAGGGCTTTGCTAAGTGCTAGCAGGCTACCTCCGACCTGCCACCCACAGCCATCCAAGGCCAGGGGGGGCTCTTTTGCTCCGGCCCCAACCAGTTAAGGTCAGGGCCGGGTATGGAACCGCTTAGTAGGACCTAACTAAAGGCCCGCAAGCTCCCCCACCACGACAAGGTGGGTCCCGTCGGGGGAGAACCTAACCTAACCTAACCTAACCTAACCTAACCTAACCTAACCTAACCTAACCTTTTTTTTTTTTTTTTTTTTTTTTACAGGTTGAACCGAACACTGAGGGTGGTACTGACGCGAGTCATTTCACCCCTCGGTGCCCATCGTTTATTTAATAAAATACTTAATCTTAATACAATTTACATAATTATTATTTACAGGCAATAGAGGGCCTCTAACCCTCAAGGTGTGGCCTTCGGCCCACAGATAGATATCTTAACTACGGTTGGTTAATTAGTGCTTGACGGCGCCTCTCTTCAGCTTCCTTCATTGATAGTACTTGGGTGGCGAAATTTCTGACCGCGGACCAGTTCTCCTTGGAGCGCAGCATCATTGGGATGATGGTTCGCGGGCTCACATCACATCCTAGGAATATGGCGAGATCGCGTCTTCGTGAAGCCCAGGCATCGCAGATGAATAGAGTGTGATTGGCGTCGTCACATGCGTCGCCACAGAACCAGCACTCAGGGGACTCTAACTTGCCAAATCGGTGCAAGTATTGAGCGAAACAGCCGTGACCAGTGAGGGCCTGGGTAAGATGAAAGTCTACGTTGCCGAATTTCCTCATCACCCAAGGCCTGATGTCGGGGATCAGCTGAAACGTCCACCTACCATTGGAGCAAGTGGCCCAGCGAGATTGCCAGTCAGAGAGCAACGTTTCTCGGATAGTGCTGGGTAGGACGCCAGACTGTCTTCCATTGAAGAGATCGCGGCGCTCGGCTGCGAGTAGGTCGATCGGAGGGGTATCAGCGAGGAGTAGGACCGCGTCTCTCGATACGGTGCAGTACGCTGAGACCACCCTCAGCGCAATCCTGCGTTGGCATTTGGCCAGTTCTTCGATACCAGTATTGGACATCCTTCCAGACCATACCGGGGCGCCGTACAATAAAATTGAGTGAACAACCCCTGCTAGGAGTCTTCGCTTTCTTGGAGTAGCAGCGCTTATGTTGGGAAGAATCCTTGACAAATTTGACGCCACCTTGCTTGCTTTGGCGGCCACGCTGGCCGCGTGCGTGGTGAAATTGAGTCGCTGGTCAATGTGGAGGCCCAAGTATTTGACGCTATTCACCGCTCTAATCTGAACACCGTCGATGGTAATTCGGAGGTCATTGTGCGTCCTTGTGTTGGTGATCACGATTGCCTCGGATTTCTGGATTGCCAAATCAAGACCCATCACTTTCATCCATCTGACGACAGTGTCAGCTCCTTCAGAGAGAAGTCGTTCCAATACACAGATGTCCTTGTCTTTGGCGATGAGAGCCACATCGTCCGCGTATGCTAGAAATTCGACCCCTGAGGGGAGAGGCTCACGCAATAGGCCATCGTACATGATGTTCCACAGGGTAGGGCCAAGGACGGAGCCCTGCGGAACACCACTGGTGACGGCTGTGACAGATTCTGTGCCATTTGCTGTCGAAGTTAGGTAGCGGTCATGGAAGTAGCTGTGCAGAATGCGTAAGATGGGAGTAGAAATGCCCTTGTCTTCGCAGGCGAACAGAATCTTCTCCCAGGAGGCTGAATTAAAGGCATTTCTAACGTCGAATGTCAGAATGCCAATCTTCTGACCCGCTGAGGTCTCCACACAGGATAAGAGTTTTTGGATAGCGGCTATGGTGGACCGGCCTTTCCGGAAACCAAATTGACAGTCCGCTAGGTCATCGCCTCGAGCCAGCTCCTCAGTTATGCGGTTTTCTACCATTTTCTCAAATAGCTTGCCTGCAGTGTCAAGAAGACACAACGGGCGATAGGACGAGGGTACGTCTAAAGGCTTGTCACCTTTCCTGAGAAGAACAAGTCTGGCCTTTTTCCACGCAGTAGGGAATCGGCCCTGCAGGAGGCACTCGTTTGCAATGTGAAGGAAAGGTGCGGGTTGTTTGTTGATGAGAATTTTGAGAATTTCGCTCGTCACTCCGTCTGGACCAGGGGCAGTACCGCTCTTTAGTTTTTTACACGCTGATTTCAGCTCCTCTAGGTCGATCTTCCGTGCAGGGGTCGACAATGATGGGCAAAAGGTGTTCAGGTGATTAATCTGATGTGACGGAAAGAGGTGCTGGATTATAGCTGGGAGCCTTCCTGGGAGATTAAGCCCGGGGATGGGAGTCCTTACATTCATTCTTCCCATTACAATCTTGTAGGGCTTTCCCCATGGGTCCCGTTCGACGTCGTCACATAGTTGTCTCCAGGCTTGATCTTTGGCGTTTCTGATTGCTTTAACGAGGGCCAGTTTCGCGGATTTTGCAGCAAGCTCTTCATCAGTGCAGGCGGCAGCACCAAGGCGTCGGCGCTTGCGCTGGAAAACACGACGCAGATGGTTTGCGGTCTTGCGCAACGCGCTTAGGCTCGGGGACCACCAGTGTACGCTCCTCCTTTTACCTTTATTGTCTGCCAAGGGTAGGCCACAAACGGCGTAGAGCGCCGAGTTCAGATTGATAGCCATTTCATCCACGTCAGTACTGTTGCTGAAGTGTAGTAGTTGACCGGTCGAGAGAAAGGACGCCAGAGCGGGTGCGTGGAGTCTCCGAGAGTATGTCGCGTTGACTGGCTTAATGGGCGCGGACAATAGAGTGAACTGGATGTAGCTGTGATCGCTTAAGGTCACCGTGTCTAAGACAGACCAATTAGATATTCTGGAAGCCACACGGGGGGAGGCCAGAGTGATGTCGATCACCGAGGAGCCAGACGCCCTCTGGAAAGTGGGGGTCGTGCCAGTGTTGCATATAATGAGGCCTAGGGACTGGATGAGGTCCATCAGTGCATCACCTTTCTTGTTATTGGAGCAGCTGCCCCAGGCGGAATGGTGCGCGTTGAAGTCTCCACAAATAAGAGAGTCTCCGCTGTGACTTCTAATGCTGTGCTCAAGGTTGCTGAGAAACGCAGAGTATTGGGCGAGGTTGGGGTCAGACCTGGGGGACCAATAACAAGAATAGATGCGGAGGGTACCAGCCTGGATCCACGTGAACCCTGGTTCAGTAGGGCCGACTATGTCCACTGGGAGACCACGGAGGCATGCTATAGCCGCTTTACCGTGAGCGTCGTAGTACCATGCGTCGACCTTCGTTGGGCAGGGCTCGCTGACGATGAGGAGATCGACGTTGGACTCTGCAGCCTGCTGTAACGCCAGCGCTTGAGCTGCCTTGCAGCAGTTGAGATTGATCTGTAGGAAGGTACTCATGATAACTGGTCAGGACGCACCTCGCAGCCCCGAGCGTTTGTACCAGATGGGGTGATTGATTCACTCTTGCTGTTTGTGTCCGTGGCTGACGTAGATTCGTCAGCAGGGGAGGGACAGACTGCTACAAGATGCCCGGATTCTTTGCAGCGAAAGCAGCGACGTTTCTCTGCACCTGTGCATGCACTGGCTGAGTGCCCTTTCTCTTTGCACTTGTTGCATGCTAGGGCTCTGTCGTCCAACTGTCTGATTCTGCAGACTGCCCAACCAATTTTAATTTTCCTAGCCTCCGCGAGCTTGAGACCAGCCCTAATTGGGACCCTGACAACTGCCGATCTGATTCCACTTTTGCCCTGGCGGATATTGACAGAGTTCATGCCTTGCAGTTCAGGATCAAAACTTGCTAGAGCAGCCCGGAGTTCTGGGTCTTCAACCGAGTCTTCTATCCCGACTATGAGAAGCGCAACACTTGGAGCAGGGCGTCTGATGCCAATGTTTCCACCGAGTCTAGTCCGCAGGGCCGTAGCGAGGTTGTCCGCTTGATCCTTTCCAGGGATCTCCAGGATGACGTTACCCGACTTGGCCCTTCTTGTCGTGATGTCAGACGACGAAATATTTTCTTCGACAACCACTGCCTTGACCGAGCGGATCATGTCCGCATATGATGTTGAGCCGGTGGGTTTCTCAATTATGACGGCTTGATTTTTAGGAACTCTGATGCGTTTCCGAGCGTTTGGAAGGTTGGAAACTTCAGGCTTCGGTCTCCTAGTTTTCCGAGATACCAAGGTAAAGCCGTCCTCCGGATCTGTCGGCGAGAATTCCGTGTCTTGGGTGCATTGCGACGCAGTTGCAACGTAGCCCAGTGCGTCGGTGCATTCGGTGTCGACGACTTTAGGTGGCCCAAGCCGGTTAGTGCCACTCTGGCTCTTATCATTTTTATTTACTGGCTTCTTTTTATTCGAGGTAGTGATGCTCTGCTTTTCAGTTACCCGAGCATTACCCGAGCCTTTTCTCGCGGCTGATCGGCTGCTGGCAATCTCCTGCCGGCTTTGGAGTTTGTCGATTTGCTCTTGCTGCTCGGTTACTCTGGCATCAGTCCTGGCTATTATCACCTTGACTTCGGCGATGGCACTGAGTATAGCCGAGCTTTGGACATCAGTGCTGCCCGAAGTTTGAGAACCTACGTCCTTTGATATCCTCTCAGTTTGTGCAGCCGTGTCCATCTTGCCGGCTTTGGGCGTCTGCTCGCTCTTTGGGACGCGCTGGGTCAGGGTGTTGAAGGCCTTAATAACGTTTTCGCGACTACCCTTGAGGCCCGCGATAACATTCAGCAAATCGTCAATTGCAGTTTTGACGTCCGGGCTCCTCGTCTTGATCGACCACGCCTCCAGAGCCGACGCCTTCTGGACTAACAGCTTGTAGCCACCATCCTGTGTGGCGATACACTTACGGAGATGGATTACCGCGCTTTGAAGCGTGTCTCCATCTGAACCAGCTACGCCGCTGTCTCTTCTAGCTGCGGGTGGAGTTGCAGTCTCCGACTCGGATTTTCGTCCAGAGGTAGAGTCCTGCCTCGCAGCGCTACCAACGGACACAGTGCCAGCACCAGCTGGGGAAGCCTGCCTCAGATCTTCCACATTTCTTCCCAAATCTGCGTTTTGCATTACTTTTGCGGTTTGGCTCCCGCTCATCATTTGGCCAGTTGATGAACCTGGGTTCTTTATGTTCAAATCCATATAGTTCCCACGAGTGGGCATGAAGGTTGCGTCGCCCCGTAGCAGAGCAGCGTACCACGGGGAAGGCTAGATACTGTGGGGGGCGCCAGGTGCCCCACAGGGTCCTCGTGGACACGTTCCTACTTCCGTGCCAAGAGACCCCCATGACGAGTTGGGGGTTGAAGGGTTTTCTGTCAGGGTTGTCCTTCCCTTAGGGCATTTGCTGCGAGCGAGCAGGCTGCCTCCGACCTTGCCACCCCATCCAGCTAAGGACAGGGTGACTCAGAGTTTTTAAGTAGTGGACTCCTTACACTAGGGCTTTGCTAAGTGCTAGCAGGCTACCTCCGACCTGCCACCCACAGCCATCCAAGGCCAGGGGGGGCTCTTTTGCTCCGGCCCCAACCAGTTAAGGTCAGGGCCGGGTATGGAACCGCTTAGTAGGACCTAACTAAAGGCCCGCAAGCTCCCCCACCACGACAAGGTGGGTCCCGTCGGGGGAGAACCTAACCTAACCTAACCTAACCTAACCTAACCTAACCTAACCTAACCTTTTTTTTTTTTTTTTTTTTTTATTTTTTTTTTTTTTTTTTTTTTTTATATTATCACCGATCGACAGGGGCGAACTGTTTGCTTGCGCGACACACTACTTGCCCCTGCCGACCATCGTTTATTTGATAAAAAGAAAACGACAACTTATATGAGAAGTGGAGGGCCAATCTCCCTCTCACTAACTCTTACATAGCAACCTAATGTACATATTACTGTGGGGCTCTATCCCCACAACTTTGCTCTTCGAGCCACATTTTAATTTTCTTAATTAGTAGAGCTAATTTGCTTGAGCCGCTTGCAACTCCCGTTCGTCCGCTTCCTTCTTCGTCAGTACCGCACTTGCAAAATTGACCACCGCATCCCACTTCGACTTGGAAGCAACCATGGCCGCTCCTATCTTCTCCGGCGTAATTTCACAGCCTAGGGCGACTTCAACTTCCCTTCTCAGTCTCCACCACCGGTCACATTTGAAAAATGTATGCTCCACATCGTCCTGAATATGGTCACAGTACATGCATACTGCGTCATTTCGCTTCTTGAATCGAAAGAGATATGCATTGAAGCACCCATGTCCAGTTAGAAACTGGGTAATGTGGTACCCTATTTTCCTTTGCTGGTTTTTCATCCATTCTTCGACGTTCGGGATCATTTTGTGGGTCCACCGACCGTTGGTTGACTCATCCCACTCGCGTTGCCAATTGACCATCGTCCTTTTCCTCGCCTCCCGTTTGGCAACATCCGTCGCGATGCCAGTCTTTCGGTCCCTCTCGACTGCTGCCCTTTCCTCAGCCAGAAAATGGATAGGCACGATGCCCGCAACCACCATTATCGCTACATTGGACACCGTACAATAAGCGCTTGATACTCTGAGTGCCAGCTTCCTTTGTGGAGAAGACATTTTAATCTTGTTGCACTCGTGACCAAGTGCTCCATACCAAATTGGGGCAGCGTACAGGAGTTGCGCATGCACCACGGTGGCTAGCAGTTTTCTCTTCAACGCTGATGGTCCACCTACGTTCGGCATTAGCCTCGAAAGTGCCGACGCAGTTTTTGACGCTTTTTCGCTAACCACCTCTATATGCTTCCTAAACCCTAGGACAGAGCTAAGTTGGACCCCTAGATACCTGACACTATCGCTGAGTTCAATGACCGTGCCGTTGATTTGGAAGACCGGCTTTGCGTATCCCCGCTTGGTGGTGAGCATAACCGCCGTTGATTTGGTACTGGATAATGTCAAGCCTTGTCCAGCCATCCATGCCGCCACCATCTGCAATGCGTCATTCATTTTTCTTTCCAGGAGCCATGTGTTGTGTCCGGTTGCCACTATAGCCGCATCATCAGCGAAGCACACAATGTGAACGCCATCCGGATACTCCAACCGCATTAGCCCATCGTAGAAAATGTTCCACAATATGGGTCCGATGACAGAACCCTGCGGAACACCAGTACTGACCGAGTATCGTCCTTCGTCCGTGATAATGCAGCGATTATCGAAGTATGACCTTATCATGTTGATGAGGTATGGGGGAAAACTCTTGTCAATGAGTGCCGCATCTATCTTTACCCAAGGGGCGGAATTGAAAGCATTTGCCACGTCTAGTGATGCCAGCGCACATAACTTTCGATTATATAGTTGGCCACTGCCTACACGGTTTACGATGGACATCACTTGTTCGATCGCCTGTGTAGTTGACCTCCCCTTCATGAAGCCATATTGGTGTTCAGAGATGCCATTCTGCTGCAGCTCTAGATGCGTGGTAATCCTTACTTTGAGCAGCCTCTCGAACAGCTTGCCTATTGAGTTGATCAGGCACAGTGGCCTGTATGAAGACGGTTGATCTAGCGGTTTAGTATCTTTGCGTAGTAACACCAGGCGAGCCGTTTTCCAACTGTCGAAGAACCTGCCAGTCTTCAGGCACTCGTTGAACGTTGGGAGAAGGAGATCTGGTCGAATCTTGGTCATTGCGCGCAGGATTTCATCTGGAACGCCATCTGGACCGGGCGCTTTCCCCTTCGGCAATCTGCGTCCCGCCTCCCTCAATTCATCCAGCGTGAAAAGACATGCAGTTTCAAACTGTGAGTCGATCAAAGGGTAAACCGGCGTTGGCGAATTCGGAAACAGGTGTTTGACGATAGCATCCAGACGACCCGGAATCTTCATGCCCGGTATTTGTCGCCTACCTATTAACCTAACCTAACCTTTTTTTTTTTTTCCTGTTTATAACCGACGGCGCCGCGGGAACTGCTTGCGCATTACTGCCGCGAAACCTAACCTAACCTAACCTAACCTAACCTAACCTAACGGGTAGGTATTTCACGAGGAAAAACTGAAATTGCTCGGGAGCGACGCGGAGAGACGTCCGTACTCTACGACAGCCACCGCTGAACTAACCTAACCTAACCTTTTTTTTTTTTTTTTTTTTTATATTATCACCGATCGACAGGGGCGAACTGTTTGCTTGCGCGACACACTACTTGCCCCTGCCGACCATCGTTTATTTGATAAAAAGAAAACGACAACTTATATGAGAAGTGGAGGGCCAATCTCCCTCTCACTAACTCTTACATAGCAACCTAATGTACATATTACTGTGGGGCTCTATCCCCACAACTTTGCTCTTCGAGCCACATTTTAATTTTCTTAATTAGTAGAGCTAATTTGCTTGAGCCGCTTGCAACTCCCGTTCGTCCGCTTCCTTCTTCGTCAGTACCGCACTTGCAAAATTGACCACCGCATCCCACTTCGACTTGGAAGCAACCATGGCCGCTCCTATCTTCTCCGGCGTAATTTCACAGCCTAGGGCGACTTCAACTTCCCTTCTCAGTCTCCACCACCGGTCACATTTGAAAAATGTATGCTCCACATCGTCCTGAATATGGTCACAGTACATGCATACTGCGTCATTTCGCTTCTTGAATCGAAAGAGATATGCATTGAAGCACCCATGTCCAGTTAGAAACTGGGTAATGTGGTACCCTATTTTCCTTTGCTGGTTTTTCATCCATTCTTCGACGTTCGGGATCATTTTGTGGGTCCACCGACCGTTGGTTGACTCATCCCACTCGCGTTGCCAATTGACCATCGTCCTTTTCCTCGCCTCCCGTTTGGCAACATCCGTCGCGATGCCAGTCTTTCGGTCCCTCTCGACTGCTGCCCTTTCCTCAGCCAGAAAATGGATAGGCACGATGCCCGCAACCACCATTATCGCTACATTGGACACCGTACAATAAGCGCTTGATACTCTGAGTGCCAGCTTCCTTTGTGGAGAAGACATTTTAATCTTGTTGCACTCGTGACCAAGTGCTCCATACCAAATTGGGGCAGCGTACAGGAGTTGCGCATGCACCACGGTGGCTAGCAGTTTTCTCTTCAACGCTGATGGTCCACCTACGTTCGGCATTAGCCTCGAAAGTGCCGACGCAGTTTTTGACGCTTTTTCGCTAACCACCTCTATATGCTTCCTAAACCCTAGGACAGAGCTAAGTTGGACCCCTAGATACCTGACACTATCGCTGAGTTCAATGACCGTGCCGTTGATTTGGAAGACCGGCTTTGCGTATCCCCGCTTGGTGGTGAGCATAACCGCCGTTGATTTGGTACTGGATAATGTCAAGCCTTGTCCAGCCATCCATGCCGCCACCATCTGCAATGCGTCATTCATTTTTCTTTCCAGGAGCCATGTGTTGTGTCCGGTTGCCACTATAGCCGCATCATCAGCGAAGCACACAATGTGAACGCCATCCGGATACTCCAACCGCATTAGCCCATCGTAGAAAATGTTCCACAATATGGGTCCGATGACAGAACCCTGCGGAACACCAGTACTGACCGAGTATCGTCCTTCGTCCGTGATAATGCAGCGATTATCGAAGTATGACCTTATCATGTTGATGAGGTATGGGGGAAAACTCTTGTCAATGAGTGCCGCATCTATCTTTACCCAAGGGGCGGAATTGAAAGCATTTGCCACGTCTAGTGATGCCAGCGCACATAACTTTCGATTATATAGTTGGCCACTGCCTACACGGTTTACGATGGACATCACTTGTTCGATCGCCTGTGTAGTTGACCTCCCCTTCATGAAGCCATATTGGTGTTCAGAGATGCCATTCTGCTGCAGCTCTAGATGCGTGGTAATCCTTACTTTGAGCAGCCTCTCGAACAGCTTGCCTATTGAGTTGATCAGGCACAGTGGCCTGTATGAAGACGGTTGATCTAGCGGTTTAGTATCTTTGCGTAGTAACACCAGGCGAGCCGTTTTCCAACTGTCGAAGAACCTGCCAGTCTTCAGGCACTCGTTGAACGTTGGGAGAAGGAGATCTGGTCGAATCTTGGTCATTGCGCGCAGGATTTCATCTGGAACGCCATCTGGACCGGGCGCTTTCCCCTTCGGCAATCTGCGTCCCGCCTCCCTCAATTCATCCAGCGTGAAAAGACATGCAGTTTCAAACTGTGAGTCGATCAAAGGGTAAACCGGCGTTGGCGAATTCGGAAACAGGTGTTTGACGATAGCATCCAGACGACCCGGAATCTTCATGCCCGGTATTTGTCGCCTACCTATTAACTTTTTAGCCACTATTTTATATGGCAGGCCCCATGGGTCAGAGTCCACCTGTTTGCATAGATCGCCCCAGCATTTCTCCTGACTGCGCCTGATTTCTAGTCTGAGAGCCTTAGAGGTCTCCCTGGCTAAACGCTGTTCCTCGTGGGATTCGTCGGGGCCTCTTCGTTTAAGAGCCTTTTGGTATCTTCTTCTGGCTTGGAAGTTGGCCTTACGGAGAGCGGCGATTTCATGCGTCCACCAGTATACCGGTTTACCATGACCACGAAAGGTCCTCCGCGGCATGCAGCTGTCACAGACACTTGCCATGAAATCTGTAAGTTCAGCTTCACCGAAACACTTCTGTCCGTCCGGTAGGGAGAACGCCTGTAAGTAGGCAGATAATTTATGTGCATCTAGGCGTCTCCAAGACCAGCCCGAAACGCTCGGGCGCATAACTAGGGATTCACACCGTAGCCTAAATAATATTGGGTTGTGGTCGCTAGCGACATCCTCGTCAAGCACCCTCCACTCATCCAATAACCGGTATACGCTCGGAGATGCAAGAGTTACGTCGATGTGGGATGACCGACCGCCCCGCTCGAAGGTAGGAGCACCTCCTTGGTTCACCACAATCAGGCCAAGAGTGTTATAGAAGTCCGTCAGAGCCTCGCCTTTGGGGCACGTCGAAGGGGATCCCCAGCACGGCGAGTGCGCGTTAAAATCTCCTGCTACTACCACTTCGCTAGGACCCTGACGAATGCTGTCTTCCAGGTGGCTGAGATATGCTCTGTAATCCCCTATGGTATGCCTCTTGCTCGGTGAGAAGTAGCAACTGTATACTCTCAGTCCAGGGAGGTCCACCCACACGTAGCCTGCACCTTGCCCGCTATTGATTACGTTAACATTTTTTGATAGGTAGATACAGCAAGAGACGTCCGTACTACCATACCAACTGTCATTTGCTGGTATCTTGTTTGGCTCACTAATGATGGCTACATCAGCCTTGGTTTCAAACAGCAATTGCATTATCAGGTCCTGCGCCGCTCTCGCTCTGTTTAAATTGGCCTGTAGAAAACCAATCATTGCGGAGACGAATGCAGGTCTTGAGACTCCTTCTCAAGGACGCTCCTAAAGGCCGCCGCTTCCATCACGTCAGCTGTACAGTCTTTAGCCATATGTTCCGTTTTTCCACACCGTCTGCAATTAGAGCGACGGTCAGTCCCGTGGCACTCCTTGAACTCGTGCCCAAAGGCTAAGCACTTGAAGCATCTAGTGTTTCTTTTTGCGGCCTCCCTGACCCTGCAACTTACAACACTGATCCTCAGCCGCCCTTTCTTGATGACGTCTCGCGCCTGACTTAACGGAAGAAGGACTAGAGCTGTCTGTGAGCCACCAAAGGATGTTCTTAGATTAACAATTCTAACATTTTCTTTAGGGACATCTGCCTCACTCGCGATAGAGGCCACTATGTCCTCCCTGTTCGACCATGCGTCAATGTCGCGGATTTCTAAAAGCGTCTTCTGCTGGAGAAGTCTGACGTTGACATCCTGTCCGACGGTTGTGGCTACTTTTGCCCTTATAGATTCCACAACAGAGTCATCGCCTCGCACCTCTAAAAGCATTCCTCCATTTCTCGTCTTCTTCATACCCGATATCGCATTGCCTTGATCCTCAATGCCACTCTTTATTCTCTTTGCAAGAGCTGGGAAGTCTTCATGGCTGTCCACGTCAATCATGATAGCAGGCGGGCGTCTCCTTGTGCGCATGCGCTTGTCAACGATCTTGGTGGGCTTCATTTTGGCTGCTTCCTCCGTTGTTGCCGATGGCAGGGGAGTCTGTCCTTTCGACCTCCCCTTCCTTACCACCTCGGTCCATGAGTGTGGCTCGGCCGTTGTTTGTCCTGCGTCTCCCCGAGTCATTGTCTGATCTGGAACAGTGCCAATGTCCCACCAGCATGGACATTGCGTGCCGGCTTCTGCAGAAGGGGCTTTTGGTGGGCCCTCCGTTTGAGTGGATGATTCCACACTACCGGCTCTGGGTGCCAATTCGCCCTTCGGAACGCGTTGCGACACGGAGTTGAACGCCTTGATAACGCCATCGCGGCTGCTCTTAAGTCCTGAGACAACTGCCAGCAAGTCTTCAATGGCAGTTTTGACATCCGGGCTTCTCGACTTAGTCGACAATGCTTCCAAAGCAGCTCCTTTCTGGAGAAGTAATTTGTAGCCAGCATCCTGTAAGGCGATACTCTTACGGAGATGGATTACAGCGCTTTGGAGCGTGTCACCCTCTGGTGGAGTTATATCGTTTTGCGCTACATTTGTGGTTTGGCTCCCGCTCATCATTTGGCCAGCAGCGAGCAGTGAAGCAGTGCAGGAACCCAATCCGGAGGTATCGGTGCCTGCACTAGCTTAATCACTGTCCCTATCTTTATACACTGTCCCTATCCTTTTTCACTGTCCCTATCCCGACCAAAAAAGTGGAAGGGGGGGTTTGAGGATTTCGTTCCTGGTGGTGGGAAACCACGCAGTACCCCTAAAAAACTATATTGTACTATGCCCCGATCTTCTGCGGGTATTAGAACCTGAGTTATAGCTTTCCTCCGTGATGGGGGTATTTTTGAATTTCCCGCCGGTGGCTAGTTGGGGAACAAGAGACAACGCAACTATTTCCCCGTCGCCTTATCACGTGGGGGCAGTTCTTCCCTACGCGGAAACAGCTGTTAATCAGCTGTTACTTGGTTTAACCGTTTTCGCGCAGGTGGTTTTGGGCGGCCGTGTTATACAATAGGGATGAGGTAAAACTGACGATTACTCACCCGATATTTGGCGGACCTCGTCGGACAGGGTGTCCCCGAATCTGTCTCCTCTTGACGCACCTTTTGGGCCACTGCGCGCGAACGTGCCACAGGTATTTCAGCCGCAAAGGTCACGGCGGCGCTGGATCTTGGCACCCTTGATTTCACGGCGCCTAGGGGTCCGAGGTGGGTGCGCGATGCACCGAACCCTTCGGGAGGGTGTGATGTGTTTTAGTCAGGCCGACTCAACACCGACACCGGCCCGAACGCGCACTTTTTATCAACTTACGGATTATGCGTAGCACAGTAGCCAGCAATCGCCCGGAGGCAGGAAAAACTGGATTTCAAGCTGAAATCGCAACCGATTTCGACACGGTTTGGATGTGCGGATGCAGAACGATAAGACGCTTCAAACGACACCTAGCGCGTAAAAAACGGACAACTATTTCGGTCAAAAAACAAAGTTTCCGCGGGAGCGACACAGAGACACGTCCGATCACCACGACAGCCACCGCTGAACTAACCTAACCTAACCTAACCTTTTTTTTTTTTTTTTTTTTTTTTTGTGTTGTATCACGGCGCTACAGGGGGGCACTTCGCCCGGATGGGTCGTCCTTCCCCCTGTATCCGTATCATTTATTGCAACAAATGAATTTACAAATAGTTCCTTAACTAAGGCCTTGGCCTTTACAAATTAATGGAGGGCTCTATCCCTCCAATGTTCGCCTTCGGCGTATAATGTATAAACACTTAACTAATTATTTAATTACGCTGTGCCGCTGCTCTCTGCACCGCTCTTTCCTCTTCTTCTTTCGTGGACAGCACTTTCTCCACGAACCTTTTAACCACTTCCCATTTTTCTCGGGATTCCAGCATTTTCCCCACGATTGTATCTGGCACCATTTCTGTCTCCAGGATCACTTCTAATTCTCTCCTTGTTCGCCACCATCTGTCGCAGACGAATAATGTATGTTCCGCTGTGTCGTCCACTGCCCCGCAGTCGACGCATTCCGGGTTCTGCCTTTTCTTGTATTTTGTTAGGTATTGGCCAAAGCATCCGTGGCCGGTTAACATCTGTGTCAGATGGAAATCGCAGTTGCCAAATTTCCTCTGTAGCCAGTTTTTGATCTCCGGTATTAGTCTTCTGGTCCATTTTCCCTTGTCTGACTTCCTCCACTCTTCCTGCCATTTACAGATGGTAGCATTCCTCTCTTCCGATTCGTCGTAGACTATGCCTTCGCACCTGTGTCTGTAGCGTTTTTGTTGCTCCTCTGCCAGCAGGTGTGCTGGTATCAGCCCGCTGACGACCAGCGCCGCTGCAGTCGACACCGTACGATATGCCCTTACACATCTTAGAGCTACTTTCCTTTGAGGCCCTTCTAATGTTTCGACATTATTCTTGAAGACCAGTGCGCCTGCCCAGATTGGCGACGCGTACAGCAGCTGGTTCGTCACCACGGTTGCTAATAGTCTCCTCTTTCTCTGGCTGGCGCCACCGATGTTCGGCAAAATCCTTCCTAGCGCGGCTGCTGTTGATCCGGCTTTTGCTGCGGCTGTCTTAATGTGATGCCTGTATCCAAGCTTTTTGCACAATGTTAGACCTAGGTATTTCAAGCTTTCGGAGGGGTGAATCGAGACACCCTCCAATGTAAATGTCGGTGCTTCGTACCCTCTCTTTGTAGTTAGCATAACTGCTTCGGTTTTTTGTGCCGCCAACGTCAGTCCATTTGCCTTCATCCATTCCGATACTGCGGACAATGCTCCGTCTGCCGCCTCCTCCAGTAGTTCTCTGGTGTGGCCCGTCGCGATGATTGCGACGTCGTCTGCGAAAGCGACCAGCGAGGATGAGCTATATCCAGGCTTGTTCACTCTCAAGTCGATGTCCAGGAGATCGTCGTACATGACATTCCATAGAGTAGGCCCAATTACCGACCCTTGCGGAACTCCGCAGGTCACCGCTTTGTTCTTCGTTTCACCATAAACCAACGTCCTGTCGCTCATGTAGCTGCGTATTATCTGTTGTAGATAGCTTGGGAAGTGTTTTTTAATTAGCGCGACGTTTATCCTGTCCCATCTTGCAGTATTGAATGCATTTGCCACGTCAAGTGCAATCAAGACACACAACTCTCTGCGATACAAAGGACCCGTGGATTTAGAGTCTACAACGTCAATGCATCTCTTGATCGCGTCGATGGTCGATCTTCCCTTTCGGAACCCGTACTGTCGATCACTCAGACCTCCTTGTTCCTCCAAATGCGTTTCTATTCTTCCCTTGATTACCCGCTCGAAAAATTTTCCCGTTGTGTTGAGTAGACATATTGGTCTGTAGGAAGAGGGTTGATCCAGTGGCCTATTGCCTTTTTGCAACAAGACTAGCGCTGCCTCCTTCCATACCGCCGGGAATAGACCAGCGCCCAAGCACAAATTGAACGTCCTGCAGAAAATGTCCGGTCGGATTTCGGCAATCTTCTTGATGACCAGATCAGGTACCCCATCCGGACCTGGGGCCTTGCCTATCGGGACTTTCTTGGCCTGTTGTAAGATCTCCGCCTCAGTTACCTCTGGGAATGCATATTTGTCCGCCGCAGCTGGCCACTCAACAGCAGCGATGTTCGGGAACAGCGTGTCTACTATGCTCTCTAGCCGGCCCGGTATGTTTATCCCTGGAATGGGTTTCCTGCCTATCAGTTTTTTAGTTACCAGTTTGTACGGTAGTCCCCATGGGTCCGTGTCTACTTGTTTGCATAGATTGTTCCAGCAGTTTTTCTTGCTCTTGTTAATCGCGCGTTTCAGCTCCCTCCTTGTCTCCCTGTATTCAGTGTTTTCCGCTTCGTTCCTATACGGCTCTCCTTTGAGTCTGCCTCTTTTTATATGCCTGCGGGTTGAGTGGCATTTCTTCCGCAGCTCGTCTATTTCCGCCGTCCACCAATAGACCGGCTTTTTCCCGCCTCTGTAGCTTCCCTTGGGCATGCTCTTATCACAAGTTTCCTCAACAATGGACTTCAATCTGTCTGTTGCGGCTGCGGCGTCGGCAGGGTCCTTGAACTCAACCTTGGATACAAACGTCTGTAATTTGGACAGATCAAACCTCCTCCAGCTCCACCTTTTGTCTGTTTGTTGACTGCCCTGGTTTCGTGTTTCCTGACTGATGCTAAACGTAATATACCTGTGAAGGCTCAGGGATTCCTCTTCATCGACTGTCCAGTCACGCACCTTGTGTAGCAGTGCTGAGGCCGCAAAGGTTACGTCGATGTGTGTGCCAGAGTTTCCTCTCACGAATGTCGGCGATCCTCCCTGGTTGCAGGCTATCAGATCTAGTGATTCCATGAGGTCTGCCAATCGATGCCCTCTTGCGTCCTCGATGGGGCTGCCCCAGGTTCCAGACTTGGAGTTGAAATCGCCCGCTACTACAGCTGGTAGATCAGATTCCCTAATGCTTGTCTCGAGTCTCTCTAGGAAGTCATCGAACTCTGTAAGGGCTATGTTAGGGGAGCAATAGCAACTGTAGAATCTAATTTGGTTTGCCTCGATCCATCTGAATCCTTGCAGACGAGGTCCTATCTTGTCTACTTGGAGATTTCCCATAGCTACTATTGCTGCCCGTCCGCTCGCATCACCGTACCATCCATCCTTCTCGTCCTTGTACCGGTATTGTTCACTTATTGCGATGATGTCAATGCCTCTATTATTCGCCGTTGCCATTGCCAAATCTTGCGCCAGCCTGCCTACGCCTACATTGATCTGTAGGACACTGATCATTGCGTTGCGTCCACGGTATCCCCCAGGTCAGTTTTTTGGCTTAGTTGAACCCTAAAACTGGCTTTGTCCTTTTCATTTGCCCCACAGTTGGCCTCAAAGTGGCCTGTTTCACCGCACGCCCGACAGCAATCTCGTCTATCTGGCCCTTTGCAGTCCGCATGCGCATGACCGACGACCAAGCACCTTGGGCACCTGCCGCGTCCACGTTCTTCCCACTGTCGCACCCTGCAGTTCACGTATCCTACTCGCAGTTTCCCGATCGCTTGTGCCATGCTAGCTGCTTTGGTAGGTAGTGAGACCACCATCCACTTCTGTCCCCTGCTTGCTGTTATCGTAGTGACCACTCTTGCCTCTCCTGCATTGCCTTCCGTTGCGGTTATGATTGCTTCTAGCACTTCAGCCTCGCTTGCTAGTTCATCTAGGTCTTGTACCACCACCTTTTGGTACTGTATCAGCTCTTTAACCAACCCGTTTCCACCCACAGCCGCCCCCAGAGCTTCGGCTAAGGGTGCCATTCCTTCTTGGCCCGGGTTAACACGCACCAAGAGGTCGCCGCTTTTGGTTTTCGTGAGCGCCGTTATTTTGTCCGCGACTACCTTCATCTCCTCGCTGTTTCTTACTTTTGTGAGTGTGCCCGTGTAGTCTCCGTCCTTTACCCGCACCAATATTGCCGCAGGGCGCGCCCTAGCTCTTTGCTGCACGGTTTTTGGTTTCACAGGTTCATATGTCGTTGTCTCTGCCGGGGGAGGTTTCTGTTTCCTCCCCTTCTTCACCACCTCAGTCCAAGAGTGTGGTGCGGCTTTATTCGGACCAGCATCCCCACTGGTTGTTTGCGGAGCTGGCGCACCACCAATGTCCCACCAGCACGGCGTATCCGTCCCTGCATCGCTGGAAGACACTGCCGACTCAGCGTCGGTCTGCATGTACTTACTAGTGACTTCTGCCTTTGGCGGTGTAACTGTACCGCCTTTTGACAGCGTCCTTGTCAGCTGCATCACCATGTTGAACGCCGAAGTCACCTCCCTCCTGCTAGCCTGAAGGCCCTTGACGACGGCCAGTAGATCTTCGATGGCCGTGCTAACTGTTGGGCTGTGGGTCTTCTTTGAAGCCACTTGAAGATGGTCAGCGCGCTCGGCCAGGAGTTTAAAACCTCCCTCTTGATTTATAAGCTGTGTCCCCAGTTGTTTAATGGAATTCTTCAAATCCAGTATGTCGTCAACATTCACGGGCTGTTGACTCCCGCTCGCCAATTGACAGGTTGGCAATTCTGTGGTTCCGTGTCCTTCTTTATCATTCTTTCCAGTTTCCAGGTTTCCATTGTTTTTTCCAGTTATGGACGGGCCCCCCCTCGAATCCGTGGGGCCCTTGATCGAGGGTAAAATTCCGGTATTTTTATCCATGTTTGATTTTTGAGGCAAATTCTAGCCTGCGTTTTAGCCCTGCCGCCAGGAGGGGAATTTACAGTTGCCTTCTGGTGGATTTACAGTTACCATCTGGGTCCGTTTGCTGTAGGTAGCAGGTGGACCAGTCCTGCTAGCCCCAACGTGTTGGGTCTGGGCTGGCTCTGGTTTGCAGTTTCCTTCTGGGTCCGTTTGCTGCTGCTAGCAGGTGGACCAGACCTGCCGACCCGAACAGAGCGTCAGGGCCGGCGCTCGGGTGGAACCTCTTAGCACGGGCCGTAGGCCTGTGAGCCCCCCCACCACGACAAGGTGGGTTCCGTTAGGGGGGAACCTAACCTAACCTAACCTAACCTAACCTAACCTAACCTAACCTAACCTAACCTTTTTTTTTTTTTTTTTTTTTTTTTCAGTTTATAACCGACGACGCCGCGGGAACTGCTTTCGCATTACTTCCGCGGCGCCGCCATCGTTTATTGAATTAGATAAATGTAACATTTTATAATTTAATATTCACACCTTTGAATTTGTCCCTTAATGGGCGCACATTGAAGTTATTTTTAACATTTTATTAAGAAATGACATGTTGGCTTAAGGCCCGCTGGTTGCTTTGGTAGACTTCTCGACCCGGCTTTGCTGCCCGCCAGTCTCGAAGTCACGTTCGTGGTCTTCCCGGCCCGGCTTGTTAGCCAGTCGGCCTCGAGTCTCGTGCCTCGCGGTTCTCCTTCCGTTGTTTTGGAGTTCGCGTCTCACCGGTGATGGTTTGGTCAGTTTTCCTTCTGTTTCCTCCGTTCGTTGGATCCTTCGTGCTGCTCGGTGCGTCGACTGACCGGTCGGCGGTTTCTTGAGGCGTTCTGACTAGCGCCCTTTCTCATCAATCGCGATCGCCCGGACGGTGACGAATCGTGCTGCGGGCGTCCTACTAATGCCCCGGCGCACACCTCCGCTGGTTAGGTCAGGGCAGTTTCGGATGATGATACTTGAGCGCTGAGTTTACTAACCCCTGGGTCCCCGTCTAACCTTCCCAATCGTCTGTGCTTCGAGCCTTCGGCCTGTGTTGTTGTCGGTGGTTGGAGTGCGATGTTGGCCCTCCCTGGTCGCTGGTGTTGACCCGCCGGTGTTCGGTTTTATACAGTTTTCCTTCTGTTTCCTCCGTGTCTGGTATTGCTGCGTGCTGCTCGGTGCGTCGACTGACCGGTCGGCGGTTTCTTGAGGCGTTCTGACTAGCACCCTTCCACATCAATCGAGATCACCCGGACGGTTACCAAGCCGTGCCGTGGGTGTCCTACTAATGCCCCGGGGCGCACCTGCCGCTGTGGGGCAGTTTCGGATGATGGTACTGAGGCGCTGAGTTTACTAACCCCTGGGTCCCCGTCTAACCTTCCCGGTTGTCTTCGCATCGAGCCTTCGGTCTGTTGTCGGTGGTTGGAGGGCGATGTTGGCCCTCTCTGGTCGCTGGTGTTGACCCGCCGGTGTTCGGTTTTATACAGTTTGCCTTCTGTGCCTCCCCCGTTGGCCGGAACCGGAATTCCGTTTCCAGTCGGCACCACGTGGAGGTGGGGGTAGGACTCTGCCGACCAACCTAACCTAACCTAACCTAACCTAACCTAACCTAACCTTTTTTTTTTTTTTTTTTTTTTCGTGTTTGAACCGACGGCGCCGCGGGAATTGCTTTCGCATTACTTCCGCGACGCCGCCATCGTTTATTTGAAAATCAAATATATACATTCATACATGGGGGGGTTGACGGGACATTCCCCCGACTAACCGCCCCCTTAATACATTACATTTCATATTATAAGTCATTATCCGGTGCTTCATGTTGGCGGGCCGACCGGAGTCCGCCGCCCTTGCGATCTCGTTCTTGTCCGTGTTGGCAGGCCGACCGGAGTCCGCCGCCCTAGGTAACCCGTACTTGTCCATATTGGCAGGCCGACCGGAGTCCGCCGCCCTTGCGATCTCGTGCTATCCGTAACCAGTCCAGTGTGTGTGCGCCGTGTTGCGGCCTACTTGCCGAAGTGGTTGAGCCGCGATGCCGTGATCGTCGTCCCTCCCATGGTGTCACAGGTGGGGGGATGAAGAACGTGGTCGGTGACACCTCCGACGTTTCAATTAAGAAAGTGGGGTGATCGTTGACCGTTCTTCATCGAGTTTCCCGAGAGCGGGTTGAGCTGGCCCCCTAGTCGAGTGCTCTCAACCTGTTAAGTCGAGCCAGGTCGTCGGCTTGATCTTCTCTCTCATCCTGTTCCTTGGTGGCCATGATGGATTCGATCATTGTGATGAGTTCTTGTCTGTTGGTTTTGGCTTGCTCCATCAGTCGGAGCCTTGTGGCTGGATCGTCTGGCATTGCGTCCGTCGATGGTCCACAGAGGATCTCTTCGACGTCCGCCGCGGTCGGAGGTCGTCTGATAATTTCGGACAAGCGTGTTCGATCGTCTTCCCACCTAGGGCAGACGAACAGAGTGTGTTCGGCAGTGTCGTCGGGGTCCATGCAGTAGACGCAGTAGCTGTCCTCTGAACGTTTGAACCTGTACAGGCTGCTCTTGAAGCATCCGTGGCCGGAAAGCGCCTGAGTCAGCCGGTACGTGAGATTCAGCGGAGGCTTGGCTAGCCAACGGCTGACGTTAGGGATGAGCCTGCGCGTCCACCTTGCGTTGTTCGACCGGTCCCACCGAGTTTGCCAGGCTGCGATGCTGATTGCTCTTTCCTGATTCTTCAGCGTGTTGGTGGGCGTTTCGTCCGCCTGATCGTCCAGTCGTGTTCTGATCCTGACCCTCTCGGTTGCTAGCAGATCTGCTGGTAGCATTGAAGCGAGGATGGACGAGGTTTCTGCAGAGACGGTGCAGTAAGCACGTATAGTGCGGAGTGCAACTGTCCTCTGGGCCCTTGCCATTGCCAGTCGATTTTTGGCGGTTTTCGTCCCTCGGGCGGCCCAGACGGGGGAGGCGTATAGCATCTTGCTATTTGCCACAGACCCGAGTAACGCTCTCTTACTTTGGGACGGACCGCCGATGTTGGGCATGAGTCTGCCTATGGCCAGCGCCGATTGGGAAGCCTTGAGGGAAGCCTGTTGCACGTGTTTTGTGAAGGACAGCCGCGTGTCGAGCTCCACGCCGAGGTACCGCATGGACGGTTTGATCGGGATCGCGTGACCTTCTACGAACAGCTCAGGCTCGTCGTAGACGTTTTTCCTCGTTAGGACAACGGCCTCAGTTTTCGCAGGGGCTAGCTTGAGTCCGTTGCTTGTCATCCAGTCTGAAACCTTTTCCAGCACTGGATTCAGCAAGGTTGCTGCTGCTTCTCCTTTGCGAGCGATTCCTAGGACACACAAGTCGTCGGCGAAAGCCACTAGCTGGACGCCCGACGGCATCTCCGTCTCCAGTAGTCTGTCGTAAAACGCGTTCCATAGGGCTGGTCCGAGGACCGAGCCCTGCGGGACGCCGCACGTGACGTTCCTGCTGAGCAGCGACTGGCCGACCAGGAGTTTTCTATCGTCCAAGTACGATCGTATGATGTTGATCAGATATGATGGGGTCTGACTTGCTCGTAAGGCGGCGTCGATTCTCCTCCAAGGCGCGGTGTTAAACGCATTTTTCACATCTAGCGAGACGGCCACGCATATGTCCCGATGCTGTACAGCGCCGGTGGCCGCGCCGTGGGCGGCTTGGAGCACTCGCTCGATTGCGTCAACGGTCGACCTACCGTTGCGGAAGCCGTACTGGTTTTCCGATCGCTGACCCGAATCATTGAGATGTTGGTTGAGTCTGCCGAGCACCAGGCGCTCTAGCAGCTTGCCTGCCGAGTCGAGCATACATAGCGGCCTGAAACTCGATGGTTCGTCTATTGGCTTGCCGGATCCTTTGTGGAGGAGCACCAGTCTGGCCGTCTTCCAACGTGCAGGAAACTCCCTGCGAGCCAGGCACGCGTTGAACGTTTTTTGTAGAACCCGAGGACGGAGTCGCGCTACGTGAAGTAGGACCTCATTGGGTATGCCATCGGGCCCAGTAGCCTTACCCGCTGGTAGTCTTCTACAGGCCGTGAGGATTTCGACCATGGTGAAATCATGGCCTTGTTGTTGGTCGTCGGTTAGGAGGGGCTCGTGGGCCCAGACTGTTGGCGGGGGATCCGGAAACAGGTGATCGGCTATGGCCGCTTCCCTGCCGCGTGCTTCGACCCCTGGACGGCTTCGGCCTATCTTCTTGGTGACCACCTTGTAGGGAAGTCCCCAGGGGTCGTCGTCTACGGCTCTACAAAGCTCTGCCCAGCTTTTGGACTGGGCGTCCCGGATGGCGTTGCGGAGCTCCTTCCGTTTCGTGGTGTACGCCTCGCGGTGAGCGTCTACTGTGCCTTGGGGGTCGCGCCTGCGCGAGGACCGAAGATGTGCTCTGCGCAGTTTGATGGTCGTGTTGCGGAGGGTGGTCAAGTCGGTCGACCACCAGTGAACTTCTTTTCTGCCCGTTCTGTGCGGCGTTCTTGGGGGCATGCAGGAGTCGCAGGCGCCCTCTAGGTACTCAATGAGTGAGTTGGCTGCTTCTGTTGCAGTGGTTTCGCCGCGTACGATGGGTTCTGCAGTACTGGCGAGGTATGCGGCCAAGGCGTCGGGGTTTAGTTGGCGGTAGGACCAGCCTCTGGAGACGGGGCCACCGATATCTTCGCCTTCAATTGCTCTGTCTAGGGTGAACGCGACGTAGCGGTGGTCGCTGGCAGAATACACGTCTTCGAGCACCCTCCAATCGCGAATGGCCCCCGGTGCGGTGAGGCGGTGGAAAGTGACGTCGATGACTGACTCAGCGTTTGCCCTACAGTACGTGGGTGTGGTCCCTGCGTTGGCCACAAGGAGATCCAGACTGGCTGCCAGATCTGACAATCGGTCACCTCTTTCGTCGTTCCGAGCTGACCCCCACTCTTGGGACCAGGAGTTGAAGTCGCCTCCTATCACTATGGCGAGCTGTGGGTCGGCTGAGCGGATGGAGTGTTGGATGTCCAGGAGGAAGGATTGAAAGTTTGCTTCGGTGTCATTGCGGGAGGTGTAACAGCTGTACATCCTAAGCCCGCGTGTCTGGATCCAGGCGAACCCGCGCCCCGACCCGGAAGACTCGGGTGCAAAGTCTGCCGTCGCTGTTAGTACAACCGCGCATGAGCGATCGTCGCTGACCGCCCACCTGTCGTCTCGAGCCGGGCTCCAGTTTTGCTCGGAGACGAGGAGGACTTGGGCGCCAGTTGCGGCGGCGGTCTGTTGTAGCAAGCTTTGCGCTGTTGAGCTCCGGTAACCTAACCTAACCTTTTTTTTTTTTTTTTTTTTTTTTTCTGTTTGCACCGACGGCGTCGCGGGGACAGCTTTCGCATTACTTCCGCGACGCCGCCATCGTTTATTGATAATCAACATTTTATACATACGTGAGGGGGGTAGACGGGACAATACCCCGACTTACCCCCCTCTTTATACATGACAACAAATTTATGTTTACAATTATTACAGGTTGTGTGTGGGTGTCTGTTATTTTCCTGAGCCGACCCGAGTCCGCCGCTCTGGATACTCGTGCTGGTTCGTTCGTCCTTTTGACGGGCCGACCGGAGTCCGCCGCCCTTGCTGTCTCGTACTGATCTCCTCTTGTCGGGCCGACCGGAGTCCGCCGCCCTTGCAGTCTCGTTCTCCAGTTGTCCAGCGATGCCGTGATCGCCGTCCCGCCCGTGGTGTCACATGTGGGGGGATGAACAACGTGGTCGGTGACACCTCCGACGACTCGCAGTAGCGAATAGTGTGAGGGTCTGTCCAGTTGTTCATCTTGAGTCCCCAGTGTAAGTCAGCCGTTTCGCTGATCTTCTCGTTCGTCCTCCTCTTTGGTCCCCAGGATTGACTCGATCATGGCGATGAGCTCGAGCCGATTTATGTGTGCCTGCGCGAGTAGCCTGGACCTGGCTGATGCGTCATCTGGTAATGCGTCGGGTCGAGGGCCGCAGAGAATTTCCTCGACGTCTTCGGGCGCCGGTGATCTTCGCAGGATTTCTACCATGCGCGAGCGGTCGTCCTCCCATCTCGGACAAGCGAACAGCGTATGCTCGGCTGTGTCGTCGGGATCCACGCAGTAGACGCAGTAGCTGTCCTCCGCCCGGTCCCTCTTGTGGAGGTAGCTTTTGAAGCAACCGTGACCGGTTAGCGCCTGGGAAAGATGGTACGTCAAGTTTAGCGGTGGTTTGTTCAACCAGCGCGTCACATCCGGGAGCAGGCGGTGAGTCCATCGTCCGCTGGTAGTAGCGCGGTCCCATCGCGATTGCCACGCGCGTAGGGAGATTTCCCTCTCCTGTTTCCTAATGGTAGGAGTGGCGGTGGCGTCATCTTGGTCGTTGAGCCGAAGACGAATTCTTCCCCTCTCGTTTGCCAGCAGGTCGGCTGGGATCATCGACGAAAGCAGCGAGGAGGCGTCCGCAGAGACGGTACGGTAGCATCTGGTGATCCGGAGAGCTATTTTTCTTTGGGCCCTCGCCATTTCGGCCCTGTTTTTCGCCGTCTTGGTGCCCCGTGAGGCCCACGTCGGGGACGCATACAGCATCTTGCTGTTAACAACGGTGGCGATCAGTGACCTTTTGCTCTGTGCAGGTCCGCCCAGGTTTGGCATCAGCCTGCCTATTGCCAGCGCTGATTCAGTGGCTCTCTGGGAGACTTGCTGGATGTGTTCCGTGAACGATAACCGCGAATCCAGTTGCACGCCGAGATAGCGCATGGACCGCTTCACGGGTATCGCGTGTCCGTTGACGAAGAGTTCTGGATCTGTGTATTTGTGCTTCTGGGTTAGAACCACTGCTTCAGATTTTTGAGGAGCGAGTGTTAGTCCGTTTTGCCTCATCCAGATTGACACCGTTTCTAGGACTGGGTTCATCAGGGTTGTTGCTGCCTGGCCGGTCCTCGCGATCCCCAGGACACAGACGTCGTCAGCGAAGGCAACGAGTTGGACGCCTTGGGGCATTTCCAGGTCTAGAAGTGAGTCGTAGAACACGTTCCAGAGAGCCGGCCCTAAGACTGAGCCCTGGGGAACGCCACACGTCATGTCTCTCCGGAGCAAAAGTTCGCCGACGAGGATGGAGCGGTCCTTGAGGTAAGATCTGATCATCGAGATTAGTCGAGGGGGGACCAGTTTGCCCCGGAGCGCAGCGTCAATCATAGGCCACGGAGCCGAGTTGAAGGCGTTCCTTACATCAAGCGAGACGGCAACGCAAATATCCCGGTGCTGGACGGCGCCCAAGGCTGCACCGTGGGCCGTCTCGAGTAGGCGCTCAATAGCGTCTTCCGTTGACCTGCCGGACCGAAAGCCGTACTGATTTGGGGATCGGCGGCCCGTGCGGTCGAGGTGCTGGTCGAGCCTTGACAGCAGCAGCCTCTCCAGCAGCTTGCCAGCCGAGTCTAGCATGCAGAGTGGCCTATAGCTGGTTGGTTCTGCCATTGGTTTCCCAGGTCCTTTGTGCAGGAGTACTAACCTTGCCTGCTTCCATTTGGTAGGAAAGGTGGTTTTCTCCAGGCAGGTGTTGAAGGCGTCGAGAAGAACGCGAGGCTTGAGAGCTGCTATTTTGGCGAGGACTTCGTTTGGGACGCCGTCCGGTCCGGTTGCCTTGCCGGGAGGAAGTCTCTTGCAGGATAGTTGCAGTTCAGGCATGGTGAACGGCCCAGTAACTTGATCGTCGTACTCGGGATCCTCTGGAGGGAGCGGGGTGTTATGCCAGTCAGTGAGTGGGTGATTTGGGAAGAGGTGATCGGCTATTGTCGATTCTCTACCTCGCGATTCGATTCCCGGTCGATTGCGGCCTATCCGCTTTGAAACGACTCTGTAAGGAAGTCCCCAAGGGTCGGAGTCAACGGCGGCGCAGAGATCGGACCAACTCTTGGCCTGGGCGGTTCTGATAGATGTACGGAGCTCCTTCCTCTTGGTTTTGTATGCTTCGCGGAGAAGTTGCAGCTGTTCAATGGGCTCGCGTCTTCGGGCTGCCCTGTGGTAGCATCTGCGTGACCTACTGTGCTCGACGCGTAACGCTGCTATGGTTTCGTTCCACCAGTGCACCTGCTTCCTGCCTGCGGGAGGAGGAGCTCTGGGCGGCATACAGGAGTCGCAGGCTGCAGAGAGATACGCGACCAGCTGGTCAGCCGCATCGTCGGCTGTTGTAGTAACATCGGTGTGAGGGGCTGGGAAGGCGGCCAGATGAGCGGTCAGGGCTGCCGTGTCCAGGCGTCTGTAGGACCACCCTCTGAGTCGTTCGGGAGGATCGTGCCATTCCTGAGCCCTTTGTAACCGGAATTTTACGTATCTATGGTCACTCGCCGATTCAACCTCGTCCAAGACCCTCCAGTCTGCGAGGGAGAGGGAAGATCGAGGGCGGAGGAATGTGACATCTATGATGGACTCCGCGTTCGACCTAACGTACGTGGGGACATAGCCATTGTTACCAACGAGGAGGTCGAGACTCGCAGCAAGATCTGATAGTAGATCGCCTCTCTGGTCGTTCCGTGTTGACCCCCAACTGTGGGACCAGGCGTTAAAGTCACCTCCAATGACGAGGGTGCAGTTGGGGTCTGCGGACCGAACTGACTGCTCGAGGTCACCGAGGAAGGCCATGTAATTTTCACTGGAGTCGTTTCTGGAGGAATAGCAGCTATAAATTCTGGCGTTGCGCGTCTGGATCCAGGCAAATCCGCGGCCTGAACCTGAGGTGTCTGCAACAAATTCGGCGGCAGGCGTTAAGACGACTGCGCAAGTTCCGTCGGTGCTGACTGTCCATCGGTCGTCCCGAGCTGGACTCCAGTTCTGCTCCGATAGGAGTAGGACCTGAGCGCCGATGGAGGTGGAGGTCTGTTGAGCCAGGCTCTGGGCAGTGGCGCTCCGGTGGAGATTTATTTGTAGAAAAGTGATCATGTTCGGTTAGTGGCGTTCATCTCGGAGATGGCTTTGCGACGGGCGGCGCAAGCCCCGGAGCCAGGCTTGTGAGGTACGCGCGGAGCTTTCATGCGGTCGCACGCCACGCATAGGTCATCTCCCTCGGTGCAGATGGCCTGCGTGTGACCGTTTTGGCCGCATCGTCTACAGGCGTGCGAGAGGTCGGATCCTTTGCATTGCCGTGTGGAGTGGCCGAAGCCGTGACATTGGTAGCACCGTGCTGGTTCGGGTCTACGCGGGCGGACGCGACACTGGGTCCATCCGACGCGGATGGATGTCAGCCGTCGGCTGATGGCGACGGGAACGGTGGCGGTGGCCATTTGGCGGCTGTCTCGGGTGGCCCATAGGCCGGTGATTTTGATGTCGTCTGCGGAGGGGAGGTCTTCTTCACGTAAGGCCTTGAGGATCGCAGCCAGGACTTCTGCCTTTGTGGTGACCTCGTCTAGGTCAGTGATCTCCACTTCAGCGGTGTGGCGAAGCCTGGTGACTACAGATCCAACCATATTTTCGGCCAGCTTGTCCCGGATGACGGAGGTGGCTGCCATAACCTTGGCACCCTTGGTAAGTTCTACCAGAAGATCTCCTTTTAGTGTCTTCCTCATAGCGGTGACGTGGGTTCCCATCGCCTCAAAGTCGATAGCCGTGCCCCTGACGGCCCTTAGCGTGTCCGCGTACGTCTTCCCTTCTCCTACTTTGACCAGCACCGCTGCGGGTCTTTGGACGGTTCTCCTGATCGGCTGGGGTCTCGGGGCGAGTGGCTTCCTGGTTGCCTTCTCGACTAGAGTGAAGGGCTGTTCGGCGTGCTCGGTCGGGTGGTATTCGGGCTGTTTCACTGTCTCCGCTAGTGGGGTTGTATTGCCCCGTGCGAGGGGTGCTCCTGTAGGTGTTCTGTTGTCCAACTTTGGTTTCTTGGTCTTCTTTCGACGGTTGTTTCCATTGGTCGTTCGGCTGTGTTTTGCAGCCGGTTTGGAGGCGGTCGCGGTCGTAGATTCCTTGGCGACGGCAGGCGTGCAGATCTTCGGATTGGCAGGTTCCTCGGGCGGGTCTGTGTTGGTGGTGGCGTCTGCTCTCGTTTGCTGCTGGCTGCCATGTGTGGCATCTCGTTCCCTTGAGAGGTGGAACAGGGCTGCGCCGACCTGTTCGAGTGCCTTTGCGACTTTTGAGAGGCATGGCCCGATGAGTTCTTCGGTGCAGAACTCGTCAGCTAGTCCTTGGACCAGTTCGCAGGCGTATTCGGTCGCCTTGGTTGCCGTGCGAAGGGCGCCGGTGGTGTCGGTGATGTTCGAAACCTTTGGAAGTTTCGTACCTTTCTTCTTCATGGTGCGGTCCGGGGAAGGAGAGCTGGTTTGCTTCCTCTTGGTCTGTGTGTTTTTTGTCGGGTCGTGTTCCATGTCCCAGCAGTCTGGGATGCTTGACGGCATGGCTTCCTACCTGAAAAAACGGGGTCGCGATGGGCAGGGAAAAAAAAAAAAAAAAAAAAAAAAAAAAAAAAAAAAATAATTTTTGGGGGGGGGGATTTTTGGGTTTTTTCTGTTGGAGGGACCTCGTCCGGGAGGTGCCTCGGGGCCTTGTGCCCGAGTCCTGGGGTCGTGGGACCTTCGGGACCGGAGTTGCGGGTGTTTTTGGAAAACGGGGTGAGGGGAAAACTTTTGCGTGGGGGTGGGGGTCGGTGCCCCGACCTCGCAGCTGTTTTCCGCAGCGCTCTCCGAGCGCTGGTTCTCGCTCACCGGCGTTTTCAGATTTCCCGGAATCTATCGGGCCGACGCGATCGCGGTGGCAGAATCCGTGATTCGACCGACCCGATAGGGGTGTCGAAATCCGTTATCACAGCGTGCGGAGCCGCGTGATAGTACGGGCGGCCGTGTTATCCTTATGGGGTAAGTTCAGAGTGGACTCACCTGGGTCCTGGTGGACGGAATTGCCCGCTCGGGGTCTTGTTGGATCGGGCTCGACGAGGTGGACCGGATCAGCTGACGGGCCTGGACGTGAGACGTCTGGTCGTGGCTGGGTGGACGCTTTTGTCGGCCGATTTTGGACTTCGGGGTGACTGGTCTGGTTGGCTGAGTTTGGGAGCAAACTTGTCGCGCGTGCTCGCGTTGTGACCGGACTGTCACCGTGCACTTGTCGCGCGAACCGGATTTAGCGATTGAGATCGCGGGCGTCGGATTTGACGAACTTTGTGCGGCTGCGTAATCCGGTAGCGATTTGTTTCGGTTCCCTTGCAAACCGCTGGCGGCTTTGCTCGGGCGGCCGAGTTCAGGCCCGCTGAGTACACCAAAAGATGCGCACGGGCGGTGCGGATTTTTTGGTGTATCGAACGGGTGCGTGCGGCGTTTGGGTGGTGAGCACCAGTGGATCTGGTGTGGCCGTGAGGTCGGGCAGCCAAGCGCGGTGCGCTTAAGTCGCCGTTTCTCGGTGAGTTTTAGGCCTGCGATCGCGCGCGATGGCTTTTTCGCTTAGTGGCTGGCAGCTGAAGCGATAGAGACCTGGATCGGGCGGATCGGCGAACTTTTTTGTCGAACTTTTTTCGTCGGCGGCGGGCGGCGGAATTCGGACACTGAAATCGCGATTTCTCGGGCGCGGCTGAACCGATTTACGCGCGCGATGTCTTTGCGTAACGGCGGAGTCGAGATGAAGCGATCGGCACTAGTTTCGCAAAGATCGGCGCGGGTATTCGGTCGTACGCAAAAAACTTCGCGGGAGCGGTACACGGGTGCGTGTGTTCGGGTTGGTGGTCGGCACCGGACTCAACCTAACCTAACCTAACCTAACCTAACCTAACCTAACCTTGTCGGTGGTTGGAGGGCGATGTTGGCCCTCTCTGGTCGCTGGTGTTGACCCGCCGGTGTTCGGTTTTATACAGTTTGCCTTCTGTGCCTCCCCCGTTGGCCGGAACCGGAATTCCGTTTCCAGTCGGCACCACGTGGAGGTGGGGGTAGGACTCTGCCGACCAACCTAACCTAACCTAACCTAACCTAACCTTTTTTTTTTTTTTTTTTTCATGTTTGAACCGACGGCGCCGCGGGAATTGCTTTCGCATTACTTCCGCGACGCCGCCATCGTTTATTTGAAAATCAAATATATACATACATACATGGGGGGGTTGACGGGACATTCCCCCGACTAACCGCCCCCTTAATACATTACATTTCATATTATAAATACAAGTCATTATCCGGTGCTTCATGTTGGCGGGCCGACCGGAGTCCGCCGCCCTTGCGATCTCGTTCTTGTCCGTGTTGGCAGGCCGACCGGAGTCCGCCGCCCTAGGTAACCCGTACTTGTCCATATTGGCAGGCCGACCGGAGTCCGCCGCCCTTGCGATCTCGTGCTATCCGTAACCAGTCCAGTGTGTGTGCGCCGTGTTGCGGCCTACTTGCCGAAGTGGTTGAGCCGCGATGCCGTGATCGTCGTCCCTCCCATGGTGTCACAGGTGGGGGGATGAAGAACGTGGTCGGTGACACCTCCGACGTTTCGATTAAGAAATGTGGGGTGATCGTTGACCGTTCTTCATCGAGTTTCCCGAAAGCGGGTTGAGCTGGCCCCCTAGTCGAGTGCTCTCAACCTGTTAAGTCGAGCCAGGTCGTCGGCTTGATCTTCTCTCTCATCCTGTTCCTTGGTGGCCATGATGGATTCGATCATTGTGATGAGTTCTTGTCTGTTGGTTTTGGCTTGCTCCATCAGTCGGAGCCTTGTGGCTGGATCGTCTGGCATTGCGTCCGTCGATGGTAACCTAACCTAACCTAACCTAACCTAACCTAACCTAACCTAACCTAACCTAACCTAACCTAACCTAACCTAACCTAACCTGTTGGACTTACAGGCCCGCTGAGTACACCAATCGATCCGTGATGTTGTCGCGGATTTTTTGATGTGTCGAACGGGGCTGTTGGATGTCTGGTTAGCCGGGGATCGGCAGTTATTTGGTGGCCGTGCGAGCGGGTAGCCGGCCGCGGCGCACTTAACTCGCCGTTACGCACTGGCTTTTGCACCTACGTTCACGCGCGAAGACTTTTTCGCTTAGTGCGGTGCAGCTGAAGCGATAGACACTGCGAACGAACAGTTCAGACGCACTTTGCGAACGAACTTTATTTTAGGCGGCGGCGGCGGATTCGGCGCACTCTTTTTGCTATTTCTCGGTCGCGCTTTGGCCGAATTTGACGCGCGATGTCTTGGAGTGACGGCGGAGTCGAGACGGAGCGATAGACACTGGATTCACTCAGATCGGTTAAGTTTTTTCGTCGAAAACAAAAAACTGCTCGGGAGCGGTACGCGGGTGCGTGTTATCGGTATGGCGGTCGGAGCCGGACTAACCTAACCTAACCTTTTTTTTTTTTTTTTTTTTTGAACCACGAACCAGGGAGGGAACTAGGTTTCCCCATGACTGCCTCCCTGGACGCATCATTTATTGTAAATGAAATACACAACTACAATATAAAGTACAATAAACAACAAATAACAATGTATGATACAATAACTGGGGGCCTCTAACCACCCTGAAGCGGCCGTTCAGCCCACAATAAAACGATGCTTAACTAATTGGTTATGTTGAGCCTTTGATCAACCTGATCACCGGCACGCTGTCGCTCTCTTTCTAGCTCCTCCTTGCGTCCCATTATCTCCTCCACCATGTGGGTAAACAGCTCCCTCCTTCGGTTGACTGCCGACATTATTCTACTCCTTGTTGGTTGGTCCTCCGGTAGCTCCGTAGGTGCTGGTCCGCAAAGGATACCCACAACATCCTCAGGTCGAGCAGGTCTGCCCAATGACTGTTCTAATTCTTTCCTCTCACCGATCCAAAACATACAGACGAACAGCGTGTGTTCGGCGTCATCGTTGTCTGCAGGGCACAGCAGACAGGCTGCGCTGCGCGCTCTTCCCCTTGTCCAGAGGTAACGCTGGAAGCACCCATGACCCGAGAGAGCCTGGGCCATGTGGAACGTAATCTGCCTCGGGCCATAGTGCCACCATCTGGACAGATCAGGAATCAATCTTTTCGTCCATGCCGCCTTGTCTTGGGTGGACTCCCAGAGAGCCTGCCAGCGTCGGATTGTGTCGGCTGTGACCTCGTTCTTGCTGAGCATAACTCCTGTCTTCCTAGCCTCCGCCGTCCTCTTCCTTCCAATTGCTTGCAGGAATACTGGGGGCATCCTGGCCAGTACGAGCGAGGCTAAACCAGAAACAGTGCGGTAACACCTGGCCACCCTTAGCGCCGCACATCTCTGCGCCTGTAGAAGCGCATTCTTGGTCTTCTGCGTTTCAAGAACGCGCTCCGACCATACTTCGGCACCATATAAAAGCCGGCTATGGACTACGCCCATAAGCAGCTGCCTCTTTGACTGGGATGGGCCACCGACGTTAGGCATGAGCCTCCCGAGAGCGGCTGCAGCCTTCCTTGCGCCTGCCGCCACTGAAGTAACGTGGTCAACAAACGACAGCCTAGTGTCCAGCCGGACACCAAGATATCTAATCGCTCTCTGAATGGGGATCTGGCAGCCTTGAACATACAATACGGGAGCGCGATAGGCGTTCTTATTTGTAAGAACCACGCACTCAGATTTTTCCGGGGCGAGGCTGAGACCATTGGCGGTCATCCACTCGACAATATCAGCTAAAGTTGGATTGACTAGTTGCTCAACCAGCTCAGCATTATGAGCTACCACCACCACCGCCACATCATCAGCAAAAGCCACCAGCCTTACGCCCTTGCGAACTGGCAGCCGCAATACTGCATCATAGAATAAGTTCCACAGAGTCGGACCAAGGACCGAACCCTGTGGAACGCCGCATGTAACAGGTATCATCATGTCGTCACTGATTATGAGGTTCCTATTCTCCATGTACGACCTCAGGACTTTCACCAGGTAGTACGGGACGGATGATCTCCGCAACGCCTCATCAATGAGCCTCCAGGGCGCCGAATTGAAGGCGTTCCTGACATCCAAGGAGACAAGAACGCACAGATCTCTGTCCTGCACTGGACCGCGTTTGGCTGACTCGGCTGCATTGAGGACGTCTTCGATGGCACACATGGTAGACTTCAACCTCCTGAACCCATACTGAGAGTCGCTGAGGGCACCTACCCTAGCGATGTGAGTCTCTAGCCTGTTGAGCAGAACGCGCTCAAAAACTTTACCAGCTCCGTCTAACAAGCTAATCGGTCTGTAACTCGAGGGGAGATCACGCGCTTTACCCTGGCCCTTGTACAATAACACCAGCTTTGCGCATTTCCACCTTGATGGGAAGACCCCGTTGGAAAGACACGCGTTGTAGCAAGTTATAAATTGCTCTGGAAACCTGCTATAGGCCACTCTAATGACTTCGTTAGGGACATGATCCGGACCCGGCGCCTTACCTGACGGTAGCCTGGCGACGGCGGTGCTTATTTCTTGAGCAGTAATGGGTGGTGCCAGATGGCCGTTGTCGAGCGTCAATGATAAATCCAGTATTTCCGTCGGCTGCTGGGAAACATTTGGGATCCGAGCCCAATCGGTGTAAGGAGACAACGGGAACAGTCCCTGGGCCACACTGACCACCAAGTCGTGGTTCAAGTCCGGGGCACGACTGCCGAGTCTTTTAGTTACCAGTTTATATGGGACGCCCCATGGATCATTTTCCACAGACAAACACAGCTCGCGCCAGCTTTCCGCCTGTGCCTTCTTTATGGCGTGCTTTAGGTCTAGTCTCGCTCTTTGGTATAACTCTCGCTCCTGTTCTCGAGGAGACGTAGACGATCGGCGACCAGCCCGCTGATAAGTCCTGCGGGCAGCAGTGGCGACCTTTCGAAGCTCCGCTATTTCATTATTCCACCAGTACGCCGAACGCTTCCCCGTAAATACAGCCCTCCTTGGCATTGTAGCGTCACAAGACTTCGTTAAGAATTCACAGAGACGATCAGCGTGAGTCTCTGCTGATGCATTTACCGACAGCGCGAGAGGAGCGCCTACCAGGTCCCAGTATATATTCATCAGAGCAGGATTGAGCTTCCTAGCTGACCAACCTGGAGCCAGAGCTCCGGAATGACTGGAAGGATCATCAGCAAGCAGTCTGGATTGTGCAGTCACGGTGTACGAGATGTATGCATGGTCGCTGGCTGAGTATGCATCTTCCAGCACTAACCTAACCTAACCTAACCTAACCTAACAAGCCGAGCTTCTTCATCACCAGCTTATAGGGCCTCCCCCAGGGGTCTGTGTCGACCTGGGCGCAGAGGTCGGACCAGCATGCCTTTTTCGCGTCTCTGATGGCCACGCGGAGACCTCTCCTGGCGATCGCGTAGGCCGATCTGGCCTCCTGCAGGTCCGTCGCGTTTGGCCGGTGGAGATTCCTCTGGTATCGTCTGCGGAGGGCCAGGCAGTTTCTCCTCAAGGCCGCGATGTCTTCAGACCACCAGTAGACCGGAGGCTTGCCGGGCGGGCCGGGCCTCTTTCTCGGCATTGAGGCGTCGAATGCTGCCGTCAGGTAGGCGTCAAGGGTTTCCGCCGAGGTGAGTGCCTTGTCAGCACCGTCCTCTCCGGCGGGTGGGTCCAGGCGTAAGGTGCTGAAGAACCGGCTTAGGGCCTCGGCGTTCAGTTTCCGGGTGGACCATCCAGAGATAGCGTCAGGGGGAGGTCCTGCCGGGATCGGATCCCGGTCTCGGACGGTCGTGGAAAAGGAAATGTATTGGTGGTCACTCAGGGACTCGGCGTCCATGACCTTCCATCCCGTGCAGGTGACTCCGCGGTAGAACGAGACGTCGATGATGGAAGTGGCCGTTCCACGAATGAAAGTGGGAGCGACGCCTTCGTTCGCAAGTGTTAGGCCAAGGCTGGTGGCGAGATCGGACAGCAGACCGCCTCTCGGATTGTTTGTCCTGGAGCCCCATTCGACGTTCTAGGCGTTGAAATCGCCGGCGAGGACGATGTGACTGTTCCCTCTGGCGCGTATCGCTACTTCTAGGTTTCCCAAGAACAGGGCAAAGTCCAACAGTGGTGAGCCGGGGCGCCAGTGGCAGCTAAACACAGTCAGCTCCTTGAAGGACAGCCACGCAAAGCCATCACCAGAGCCGTGTCCGTCGTGGCGCAGTGCGGAGAGCCTCGATGTACCTACTGCGGCCTTTCGTTCGGTGCTGAACGCCCATAGGTCTTCGTCGCCGTGATGGGTGGCCGGTTCAGACACGATGAGTATGTCGGCGCCTATCTCGTCCGCAGTCTGGGCCATTAGCTGTTCGGCAGCCCAGTTCCCGTTCAAGTTGACTTGGAGAAAGTTAACCATCGCGATGCGTTGAACCGGCGACCTGTCTCCTTGCAGCGCATGCACCCGAACCGGGTTTGTGGGACGTCCTGGTCAGACCAGCCATCTCGCACGCCAGACAGCGATCGTTCTCGGCCTTGCAATCCCTCATCGCGTGGCCGACCTCGCCGCATCTCCAACAGGCTCCCGTCCTGTCTTCAGCCGTGCAGTTCCTCGCGTTATGGCCGAAGGCCTGGCACCTGAAGCACCTCTCCGGGGGGAGGGTCCTTGGCCGGACGCGGCACAATGTCCATCCGACGGGGACCCTGGAAATTATGGACGCGGCATACCGGCTCATCTTCGCCGTCGCAACCTGCTGTCCAGCTCGAACCGGCCATATCCTGACGTCGCAGATCGACTCGCGTTCGGCTGCCGCCGCTGTGTCGTTCTCGCCAGGAATAGCAGCACGGAGGGCTTCGAGCACCTCGGCTGCGGTGGACACAGCGTCCAGGTCCAGGACCTCTACCTCGACCTGGACGCCAAGTTGGGACACTCTCCCAACAGAGTCCCCGAGCTTAGTGCCGAGTGCCTCGGCAATCGTCTTGGCAGCTGCAGCGGATTTCGCCCCCTTGGCCAGTTCCAGCAGTAGGGCGCCGTCGCGGGTTTCGCGCAGACCTAACCTAACCTAACCGGACTAGTGACTGACGTGCACCAGCGTCTTGCAGTTCGGCCCGAGTTTCGGTCACTCTACGAGAGCGAAGGTCCATCTCTGACACAAACATCCAGTTGCTTCTAAAAAAGATAAACAAAATATAAATTGATATAATATTCGTAAAACAAAATGTAAAAAAAAATATGCATACAACTGGCGATGGGAGTGTGCCATCAGCAGAACAACCGGTATGACCTCCACACACCGGTTGATGAGACACTCCAAACTTTTGACTACGTCCGCCATGTCGGACCGCCGAGAGACTAATGTGTACAGGATGGCCAGCCTGTACACATTAGGATACATAAATGCATTGAGTACGGTCGTGTAGCTAACTGTCCCGGATATTGACAGGCTACCCAACTCAGCGTCACTATGTCGACTGTACTCGATTACCAGCCGCTTTATGGTGAACGCCGTAGCGGATGATGCAGGTGCACTCATCCCGCATTCTACATTCACCAGTCTGGCAGCAGTAGTCAGCCACCATTCTGCTGCCTGCAAAAACATAAATTATTATATTAAGAGTATTGAAATGTTAACAAAAACAAGAAATAAACAAAAAAAAAAAAACAAACAAACACTTACGTCTTTGGCTGTACAACACAACAAGTCGACGGTGACCGACGAAAAAATTTCGGCCAGTATCACCCTAACGAACGATCCAACTGGTACATTACCGAAAATCTGACACGACAATAGTTGGTTGAAATCTCCGGCCAGTGAGGGATCATACCGGACGAAACCATCGTCGTCCCGCCGACTCTTCCTCCTGCCACCGGGAGCTATTTGGCGACATGGGAATATAATAGACACTCTATTATAGTCCAGGTTCCGTGCCTCACCAAACGCAAAGAACCGGAGCATAATCTCGCAGTCAGACGCTCGCCAGCAACTACAACAGCAAAAACATAATTAAAACATTAACCTCACCTACCCCAGTAAGATAAACACGCTATAAACTTACACGATTGTGGAAGTGGGCCGTCTGCAATTCCTCCGCCAAGTCCACGAGCCGACTCAGTGTGTCCAACATCAAGGATTTGACATGGTAAGGCCAATCCTTGGTAGAACACACGAGCAACCCATTTGTAAGACAAAACTCGGACATCCGAGTTCCGTATGTGGCCATCAGCGACAACACCGCACACGACGTGTCACCACTGACCACACACTCGAAACGAACGCCCGAGCCCCGCACGGCGTCCCGCAGAAACGCCCTGTACGCGGCGATGAATTGGGCGGCACAATTGTCGATAGGCCGTAGGGAAGCCATTGAGCTTTCCCGACAACTATCACCGCCCAACAACAGCCACGTGAACACGGACGTGTCACTCAGGCCGCGGCGAAGGGTGTGTACGGCCGGGTTGTAAGCCTGCACGTACCGGCACATGGGGAGAAGGTGCTAAATCATACAATAACAATCATTTAAAATCAACAGTAAGTAATTTAAAAGAAAAATAAATTACTTGATGGTGTAGACCAACTCGATCAGCTGTAAAATACCCATAGTCGTACACCCCCAGACCAGGGTAAAATTTGACCCCACTGAGCAACGCCTGGGCTACACGACGGTCCACTAGCACGGCCCTCACCGACGACCTCATCGTAAATTCAACGGCAAAATAGCATTGAACAATAACGATAGTGGCGTGGTAAGGGTCAATGTACCGGCCAATAATGTTAAGGGCAGCATCATGTGGCAGCTGCAAACCATGGAGCGCCACGTAAAACCTACAATTCAATAAATTAATGTACGATTGCAATAAGGAAAATACAAAAGAAATACACAAGATGACACTTACAAAAAAAGGCCAAACGTGCCGGCTTCGGTGGTCAACCGCTCCACCTCTAATGCCAACTTCGGCCAGTCGGCGGGGTGGAGGTGCCACTTACTTGTGAACGGATTTCCGGCCCCTTTCCTTCTACTACGACAGTCTGAATCCAACTTGAGGATAGCTGGGCCCAGAACTGTGTCGAGGAAGTACTTTCGGTAATCGTAATGGATGACCTCCTCTACGTCGAGCTCGTCCTCCGAGGTGTCCGAGGTCACTTCGGAGGAGCGAAGTCCCGTCGGGATGCTAACCAATACCCTAATGGGTGGGTCGCCCCCTAGAGTAAACTCGACGTGAGAATAGGCTATAAAATTAAAACAAATTAATAAACCTGACCTAACCTCGATTAAACGTTCATACTTACTCTTCCACAACACACCAAATATCCCCTGCAGCAATTTGATGTTTTTGCATGAAACACAGTTGCCGGTGACGTTCACATCGAATGGCATGCTGGGTTTATACGCTTGAAGCGAGGAGAACCCGTACACGATGCTATCAACGTCAACCTCGACCGGCTTCATTTTATTGACGTCGTCAAGCGTCAGTGCGGTAAACTTGAAATTTAAATTTAAAAATCACTATACAAAACACTATCCTCCCCAATAACTTTAAAAATAATAAACTTGAAAAAATACCCAAACACACAACAAAATGGAAAATCATCCCTTAAAACATCCCATGCTACAAATAAATTTGATTAACCTCACTAGGGTGATGTGGAATTGGGTAATAGACAAAAAAATGTATATCATAATGCCACTTACCCCTGGTCGCGGATTTGTTTGTTCATCGTTTGAGTTACCGGTAATCGGTTGAGGCTGAGATTCCTAAAAAACGTAAAATTGTATTAATCAAAAATCAAAATTCGTAAACAAATATCAACACATACATAAAACATGAACTTGCGAGTAAAAAAATTATAAGATGTACGTGATAAACTTACGTTCACGGGTTCATCAACAAAACCTCCAAAATCTTGGCCTGCTGTACTAGTCTGAACAACAAAAAAACATGAAAAGTCGCATGAAATGACAGTTAACAAATAAATAAAATATACTTACTGAGGGTCCTTGGTCCATGACTATATTCAAAGCAGGAAAATGCAAAGGACTAAAAATCTAAAAATAAAAAAAAAAATTATAATAAAATTGCAAAACAAAATTGACGGTTTGAGATGTTTGATGGTACCTATATATTAAACAAATAAAAGGTTAGATCTTTGATATTTGAGCCACATAGGTAGGTACCTACCAACTTACAAATTACCTACTATTGTATGGAAGCACAGTAGAAATGTTAGGTAGGTAATATCAATGTACATTTCATTTTCTAAATTGAATTCAACTAAATGTTTTTTGTTTTTTTTTCTTAATTTTGTATAGTAGGTAAATATTGACATATTGTTATAGACTTGAAATATTAAAATAAATAATTTATTTGTGCCAAAATGCCAAATACTTTTTGGAATTAACCAAGTCATTCAAAGTATTTGGCAGTGATCTTGAATCATTAATGTTAATACACTACCTATTGCTTTTTAATATTTCATATTGTAGGTAAGTGTTTAAATTCTAATAATGCACTTTTTTATAAATAAAGTTCGAGTACAAAGTATTGTGTGTATTTTTTCTTATCTACATACATATTATATTTTTTTTAATGATTAAGTCAAATAAAAAAGTACCTAAACTGGTTAGTAGCATGTCAATTGGATACTTATTACTTGGTGAATAGGTACGTATTATTATGTACAATTTGTTTGATAGTGTTTTTTTTTTTAATAGTTGGTAGTTTCTACAATTATTAAATAAATGATACAATATGTCATTAGGTTTAAACATATTTTTGATTTCAGTTTAATCATTTATACATCTACAATTGTTGTTTAAATGTATAGACTATGGTTCACTGATGATACCTGCTGGATAATAAATGCCTACCTATATGCAATCAAGTGGCAGAGCGCTGCATATAAATATTACTCACAAGTCACAACTAAGATGTTTCCGTCAGTTATTGAAGAATTTTGTTTGTTATGGTATTTTGATTTGGTACATAAATAGTCTAAAATTATCTATATTTACAACAAACATACCTAGACCGATGATTTGATCCCCACTTTTTAATTCATAAAAAAAGTGAATACCTATACAATGATTCATACACATAATATATAATGATTCCAAATCGGAATTTAAATAATCCATAATGAAATTTACCATCACACACAATTTGGAAGATATTCTATGTTAATATGATATTCATACTGCTATTTCCAATTCCGTTTAAAAATACCAATAATTAGGTACCAGTGAAAATAAAAATATTGTTTTATAATTTCATATATTGGATTAAAGTATCGCTGCAAAATAAATTAATAAAGTATACATTTTTAAACTGTAATATTATTTATTTATTATATTGACATTCAAATTTTGTAGGTAATTAAGTTAATTGCAAAGAAGTGGAAAAAAATCTATTTGGACGAACTGCACATCATAACTACAAATATTATATTATGATTCCAAAACGGTATTTGAGTATGCCATAGTGAAATCAACAATCACATACTTTATATGTATTGAAAACTAAAAATTGTGCAAATGTTAATGTTTTGTAAATTGTACAACATCAATCATTACAACTCAAAAGATAAAAATATAATATATGCTGTGTTTAATACACACAATACAATATGTAGATTGTAGATTGTGTAAGTCAAAGAAAAAATTTTTTTAAAAAAAGTAGGTAGGTATGAGGTTTAACAATTATATTTAAATTACTACTAATAGTAGGTAAACAATAGTATAAATGCTCAATATGTATAAATTATTTTTAAAAAATATTATATTATTAGGTTTTTTTTTAATTGATGTATCACATTGTACAATGATAAATACTAAATTCTTTTGTCAATGAAATATGTTGTCATCAAATAATAATTAAGGCTAAATTGAAGTTAAATTAATAGTATTCTCCATTTCTAAATGTTACTATTTAAGTCTGGGGTAATTGGAAAGTTTGTTTTAATTTTTTGAATACATGTTATATTTTTACTAATATTTTGCATAACTGCAACACGACAATTTTGATTTAACTGTATAGTCATTTTGAAATAGGTTTTTCATAGTCCTGGACTTATAATTAAAGTGAAATTGTCGAATGGTTTGTAATAATATTAGTATAAAATGTTAGGGATTCTGTAGTGACCATGGTTAAAAAGAACCTTAAAGAAGCTAAAGAAATAATTTGTTTGTTTGTTGTTTATTTTTATTTATTTTATTTCCTCTCATTTCATTAAAGATTAATTTTAGACATTTCTTAAAGAGTTTCAAGTTAAAATCAAATTACCATTCGAACTACCTATTTGATGTTATACCAGTAAGTGTATTAAAAAACTAATAATATCGTAACCTGCAATTTTTTCGTTGAAATGGAAATTTTGTAACAAATTTTTGATGATGTAAAATTTTAAATTTTATACTTTACATCTGACCTCTACCAGATTTTAAGTTAATCCCTGTTCACGGTATTGAAAATATGAGTATTTACATAAAGTATAGTTATTTAAGTTTATCAGTGCTTTATATATTTTTATATAAATCATTTTTATTTAAATATTGATTAAATTCATGTGATTGCCGATTGGCCAATAACACCTATATTATATAAGAAGTATATTACAACTATTGAAGCGACTTATGACAAATTATTTATATTATACTAAAATTTGAAAATTATACTGAAATTACAAAAATCAAAAATTAAATTGTTCATACATAATATTAAATTATTTCAGCTAGTATATTTATAATTATGTAATATTAACCTGTCAAAATTATTATTCAAATGTATAGTATATCGGTCCATATATTATTATTTTGTAATAAATTGTAATTATAATGTCACTGTTAGGTTTAGGCTTTCAAAACATAACAATAGATTTTTCATTAACTATTAAGAAATAAACAATGTATGTTCCTACTTCAAATGAACAGTATATTAGTATAGAGAAAGAAAGTAAAATTACAATATGTCAATATATAATAATGGTGAATATTCAAATAATAGGTACTTATAAAATACCTATTGGCATTTATTCAATAACCGAATTAGAAGCAATATTGAATGCTGTTAAAAAAGACATTTTTATAACACTTACAATAAATGATTAAAATTAATTAAATATAAATATAAAAAACATGATTATACTCTTGAAACTAATTTCAATTTTCTGAGATTTTCGCACATTCTTTTCTTTGTGATCTTACACTGATATAAAACGAAGGTGCGCCAGGTACATGTATAGTACTAATGATATTGCCGAATCTCGAAATTGAAAAACAAGATTGACGATCAAAAAATCTTTTTTTTTTTTTTTGGGAGGGGGGGGGGGGGGTCAAAAGTATGCTGACTACGGGGGGACTATTTAGACGGTCTCGAAACAAAATTTTTGATAAGGAAACGGTGCACCCACGTTAAAACCCGAACGAGATATACTTAAATCAAAAAAAGGGGGGGTAATTTTCGGTACGCCATACACGTGGCCGCCCACAACCCATAGCCGTTTACGAAATAATTATACGACGCTCCGCGGCCGCGCACTGGCGATGACAATAATCCAAAAGTGTGAGGGGGGGTCAAAAGTACGCCGACTATGAGGGGACTATTTAGAGGGTCTCGAAACAAAATTTTTGATAAGGAAACGGTGCACCCACGTAAAAACCCAAACGACATATACATAAATCAAATAAATAAATATACCGTATAGCCAAAAAAGTTTTTCGTAATTCAAATCCCTAAACCAGAGTACCGGTAGACAACAATATAATCTCGCTGGTAATCAATAGTAATCAACGACGACAATAAAGAGCCGTCCACCGATTGGATCGTCGCCGGTGACGTCCAGAATCTCAGAATCCGAATATCATTTACGGCACAAAGAAATGAAAATTTTTTTACGAATAAATTACAAAAAATTAGACTTAAAACTTACGCGAAGAAGAATGGACAGCAGGTACTTGCTGGGGCTGAGACAGCGAAGCAGACGAGTGGGTTTTTTTAAAAAAAAACGCACAAAAAACACTAAAAAAAAATAAACTCGGCAACAGCGAAACGGTGACGATGGCACGAAAACGGCTGGAGAGAAAGTGTCACTGTCAAGTGACGACAGTGACGTACAAACTACAAAGTACAAACGGCCTAACGGGAAAAGACATTATTATAGACGCTGTGCATGTGTACTACTAGCGCTCTGGGGTGAAAATGTCGGCGTTACTTGGGGGATATTGTTACTGTTACACACCATTACTTGGCGGTCATGTAAAATAATGGCCATAACTCATAAAGTTCTTTTGATCTTTAAATTATGATTGAACAGTTGTATTCGTCATATAAAAATATAAGAGTATCTTATTACAGCATTAATCATACTTATTACCACATACCTGTGACGGTTATTATGTTATGAAAAGATGGTAGGTAATAATAATTATATTTATTATTTACTTGGATGATAGCATATACAAAATTATAATTATATTTATGTTGTTCTTTCAGTATTCAGTAATCAGTTGATTATTGACTTCTCAAATTTGTCACTTTTCAGTTGTCACTTGTTTGTTGTTTGTTGTGTTGAATCAATCTGTCTATAATTGACCTAATATTTTTTTGAAATGAGTAAAAGTAATAAAATATGCTGTGTGGTCAACTGTAATAATATGTATAAAAATACCCAAAAAATTAAGTTTTACACGTTTCCTAATCGAAAATATGAAAAGGACCTAAAAGAAAAATGGATACGCGCAGTTAACCGTACAGAGTAAGTACCTTTGGTGTTTGTTAAATTAATATTCTATAGTTAGAACAAATATTTGAATGTTAGGTCATTTGTATCTGTCTATTATTCTAGAATATTAGTACCTACCTAGATTCATATCAGTTACATTCGTATTATATTATTTAACAAATATGAACACCGACAATCCTATTAAAAATATGATTTTTTTTTGTTAAATAACTTAAATTCAATCAATATTATTGACTGTTACAATATAATAGTGATTCACTATCAACTAAGTGTAGATATCCAATTTCTATGTCCATAATTAATATTATGAAATCTAGCTATGAAAAATAGGTACCTAACTATAGGTATTATAAGGTTATTTTAGAAAAATGTTTGCTTATAAAATAATAGGTTTATTTTATTTTCCAGGGTAAATGGAAGTCCATGGAATCCGAAAGTGCACAGTGTGATTTGTAGTGCACACTTTGTTGGTAATGAGCGGTCAAATGATTCTCGTAGCCCTTCTTATGTGCCTTCAATTTTTCCAGAAGTATACAAGCGAAAAATAGTTGATTCAGAGCAGTCTTGTTCAAGATATCAACGTGTCCTAAAGCGCCATAAAATTAAATCTACTTCTTCTGCTTTGGAAAATACAACTGATTGTAATTTAGATGACATTTTAACTGATAATCCTTGTAAAACTGTATCTACTTGTGATGCTAGTACTCAGGTTGCATTTGAACCTGTAGAATCTGTTCAGTTTTCTTTTGAATGTTCATTTGAAAATCAAAATGTTAGAACTCAAGTAACTTCCCCAAATGTCTGTCATGGTTTTTATAATATCCTTACATCTACCTCTGATAAATCTTGTGGTCCAGATTCAAGCAGTATAAATTCATGCTTATCTTGTGATAGATTTCATGGATTTAATTCAATAAAAAATGAAAATTCACTCAAAGACTTGACTGGTACTACTTATAAAGTGTTCGACCTATTATGTTCAATGCTACCACAAGTATGCAATAGTTCTACAAGTAAAAATGATGGACTATTAATATTTCTGATAAAAATAAAACATAACTTAACATTTTCAGCAATTGGTGTTTTATTTAATATACTCCGTACTTCTGTAAGTAGAATTTTTTTCCAGTGTTTAGAGATATTGAGCATAAAAACGAAAAATCTAATTTTTTGGCCCAGTAAAAGTACAATTAAAGAAACTTTACCTGAAGGATTTAAAAAATTATACCCTAATACCCGCTGTATTATAGACTGTACTGAAATTAAAGTTGAACAGCCCCCCACAATTGAACAAAGAGTGTATATGTACTCTAGGTACAAAGGCTGTTATACTGTAAAATTTTTAGCTGCAATCACTCCCAGTGGAGCAGTTTCGTTTATTTCTAAATGTTATAGAGGAAGAGCTAGTGACTCATTTATTACCAATGACTCAGGAAAATAAAAATTCAATATTAGTCATGCCTCCTGTATTACATCATGGGAGATTCACTGAACAAGAGGTTCTTGAAACATACTCCATTGCTAGCATCAGAATCCATGTGGAAAGATTCTTTGCTAGGTTAAAAACTCACGGAGTGTTAAATAAAATACTAATAGAGCTTCTACCTCATATAGATGATATTGTTCATATGTGTTGTGTTCTGACAAATTTACAACCTCCAATAATAAAAAATGATAAAAAATGAAATTTTGATTGTGACTAATTACAAGTGCAATACAATTGCACACTATTTCATGTTACACCCCCGTTTTTAAACAATTTATGTTATATTGTATACAATACATTTTATTCAACAACCTTATTACCTTAACCTTAATTAATCAAACAAAAAAGAAAAATTATTATTCTGTTTTTAATAATTTATTTTTAATAATATTTACATAATACCTAATTATAAGTATGTATATCTTATATTTTATACATTTACATTATTTTGTATGTTTTTTTATATTTTTAGTTTTTTAATACATGCCAATTTTGGTAAATAATATTTAAAATAAAAACATTCTATTTTAAAAAGAACTTGTTTTAAAAAATGTTCATCTTTTTTTATAGTTATATATAAATAAATCACATTCATTTAACTCAGAAACAAACATTAAAATCTGGCATTGTGTATAATATTGATGAGATGACCTTAATACTACTTTTCCATTTTCATACTTCAAATATTTTAAGTTTAGATTTCCTGTGTCTTCATCCACTATAGGTTTGTTTTTGCAACTTATAGGGCATTTAATTTCCAAGATTTTATTTATTTCGCCATTTTGAGATAAAACCAATGAATCTGGTGATGCACATAACCAAGGGTATTTGTAATGAATTATAAGTCCGGCTTTTATTGTTTTTTTGTTGAACATTTCACAATATGTTTCAATAGCTATCATTTCAGTTTGTGTACCATATGCTGTATTTAACGCTGCTTTACCAATTAATTTCACATCATTAGAAATAATTTCAACAATTTTTTATTGATTTTCAGCTGACATATTTTTACAAATTTTTATTTTGTGGCATTTAGTTGCAGAAATCCTTACTTTTCTGTGTTCTGTCCGTTTGTTACTATTAGATTGTTCCAATGTGCTATTGAAAATAGATGTAACTTCTTCTTTTTTCACTACAATCATATTAAAATAAAACTTATACTCATTTTTATTCAAAGGAAATTTAATGAGTTGAGTAACATAGCTGTGATCACAACTTGATTGATTCTCGAGAACTGAATTCATTAACCGATTAACCTATCATTTTTCATAAATATTTCTTCCATTTCAATACTATCTATTATTTCATTTGAACACATTTTACATTCTCTATCATCTTCTGACATTAGTTCCTCTTGTATCATCTTATTTACACCACAATTAATTTACAATATATTATCATAGGTATTAACCAAGTCATAATGGCTAATACTTAGTATTTCATTTTTAAGTTTTTTTATGGGTGGAAAGAGCTGTTCAATTGTTCTACCTTTTTAATATTTTTCTTCCCCCACTTTTGATGGTTTCCCCCAAACCTGAGGAAAATCAGTTTTTTAAAAGCTATCTTCATTGTTAATACAGGGTGATTCTTTTATCAAACAACACTCATTATTTGAAAAAGTATTGACTTTTTTCAAAATTTTTTTTTTTCAAAATTGTAGATTTATGCTGTTCTAGAATTGAATATTTTTTTTATATTTTTCACCCTTATATTTATTAGGTAAACCACTATCAACTTTTGATTTTCAAATGGTAACCTATACTTAAAATTTCATAGTTGAATAAAACTATTTTTTTCATTAATTATTACGTTCAAATTTTCATTTTTCGTTAATCCGTTGATGAGATATTGCTCCTCAAAGTTAGGTGGTTTTGGGAGGTAGTTGGGTGTGTGTACAGTAAATGTGTTATACCTCGTCAGTAGATACCGCAGTTATTAGGATTTGTATGCCCCGGGGCTAAAGATATTACATTTTAAAATCAATTCAAGTAGGTGCAGTAAGGTTGAGTTGTGCCCCTAAATGTATTGTATAATATCCATTTGGCTGGGTGTCCGCCGTTCGCCCCACTAAAGGTGATTTCGTCACTGGTCATAATAATTCTTATCGATTATAAAAACCAGAAGTTAAAAGTTTTAAATCCTATATCATTCGAACCCAAGGTAATGATAATTGATAACTTAATACTTATTGTCATAATGTCATATTTTAAGTAATTGGACCATTAGTGTCACTTGCGCATACTCGCGTGTAATTCCGTCGACCCCATTAAATACCTATTAAGTATGGAGTACCGACAATTTGTGACAACGGACACAACGATACGTGATTGTTGTCTGATTAGTGATTAGACTGATATGCGCATATATCTTATAATATCTATGGTGGATTTGCGATTAGGTAATAACAGCTGATACTAGATAGTACCTACTATCATCTACTATGTTTATCGTGCTCTGCGCTGATATCGTGGTTCCGTGGTTACATGATATGGAAGTATACCTTATACTGGGTTAGCGTTAATCACATAACAATCCGTTAGTTGTAGACAATTAATGGTTAAGATAATAACTCGGAACTAATTTAATCGTGACTCGTGGTCGTAGGTATTTTATTTTTGAAATACCTATTAGTTCTTGTATAATATAATATAATTATTCACCACATATTGTATTTTACGTATTTTATTTAATAATTTAATACTTTATCAATCATATAAGTACCTAAATTTACTTATTACACTTGAATTAGATGCTTGGTGATTACATTTGTACAATTTATTGGTAAGTACTAAGTTTTACTAGTTGGTATACTCCGCGCCACGAGAGAATGCATACGGCGGCCCACCAAAACACGTTCTTTTTCGCGCATCCCCACCACTTTACCAGCACGATCGCCACCCGTCGGAGCTCTACGGAGCACATCGATTTTGTCGGCAGGTGTGTACACTGCGATTACAACAACAAACATTTTTTCATCACGTCGTTAGTCGTTTACCGATTTTCGTTTATCAACGTTTCCTATTTTGCGCCCGTTTTTTTGTTTTTTACTTGCCAATTTTACATTTTTAACTCTGTCAATACAATGGACGAAGACTGTGGATCCATCAACATTTCACCGATGAAAAGAAATCCTCGTGGAAAAGTAAGATTTTTAAAACATTTATTTAATAGGATGTCAGCGCACTGTTTTTTTTGTCTCTGGCCCATGCGCAACATAGGCAAAACATATTTACGCAGAATCATTTTTTTTAATGTTTTTGTGTAATTTTAGAGTAAATCACCTATTACAAAAACGATATAGAATAATATTTTTGAGGGTATGACACATCGATTTACCTTAATATAGTTTTAAATCAATTTAAACATTATTTACATGTACTTTTTTTTTGAAGTCGTATACAAAGTAAAATAACAATGAAATATAAAAATGATATGTCATACTAAAAAAATCTCGAAAATGTAATAATTATAATACAAATAATCATTAGAATTAGTTATTCGAATATATTATATGAAAATATTTACTTTTCATTTTTTTTTCAATATGTTTTTTTAATGTTCAATAAATTTTTATTTTTTAGTTTGTTGGTTCTCGACAGAAATTGATGATCGTAAACCTTTACAAGACTAAAATGGCTAAGCAAGACAATGCAGACGGCCCAAAATTAAAAGCGAAGGAGATTATTAAGCAAATATCCGAAGAGAGTGGTATAGGGCAAAGGACAGTGAGTGTTACTCTATCGGAATACCGAAATAAAGGCAGTGTATCATCACCTAACAAAACCAAAATCCGACCAACTGTTACGGAAAAAGTTGATGATTTTGACCAAAATGCCATTAGGAAAAAAGTACACGAGTTTTGGCACAGGCGAGAAATTCCAACTTTAAAGAAAATTTTAACTACGGTCAACGAAGATACAACATTACCAAATTTTTCCGAAACAACATTACGTAGACTTTTAAAACATCTCAATTTTGAGTATGTTCGAAAATCTCGTAATAGCGCTCTTATTGAACGAATTGATATTGTGTGTTGGCGTCGAAGGTACTTGGAGTCCATAAAAGAATACCGTCAGTTAGGTAGACCCATCTATTATCTGGACGAGACATGGGTGAATGCTGGTGAAACCACATCGAAAACATGGGTCGATAAAAACTGTGAAGTCACCACGAGACGCATTCCTAAGAGGATTAACGACTGGACAAAAGGAACCGTCCGGTAAAGGAAAACGTCTCATCGTGGTACACATAGGTTCATCTGACGGCTTTGTTGTTGGTGGATTATTATGTTTTGAATCGAAAAAAAATACAGACGATTACCACGATGAGATGAACGGTGATACCTTTTATGACTGGTTCGCCAACATTTTACCGCTACTTCGTGAAAATGCCGTTATAGTCATGGACAACGCGTCGTATCATTCTGTGAAGAAGCACACGTTTCCAGTAAGATCTTGGAAAAAACAAGACATCATTGATTGGTTGACAGATAAAGGCGAGGTAATAGATAAACCAATGGTCAAGGAACAACTGTTGGATCGAGCGCAAATTTTAAAATCACAGTATAATGAATATGTGATAGACGAATTGGCGAAATCTGCAAATAAAACTGTGTTACGCCTACCCCCGTATCACTGTGAATTAAATCCAATAGAACTTGCGTGGGCGTCGGTGAAAAATTATGTTAGAATGAACAATCGTACTTATAAAATTAATGACGTTAAGAAATTATTAGAAGAAGGAGTCGAACGGGTTACGCCCGATATGTGGAAGAACTTTGTTGGCCATATCATTAAGGTAGAAGATAAATTCTGGGAGGTAGATTTTATATCCAACGAATTGTTAGATGCTGAAGTAACACCACACGTTCTAACAATTACGGGTGACACGTCTGATTCATATTCCGATTCCGATTAAATTAATATAATATTTTTAATTTTGTATTTTTGTATTATGTATTTGTATATATTATATATTTTTATTTGTATTATGTATTTATATGCACTGACAATAAATGATTAATTTGTAATTTTGTTATGTTTAATTATTTGCGATTTTGATAAAAGAAAATACCAAAAAAATAGGTCTTGATTTTTGGTATACAAACATAAATTGAATGGTACCAGGTAAATAATACTACAGGTAAATAATAATAAAAATTATACGAATATAAGTAAATAATAATAAAAATTATACGAATATAAGTAAATAATAATAATAATAATAATATTTATACGTAAATACGCGACACGGCTCGTGTTTCTATTGTGTTACTTGAACCGCTGTATGCAGAGACCAGTTGCCGCATGGTGGGGACATTTGGCCTCGAGACAGCGGAGCGCAGTCATTTGGATGCGCGTGCCGTATGCATTCTCTCGTGGCGCGGAGTATAGTGGCCAAAATTAAAATAAATAATACAATGAGTATGTCATTAACTTTAGACATTCTGATTTCAGTTTAATCATTTATACATAATACACTATTTTTGTTCAAATGTATACCTAACCAAGGAACACTGGTACTTACTGGATAATATATGAGTTGTTATACAATGAAGTGGCATAATATGACAACACAGAAATATTGCGATAATATTTCCATATTATTTAAAATTAGTCATTACAATACTCAGCTGGACACTGGGTTTTTCATGAAAGTCTATACCTACTCTACAAATGTTATATCAAAATCTCCACTTTTTAGTTCCTAAACTAAAAGTGAATAGAAAATTATTTATCTACATAATATGTGATGATTCAAAATCAGTTTCACATAGGTCATTTTACCTAATTTAAATATGCCATAATGGAATCAGCTACCTATGACACACAATTCAGAAGATCCTGTATGTTAAAATTATATTCATACTGCTATGTTTAATTACATTTTAAAATGGTAACTGTGAAAAATAAAAATAATTTTTCACATATTGGATTTAAGTATTTCAACAGACTACAGAACAAAATAAAGTATGTATAAATATTTTTAATTGTAATATTATTAAATTATTATATTGAAAATTCAATTTTTTAGATATTCAAGACAATTGCAAAGAAGTGGGAAAAATGTAGCTGGACTAAGTGCATACATATTACAAATGATGTGTATTGAAACTAAAAATGTTGTGAATGTTAATGTTTTGTACTTTGTATGATATTTTAATTAATTTAAATGAGGTGACAACATCAATCATTACAAATCAAAAGATAAAATAATGTATGTTGTGTTTAATACACACAATATAATATGTAGATTGTGTAAATCAAATAAAGAATTTAAAAAAAAATAAAATAGGTATGTGATTTATAATTATTTTTCAGTTATTACTTTAACAACAGTATAAATGCTCAATGTAAAGTATTTAAAAAAATATAAATGTATTATTATTAATATACATATATTTTTTTTAATGATATTAGTATTACATTGTATAATGATAAATACTTAATTACTTTTGTCAATGATTGGTGTTGTCATTAAATAATAATTAGTACTAAATTCAAATAAGAATATTATTAACACCATTTTTAAATTTTACTAAGTCTGGGGTGATTGAAAAGTTTGTTTTAATTTTTTGAATACATGTTTTATCTTTACTCATATTTTGCATAACTGCAAAACGAACATTTTGATTAAACTGTATCATCATTTTGAAATAGATTTTTCATAGTCCTGGGCTTATTAAAGTAAAATTGTTTAATGGTTCACGATAATATCAGTATAAAATGTGAGAAATTCGGTCGTGAACAGGGTTCAGGGCTAAACAGAACCTAAAATCATCAAATCAAACATTTAAATAATCAAAATTAAGCAATCTAAAAAATGGTTATTCTCTCCCTAGTTTTTGTTAGTGGTTATCACTTGCATCATATTAAAGTAGAAAATATACATTAAAAAATTTAAAATGTGTTAAAAAGAACACTCTAAAATGTGGGGTGCTATAATATTTCATATTTTAAAAACATTAAATTGATGGCATTTCACTATAATAATGATAGTTAAATCTAAAAAAACAAGGGGTGCTAAATTAGAGCTTGGCGTGCTAAAGACCCTTCTGTGACAATGGTCTCAAACCCTGTTCATGACATTGAGAATATGATTTTTTTTATAATTATTTAAGTTTATTAGTGCCTTATGTATTTGCATGTATATCATTATAATTTAAATACCTACCTATTGATTAAATTCATGTGATTGGTCAAAAAGACCTAGTCCTACCAAGTATATTACAACTATTGAAGTGACCTATGGCGAATTATTTATATTATACTAATATTTGATTTGGAATTGTAAATGCATTAAATTGAAATTGTAAACATAAAAAAAAGTTGTTTATACCTAATATTAAATTAGTTCAGAGTTATATTTATTAGGTATTATATAATGTTAACTTGTTGAAAATATTATTTAAATTTATGTTGGTATTGTATTTCCAGATTTGTAATAAATTGTAATTTTAATACCACTGTACAATTAGTGTTATATTATGTGTAAAATTAATTTTTATCTTGATTCTTCGGGACTATAAAAAAAGTTAAAATGTTAAATTTTCACAGACCCTAGTGTTATGTACTTGTCAAACTTCTTTATTCGATGTGCATGTGCCTAAATGATATTTTATATGTATAAGAAGAGGTACAATATTTGATTTGTTCAAAAAAAAAAAAAATTATTATTAAAAATATTAAATCCTCATAGGTATTCTGGTATTTACATGTTTATAGTATCCATATGGTAAACAGTAGAAAATATAAATATTAAATGTATAATAATAATTAACACATTATTTTGTATTAGTTAAATCTACCAAAGCTATACACAGTTATATGTATATTATTAAAATATGTATAAAAAAAAAATTAAGTTAATTTATTGTTAATATTATGGTCCATTATATCATAATTTGTACATTTATTATTAATTGTTATTGTATACATTTATCATTGAAATACAGATTTTTAATAATTTTAGAAGTTTTATTATCAGTAATCTAGTTGTTGCAACTGTAGTACAGACTGTCTAATTGAGTAACAAAAACAGGATTTTATTTGTGACATAAATTAACAGTAAGTGACTGCTACTATTTATTTTGTAAATACACATACTGGTAACACTGTATTTTCTTTATGATAGACAGTTGTAATGATCACGGTCTTAGAGTGATAAACCATGGACAACTTATGGACTAAAATAATTCTGTATTTCCGTATGTTACTCTATGGTGTGTTGTAGTCGGCATAGAATAGAGATTAAATCGTGATCAAATCTACAAACAGAAGCAGTCCAATTAGCTAGGTATACGTATACCCAATAATATGATCGTCTGTTATTGTATGTAGGTATTACCAGCTATCAGGTACAAAGATAATCACCGCTATATCTTGGGTCGAACGATATCGAATTTATTACTTATAACTTCTGGTCTTTATAATTGATAATAATTATTACGACCAATGACCAGTGCCGCAATCACCTTCGTGGGGTAAAACTGTGTGACTCCCTGAAAAATCGGCATAATAAAATACATTTAGGGGCTCTAAGTACTTTATGAACTGATTTGAAAAGTGTAATATCTTTTAACCCTGGGAAATAAAAATCCTAGTAGAGATAATATCTACTGACGAGGTATAACACATTTACACACAATAACTACCTCCCAAAACCACCCAACTTTGAGGAACAATATCTCATCAACGGATTAACGAAAAATGAAAATTTGAACGTAATAATTAATGAAAAAAATAGTTTTATTCAATTATGAAATTTTAAGTATAGGTTACCATTTGAAAATCAAAAGTTGATGGTGGTTTACCTAATAAATATAAGGGTGAAAAATATAAAAAAAATATTCAATTCTAGAACAGCGTAAATCTACAATTTTGAAAAAAAAAAAATTTTGAAAAAAGTCAATACTTTTTCAAATAATAAGTGTTGTTTGATAAAAGAATCACCCTGTATAATGTATTAATGCAGCAACATGCTTACACTTTTCAGAAGCTCCAGCTGGACAATTACAAAAACATCTCTTTATGGTTCTGGTATCATCTAAATGTATGAATAAGGTATATGGCACACGTGTTAGTAATAATTATTGAAATAAATTAAATTCTGTATAAATTAATAACCTACTTCTAGTTTAACTTGCCATGGGTGTAATGTGACGGACGTTTGTTTTATAATACTTGCTGTGATCACAGAAAAATTATTTGGTGGTCTCACTTCAGTAACAAAAGTTACATGACCACTATCGGCTAAATTTATACCTTTACTATTTGTAAATACAATATTACTATAAATACTTTGAAAACCGCACTTAATTATTATGTCCTTTATGTTAGACATTATAATACAATTTTTAACGAATTCAAATCAAAAGCTATTTGGAAAATTAAAAGTTGACATTACCTATTTTGAAATTACTAATTAGGCTTCTATGGTTTTTAATTGGCTGACTGTAATATCAATTTTAAAAATACAATCTGTCCAGTGGCGTAGCCAGGGGGGGCCAGAGGGGCCATGCCCCCCCCCCATCGACCGTGTTTTTTATTATTTTTGTTTTTATATCAGTTCGTCCATAGTATAAAAAAGTAGAAATGTTATTCATTATCACGATTTATGATGGTCTTCATAAATCGTGTTTATTATCTATATCTGTGCCGCTGTAGTTGTACCTATTCGGTTACAAACGTGAGTGTGGTGATATGTCGTGGTATCACCACTTACTAACACGTCTAATGTTACCAATCGTTTTGTCTAGGCGATCAGCAGTGAATTTTATATATCGTCGGCTACCCAGTAACCCACTGTTTTAGTCATTCTTTAAACCACTGTCTCTCAAAGGCATGCGAGGTATCTTCAATTAAAAATATGAACGGTATAATTGGTACAGTTGCTACATTTTTTTCTTATTCAGCGAAACGTATGGATAAATTAAAACATTTCATTGATGCAGGTAATTCTAATAAAAGTGGTCATATACAAAAAAAACAAAATTAAAAAAAATTTGTGAAACACGATGGGTTGATCGACATGATTCACTTATAAGTTATAACATTCAAAGAACTGTACATTTATATAATTTCTACTCTAGAACATCTTGAGAAATATGATACAAATCCTGAAACGTCAACCAAAGCGTCGTTATATGTGAGTGCTATAACTAAGAGTGATTTCCTTATCTCTCTGGAAGTAGCTGTAACTTGCTTCTCATATATAATACAATTAAGTCAAGTACTACAAAGTAAACAGCAGGACCTATCTAAAGCTTTAAATAATGTTATGATTGTTAGAGAAGCTTTAGAAGCCATTCGAGAAGATGCTGATAAATCCTTTAAGGAAATAATGAAAAATGTTACCACAATAGCTTCTGAAGTTGAAATTGAAATACGCATGCCTCAAATCTTTGGGAGACAAACTGCCCGAAACAATGTCAATGCCAAAGACGCAGAGGAATATTATAAAATAGTAATATTTATACCATTTCTTGATAATTTAATCTTACAGTTGCATTCAAGATTTGATAAAATACTAGAAACAATTATACCACTAGAAGGACTCATACCATCTTATTTGTCACATTATGATGACCAAGCAATCTTAGCTGCTGCTTCTATTTACGAGGATGCCTTTTTAGTTAGTATGAATACATGTTTGAAAGCCGAGTTATTCATATGGAGAAATCAATGGCAATTGAGAGAAAATTTACCAGAGACTGCTGTAGAAGCAATTCAACACTGCACAGAGCTTTTTCCAAATATATGAAGATTCTTCAATTATTTGCTACTCTGCCTGTAATACATCCGCTACTCCAGAACGTACATTTTCAGTTCTTAAAAGACTGAAAACATATTTAAGAGCTACAATGAATGAAGAAAGGTTGAATGGTTTGGCCTTAGCTACAATAAATAAAGATGAATTGGAATACGAAAACGTAGAAAAAGATATAATGACTGCATTTATAAATAAATCTCCTAGGAGGATGAAAGTTGTAGATTGGACATAATAATAGTATTAAAAATATTTACCTTATATTTATTAAGTTGTTTGCAATAAATTATTATAAATAAAAAGTTGTTAAATATTTTGTTAATTTCAGCCGGATGTATTTAGTGTTATATGTGGTCACATAATAAGTGTACGAATTATCTCAATTATTTTTTATAATGAAAACAATAAAAATTTAATTTTTATAAGATTTTTTTTTTGCCCCCCCCCCCCCCCCCCCTTAAGAAATCCTGGCTACGCCACTGAATCTGTCAATCTGATAAGAATTCATTTTTTAGTACCTGGTATACTGGTCTCAGAACCATGGGTAAATATTAATAAGTTTTAATAACTATTTAGCCATGCCGTTATGATACACATTGCATAGTATTCATGTTTATTCTAATCCCCCCCCCCCCCCCGTAATGCGTGCATTCACCACTATGGGGCGCTCTGTTTAATAACTTGCACGTAGTCTATGGGGTCCGATGAAAATATATTGAATCGAAAGTTTAATACAGCGGCTAAATAGAACGATTCGATACAAGTCAAAAAAAAAATTAAGAAGACGCTCGGTTTTATTTTTTTTGCAGCTACCTCACACTTCAAATCGATTTACATTAATGAATGACCAACTAACCACAAGCCTACTTAAATAAGTGCGTAAAAAAATTAAAAAAAAATTATTACGAACAACGTTAAACAGACGTATACCCCAAGGAGACAACTAGGTAATACGAATAATGGCATACCTAATTTGTTTTGATTTCTTGAATTTTGTAGTGATCAGACGCAAAAAAAAAATTTAAAAAACACTCTAAAAATCATAACTCCCGAACCAAAAGTCGGATCAATTTCATCTCAGTGCCAATCGTTCCGGCGTAAATTTCTCAATATATTCCGACTACAAAAACGGATCGTAGCGCCCGACATCTAAGTGTTCGTGCCGAAAAACACGAAAAACGCAGCTACTTACCCTACACGAACCCCTCAAAGACGGGTAAAAAAGGCTCGTATGGTCTCGACAAAAGACACCGAACTTAATCACCGACATCCACACTATACAAATCATAAAGTTTCAGAAACGTACGATGACTTGCCGAGTTTTCCGAAATAACTTTTTAGGGGGGGGGGGGGGTCGAAAGCACCCTGACTAGGGGGGGGGCTATTAAGGAGGACTAGAAACAAAATTTTGGTGTAGAAACGGTGCACCCGAAATAAAACTCGACCGAGATATACTTAAATCAAATAAAAAAAGGTGGGCAAGTGGATGTCGCTTTACTTGCTTTAAAAATCATACTATGCTAGTATGAGTTTGAATATAATATATGATAGACTACATAAAAATGTTTTAATAGCAGCTAGTTACAGCTTAAGATAGCTTAAACCAATTGAAATTGGTATTTTATTATCGACATATTGCTATATGTCAGACATATGCAGCTAATAAAGACAAAATCTTCAAAGATCATCTAGAACAGTGGTTGTTTCATTATTCCTTGTTGATGGATTCCCATTATCACTACCTTTGGCCACTAATAAATTAGTGACAAGAGAAGTGGAAGAGTCACCAGAATTTATTCAAAAACGCCAATGTCAATGATTGTTGTTGTATTAAATCCAAACCCTTTAGTGAACCGGTGGGCGGTCTCTCGGCGGCGGCGGAGCCGTCGCTGCGTAATCACCAATGTCTTATCACTTCGAGATTTTCGAGTTTTACCCCCCTCGGGGGCCTCGCGCGTCCCTGTTCGGACCTTATTCGCGTTCCCCACTAAATTTACAGGTGCACTATTTTGAAATGATTGAGGCATTTTTTTAAGTTTCTTTAGGACATTTAAACCATCATTAATGATTATGATAATTGGCTCAGAAAAGTCAAGGGGGTAAAACTGCCCATACTGCCCCCCCCTGCGGACGCCCTTGGCTATGGGCGGTGGCTGGCAGTTGTCCGAATAATGATAAAGACCGATAAGAGTGGTTGTACGGTGGTTAACCTGTGGTTACCCTGTGACCAACTTGAGGTGGTGTTGCACAGCAAGTCGGGGGATATTTTCGATTTGCGGAGCGGAGCGACGGCGCCGAGGAGCGTAGCGACGAGTGCCACTAGCATGGCATCATTGTACGATGTTTTTTCAAATTGGTGTTACTGGAATATGCTGGTATATGCTGGTATGGTATTGTGGTATAAACTGCCTTATCATTTTTCGGACAACTGCCCCCAACCCGGCTATGGGGTGGCTCACGCTTTTACTTTTGGCTTACGTACTTTCAAAATTATTTAATAAATAATCCACGTATCTCAATGCATGACATTATGTAAATTATGAATATGTCTTAAAATGTTAAATTCCTATTAAATTAATAAATCATCCTTGCACAAATACAGAACAATAACAAAGTAATAGGTAATAATTTTCCATGCCACTTTTATGTTATTTCTAAATTCTAATTATCCCGATTTATACGGGCTACGGCCGAATATTATGTTACAACGTTGTGTCGTCGACTGCCGTGTAGGTACACCATAATCCAAAGTCCATAATTTATTATTGGAGATAATAATAATTAATATGTGCACAAGAGTACAAGACCACACTACACGTCTACACACTACCTACACAAACAGGCACAATAACACATCAATGATATTTTGAATAGCTAGTCCTTGGGGGGGACCTAACCTAACCTAACCTAACCTGAAACATGCTATGGAGGGTGGTCTTTTTGGTCGTCCAGTGTCCACAAATATTTCAATTCATAATTAGAAATTCCAGCCCTGTCCCACATACTCTGATATTAAAAGCCCAGCCCACCTTCATATTCTCTATGAAAAAGTAAATTTAAGACAAATTTGTAAATCAATACACAGTCTCTCTATTGTATTAATATTTGTGATTTCATTAATTTTCAGTATTTTGTATAATTAGATTGGGAAAACATAAGACAATATCATTTACACAAGACTGTGACTAACACAATCATACTTTGATACAAGTATATGATATAAATACCTTCCATATTTGAATTCATCGTTTTTTATCCGGTACTTTATTGATGGACTATAATTGATCGTACTTGATTATCGGTGAAAATATTTAAATATCATTGAGCGAATTCCCTACTCGAAAGAATTACTTAAAAAAATATCATACCTGAGCAATTTTCTAATTTTGAACACGACTTTATCGATAGCCGGAATAGTGTTATACCAGTATAATTACAATACAAATAATTGAAAATTTTCGGGCAATACATCCCCTGATCAATTAACAATAATAAAAAGAAACCTACTGAAAAATAAGAAAATAAATACATACCCCATGACGGAATCAAAATCTGCTACGAAACTGCTTCGAAACACTGAAACGTTCACACATTTCAGTCTGCTTATGATATATTATTCCCAGTTGGAAAATTTTCACTGACGAATACCATTTCTGAAATAACACGCATCTTGCAGTAAAATGTTCTACAATATTCTTATGACCTATGCGTTACAGATATTATATAAACCTATACCAATAAATTTTCATATATAATATTATAATATAGGCACTCAGTATGTAATCATATGTTTATTTTTAGTTTAGTTTAGTTGTAGGTATTTAGTAAATAATAATAGGTATACGAAATTGTGTTTTCGAATAGCAATTTATTGTTTGTATTATAATAGTACCTAGTACTATAGTACCTACTACCTACACCATAATAGGGAACTAAAATTTTGTAAATTATGTACAAATGTATTTTTGGTGTTTTAAGGCTGCTGTAAGATCAATCTATGAGAATCCTTGCATTAAATTGTTAGGATTATTTGATATGAATAATTATTTTATAGGAGGTACTTACATATAGGTAAGAATGTTAATAGTAAAGAGCTTTTAATATATCTATTATTTGTATTTATTTGTTAATAATAATTAAGACTTAAATATTAACAGTAATCTTGTTCCTTTCACAATATTATGTTTTTTAATTATTTTTAATTTAATTTACATTTATGCGTTTGGCATTTATCCCAACGTGATCTCTGAATAATCATTCAATGATGAATTTAATAGTTACATTCTCGGTTACATTAATTGGATTATAAATTAGAATAAACTACAGTTTCCAGCTTCTGCTACAACATTATTTTATGTTTTTAATTTTTTTAATACAGTCTGCACCTAGTGTCGGTGATTTTATACGTAATATAATAAAATGTATACTAGTGATGAGTAGGTACCCGATTGTTAAATTAAATTATTAATTACACGATTTCAATAAGAAAAATATCTATGAAGTATAAACATGCGCATTTCTATTAACTATAAATTCATAATTGTATGAGCTATACATGTTACATATATTTTTCGAAAAAATTATTTAAAAAAACATGAATAATTCCTATTTTATGTCACACGGGTTGATCTAGCAACTGACTGCTACGACAGTTTTTTTTAAGCATAATTCGTTTTGAAAACGTCCAGAAAAGAGTTTGTTTTAAGACTTTCTGTCTTGATAACCACCAATTTAATTTAAAGTGTATATATTATATTATAATGAAATTAATAATTATAGTAAAATATATAATTGCAAAACATTTAATACCTATATCTATAGCTGTCTAGGGTATAAACTACACTAAAAAAGGTGTAAGTATGCGTTAGTGCGTTGTGCCTGCCGTGGGGCTGAAATATTATGCAATAGTAAATGTCATGGGAGTACAGCTTGTAAAAATAAATACAAAATAATATTGCATTTCTTCTATTTTTCAAAATCATCATTTTTCAAATTGTATTGTAGTATTTGAGATTCATCGCGTACATATATCTGATCTATAACAACAATTACCTTTGTATTTGGTCATTAACGTGATTATCCGGTTTACAACGATAATTATCTGTGTATTTGGTAAATAACGTTAATTTCCATTTAACATCATTTACCGTAACATATATATTGTAATGATATGCTCACACACCATTATAATAAACTAAAATTTTACAGAATAATAAACAACGGCCAGACTGTCGCTTGTAGAAATCGGTCGCATCAAATAAAACCATTAACAACGACAACTAAGATATCGACACGCACTCATAACAATATTACGTAGGATGTGTGTGACCTTATTTTATGCTGACGCCAAAGAATAATCTAGTTCCCAGGCCCACAATAATTTAGTGACAAAGCCACCCACCACTCTCTGGTCAGCATCCTCGCGTCCGTCCCTTAAACCAGTGCATGAGCACCAACCACCGCAGTAACAACCTCTCAAATACCAAAGAAACCGATTTCAACGAGCGACAACTGGACTTCTTATGCAAGCGATAATCAGTGCGTTCGTTAATTCAATTTGTGTATTTGAAGTAGTACTTTATTTTATCTAAAACCTAAAACTCTTACAATATTGTCTACGAACAACTGCGAATCAGGTAAGGCATATGATATAATATTTTATGTTGATTGCAGTCAATACGTTCTATGTGCTTTTTTCCATAATATTATATTGTACGGTGTATTTGATATAATTCCCGAATACAGGATCTCGAGAGCCCTCCGAACACCTGGAGGAAGGTAATAGCGTAACTTTACTATTCTAACTTTTACCATTTTAATATAACTATCGACAGGAGTCGTATTTATATTTATTTATATGTTATCTTATTTTACGTTATTACAATATAGATAAAAATAATTGTATAGACTTTGTTGTTGTTTTTGGCCATGTCGCCAGATGTGCACTTAAGAGGCCATAACTCCGGAACCACTTATCCCACAGCGTACAAACTTCACAGAAACCATCTACGTAACAATCTTAATATATCCTGAAATTTTTATCAAAATCGGTTTGGTGGATCTTGAGTTATAAAATTTATTCAAAATGTACACTTATTTATATATATATATAGATATCAATATAAGTATACTATAATATCCTAGGCTGACAAATCGTCTCCACTTAGAATCGTTTTTCGTATACAATGATATTATATCATTGAATTCAAATTTAACACTATCCATAACAGTCACCCACTTGTAACCTACTGTTCAGCAGTCACTTCCAATTTTTGTTTTTTTTTAATTGACCTCCCTTTTTATTTAAATTCTGATAAACGAGTTTTGGACAAGTACCTACCTACATAATAGGTACCTAACTTATAATTCATATTGTAATTTGATTACCAAAGAAATATAACTTCCCAGGCACGCCCGGAAAACTGTCGTCTGTCGAACTTTAGTATATAGTGTACAGTGATGAAAGAACGGTAATACCACACGTCTCTTAATACATTTATTTTGGTCATTAATGATATTATTATTAATTTCGTTAATTCATAGACATAAAAAACAAAATTTTTTAACTGTTTTATATGCCTACAGTTACATCTTATATTATACTATAATTTATTTCTTCTTACTTAGTAAGAGTTTCTTATTTAACATGAACAAATAACAGCTGCAAGTAAGTATAACAATAAATTACAACACATTAGTCATATATTTATACATTTTAAATTACAATCTAACTATAAATACGACAAATATGAAAACTATAATAGTATAATTAATAAAAATTTTTAATACTTTTCTCTTTAATTATAAAATTTAAAAATAAAATTTTCTTATAATTATAAATAAGTCTTGGACAAATAATTTTATTCACAAACATGATTCAGAGTACAACTGAAGGTAATTGGTGTTAACTTAGTCTTCTTTCAAAGAAGTTTGTCTTTCCTTGTGAGAAGTAAATTCCATGAATGGCAACAGGTTTGACGACAGAGTAAACCTATAATTTACATATTTAATTAAATTTAATAATTAATATTACTATAATCAATAAATGTACATACTGTGTTTATGTGTATGTATGTATGTATTTATGTATGTATGTATGTGGGACACCCTGATTCTTTTAACAGCCTATCAGCAACATCTTCGTATACAGTGTGCTCACGCTTAGAGGTATTACTAAATATTTCAGTTTGATGAACTTGTGTTGAAATAGGGTTTTCACTGAATGACAGATAATACTTAAATACCACACATTTTCAGATAAATATTCGGATATAGTATTTTTTTCTTAACAATTTATGTATAAAAAGTTTTTTTCTAATTACAAAATTGGCATATGAAATTTAATATTACAAGTAATAAATGTATAACAAACGGGAATTATACTATCTTCAGTAGCGTCCGCAGGATTTTGGTTCGGTTAGCGTTTTACCCAAGTAAAAACATAAATATTATTTTTTTCTAAACAGTTTTTATACAAAAAATTGTAGTTTGGTAATTTATAGAGCCACCTCGGGTCATAAGAAATGTGGTTATAATCGAAGGACGACGATACACTATAGATTATGGCAGACGTTTAGCAATGTTCTAAATCAGCCAAAAAAAAAACTGAAACCATGATTATCGACGTCTTTGTCATATTCAACAATTTATTTTATATCTATTAAAAATGACTAACAATTGATCTGTGCATCAAAATGGTGGTAAATCAGATTTATTTGTAGAAAATAAAAGAAATTTCAGGGATGGTCAGAACCCTAGAAACCTACCCCTGTGTACGCCACTGAATATCTTAAATACTGGAAAATGTTGCCAAAGTTATTTTTACTACCTTATCTGTGTGCAAACAGGTATTTAACAATATTGGATATTAATAAGTAACAATAAGTTGAATTTAGTTTAGATTTCGTCAAAAAAATTACTCGTAATTATTAAATTTCATATGCTAATTTTGTAATTAGTAAAAAACTTTTTATACATAAATTGTTTAGAAAAACATACTCTGTACGAATATGTAAAAAAATTTATGTTATTATTTAAAAAAAAGTAAGTTATATCGTGCAGGCGCGTATTGAAAGAGTTAAAATTTGAAATTTATCTGAAATTGTGTATCTAAGTACTATCTGTCATTCAGTGAAAACCACATTTTAATATAAGGTCATCGAACTGAAATATTTAGTGATACCCAAGGTGGATATATATATATATATATATATATATCCACCTTGGTGGTACCTCTTAGCGTGAACACACTGTGTATTTATTCACAGCTCATGTCAACCATTCTGACAGGTAAAGCGTTTGTCAAAAATCTTGTACAATAGTTACGATTTCACAAATGATATGTGTGATAACAACTAGAGGTGGCTTTTTATCCAATTGTTTAGAACAAGACACAGGCAAGATACATATTGTGTAAACTCTAAAAACATTATAATAATAAAATATGTGATGCAATGTTTTTAGCAAGTATTTAGAAAGTTATGATTTAAATTTTTGAGCTGAGTATTTTTTAATTAAGATTTAATTTTACTATTAACATTGAAATCTAGCAATAACCGTTGCTTGAAAACAACCGTAAAGTGTAAATCACATCTATGATATACATATCTTACTTTCCTTTCAGAAAATATACTGAAGTCCAAACTAGAAATGTGTTTTTTTGCAATTTAAAATTTGTTGAGGCCCTCAGTGTTATTGAAATTGGATACCTACTTTCTCAGCAAAATTGTATTGCATAAAAAATTAAAACTTTGTTAAAAATAAGTCAGTGCACCATTTGTTTTCTCTTTTTGAATAACGAGCAACAAGCAAATGTGAGTACAGAAGATCCAATTTTGTACTGTTAGCTTTAATATTAGAGTTATATGACATAATATTAAAATCAAACTTAAAAGCAAAAATATATTTCAAGGGACCTTATGCACTAAGCATTTATTTGTATTTTTTTTTTAAACAAGTTATGGATATTTTAAGATTGTAACATATAATTATTTATTTATTAATTTATTTTGATTAAACGTGCTGAGCCTTTTCGATATACAAATTTATGTCCACGCACACAATTAGATATTATACAATATGTCGCGTGAAAAGGTGGGGATGTTAGTTAATAGCACAGTAAAATAGTTTTAAAATAAAAACCTATCAACAATATTTTCACCTTTAAGTTTCATAATTCACTCCAATATTGTATGACTTCATCTGAGCCGGCAGAATGATCTTCGAGAAAGTCAACATCTGAAAAATTGTCAATACATTGGCTCGAATTCCTAATTCCGCGTATGTGATGTATTATATATTTCAGTTTTGAAAACAATAATAAGTATAATCCACTGTATGAACTAAAAAATATAAACCACTAAGTAACTTTTGGTTTTGACAAACATTTAAAATGGGAGACTTGAGTAATATACTAATATAATTGTGTGTAAATTAGACATTGTTAAGTTTATCAGGTTTTTCTGGGTGAATTAAAATCATCGACTGTAACGTCTCCATATCCTTTATTTGTCTATTCATTTTCTTCAAACTCATTGTTGGATAAATATAATTTTCTGAAAATGTCAAGTTGTAAAAATTATCTGAATACCTAATTCATAAATTATATTAAAAGATTTTACCTCTTAGATAGTAGTACCAGTGATGCTGTGAAATTTTACATAAATTATTACATGAACCCATAAAAACATCTAGCCTCAGTTACTTGAATTTCTTGAGAAAATCATTTGACAAGATTTTCATTGACTATACCATTTGAAGCAGTAAAAAATGCTAATACGTAGGATACAAAGTGACGCTCTTCATCAGTCAATCTCATCCAATCTTCAAGATCCTAAAAACAAAAGTCCACTTTAATTAGAAAATTACTTTTATTCACTCTGATGAACTAGAGTTTACAGTTTGCAAATTGACATCTCCTACATTTCAAAAAGAAGCTTCTTTTTTTTGTACATAGCCCAAATATAGTCATATATAATAGAAAATATGACAAAATGTCTTGGATTATCTTTCAATAAAGGTTCCATTGTAGCATCAAAATTAGCTCTATAGGCAGTCACAGATTCCAAAAAATTTAGTTTTGTCAACTGAAAACAAAATGAATAATTAGAATACAAAATTGATTGAATAAATAATATCTTAAATTCTGAGCGCAACTATGAATGTATTGATTTTACAATTGTCTTCATTTTTTTTTTGTGTCAACACACGATAAGTAGTCGAAATAATGTTTCCATTTTAACTTAAGTATCTTTTCCGGTGGGAAAGTGATTCTAGTTGGTGCATTGGGGAGGTAAACATTTCAGGGAAAAACTAAAAAAAAATTAAGAAAATACTAGAAGTTATATGCAAAATCGGTTTTTGACAAAATTGATTATAGTTTTTGCGTACCTAACTCTAAAAAAAAATACCCTACATATGTGAAATTGTAACTGATTGTTTATATTAGCATTTTCTATACGCCATATAATATTCAAAATATTTCAACTTATGTTGAGCTATTTATAGGCATCTGACAATTTCCATTATAATTAGTTTTTTTTTAAATAATGTCGATAAAAAATCCTTGTAAAGGTGTAAGTGCAAATAAAAAAAGAAGTTTAGCGTAAATGTACAATAGTTTTTTATGGGTGTCTGAAGTTAGAATTTTGACAAAATTCGTAAAAATAACGAAAATTTACAAATTATTTTGAGTTGTAAATTCTTAAAAAAATGTTCTATTTATATCTAAGATTTGAAAAGTAAATACAAGATTCCTTAGAAGTTTGTCTACCTTTATCAAAAAATAATGTCTACCAGAATGTCAAATTAAATTTTTGTGAGCGTTGAAGTTCAAATTTTTATAACATTGAATATTCTCTCGATTTCTTAGTGAATGATTTTCTTAATTTGTTGCAATTCTAAATATAATACCCGTAGATACTTGAAATTTACACCATTATAAAATAAACATTTTATAATTGTCTATACTTGATAACATTTTAAAAATATTTTGAGCTGTTTGTGGACATTTTCAATTTTCAATTTATTAGTTTTTTTTATAGCTGTGCTGTAAATTACGTGTCATGTGGGTGGCAGCTGGTGGGTCAGTATTATGGATGTGTTAAATTAAATTAAATGATATAAAATCATTTTATACGAAAAAAACAATACTGAGCGAAGAGCCAAAGGACTTTCAGCCTATATTACAATATATGTACCTATATTTTATGGTAATGCTGTTAAAGTAATTTATTCTACTTTTAATAAAACAGTAAATTGAATTAATTTTTACCAAAAACATTTCATTTGGTATACTTTAAAAGATTCAAGTAGGTAGGTAAAGTATGAACAGTACTTATGAAAAATCTAAAATAATGTAAGCCCTTGACTATTGAACATTTTATACATTTTTAACTACAAAATAATTTGCAAATTGTTGATGAATTTTTGTCAACATTTGAACTTTAAATGCTTATGAAAAATAGTGGCTATAAATCTTTAATATTTTTGAATTGATATTATAGAAACTGTAAGGATCCTTGTGTTACATTTTCAAACTCTTTGACATAGCAATGCATTTTTTTTTATACTAATTGTAATAACATAATTACATAACTAATAAAAATTTCTTATTCCTATAATTAACTCAAAAAAGAGTAAAATTGTTTTAAAAATTGTATGATGTATAGAAAATGTTAATAAGAATATTCGGTGAAAGAATCATGTATCCATAGTTTTTTTTTAGTCACACCAAAAAAACAAAATCAAATTTTGTCAAAAATATTTTGTAAGGAACCTTATAGAGAATTTATTTGTATTTTACTTTTAAAGCAAGCTAAGGATATTTTTTTTTTTTTTTGAAGCATATTTAAAATCTATACAATTTGTATAATAAGTAAATTTGATAACATAGGTAATTAAAATGACTTGAATGTCTTGAGGGGGGGGGGGGGGGAAACCTTATAGAGAAGCACTAAGCATTTATTTGTATTTTTTTTTTTAAACAAGTTATGGATATTTTAAGATTGTAACATATAAATATTTATTTATTCATTTATATTGACTAAACAGGCTAAGCCCTTTCGATACAAATATAAGTCTATGCACACTATTAGATATACAATGTGTCCGTGAATAGATGGGTATATTAGTTAATAGTACATTAAAATGGCTTTAAAATGAAAACTTATCAATAATGTTCTCACCTAATTTCATAATTCACGCCAATATTGTATGGCTTGATCTGAGTCGGCTGAATGATCTTCGAGAAAGTCAATGTCTAAAAAATTGTCAATACATTGGTTTGACTTCCTAGTTCCTTGTATGTGGTACATCATAGGCAAAAATAGGGTGTGGCTCCCTAGGCTTAACCCCCAAACATTTCCTACATTTTGTTTTAAGCTTATACGATATTATAAAAGTAAGGCTTTAGCCCCCCCCCCCCCCAAATTCCAAACGCTATTTACACCTATGTGGTACATCATATATTTCAGTTTTTAAAACCATAATAAGTATAATCCACTGTATGAACTAAAAACGATAAACCACTAAGTAACTTTTGGTTTTGGAAATCATTTAAAATGAGAGACTTGAGTAATATACTTACATAAGTGTGTGTGAATTAGACATTATTAAGTTTCTAAAGCTTTTCTGGGTGAATTAAAATCATCAACTGTAACGTCTCCAAATCCTATGTTTGTCTGTTTATTTTCTTCTAACTCATCGTTGGAGAAATATAATTTTCTGAAAATGTCAAGTTATAAAAAATTTCTAAATACCTAATTCATGAAATATATTAAATGATTTTACCTCTTAGATGATTTACTATATTATAGTCTTGCTCAGAGTAGACCAGTGTTGCTGTAAATTATTAAAATTTATTTTATAATGTTTATTTTACTTTTCTATCCCATACAAGTTGTATGGATTATGTTTTGAGACAGTATAGAAATTCGCTAGACTAAACCGGTTTAAAATTATCCCACATTATTCATTTATTCCGCACCGGGATAATGAACAATGTAAATGATATGGTCCAAACATCCCGGTACATTATTTTTCACACCGGTTTCGTCTAGCGAATTTCTACAGTCTCTTGCCATGATATCTACTAATTTACTGAGTCTTGATAGTTAAAAATTGAGTAATCATTTAATATGATGATTTTTAGCCATTATTTCTTTCGATTTTCATTGTTTTAAATCTATATTTGTTAAAAAAATAGCAAATTAGATGGACCCCATATTATTAAGAAAATATAATCAGTACAACTAGAAAATAATACTTACAGATGAAAATAAATTAACGTAATGTGACGAGGCGATACTTTGGATGTGTTACTAAAAAGAATACACTTATGCGAGGTCATTTTTTACTAAAATGTATGAAAAGAACTCTGTACGAATGTTGTCTGTATTTCTGTATTCTGTACAAATTTCAAATAATCGAAGGATTCAAAAGTCGGTGAACAATAAAATAATGATATTATGTTATTATTTATTTGATAACAATTATTACTATCTTAGTTATAAGTCAGAACGGTTATCTATTGGTGACACTTTTGGTAGATTTGGCGGGCATTTAAATTTTACCGAATTCCGAAAGATCGGGAACGCTGCCGCCATGACCACGATTTAAGATGACGTGAAACGTGACACCGGCATTTTATTGTCTCCATCTTGTATAGCAAATTTACGATCAGCAGATCACATTTAGCATCGTTAGTTTAAAAATTAGAGTGAATCAACCTATTATGAAACTATTATCAAATTAGTAAATCATAAAAACTAGATCTATGATGTATCCATTATTACAGAAGATATCGCAATGGGTAAATCCTCACGGGACACTCTGTATACTATATTTATTTATGATTACATTTTACAGAGGTGTAAAAATGAACTCGAAATGGACGAGTAGGACGATAAGGTACATGACCAGTGACCACACAGACACAGTGTTGTTCGCGTTGTCTAGAGAAGATTGGCCACCGAAGCAAGGAAGGACACCGACGTCAGGCCAATGAGAAATACACATTTTATTTTTAAAACCTTGACTTTATTCTTTACATGTCTTTGATAATGCAAGCGTACCTTGTACGTGGTGTTTTCGATATATAATGAGTTTTTTTTACGCTGAAAAAATAAAAACTACATTGGTAGATAATTTAATAAATGTTTTTTATTTTTTAACAATACCTACTACTAATTGTTTACTACACAGTAATGACTGCTTATAAAGAAAAACACATATTAGGATTCTTCATAAGTCAAAACGAACAATATTAATTTCCACGGCGCGGCTGGGGCTATGTTGACTATGTCACGACTGTGAAAAATGACAAAGTAGAAGCAGTAGAGCGCAAAATTAATTTTAATAAATCGAACAGTCGTCGATAATAATTTAAAATTTGTCTACCTATAATAATTGTGTCACGTGAGTACCTAGGTATGACACATTTTAGATACTCAGCAGATAATATAATTAATTTGAATATAGTCAAGGTGACTCCAGGATAGGTTAAGGGGGGGGGGGGAGTAATCATTTTCAGAAAATTTTATTTTATTTTCAACAGTATAAAATTGTTTATAAAATTATAAATACAGCCCCTAGCCCCCCTGAATATAGTATGGATATTGGGTACATATAGGCGTGCCGCGTGCGCAGACTTTAATCGTGAATGTAGCATACAGAATAAAGCAACCAAATAAATGTTGAACCGCCAAAATTATTAATTGTTAACGATAAACTGTACGTAGACTGCAGTCTATTGTGTTATTGTTACTACAGTGGCTATAATAATATACCTAATTCGAATATTGAATAGGCATTGTTGTGTACGTCTACACGACAAATTAAATAAAGTACGCTTGGCGAAATAACCGACTATATCTTTTATTTTAAACAATGTAAAACAATTTAATGTACTTGGATCTCAAACACTATTTGCGCCTATGAACAACCTCAATATTTATTTACTGGTCACGAAAACTTATTCTTATCGCGTCGAGTGGCTGTTTTGACAATATAATATGATTTGTACAATCTTATATAATCGTAAATTTAGTAAAATTCATTTTTTGTATTTTTTTTAAACATTTTCACTGAAATTTTGTCACGCCTCCCTAGAGTAGCGCACCCTTCACGTTAAGAACCCTTGAAATTGTGTGTAACATCACAGCATTTTTTGGCGTATTATTTATTAAAAACAGTCCCCGAGCGTACTTACTCTCATACAATAGTCATTTATAAATAATAGTATAGCGTGCTGATGCGTAAATGATCGCAGTATTATGTAACAAATATCCTCCGACCCCCACAACCTGCAGTGTTCAGTGTCCGCCCGCCGTTGCTCACGGCCGCCGATGCTGTCAGCGCCTCGGTCACACTCGGCATCTTAACAGCAGCAGAACAACCTGTCACCAAAAATGAACTATATTATTGTAAAACAATGACAACAATGCCGACACAGACCTGCCCCACTTCTCAATATACAACGCTCCGTCGCCGGACCAAAGCCAAGCTCCGTCGCGGACTCAACGGATTTTTTTCTCGACAACCGGCGACCTGTCTACACGCTTCCTCTACAACTGGCGACCTGGCTATACGTCTTGTTCGACAACCGGCGATCAGTCTACACGTTTCCTCTACAACTGGCGACCTGGCACACGTCTTGCTCTACAACTGTCGATCCGTCTACACGTTTTCTCTAGACTGAACCCGATTCCTTGCAGTGAAGACACCGCCATGATGGGTTAAGGGCAACGATGGGCCGCTGGTGGCCAAGACAAAACCAGGCATGGAGTCGCCACAAACCGTCGGTCGTTGTCGTAATATGTTTCTCTCCCTGTCCCCCCTTACACAAGCACGTATATTGATTGTACCATGATTTTTTCTGGTAACCCTGTGAGCTCAAACCATGAGTATGTTATGGTGCGTCGCCTCCCGTGGGCTGGGAAAAACATGGCCTAAATTCTATTGCATTGCCATATGCCAAAATTATTATTATTATTATTATTGTTTTTTTTTTTTATGCATTGCCATGCACCAAATTTATTATTATTATAACCTGGTAAAATACAGTAACATGATTACCTAATTTGTTCTTATTCTTAATTACCCCTTTCCCCCTTAAAATAAATCATTAAAATTCATTTTTTAATGCGTGTATCAAAACCTATGAGTTCCACCGACTTGGCCCTCGGGTCACACGCGGTGCGGCTCATAGGTCACAACCGAAGTGTTCCCCTTCGGTTGTGGGTAGTATTCTGGTAATGTAAAAAAGACCAGATTCTTACGAGTGCATGTTAAAAAATCAGCCATATCCTCCCCCCCCTTGACAAAATCATTTGACTCATTTAGCTACTTTTTGAATTGAGAACGTTACATTGTATACGTACAAAACTTTACTTACCTATATAATAGTTATCAACCTATTAACCCATCAATAATATTATATTTTTTATTATGTACACTAATCGATTGGTATATACAACTGTACCTGAGAGGCTAAAGGGTCTAAGTCCATTATTGTACATTTTCAGGAGAGCCAAAAAACCGTTTTTCAACTATTTTTATTTTACTTAAATGGCTGGCGTAAATTCAATTTAATGATTATACCAACAAGGTTTGTTTTAAATAATAAGCTGTAATATTCTCAATAAGATGAATATTTTTTCTTTTAATTATAACTTACCTATAATTGTTTATTTTACGATTTAAATGAAATGTTTTGGACTTAGATCATTTTGCTCAATCACACAGTGGACTTGGACTCTATTAATCTCCATGTTAATTTTGATTATTTTGAAAATATTATATCATTGAGTGTAGTAAATACTAAATTTTAATATAGATAAAAATATTATAATACAATATTGAATAATTTACAATTTTTATGAATTTTATTAAGGTATTAGTAAAGTTATATTGTATTCCAGTTAAATATAAAAATATTTTATCCCTATAAAAGGTCTTATTAGACCAATAAACAAAATGTAATTAAACAGTGTTGATAAAATTCAAAATAAGAACAAAACATTTTTTAAAAACAAATCTTTATTAATCAAAACATAATAAATAAAAATGCATAACCATCTTGGTTTGATATTATAATCCAGGTTAGGTTATTATTAACTAGGTACCTAACTACATACAATATTAGAATACAATATAAACTAAAATATAATATAACTTATATCATAATATCTATGATACCTATTATATTACATATTTTAATATAATTTCAAATCCATAATACTATGTAATTATAATAATTAATAATTATAATATTATTTTGACTAACCTTTGTTAGAATTTGCAAGTGTTGAATTGCCATTTGCAAGGCTTACAAGTTTTCTCCCTCTGTTCATATTATTTAGTATATATTTTATATAATTTTTATAATATTATATTCTACACCTTGTGTATCACGTCATTATATTTTATAACATTCAAATTAATATGCTAATTTACTAACAAGTAACAACTAACAACTTTGGTTCTCTTCATAAAACAATAAAATAAAATAAATGATGATGATAATAATAACGTTATCAATTAGATCTAAGTCACAGCAAATCCTAGCAAGAAGAGCCAAGTCCAAAAATAGAATGTTATCAATTGGGTCCAAGTCCTTACAAGAATTTTGCAAAATGATCCAAGTCCTAATCATGGACTTGGATCATAATTCATAAATCAAAATAAATATTTGGACTTAGTTCTTTTTGTTATTTCCCAATATCTCGGTAAATATTCGTTATTGGACTAAAATGAAGATAGCTAAAATGACGCGCGTCAAAATTTCACATAAGAAAAAACCATAACCTCAATTTTGATAAAAGTGGACTTGGACCCTTTAGCCTCTCAGGTACAGACAATATAACGTTAAGTTATAAATAGAACGTGGATTTTAAATGCATTAAAAAACAAGAAAAATGTCTTAAGAAATACGATTTAATGCACTTATATTACAAAGCTTAATGAAATGCCCAGAAACACTAAGTCCAATTTAAACGAATATGAAATAGAATTTACATAGGTGTATAGTGTATTCGTTATATTTTGAGTACCATTATAGCACATCAGTCAATCAGATGCTATATTGCTATTTAATATTTTAAAATAAAAAACTTCGACAGTTATTCCATATTGGCAAGTGTTGTTTTCTATAACTGAAGTTATAGTATCGAACATAATAGGTACGTAATAAAATAGAAATATTACTAAAAAAATAATAACTTTTATTTAATTGTATTTATTTTAGATTCTGAGCGAAGCGATAAATTTATTGATTTTACAATGATGTGTGTTTTTTTTTAAATTTTTTTTTGTGTCTGTCATTACCTTTTAGGACAGTAAAAGTGCTTGGATTTTCTTCAACAGTAACTTTTTTGATAGGAAAGTGAATCTGGTTGGTACTTTGGGGAGTCAAAAGTAAACATTTCCCAGTAGTTTTCAAAAGCGACATGAAAAACAAAAGAAAAATTAAGGAAAAACGGGAATTTTTACGCAAAATCTGTTTTTGAGAAAATCGATTTTGGTTTTTGGTGTAGCTCTAAAACAAATGACCGTAGGTACATTAAATTTTGACTAAACGTTTATATTAGCATTTTCTATACATCATAACATTTTCCAAATATTTTGACTTATTTTGAGATGTTTACGGACATTTTAAGTTTCCATTTTTTTTAATCTTTTTTTCTATGAATGTCAATAAAACTTTATTTGTTGGGTAAAAAAGCTTGAAAATTTAATACAAGGCTCCAACTATATTGTTACAATGACAATTGAAAAATATTAAAAATCCTTAGTCACAGTTTTTATTTGTAAGCATTTAAAGTTAGGTTAGGTTAGGTTAGGTCTTGACAAAATACGAAAAATCATGAAAATTAGCAAATTATTTTGATTTGAGAATTCATAAAAATTTTAGATTCTGAGTGAAACGATGAATGTATTGATTTTACAATGATGTGTGTTTTTTTTTTTTTATTTTTTTTTTTATTTTTTTTTTTTTTGTGTCTGTGTACACGATAAGTAGTCGAAATAATGCTTCGATTTTCGACTTCAGTATCTTGTTCGATGGGAAAGTGAATATCGTTGGTGCATTGGGGAGGTCAAAATTTTAATTTCCCAGTAGTTTTCAAAAGCGATGTGAAAAACAAAAGAAAAATTAAGGAAAAACGGGAATTTTTACGCAAAATCGATTTTTAACAAAATCGATTTTGGTTATTGGTGTAACTCTAAAACAAATGACCGTAGATGCATGAAATTTTCACTGGTTGTTTATATTTGCATTTTCTATACACAATACAATTTTGAAAATAATTTGACTTTTTTTGAACTGTTTACGGACATTGTCAGTTTTCAGTTTTTTTAAATTTTTTTTCTATAAATATCAATAAAATTTTATTTGTTGGGTAAAAAAGCTTGAAAATTTAATAGAAGGCTCCTAGGTTATTGTTTCAAAGGCAGATGAAAAAAATTAAAAATCCTTAGTCACAGTTTTTTTTTATACACGTTTAAAGTTCAAATCTTGAAAAAATACGGAAAAATCACGAAAATTTGCAAATTATTTTGAGTTAGAAATTCATAAAAAATTTTCTTTTTAAATCTAAGATTTTAAAATCTAATACAAGATTCCTCATAAGTTTGTCTAACTTTATCAAAAAAAAAATTTCTACAAGAAAGTCAAATTAAATTTTTATGAGCGTTTTAAATTCATATTTTTACAACATTAGATATTCACTCGATTTCTCATGTACCGATTTCCTTATTTTCTTGTAATTCAAAAACGAATAACTGTAGATACATGAAAATTTCACTGAATGTTTATATTAGCATTTCCTATACACCATACAATTTTGATAATATTTTGACACTTTTTGAGCTGTTTACGGGCATTTTCAGTTTTCAATTTTTTTAGTTTTTTTTTCTTTAAATATCAATAAAGTTTTATCTGTTGGGCCAAAAAGTGTAAAAATTTAATACAAGACTCCTGATATATTTTTACAATAGCAGTTGAAAAATATTGAAAATACATAGGCACAGTTTTTTTTTATAAGCATTTAAAGATCAAATTTGGACAGAATTTATCAAAATCTCGAAAATTATCAACCATTGTAATTAATAAATTATAAAATGTTCAGTTTTTATAGCTAAGGATTGAAAATTTAAAACAAGATTCCATGTAAATAGATAATTCGGTTACCAAAAAATCTAAAAAATACACAAGCACAGTTTATTTGTATAGTCATTTTAAGTTCAAATTTGGACGAAATTACATAAAAACCTAGAATAACTATTTTAGTTATTTTGTTGTGATTGTATAATATTATTCGTGGGCACTTGAAACTTCTAATTTGTAATATTTTCATCGATATATTATGATGATAGTATCACGGTTTGTTGTTGATGTATAACGCGTTATATGTACCTAATGGATATTGTGATATGATTAATTTGGAATTTATTATAGGTCAATTTTTTTTTTAATACCATAGATAAGTGTATAATATGTCTTATACCTAGACTGACATATTGTCTCCACTCAGAATCGTTTTTCTTATACAATGATATATCATTGAATTCTAATTTAATACCATCCATTATACAGTGACCCACTTGTAACCTACAGTACAGCAGAGCGACATCCACTTGCCCACCTTTTTTTTTTTTAAATCTTAGATTTAAAAATGTAATACAAGATTATACATAAGTTTTTCTACCTTTATCAAAAAAAAAAAAATGTCTACAAGAAAGTCAAATTAAATTTTATGAGCGTTTGAAATTCATATTTTTACAACATTTGATATTCACTTGATTTCTCATGTAAAGATTTTCTTATTTTGTTGTAATTAAAAAACGTATGACTATAGATTCTTGAAAATTTTACTGAATATTTTGAATAGCCTTTTCTATACACGATAAAATTTTGAAAATAATTTGACTCTTTATGAGCTGTTTACGGACATTGTTCAGTGATTTGAAGTAATTGCTCGTTCCCTTAAAAATCTCACAGTTCCTAATACGAATAGAAACAATTCATTTAAGCACATTCGGTAATTCGTATAGTAAAATGTTACTAATTTTAGGGAAAACTAACCATCAACAGACGAGGGACCTTACAATAATAATTGTAATTATTTCCGATAACTATCGAATTATTATCGTAGGTACGATATTTTTTTCACAACTCAGTAATTTAAATTGTCTTTTTGCCCTTTTGATATTTCAAACCACTCAACAATTTGAATTCTCGGAAATTTTAAATTTTCAAAAAAAGTCCTACCAACTTCGAAGTATTGAGAGTCGACTATTGTTATGCTGCGTGTTGTGCAGTAAGCGGAATCATCAAAGTTCACTGATGGCGGATAATTCATCTAGTAGCTTAGTAGTACATAATATCTGTGGCGCATACAATTATTCAGGTATGTATAGGTATATTTAAATGTTTAATGTATCGTTTTATATTATTATGCGTTGTGCCATTATGAAACATTAAAGTCGACTGGCGTGTAGTAATATAGTAGGCCAGTTGTAGGCATATAATTAAATATTATAATATAAAGAGTAGGTAATGAAGTTTATTAAAGAACTAAACAAATGCACACAATACGATAATATTATATACATGCTAAAATAATATAAAATACAATAACAATACAAATATGTACAAAAAAATAAAAAGTAAAAAATAATAGTATAACAGTTGGATATTATACAACTAAATAATATATTAATACATATTTATAAAGTAAAGGTGACGCGATTATTTTACATAACATTAAACATATTATAGGTACAAGTGTTTATTTTATTTTTTATTCGATATCGTGGAACCGCAGTTAGATGTTATAGGTGCTATAATCGCCTATAACAGACCGACGTTTTCGCATTGACTGCCCAAATACATCAAGTGTAATAGAAAAAGTTAAAATGAAAAATAAATGTTTAATAATATGTTTTGGTTATCTAACAACGTTGTTGCAGTTTACAGAGCACATTATAAAATCACGCAAATATGATTGTATAATATAGACGTATTCAATAGTGTGTTATTGTACGTATATTATAATTGTATACATCCAAACACGTATCACGGAATCCGCTAGAGTGAAAAAAATCCAGTTACGTAATAATTTTACGAAAATTTAGAATTCCGAATAGGTAGGTATTACCTATACGCTGAGACCGAGAGAAAGTGATGGTCACGCATTCGCGCAGACATATTATTATTATTATGCTCACACATGGTAATGTTCACGGTTTAAATGATACTATAATATACCTTTTATAATAATGGAATAATTAATACCTGGACGAAGTAAACAATAACAATAATAATGACGATTTAGTAGGTATACGTTTTATAATAGAGTATTATATATTTCTGTGTATGTATAAACAACGACATGTTTTGGATGTGATTGCGACTTTCGTTGGGATGAGATGAAAATACGTATAATAATATTATTATTATAATTTCGTCCTTTAAAATTATTAAAATGTCGTGGAAATGGCAAGTGCAAACGTACGAGGGTGGTGATGGGTTAATAATAATAAATCGTATTTTGTCCGATGTATATTAGGTATATATTATTATATTCATGTCGGTCGTTAGATTGGCTGCGGTATATTATCTACTATTATGGTATGTAAATGTTCAATAGGGCGTCTTTTGCAGATCATCTGTTTTTTTTTTTATATATTATTTAATGTATATTATTATTGAAACGGACGTTTCGCATATTCTAAGATTTTTCTTATGGCAACACTAAATGTAATAATATATAATATATAATATACGCATTATTCTCGTCCTACGTTCGGATATAATTAATATAATAATAATAAAAATAATAATAATAATAATAATAATAATATAATGTACAACTGCGCAGTGTGTCGGCGTGCATAACCTATATTATTTTATTTTATTTGATATTGCTTGTTTAATATAATATGATAATCGATTTCATTTTTGGGCCATGATATATATATAATTATATATATATATTAGACAACGTAGGTATCGTATCATAGTTTTGTGTCTTGGCCTTGTTTCAGGGATAATTTTTTTTCCTGTCAGTACAGTGATCCAGGACCGCTGGGCGCTCCATATCCGGAGGACGGTGATGGGGAGCCGTACGTGTCAGACGGGATCGACGGAGACGGACTCGCAGGTGGTCCGTACTCGGAAGCTACTGAGTTGGGGTATCCTTCTTGTTTCTGAAAATAAAAATGTAAAAAAAAAACGTAAAATTTGTTCTCATCAAGTTTTTGAGTGTCGACGTGTAACGAAATAATAAAATATATTAATTATTATACGCCCCATATTATGGACTAATCCGCTGAAATGCGGTTCGGACACAACATTTTCGGATTTTTTATGTGCTCCCATTTATATTTTGCAATTATTGCGTAATCATCGTAGGAGCAGATCTAGAGAACGATTTTCCAAAACTTTTTACCCTGATGACGGAACAGTTAGAATGCTTGTACCTAAGTACTTTATGTAGGCAGGGCCGGATTTAGAACAAGTGCCACCCTAGACCCTTTTAAATATGCAGCCCCTACCCCAAGGAAAAAAAATGTTGTAATTATTTCTAATAAATTAATTTCATTTTAAAGAAATTAGGTCAATAGCCATTATAAACAAAACAAATAATTATAAATTCTAATTAGGCATTAGCAGTATACATTTTTAATCTTATACCTATGTTATCTATAACATTTTACGACGAACTTTTTTAGACGCGAAATCGTCGATTATATCATCATAATTTATACTTCGAAGCATCTCAGATTCTATGTGTAGTATGGATGTCGCGTTTAATCTATCCGACTCCAAAGTTGAACGAAGATGCGATTTTACTCTTTTCAATGCTGAAAACGACCGCTCTGCTGTACAATTTGTTGCAAACGTGCACAAATACATACGTAACGCTGTTGTGACGTTTGGGTAAATATCTATTAAGTCATTTGTATACAACATCTTACAAAGTTCTTGGGCGTTTCTTTTTTTGTCAGATTTAACGCAAATGAAGACATTCATTCATAAATGATTCTTTAATATCATTAGGATATTGTTCTATTAGTGCCCTAGTTTTTTGAGAAATAATTTCCTCGTTAAGACTACATATTATATTCGTAAGAAAATCAAACTTGACACATAAATCTTTGTATGAACTACCATGTCTTACAAGTTCAGCATTCAATTTATCCAATATAACGAAGAATACATTTACTCTGAAATCTTCCTTGCCTGTTTCTGTTTTTTATTTCTTACAAAATTTGCCGCCCCAAAAAATTTGCCGGCCTATAGGCGTAAATACGGCCCTGTATGTAGGTACTATAGGTACCTATAACCTATACGACGGTAGTGGTTATTAGCGATCACAGTCTCAACGATCGACCTTGGTGTAATATAATAATATACAGCCTGATATTGCCGCTATTACGTGAGATTCTATCTGTCGCGGGTGAATAATAAGAATAATAAGGAATTAGCCGAAAATTGGAGCAGAACTCTGGACGCGCATAATATATTTTTTAATATCTATATAATAATTAATTGCATGGTGCCTATCGTTTGGTTGAATACCACATGGTATAATATGTACCAGAAAAGATGCGAGTGCACAACATTTTCATTACACGCCGGGCAGAGAGGTGATCGTATTTAGAACTTTTCGCCCCTCCCCCCTCCATAAACATCAATATTACTACGACAACAACAACGACGACGGCGCGAATCGATAATCACCTGGGTCTTATATCTGATGAAGTACACTTCTGGTTTGGATGGCTGCGTGGGTGCGGGTGTCGGTATGTGGATCTCGGGCGCCTCGTCCGGTTTCTTGACCAGCACGTAGATGAGCGTCTTCTGTTCGGCTGGCGGCGCGATAGGTGGGAGGTCTGGCACGGTGGGTGGTGGCGGTGTAGGTGCCTTGATGAACACGATCTTGTAGTGCTTCTGCGGTGGTGGCGGAGGTTGCACAGGCTTCTTCGGGGCGTAGTATGTGGGCTCTGGAGGCGGAACGTGCACGTACACGTGCTTATGTATGACAGGCGCTTGCTGCGGTGGCCCGTACTGTGGCGGTGGCCCGCCGCTCGGGTATGGCCCACTGCTACTGCCACCACTGATGGGGGCTGCGTAGCTGTCTAGCGTGAGCCCAGGGAATCCTCCACCGCCTCCGCCGAAACCGGTCAGGGGCGCTTCGGGTCGTCCCAGGCCTCGGCCCACTGCTAACAACACCTGCAAAACACAAATGGCAAAAATAATTATCTGTTCGAGTTACCCGCTGCGTCAAGACATCAATATTGAGCGGTGGTCAAAGTAGGGGTGTATAGAATCCATCTACTTTTTTAATTTACATTTTCTATTCCTTTAAGTCTTATTTATTCCCAAAACATCCGTCCCCTCTTAAAAAGTTATACTTGTAAAGTATAATAGTATTTGCATCATTTTAGTATAGTTTTTACTTTTTATCATAACGGTTTTATAATTTTTACACTAACTGTTGAAAAACAAGTAGTAGGTGGGCGTTTTATTATAATAAACGTTTTTTTAAAATTACAGTCAAATTGTAGGCATCTAGATAATCAAAATTAAATAATGTTGATACCCTACCGTCCTTAACTGTTATTAATTATTTAACAACTCGTTGTTTCTAATTTTGATTTTACTATATATCTATAGGTGTCTTTGCTTTAAAGCCACTCCGTGACTACGAGTGATTACTATTTTCACCAAATATTATCATATTTTATGCCGTATACTTTAAATTTATCGAACTTTTATGAAGTGTTGCTTTTAACATACGGAGACATAGTAAAACTACAATCGATGACATCGATCTGTCATAACCATCACTACTGGCACTTAATTTGAAAAAGATTTATAATATACTTGCTTATAGTTTTCATATTAATTGGATTACGTTGGACGGTGCTCGGAAGTTCTATAGTATGTGATGTTTTGTTGGTTATAAAAAAGGTTAGGTTAGGTTATAACTAAAAAACTATTTAGAAAATAGAAAATCACCAATCACAAAATGCCATTAAGACTCAATTTCCGGTCCATAGCAAAGTTGTTACATGAAACTTTTTGAGAGAGGTAAAAATAAACATAAACCAACTTTGCAACACTAATGTATGCAACGCTTGACTCTTCACGTTCAAGTTAAATTGACTATGCAAATAAAATATTTCCATCTATCAAAAATAAATTATGTTCTAACAGTTTTTATCCACAACGGGCGGTTTTCGTAGAACGGCCGACGACCGGAAAATAGAAGAGATTATTATATCGTTATTATGACATAATGATATTCACATTAATACGACGTATTTTGAGTTCGGCCAGTGTATGAACAACAATATACTGCGTGGATACTATAATTTTATATAATAATGCTCAAGACAAATCGAAAGCGCTTGCCGAAAATATGATAATACAATAAATTATGTATTATATTATTATCGTGCTTTATTCGTTCAAATCATTTGTCGGCAACCAATGCTATAGTTTATAAAGACGCAGTCGGCTTGTGTTTCATAATAAAATAAAACATAATAATATATTGTTATTGCGTACGAAATTCTGGTTCGAGAATACGTTTAGATGATTCCGAGGTCGGAAATACGACGAATAAAACATGTCGACTGATTTCCGTTAAAACGCGTTTGCGTTCTTATATTACTCGAGGGGTAATAAGATATATGATATAATATACTATAATATTATATTAGGTATACGAATACGATTTTATACGAACGATTCACGTCAGGATATCGGACAACGCTGCAGCGAATGATAAATTCGTTGTCCACTTTTGTATATTTATAGTACCTATACTTAATATCATGACAATAAAATATGATCATTTGTACAACAATATTGTACCTACGGGTTTTATGTCTTAATAATATTATATTTACGCGTATATCGATGAACCATGATTATGATATTATTGTAAAATGATTATTATTGTTATACAAACGCAGTGGCCGAAAGAAAACAATATCTGCAGCATCTGCCCCGGCAGTGGCGTATTTATAAATGTCTTATGGGGGGAGGGGAGGCACAAACAAAAAGATCAAATTATACATAGTTATAACTTATAACTCATATTTCCCGTCTCAAAAAAATCTCTCATTGTTTTATGTAATTTTTTCGATCATACAGATTTTACCACTTAACATGTATTCCGCAAGGACTTGTTTAAATTTATAAATAATTTAAAATTTAAATATAATTACATATTACCTATACATATTTGTTAAAAATGATTGGTGCTAATAAGGAAAATGAGCCCATTAAACTGTTGAGAAGCCCCTCTAAAATTGTTTTAAAATGAAAAAGATAAACTGAGATGAATACAACTATATATATGTTCTGGTTTACCTATGTAATATGAATATTATTATGATACATTGCCATTAATTTTTTTATTGCCAACAAATGTGATAAATACATTTTGAGCATTGTGATGACATTTTTGTTAGACCATTTTTTACTACAGTACAATTATAATACTGAACTTCAAATTTGAAAGTCTATTTTTGTTTACGAGTACCTTCATTATGCCCATAAATCCATGACTGATAAATTATTGTCACAGCTATGTGAACTCGGGTTGGTGAGGAAGCTAGGTGAATTACTTATCACTCTGTATATGTGGTTACGTCTGGTAAGGGTGGTAAGGCTATATTATATGTGTGTGTGTATGTATAGGTGCAGTTTATATTTCAGTTGGTAATTGATATAAATATATGACAACAACATGACAACTATCGATTTGATATCATCCCTCTCGTATTTCTTTGATCCCCTTACAATTTTGACCAATTTGTCTCAATACCATTACTCGTACTCAACAAACCCGTGACGTGAGTGCTATATTATTTACTAGCGGAGTTCGTTCATTTTGATTTTCGTTTTTTTTAACTACTGAGTGCGTGATACACAGGTAAAATATAACCCAATTGTAATACCTATATATATTATTTACATATATATATATACGACTGGTCCTCGTTATATAGTAGCCACTTATATTTTTGTTTTTTCATCTTAACTTATCAGGATAAAAACGTCAAAGGAATAGAATACTGAACGTATGAACGGAGTTATTGGAATTATTTATATTATTATAAATAATAAATTTAAACATAAAAATACTCTCTTCTCGTTCCATCTCTCCCTCTACCCCTGTTAACATCTAAAAATTAGATCGAGATACAGCCTTGCGTTCACGCCACAAACAGTATAGATCTTAATTACTACATAATATATTATTGTATATAGGTATAGTATATATTATATAATGTATTGCAATATTATATGCAATACAAAATATATCTATGTAAAATATTCTTCGGGAAATCGTGGTGGACTATCATCTACCTATGTCCTATATATATATATCGACGAAGCACCGAGACGCCATTGAATTTATCATTCGCTCAGGATCGTCGAACTTTTTGCATAGATTTTATCATCTTACAGGCTGTAGACTGCAGTTAAATATATAATAAATGATCATATAATGCGCCAAACTTCCGAAGTACCGTCCGGCGGTCTATAAGGTTCTATTATGAATATTATTATAGTATAATTTACGTTACAATTTGTGATGTTAAATATTCTCAAAGAAAAATCGGGAAAACAACATAAAATCGAATCATACACGAATCAAGGAATCATACAGCGTTCGTCTATGAGACACGTATAATATTATAGTCAACATTTTACAAAACCGCAGTATAATATCATGTCATTATCAGTGGTCAGAATTGTCAATCAACAAGCAATTATTCTAAACTGCAAAAGACTTAAAGACTACATTTATTAGCCACTCGCTGCAAAGATAAAAATAATAATATCTAAAAGAAAATTGCTCGTAATTATTTGGACGTCCCCCCCATCACAATAATTTCTCTTTGGCGATGAAAGTTGAACACAAGTGATGAGGGCCTTTTTCCTCTTTTAATATCCGGCACTGAGTTATATACAGCAGACGATGAGGTTTCTTACTTTTTACTTTAGCTCCCCTTTTAGCATATTATATTTTTAATAATTTTACACCCTATTAAAAAATATTTTGTGACGTAATTATTGTGTGAGTTATTTCAAATTAGGATAGCTACTTTTATTTAATCTTGAAGTTTTTTTTAATTGAGGTAAATCTTACGCTGCTCCTGAACATTTTGAACTCCCTCTAAGCTGGGAGAAACATTGATATACATAAATATAGCCAAGTGCAAACAACGCACAATTAGTAATAATAATAAATTAGGGTTTGGGACATCTTGCATTTTATTATTTTTCTATGGTAGTTGAAGAATATTCTAGGTAAGGTAGAAAATTGGCTTGTGAAATCTTGAATTAAAACCAAAAGTTTGACTGCATATTTTTGCGTGTTTCGTTACTTTGTACAAAAAAGGCAAAATTCAAAAAATGTTATAATTATTTTTATATCATAATATTAGGTGTATATTGCAGTGTATATTTTCATATACAATTTCACTCAGCTTTTTTTCTAACTTTGGCTGAATAATTTAGAATACCAACTCCCGAAACCTAAGCATTTTTAATAAATAAACATTAAATAGTATAATGCTTTAAATTGTATTTTATCATAAATGTTGTTCGTAATTAAATAGAGAATCTTTTTGGTAATTTTAATTGCGTATTCGCATGAGTACTTGTAGTGCAAATTTGCAATAAGTTACGAACCCTGATAATAATAATAGTATCTGTTATGTAACACATGGGACAACACAATAATTTACACACGTCATAATGCAATGAAATAATATCACATCAATAGTATTTAAATCAGCTACCTTACGTATAATATGATATATTTAATGGGTTTCTCTAGACGTTCTGTCTACTGCATTTACTGAGGGTCGTTTTACGTGTCCGTTATGACTTGTAAGCTAATTTCTGATATAAGAACTTATACGATACACAAAAATATCATCAGGCATTCAACAACAAAAATATAGCATCTACCGCGGCGACGTGATTGAATTTTTGTCCGTGATAGCCCTTCACGTCCAGATTGAAACAATATAATATATATATCGTTTTTATTCACGTATAATAATAAGATGATGTTTATTTGTGTCGACAGTTTATGTGGATGTGAACGAGATGGAACTTTTGAAAGCGGATGTCGAAGACGTTTCGCTCGTTACCAGCAAAATAAATATAAATCGTTTTCACCACACGATGAACAGTACACTTCCACTGCAGGCTGCAGCTGCTGAGTTATTTCATAATAATATCGTAACGCGTATTGAACTAACCGTCTGAATAAATAAAATAAAAATACTATATCGATGCGTATTGATCCTCAACGTACGTATTAGTTTTATCGATGATATTGAAATGCATACATATTGTGATGCGTATACCCACACAAGTTGACAGATCGTCCGCAAATTAAATGTGTGTGTATAAGTGGAAATGGTCGGTATTCCAGAAATAAACTCGAACAATCACTATATTATATACATGACTTTATCAGTGAAAAATGTTTTCAATTCAGGCTATCTATTTTACCGAGTACCTACCTGCCTATATGAGTATCCATAGATATATACAACAACTAGATAGCTGTCTCCTTCTTGCCATCGAAGTCAGCCGCCATTTACAAAGCAGGGAATGTTTACAAAATAATATTATCACAGTATATAAATAAATGTAAACATTGCCTGCTTTATAAATGGTGGCCGATTTCAATATTATAGTCACAACTGTAGTATAAAGACGGCTATCTAGTTGTTGTATTGTTGTATATATGTGAGTATCACTTGTTTTCATAATATTAAAACCGTTAATGTTTTGGATTTTTCAAAAATAGATTTTGCAAGAAAATCGACACGATAAAGGACTAATAGAATACGACAGCAGTTGCGAAGCGAATGTTATAAGTTATTATATACTATTATTATCTATTTCGTATTTGCTTAGAAATTAATTTGATTATTATTGTTGTTGTCCTACATCGATACTGTTTGTATACTGTTCGAGCGCAATAACAAGCGTGACTATTGGATCGATTACAATGGATATTGGATACAATCGATTACAATGAATTACTATTGGATCATGGTTGTTCGTTATAAATGTTATAATGTTTAAGGTACAGACAGATCGTCATTAGTAGGTACCGGTGCAGTTTGTTCGATTATTAGATAACTATTACAGATGCGCTATCGGAAGTAGAAATCAAATAATAGCATAATATTATTATCGATCGTTACACTGCAGCGCGAGGGAATCTGTTATAAAATAGGATAACCGACGGCGCCGAATTACGTTTATATATAGTTTCACGAGGGCGTCTGCAGACGTCATCGGACTCCAGCAATTTAGGACGTTTTCTCCCCGATTTCCTGCCCCTCATCCCCCGGGACCCACGACGTTTTCCGTCCGCATCATACGAAGTAGTTCGAATACCGCAGACAAGGATTGTTCGCGCAGCATCCGGTGTAGTTGTTGAGGGGGCGATACGCACGCACTCGGGCGCCAGGGTCAGTCACCCAGTCGCCTGTACCATTCGACAAAAGAATAAAGAAAATGTCCACGATCGGCTTTTTACGACGATAACCCTGCACGCTCTGGTAATAAGAGGTGATATAGTTTAAAGGGAGGAACAAATAATGTTGAATCTTTTATTCTGATGCGAAAGGCATGTATTTTGGGGCGGTGGACAGAGTCACCCGACACCCACCCCTATTCGCACCGATGCCTAAAACACTCGTTACGATACGCACATTTAGCTGGGAAGTTGATGATGGGAGTGAGGAGAAACTAGAGAATTACGATTAAATGATCAAACAAATAACACAACAGTTTTGGGATTCCGCACGCTTACATGACGACGAAGTTTTAATACGATACGGCCGCGGGAATAACATACGGAGATCAAACGAAGATAATATTATATTAGCTTGGTTCATATTAAAATCTATATACATTTATAGGTCGCACTCTGTCAAGAACATTCGCCGTATTGTTACCACCGCATAATTAATGATAAACTGTGAAACTTCGGAATTCCTCCGAGTATAAATGCTCGAAGTCTCCGAAATGAGCTCATTTTTAAGGTATATTTTTGGTTTACCATTACTCAAACTAGAGAAAGTTGAAAATGCATTTGTGTTTGATCTTGTCTTATAATGTTCTAAATAATTTTGAAATTCTAAAATTTGTACCTAACTTATTTAATGGATAACTATGTTATGAACTATGCCGTACTAGTATTTTCTCCTTGTGTATTGGCAGAATCTTTCAGTTCTACAATTCATACTACTATAACAGTTGTGAAACGTTTCACTCTAAATATAATTCAATATTTTATGTGAGCCATTCTAATATATTTCAATTAAACGTTTGAAATGTGATATTTACATTAAGATGAAAAATACTGTAGTCTGTAGGAACAATACAAAATATGGCACAGACAAAATTATTCCTCAGCGAAAAATTATATGCATATGAAATCGGACATATTTTTGATTTGAGTAATATATAAATTAAATTTTTGCCTAATATTATATATTTGATAACATATTCCTATTTTGTGTTTAGGTATATTGATAAATTGTAATTTATAAATGTATGAACCCAATTTTTGTTGGCACATAAGTACTCTACTCGTGTAATTTTAGCGAGACATGACTCGATAATATTATAGTGTGACGTTAAATATACGTAATATTTAACTTAATATCTAAATTTAAACGTGATGAGTTGTACTCGCTCGAATACAAGTTTGATTAAGATCGTATCGAGCAGTCTGGGACCTGGGTAAACGTGAATTTTTTTCATTCATGAAAACTAACATTTTACTTGTATTATAATTTATAACTGGTCATTTGGGCGAAATGTATCATTCTAATTTCTGACCTGATCGAAATGTTATTTACTTGCACTTTTAACCATTACAATAATTTGTTGTTTTTTCGTTTGGTAAAACGTAGGGGAATTCATGTTTGAGTGTATTTACCAATAATTACAAGTTTGGGTTTGACATTTATTGATGTATTGAATTGCACGGGATCGTGATTATGAAGTTTCACCAAAAAAAAAAAACATTTTTATTTGTTATGGAAATTATTAATGATTTCTCCCGTTTTTTTAGTTAACGTCCAAACACGGATGTAACACGACACACATCAGTTTAATATTTCTAAGGTATAAACGTATTACCAAAATAACAATGGAACAAAATTTTATATTTGATTAGGTAACTTTTATATTTTTTTAGTAGATGATTCATTTTTAATTCAATTTAAATTGTTTTATTTTACTACTAGCATCTAGCAAAAGTATAGGGGTCGTCATACTGCATAATATGTTATAGTTTTACAGATATTTTATTAAAATCAATCTAAACGTATCTTTTCCAACGTGAACCGTTCAAATGTGTCCCCTGGGCGTATTGGGAATCTGTGTGTATAAAACTACAATCTGACGTAGATCGATGCTTCATGCTACTGTTGATCATAAATACTATATAAATGTTTTTTTTATTCAATAGGGGTACGTGATTTTTGTCACATTTTATGATGACTGATATTAATGGTATGAGTTTATTTTTCTTATCTGCTTATTTGTATAATATAAGTGAACGAATTTTACTACTTTGAAATTATGTGTTGACCAAGGCATATTCACGAAAATATTTATTTCACAATAATAGTATTATTATAGTACCTATGTAATACGTTTAACGTTATAATAACTATCCGGGAGTTTGAAGATCTGGGATGGGTTTCTAAAACATCAGTGTTTTCAAAAATTTTGGTTTATCATCGTGCACATTTTTTTCATCGTCGTTTGTCGTTACGCATTGCCGAAACGTCGTGAAATGTTTAAGCGGTACATTTATAGCTTTGAAATGCACGCACACGTACAGACATAACGTATTTAGCATAATACGAGTGCCTACCTATTTATGCGAGCAGGATATAATAATATGTATTTTGGAAAGTATATATTATTTAATTAGCTTATTATGTGTGGCCCCGCTGGAATTTACAACGCTACAAAACATTGTATTTTTGAATTTGTATGCAGTGTGTTTGTACAATTGTTCGTATAAGAGACGCGCGTATGTCATGTATTATATTATATTATTATACGTCATGTTATATACAGCTGGTATAGCAGTATATCCGTTTTCGGAACTTTCGGTTTCTTCTTTGGTGGACGTTGAGTACCTAGGTTATATTATGACGTCGACGAGGGAACCATAATACATTATGCCTCATATATATTATTGTTATTATTATCGAGGTAATGTATTTCGTTCCCCGATATCGGAAATTAGAAAAAAAATACCCGATATGTAAACGGAAATCGGATCGATTACGTAAAAAAATAAGAATAAACAACAAAAAAAACCCAGACTATGAGAAAAAATTGCGGCCCATTAAACATGTTTTTGTTTTCCATTTTCCACAGTATACCTACACACCACGGTGCACCTGCGGTAGAAGTATTAGTATCAGTGGTAGTATATAAACAAGGTAGTCGATTGTACGCGAGAATAACCGTTCCGTGACCAATCCATTGGTTTCGTGATCACGGACAATCCAGATTTTCTGGTGTGTGTAATTGACTCGCCACTTTGGTCTGCACACAAATTAGGAGATAGGAGAATGGATACGCGGCGGCGGTGGTGAAAAAAAACCCAAAAATAAATAATATACGGTGTAGGATGGCTGGCGCGACGAATTATCGGTGTACCTATATGTATACATTCCATCCCGATTTACTTCGCCCGTTCATGTGCCATCAGTCTTCTGCACCATGCATGTCACACGTCTCAATACCAGTTTAATCGTTTCACATCCGTTATACAACAAACAGTTGTATGTCGTTATAATTATGTTTGTGATCGATCGGAAAGCAATGTTTGTCGCCCGAGGTAAATGTCACGCGAGTTTCGCACTGGTTCAATATAATAATTGGTATTACATAGGAATATTATAATTTATAATGTTATTGCATTACTCAATATCAGGACGAATATACACAGCTAATATGCTAATATGCACAGCTCATAGGCAGGCAGCGATCCTCCTTCGTCCCGAAACGTAATCGATTTATAATAATTTGTATAATTTAACGTTCATACTCTTCGATAATTTTTGTCAGTTATATAGTTTAGCTGTAATTTCAAACCAGTCTTCTGAGAAATAATATGATATAATAATAATAATAATATTACCGTCGCGTCGGTCGGTTATATTTATCTAAAAAAGTCTTCCTTCAAGTATAATAATATGTTCTTTCGTTGTAATTATAACGGTTGTATAATACTTATTAATATCTACGTACAGAAGTTTATAAAAGCGCTTTCGGTTGTCATCCGCTCTGCATAGACACATAACATAATAACACCGATAATTTCGCTCTGACGTTCTATTGATTTCTCGGCATAACCGTGACGAATATTTTATATTTTTATATATTATATTATTATAACATGGGACATTGAATCAAACGTTTTCATTGCGTTCGAGACGAAGTCATTGCCTACTTGGCCGAATAATGTGACTATGTGACACATTAAATTGATTGACGTTGCGTGTATTACATATTATATGGGCATAATTTATACACACACATTAATTATTATTGTTTTCGACCGAAAGTTTTTGAAGTGTTTTCATCTATTCATACGCAACCACTGATAAGATTATTTGCCCTTCTAAATAATAAATCAATAAGAACGCGGGAACGAACGGAAAATTTGAACGAGCTTTGGATTTTTTCATTGTCTTATAATATGTAGTGCGAACCGGTGAGCTGCTTCAGCCTGAGGTCGATTCTGTACTTAACGAATCACGAGTGGGGAACTTAAGGCGAGTATATGTATATGTCATATTAAATTCTTTGGATAGAAACGCTGTGCAGAGTTAAGTACGCGCACTCGAAAGTCTTGTCTTGTAAATTATAAAACGTGCGTTGTATTTGCAAATATAAAATGTTCTTTTCTATAATCTTTAGTGGTCCTTGTCGTAGAGAATTTAATTGGCCTTTTAAAAGAAACGTTCCCTCGTCATTATAATCTAATTTAAAACCTTTCAAAAGTCTGGTGAACGAAAACACATTCAGACCGACTCCTTAATACCGCTATACTACGTAGTTCGCACAGTTTTCACTGGTAATGTCATTTTTGCCGGGCGGCTGGTAAACATCCGAGCCGTCGGTTGCTTCTTCCACGTCAAATATTACGTTTTAGCCATTTTTGTTTTTATTTGAAAATTCGAAACGTTTACAGTTCGACATCATACAACTATATACAAGTACCCTAATGGTCGTGGTGCAGGAAATTAACTTCACTATGAAAAATAAAAATGCACAAATACAGTAAACAAAAACTGTTGATTCGAGCACTTTTCATTATACGCATTGGTATATTTATTATTTTCAGCTATTATGTGAAAACAAAAATGATGATATATTTTGACTTTTCGATTTTCCAAATAACAACAAGGCTCTTTTGGCGCAATATAGTTGTCTATGGAGTATGGATTATCTTTCACTTGGGTATTCGGGCGACGATGCATTAATATTTGCAAATCGTTGGCGTACTCAAATAAAGCCACATAAATATTTATGTTTAAACATTTCAAGACATTATAGCTATAGGAACAATTTGCGTCAGACGATGATTATTATAGAGCAGTGCTGTGTTGTTGTTGTTGTTATTTTTGATGAACATCCCGACATTTCAACTACAATAAGCACATTGTAAATAATGACTCTTACCATGATTTTTGATTTTAAGTAAATGCTTAACTGACGCGAAGTTGTGAACGTTTTGATTTAATCACAGTTGTTTCCATAAAACATTTTAGGGGGTTATAACATTGTATTTTTAAATATAATATAATAATATTATACTTAAAAATAGTGTGGGCGTGCATAAAAAACATCGAATTTTTGATAACATAGAACTTCGTACTTTTATATGTATCTATAGGTATTCCTTATTTATGCGTTTTCGTGATTTAATAATTATTGCAGTGTGTAAAAGGCTGTGAATAACTTCATATTCAAAATAAATTTGTTAAATTACATACATTATCATACATTTTATTTTTTCAGATCGTCATAGTTGCATTTTATTCAACTATTACAGAAGATATTGCATAATTTATAGCTTTTTGTTTAGTTTTATGAAGCCAGACGGCCCGGCGTATTGAATAGGCAAATCTGGTACTCCGGTGATTTTTCAACCATTATCAACGTAATGTTGTCTACTGTAATGATGATTGGTAAAATATTTAATACTGGTTTCCATTCAACTGGTTTTGATGTAGGTATTGTGTATATTATTACGCAATTTGAAAGAATAGATTAATACAAAACACAAATTGTATACAACGACATAACGTCATACCTACGATTGTGCTACATAAGGTTTTTTAAATTTGTAAAAAGCGAGAAACGTAGTACTTATAATATTAGTTTTACAGCGATTTTTTTTTTTTTATCGTTTAATCGTATTTGGAAGTTTAGTAAAATATACTAAAACGACTTAGTTGCATGTGTCATAAAATCAATATATCATATTATTATTATGTAATTCAAATATGTCACTCCTCAATACCTAGTTGTTTACAGTATTTTAAATTTTGACAGTTCCAAGATTAGTTTACATCGTTTTCAATAAAAAAATGAATTACTGTTTAGTTTATACAAGTTATTGTATACATGGATTTTTCAATTTTTGTAAGAAAAGAAATATTCAACATTTAAATGTTCAAGATTAAATTTAAATTTTGATATTTCTGGATACTTTTATAGAGAAAAAAGTTGTTAATAAAATTCGTAGATTCTTGTCTTGATGATAGAAATGTATTTACATTGAAAGGTAAGTAGGTATAATATATACGAGATATTGTATATTTGTATACACAATATATGATTTCTTGAAGTAAGTAAATGTTATTTCTAATGATTTTATTGTTATTGAAATGAACTAATATTGAATAATCACTAAAGGTAAATGAAAGATTATTTTTTTTACATCAGTACTTAGTATGGTTCTTGCATGTAATTTATATAATTTTATTTTGTTTTTAAAAAAATTATTTTATTGAAAACGAGAAAGATATCCATCTCCTAACCATTAGTAGTAATTTATACGAATTGATTGTACATTCATAATCTGTTTTAAGCTTTAAAAATAAGAATTAATTAAAAATGTATTGATATTCTAAGTAGAATAAAGTTTACGAACATCTGTAAATAATTTTGTTATGTTCAAAACATGCAAACATTAACATTCATTAGTATACTACGAGACAATTAATTCAGAAATGATTTATTCGTTTGACATTTAAATATTTTTAAATTCAAGTTATAATAATTATATTTATTTTACCGTCGATGACACTTTACTTCCTGCATAATGACTTTCGATTAAAAAAAAATATACTTGAATATGTATTTAATGAATTAATTGTATTTATCAAATTATATAATTAACGATGACGTTCGAATACAAATTTTAAATTAAAATCATCCAATTAAAGTGCTAAGTATTTTCTTTTTTGAGATATAGAGAGTCAAAAATAGAATTGATACTTAAATAATTATAATTTATAATAATGATATAATAACTTTACTCTAAGTGGATGTGCCTATAGGCTATAACTATATTATAATGTTGTCATATTATTAAAAACAATAAGTATTATTGTATAGGAATTATATTGTGCGTTTTAAATAATTAATATTAATACGCAAAATTCACTAATTTGTCAACTGACTATGAACTGCCACCGCATTCATAAAAAAAAAAATAAAATAAAATGTTCAGACAATAATGTACAGAAAATAAAATAATCGTTATTCAATACTGAAATTGGAGCTAGAACTCCAACAAAAGTGCGACATTATTCGGACAGACTTTTCTGAGTGTATATACTATATATACACCGTGATAATTATTATTATTACTGTTGTGTTGTATGTCACGACAATAACTGACATCCGCAATAAAGCTAATAATGGGACAGACACACACACGCACACACACTACAAAAGCGGCGCGATACCGGATAACGTGTGTTTCGATTTGAGCGCACCGTTTTTACTGTTTAAATAATAGTTTTTTCCCCCTACACAAAGGTAATCTAATACTTTCGTCTTGTTTCGTATATTATTATTTTATTCCTTTTTAATATTACTTTAGACTTTTGTAAAGTCGAAAGTCGAAAGCCCAAAGCCCCACTACGTTAACGACAGAGCAAATAACATATGGATGATCACAGCACACCGCGGTGCAGAGTGGAAATCTGATATAGTTTGAACAAATTACGGGGTCGTACGACTTTTACGATATAATTTGGAGAAGAACTACGAATCATCACTCTGTCACGCGTTTGTAACCGATACCCAACTATAAACCACATCAAAGTCGTTACGATATACATAGTATAATATTATTTCGTTAGAAATTAAATTTGAAATAAGTATCTTTGAAACAACAACAATTATAATAATATTATGTAATGTAACAAAATGAAGGTAAATTCACTTTAGATATAGGGTTACCACGGACTTTGTTGTATTTTTTCGTTTACTAACCATTACTGCGGAGCACCACGTAGCCATTGTGTGAATCCTTTGACTGATGTATGGCCGTACACTTAGCGTCTAAACGAGTTTTTACGAAAAAAAAAAACTATAAATGTACAGTATTTTATGTTAGGTTTTTTCAGCGACGACTTTTCGAAACGGTTTATAGAACGACTGTTATCAATTATAAAAGTTACGATTCGCGTTTTATTCAGTAACTGTAACACGACACATCGCTCGGTGGGCGATTGAATATCACTTGGTCCACGATCCGCTTTCACAGCACTTTTTATATAATTGCTCCTTCCATTATTTCCACCACCGCGTTTTCTCGTACGAACGGCGGTGGTTACTTTTCGTTACTTTTTTTTCGTCGACAATTATGAGTTATGACCTGGAAAGATGAACCTGGCCGATACGCGACGTGTATTATAGTTTTTTTACATTGTTTTCTTCACTGCAATACACATATGCATAGGTACGTTATATTATTATTATGTATACGGTTACGGTCGTCGAAACCACTCGTCACCGTGTATGTAGGTGCCAATATATGTTATATACCGGACAAGAGGTCAATTTTCACTCTCGTTTTCATTCCGTTGCCAATTATTTGCTTATAATCGTTTTAGATTAAACGCCAAATCTCCATTTCCTATCACGGAATTGTTTATTTTTTTATTATTATCAAACTGCAGTTGCAGGTACGCTAATGCATATTATTATTATTATTATATCAGCAAAACCGGAAAATACTACAATGTTGACACTTTTGCTTATTTTCATTTAATTATACTATAGGTATGCCTATACTACACGAATTGTTCATAATTGCGCAAAAGTATATTATACTGAATACTGATTAATTTGAACTTATATGATATTTATATATATATATATAATATATATTATACACTTCTCTAATTATATTTTATATAATAGTAAGATTAAAATTTTTTTTTTTATAAAAAAAATATAATCCATACATTTTCAATACCTACTCAACTCCGAAATAAAACTATATATTATATTATATACATATTTGTCAAAGATGAAAATTAATATCGTATTTTTAAATCTTGCGATAGTTATGTGGCTGAATAATTTAATTGTACAGTATCATTTTTATGGAAATTTTATCTGTATATAAAATTATAGAATGTAATGATTTTTTTAACTATTATTATTCGATTCAGTATTACCAATAAGTAATCCCATTGTCTACATGCTTTCCAGCCATATAATAATTTGCTATGGTTATTACCTTATATTACATTTTACTGACTGTAAACTAATTATTATTAATTTTAAAATTTAAAAAGAAAGAAAGAAAAAAATTACTAAATTAATATTGAATTTTAAATTTTAGATATAAAATGTAACTTATTTATAAAGTTATTAAATATTTTGAATAATTTATCTCAAATTTATTTACTTGATTGAGATTGATATTCATTATTCCACAATTGAAATTTTCAATACACATTACACATACATTATATTTAAAAATATTTTAAGATATATTTAAGTAGTTTATTAAAAATATAATATAAACTTATTCCGAGTTAAACTGATAATAACTTATACAATATGATAAGAAAAAACAATTTTTTTTTTAAGGTTTTTACAAAAATATTTGTGGTTTATTAGAATATATTAAATAAATATATATTTAAGAATATAATGTATTAGTAATGTAAAATAAGTATAATTATATAAATACTTTATTTTATATGCAATGCGTTAGAACATTACAGCGATTATAATCAAATGTCATAAATTAATCGTAAACAATTTTTTCATGCATCCAAACATACATTTTTGGAAAGGACAAACTTAATTATTTCAAATATCATATTATATTGAAAGAAAAATTGTAATTTTTATTTTACAATGTAACAAGAACATAGGTACATATATAATTTAATAATTTAAGTGGCCTATTTATAATCAGCCAGACTGTAACGAATTTTTAGAGGTTTTTCACGTACGATAACTATTGTTCATAACAATTGGCTTATTATGTGTTTCTATTGTGTTGATCAGAGGCATTTCAATCTGGCGCCTATTTTAAACTGATGATTGTATTTACTATGTAATATAATTATATACATAAAATACATCATAATGGTAAATAAGCCTGACTTGCTTAAATAAAAATATTTAAAGTTAACCTATTTTGATCTTGAAAACATTTAGATGAAAAATAGTTTAATAAATATAACTTGGTACATAATTTTTTCAAATGATTATTGTGTTAGAATAAATAAAATAATTTACATAATATGGTGAATTCAATGATTAAATCACTTTAATTTTGGCATCTATAAGTTGTATTATTCAACACCTGTGTTGAAGTTGTTGGATTCGAGATGTGGTGTTTCGGTTGAAGTGACGGCAGGTGTTTCATTTTTGACGTCGGTGATTGGTGTTTCGATTTTAATGATCGGTGTTTTAGTTTCAGTAACTGCAGAAATTTCGATTTTATTAGCTGGAGTTAGAGTTTCAGCTCGTTCAGATACTGGTCTAGCCAGCTTACTATCGCTATTGTAGTGACCTACGTTTCTGCGTTCCTTCAACGTGTATTCGGAACTATCTCCTTCTGGTTGATCGTAATTAGTATTGGGGTTGACATCTTCACCGAATTGAATATCTCCCCTCAACGGATAATGAGAACCTTCAACATTGGAATTCACTTTTGCGGGTCCCAAGAGCTGGTTCAAATTGTATTCTGATTGTGTTTGATCTACTTGGTTAATCGGTAGTGCACTGGCATCAACGGTATACACAACGATCGGTTGCATGGTTGACGAAGAGTCAACACCATTGGAGCTAGGAAATATAATTTCTGGCTGTGATTCAGGGTTGGCTGTTGGTGAGTTATAATAATTAGATATAGGATTTTGATTAATAGGTTTTGGATTGTCATAAGTATAATGTACCCACTGTTGATTCTGATTTGGTTTAATCGGATTCACTTGTTGGGTTGTGTCGATCTTGATATAGTTTATCACTTTGGTCAAACCATTGTTATTTTTTTGGTTTTGGTATTCGGGTGTGTTATAGGGTGTGTTATCGAGGGTAAATTGATTTGCGTTCAATGTATTGGTGAATTTAGGGCTTTGTGCGTAATAATTGTTTTGGTGGTAACAAATTTGATGGGATAAAGGTGGTGGACAATTATTAAGCCATGGTGGATAATATAAGTCTGAGTAGTAGATTTGTTGTGGTTGTAAAGGCATTTGATTTTGAGTGGGAATAGTAACGATTGGTTCTTGAGATTCGATGCCATAATTTATTTGTGCGTCGGGTATATAACTCTCAGGTTTTACAGTAGTGGTGTACTGTGCTGAAATTACAGGATGTGTGGAAGTGAATGGTTGCATAGTTGTAGTGTATTGATGTCCTGTGGTAATAGGTTGCACAGTAGATATGTGTAGTACAGTAGTGGGTTTTCCGGTAGTTATTGGTTCCATTGTGGTGATAGGTTTTATGGAAGTAAATCCAACACTATTCTTGTTTTCTTCAACCGATTCCGCAATTGGTATGACTAGACGATTCTTAAATTTTAACTTCGATTTGATGATGTTGATTTTATTAATGATTTTATCTTTGATTGAAGGCGTACCAACATTTATTTCTGGTAGTTTTTCACTTGTATTCTCACCCAATAACCATTGTGTGTTTAAATCTTTTTCGTATACATTTTTGTGTTCTTCTTCTGGACTAAATTTAGAATTTTCCTCATAATGTCCTTCGGGGTTTATTTCAAGATTTACTTCGGGATTTATTTCAGCATTTCCTTCACAGTTCACTTCGGGACTAATTTCTGGACTAACAGTTAGGTCTTCATCATGATTTTCTTTTTGAATTTGTCCAACGTTTCCAACTTCTATCAAAATAGGTTTTTCATTTACTAAAAATACTTGGCGGTTCCACTCAATAACTGAATCATCAATGGCACCTTCTTCGACAGATTCACATTTATATGCGGGGTATATTTCTTCCTCCGAAAGTGGCTGTTCAGTAGTTGATGGTAAATGTTTTGATATTAAAGACTTTAAAAACTTTAAAGGTTTTATACTTGGAGCACTCTGTGTTTCATATAAAATGAACGTCAGAAGTATTAGTAATCGCATTGAATTCATCCTGAAATAGAACAAACTAATTTAAAAAAAATTAAATAATAATAATAATTAAATAATAAAAAAAAAAAAACAATTTTAACATGTTAAATTAAAATTTATAATAGATAATATATATCAATAGTAGGTACCTAGAATCTCCTATTGATAAAAATATATTAGATATTTATACAAAAAAATAAATAAATACGTTTAATTTTAAAATATTTATTTAATGAACCACATACCTAGGTAATTACATAATATTTATTTTGTTTATTATTATTTTTTTAAAACATTTAGATTTTATGGATTTTTATTTTTATTGATATGTATTTTATTTCCACAACTAAGTGATTGCCTAAAAGTTAGATGAATTATCTTTATAAACATATTATAATAATATTTTTTTATTTTTTTATTTTCTATATATTTTATTGTATAATCAGATAATCTAACTTAGTGTATGTAGAGGCCATTTTGTTACACTCTGTATATAAAAAATAAGATTGAAATCGTGAATCTATGCGTGTTAACTATATATAATAATCATGACACTATAGTTTGTAGTGTGACGAAATTCGTATGGGATTGATGATCGTAAATATATTTATTTTAATTTTAATAAGTATGAAGTTAAATCATATTTTTTTAGGAACTGTTAGGATGTCGAATACTTTATTTTGATAATGAGTCTGGGAACTAAATTTATTCTCTTGGAGGTGAATGTTTTTTTGTAAAGTTTGTGTAATAGGTATACATAATAATATGTATGTAACTGTGTAGGTACCTACTGGAAAAAAAACATAAACTGAAAAAAGAATACATACGAGGTATTCGTATTGAAAGGAGAAAATATGAGGAAAAAACAAACCTAAGTATTTAAAATTAAATTGAGATCTACAACACATCTATCTGACAATTTTCCGGAGTTTTTATTTTTAACTTATATTTTAGAATCTAAAATTTAGATGATTGAATAATGAATAGGTACTATGAAAAAATGTTGTTCAACAATTATGTTATTTAAATCAATACAATTCAACTATATTCGATATTATGTTGGAAATAAACTAATTTCAGGATTACAATAATACTATATGGATGTCTGGACTAATGTTGATGGCTATTACGTCATTATTGGAAATGTTTGAAAGTACTTAGATAATTTAATAAAATAATACTTTATTTTAATACTGAAATCTTAGAAAATCCATATAATTCAACTATTGCCAAATTGACTATGATAATTTAAACACGTCAGTGTTCTACTTTTTTTGTACCTGGTGTGGTTTTAACTTTTAAGTAAATATGGAAAATTCAGAAAAAGGTTTAAAAAACATTTAGTACACGTAACATCCTTAGCAAATGGAATGGAATATAACATACCACATTTTTAAGACCAAATCCTTAATTATTTTAGATTGAGCGGAGCAATGAATTATGTACCTACCTTTTGGATTTTTTATTATTGAAGTGTCTTATTTTAATTCTTGTGTCATCTCTTAAAGCAGTAAAATGTTTCAATCTTCTGCTTCGAGAGATGTTTTGCTAAAAATTGGATTATAATTATATATAATAATTGTAACTTAAGGGGAAGGGGAATTATGGAAAAATATAAAGTATACATTTTTGACAAAATAATTTTGTTATTTTCTTGTTATACTAAAACTAATAATCGTAGATGTTTGAAACGTTCAACGAATATTAATTATATTAGAATTTTTTATACATAATATAGTTTTCAAAATATTATGGCTCTTTTTGAGCTATTCATAGACATTTGAAATTGTAGACTCTTTTTCTATTAATGTTGATGTCATGTGCTCGGTCAAAAACTTTGATAGGTAATTTAAAAATATTCCACATAAGTTGTGCTTATAGTAATTTAAAAATATCGAAAACGCATAGATACAACTAAATTAAAATCACAAAATTTTTCAAATTATTTTGTTTTTAAAAATGTATTTAATTTTCAACTGTAATAACTAGGGCCGTAACCATAATCAATGCTTAAGAATAAGTATTGCCTAAGCTAATTTTAATAGCTTAAAAAATAAAAAATTGTGATAATAACTACATAAGTAAATAATTAATAAGGTTCTTCATAATAGTTGATTTACAGTAACTAAACATTTCAAAAACATGAAACATACACAATTTTTTTTAAACACATTTCGAGTTCAATTGTTGACAATTTGGATATTTAAACAACAATTTAAAATTTTAGTAATTTTGTTGTAATTTGTAATTTTTTTTAACATCAAACTATTTGACATTATCTACGTATATTTTTATAAACATAAAAAAAATAATACCAGGTATAGTCACGGACTAAGATATATCTTAGTCCGTGGGTATAGTTAAATATTAATAAATAACAAAATAAATATAAAACATCTTCAGAAATATAAACTGACAGTACGTCACCGCTGAGTGATTTTTCGTATTATCTATATTCTATATAGCATTGGCTGTATGACATAAGCGCCAAAATGAATATATTATAATATAAGTAGTTATTTAAAAACCGCTATAATATACATATAAATATAATTTTATAAAAAAATAAATATATATATATAAATATTCATAATTTATAATTTAATTCAAATTCAAATTCAACACATTTATTATAGTGACCTACTTAATGTAACACGGCTACACTCAGCACCAACAATACAGGAAAGTGACTTCCTTGGATTTTTAAAAAAAATTTGTATCGTCATTTTTTAGGAATTTGTAGGCTATCTCTACATATTATATAAACACACACGTAATTCAAATGTAATAAAAACTATTTTATTAATCATATAAATTAAAATATCAAAGTATTTTATGAGTACCTATTTGAAACAATTAATATCAGTTTAAACCAGAATTTGTTCTATACTTTTAAATGACTTAATTGTACACCTTTACTATATAACAGTTATTCGTTTTGAATTTAACAGAAACCATTTTAATTAAAAATAAGTTATGAATAAAATTATCTTATTTAAATAATTTTTGTTGTACAATTAATAACTAAATGGGCGTTTATTACCTATCCATTCGTAACATAACATTTAAATGCTAATTAATATAATAATAAATAAATGAAAATATAATATTTTAGTATACTGTTACAATAGTATAATGTGTGGCAAGGGCGGAAATTGCCTTCCCGCACGAGCCACACATACTATTTTTTGTCACGCCTCAGCGTTCATTGATCGCGCCATCACGGCAAAAGTAATTCAGGCTAGGATCTATGCAACAACCAGACTATTCTACAAAAACAATATTTCATAAAAGAAACGATTTGGTTTTATTTATTTTAAGCGTCATGCATGGAGGTTATAATATATGAATATAAGATGTAACCAAAAGCTTATGTTTTGTAAGGACAGTGGTATAGATTTCAGTATAAATAATAATTATTATATCAAAATAAAATAAGAATAAAAAGGTGGGTAAGTGGATGTCACTCTGCTGTACAGTAGGTTACAAGTGGGTCACTGTAATGGATGGTGTTAAATTTGAATTCAATGATATAATATCATTGTATAAGAAAACGATTCTGAGCGAAAACGGCCAGTCAGCTTATGATATTACCAAGTATATTTGATGACATTGTGAATAAAGTAATTTATTTATAACCTAAGCCTAATACCTATAACCTTGAACATTTTATACATTTTTAACTACAAAATAATTATTAAATTATAAATTTGTTAAATTTTGTCAACATTTGAACTTTAAATGCTTATAAAAATAAATTGTGCCAATTTATTTTTAATATTTTTCAACTGCTATTGTAACAATATATCAGGAGCCTTGCATTAAATTTTCACGCTTTTTTACCCAACAAATACAATTTTATTATAAAATATTTATAAAAGGTTACAACTTTTAGATGTGTTATTGCTTGTCCCGTTTTTATTTCTTGGGAAGAGAAGCTACTAAAATGTCACGTAACCATATTATATAAATTAATAAGGAAAGAAGTAAGTTTTTACATTTTCCACCGTTAATTATGGTCTATGAACTTTAAGGAAATAAATGACGAAATTAAGTATAGCCTTTCATAGTTTTAAGATAAATTGGGACTTTTGTGTTAACTGAGCACTGCTAAGATTAACTTTTTTTTATATATGATTTAATTTTTACTTTATATACTGAATTTATAGCCCAAAGATTTAAATTATGATATAGCTATAGCCTTATAGGTCGACTCCTCAAACAAAGAGGGAAGTAACTAATTTTTTTTTCATTTCGGTGTTACTGTTTTTTGGAAATCCAGTAAACAGTAACACCAAATTGAAAAAAAAAATAGTAAAATTTACTCTTAATTAACTTAACTTTTCATTGAGGGAGTTAGAGTATTAATCAGCATTTATTAATGCTTCAAGTTTTGATTAAAACTGGAGAAATGCATGGAAGACCTAATAGTTACGTTGACAAAATCAATATTGGTAATTAATTTGAAATAAATAATATTAGACATTGCAAAAAAAAAAAAACTTTCCCTACTTATATATAAGCAAATACTACGTAAGATTAGTGGGTTTTATTTCGTTAAATTAATATCTTATATACCTATCCATATGGAAAAATAAGAAAATATAAATTTTGTATACTAAAAATAAAGTAATTTTATTCTCAAATAAATCATATAAAATAATTGTTATAAAATATTTTAATTTATACGTATCTATTTCTTTTAAAATTATATGTACGCTTAATAATAATATAAGCGTATTAAATGTATTTAGTTTATCATTTACCATAATACATTTTTAGTTTATGCATTTCGGAGGAAAAAATAATTTTGATTTAAATACAGAAAGGGAGATCCTGACTTTTATTATCCTAGTTATAATATCATTCTCATAGTCATTATAATATTATGTACTAACAAAAATAATAAAAAATAAATACATTTATTCGAACTGCACTGCAGATTTTAACTATATTATTAGTAATGCATTTTCTATACCTAATATGTAATTTTTAATTTAAAGGCTTGCCATTTAAACACTAATTTACTATTATGATAGTCAAACTTTCTATAAAATCTTAAATGTTTAATTTCTTTGGGTTAAGTTAGGCAGTGTTTTTAGTTTTGGAAATTTATATTTACTATCGTATCATTATATTCATTATGATACTCAATATATTTTGAATATCATTACTTATATAGGAATATTATTTTTATCAGCACTTAAAATCTAAAACATCGTAACATCGTATAAACAGTAAACTCTATAATAAACAGCAGTCCACCCCCAGAGAACAGAATTAATTGCTTTTCAAATTCGATGATTTTATTATTGATTTCAATTTTATAACAATAGTCTACTGTCTTGCATTGGTGCTTTTGATTTATTTTTTTAAATGCGAATAACTTTTAAATACACTAACAGACATTATTTTGATATATTTTTAAATACTATTCAACGTACTTAAATTATATTGATGGGGTATTTGAGAACTATATGTATAACATTAATAAACATATCTTCACAATTTATCTAAGATAGGTACAGTTACATTGCTATAATATTATTTAACTGTAAAATATATAAATACACGTCTAAACGTTACGATTTCACGATATCTTTATTATATTATAAACAATTATATTTATGTATTTTTTTTGGTCCAAAAACACTTAAATTCTGCATTAATATTATTAGGAATAGCTATGTGTTACTTAAAAATGAATGTTTTAAAACTAAATTAAGTTTTATATTTGTTTTTTATGGCTATGGTAAGGTGTATTGATATAACATATAAATATCATGTTAACGTCATATGAATATATGAAACTATTTTTTTTTGTTTAATAACTGATAAATTTCTCAAAAGTTTGTCATATTTTATACTTTTGACAGAGTAACTTACTTTAATTGATGAAAAAAAACTTTATCCCTATATCATACAAAATAAATTGCTTTATAACATTTATAATAAATAAACAAATAATTATTTTAATTCATTCTGTAAAACGAGAATTTAGGAAAATTGGTTTAAGATAATTCTATTAGATAAATTTGGTTAAAAATAATCACATTCTAAATGTTTTGTATTGTATGATTAGGTTATCTTAATTTCCGTATCTATTAATTGAACATTTTAATCATAATATTTTTTTTTCCAAAAAAAGAAGACAAAAATATTATTTAAAAAAAAAATATAAATCATTTTTAGTTTCTTCATAGTATATATTTTTATACAGTTTATACCATTTATTATTGAGTAAGTACCGATTATATTTCAGTTATCTATATTACAAACGTCTTTAAAATACTGATCGATTACATAGTATTAAATTAATATACAAGTTTATTATAAAATTTACTTAAACAGTGTATGTTATTTAATTTTAAATCTGAAATGCACATAAGCTATAACTAAAAATGTCAATAAAATCGAATAAATGTTAGTCGATAATAATAATATATTAAACGATATTATTTATGACATTTGAATAAAAGTTTAATCGAATAAATGTACGTGTCGAGTGATATTACATAGTACTATAATAAATATTAATAACTGTAGATTTACGATTCTATAAAATAAAACAATAATTTACTTACTTGAAGAATAAAATCAATATGCCTGGACAAGTGGTATTCCAATGAGCTGTGGTCTGGAACTGTTCGACTGCTCGTTCGAATGCTCTGCTATTAAAGATATTAATTTGCTATCAGGTATATTTATACATATATAAATGGTTTAATGGTAAACAGCATACGGACAATTAAATTCACATTTAATTTGGTCGGACGATATTTTAGTGGTGAATCGACATTCCTGGGCCAATTTAGACAAAAATATTTATGCGTGATTGGCAACCGTCGTTTCGCAGGCAGGTACCCATGTTATGGTATGTAAGTAGTTAGTAGGTACCTACTAGGTATATTAGCATTTTACAATAATGTGAAATTAATTAGATAGAATTCAAATGAATAGCTCCAATATCGATTTACAATTCAAACGGCGATAAATACGTTTTTTGTCCCGAATAACGAGTACCTACTTAGAATTATTATACATACCTACCTATTCCTGTATTTCTAAATCGTATAGATTATAATCAATGAAATTATTTTTAAGCTTAAATTATATTTCATTTTGATTTGGTATCATTCAATCTATATCAACGTAATACACAAAGTGGGCTGCTTTGTTTTCCTGTGTAAAATATTAGCCTTATAGGAAACTTTGGTTGCTTTTACGGCTGTTTAAGGATTTTTTACGTTTGAAAAAATGCTCAATATTTTTGAGGAGATTTAGGTTAGATTTAGATATTGATTTTTGGATTTAGTTTAATAAAAATTATTTATTTATTTTACTGTGTCAGTAGAAAAAATACGTAACATGTTGACGGTAATCATATAACACAATCATAACGATAAAACGCGTAGGTACAATTAATAACACAATAAAATCGTATTAATTGATTTATAATGTGACGACTACAACACAATATGTATATACGTTTATTGACAATAATATGTGGAATTATTTTCCGAATTTTATATTTTTTAAATCACTTACAATATTTACATGGTTATTGGTATTTTTTGGCAATATAATTCCTAGTGTAAAATATAATTTAAATAATTGATATTATAACAACTATTGTAATCATAAATCAAAAAATAATATTCGATATTTTCCACCTGGAAGAAAATGTATGAATCATAAATATTATGATTATATATTAATTTTACAATGATGTGTGTGTTTTTTTTATTTGTGGCTGTCATCACCTTTTAGGACAGTAAAAATGCTTAGATTTTCTTCAACAGTATCTTTTTTGATAGGAAAGTGAATCTAGTTGGTACTTTGGGGGGTCAAAAGTAAAAGATTCCCAATAGTTTTCAAAAGCGCCAGACCAAACAAAATAAATATTAAGGAAAAACGGGAATTTTTGACAAAATTGATTTTGGTTTTTGATGTAACTCTATAACAAATTTTCACTGGTTGTTTATATTAGCATTTTCTATACACTATAAAATTTTCCAAATATTTTGATTTGTTTTGAACTGTTAACGGACATTTTCAGTATCCAATTTTTTTTATTTTTTTTTTTCTATGGTGTTAAGATAGTAAGTTTGCTCTTCTCTCGCATGTGTTCATTTCATTTTCAATTTCTAATTATTTTTTACTATTTAAAACTCGGACAGTTGTAGCTTGGACAGCCATGACCCGGATTTTTCTTCATTACGTTTATAGGTGTTTTTATCGAACAATTAAATTAACTGTCGACATGACATTGTGAAATTTCACACATGTTGCTCAATTCCACTATTTGTACTTAAATTCCGCCATGTAAATATTATTCGGTTATACCTATATAACGTCATTTCAAAATTAAACAATAATGTAATTAATACATTACATCACATATAGATATTTCAAAAATATTTCAAACAAATTTAAATTTGCTAGTTCATATTTTATTACAATGTTTTAGGGTTGTAACTTGTAGCTATAATAGCTGCTGAAACCGCGTCGACATTAGCACAATAGCGTATTTTGAAATCTATAAGTATAAAGTAGGTATACACATACCTACCAAACCAATATATTGTTCATATTTTATATACGATCCGTTTTATATATTTATGTGTGGAAAAATAATAAATATTAGTATGAGATAAACATATGCAATGTAGGTCCTGTTTTTTAATATACTGTACAAAGTTATTTTGACACTTTATGGAAATTTAATGTTTGAAACTTAATTACATATTTTCTGTAATAATTATACCTGCATGGTATTACATATATTACATATATTTCTAACACTCATTGCAATATTTCTGAAAATAATCTTCAATTTAAATTGGACATAGACATGAACAACAAAGTCATGCAATTAATTTAAATTAGTTTATAACGCAACAGGTTGTATAATATTTCGATTTTCGAATAATACAATTTTAATTTTAATTACAAGTACCAGATCTCATAAATGTTATTTTTTAACAAAATCTATAATTTTAACTCAATTAAAATTATATTAAATTGTTACGTTATTTATTTTAAACAATGTTATGTTTTTCAATCGTTTATTCTTTTATGTCGTCACTCGTCGATCGTATAATATGTAGGTACTAGGTAACTAGGTTAGTTTTAAAATGTATGAAATAAGACTAAAATAATATTTTTGAATACTGAAGAATAATCTAAACGCAAACATAATTCATTAAACGATTTCAAACGTAGCTAAGCTTCCTATAAAATAAGTTAACATTTTGTTGAAAAAGAATTCTTAATTTAGTCTATCTTAGGAGAGACAACCACGACGGAACATAATATTGTATGGAATAATATTACAATAAATGATGTATGATTTTTTTTTTCATTTTTAAAAAAAACATAACAATTAACCATACGTCTTTAAAAATATATGCATCGTATGTGATAAATAGGATGATCGCTTGGCATGCTCACTCCCTTTTTTCTTTGATTAGTTACTCAAAATCTGATTTTTGAATTTTTTAAATATACTTAATGATCATATTTTAAAACTCTTGAGATTGATTGTATTACTTAAAAAGTGGCTTATGAAGATACAAACTTCTGTTTTTTTAAATGAAACACTCCTTTTTAAACTGTAAATTATTTAATGAATAATTTTTTTTTGAAAATGTTGACGTATCAAAATAAAAATTTGGACGAGCAGTTTATGAGGAATTTAATTTTGTGTTCTAAGGATAATGGGTCAATGGTAATGGGTTTGTAAGATATAGCGGCTACGGTGATTTGACAATTTTAGTGATGAATATATTAATCTATAAAAATATAAAAATGAGGATGGGCATGCTTGATGAATCACCCTGCATAATACCTACTTAAAAAACAATTGTTTTGCAACATTTACTAGAAGTTAACTTTTGTTTTTACATTTTACTATTTGCTAATATATTTAATAAATATTTTTTTATATAACCCTTTGTACTAAGTAGAATAATTTATATTTTTGAAACTAAATACACGTCATTGTAAGCTAAAATAACATAAATTTAAAATAATGTCAGCAATTTTATTATTATAAGTAATTATGACTATCCAGATTCCAGACGTATCGGGTAGCGAATGCCGATCCTGTATATTGCCATCTCCACTATAAATAGTAATATTATTACGACCTATCCCCTATTCCATCTAGTCTCTTCTTATCAGTTCTTTATCGTGACCTGAATACGTATCTCACTTCAAGAAACTCACCAAGTCATAATCCCTGGAATTTGTATCGGTTTAACTTGTCCATCGCCTATTGCTCACACTTTTGGGACGTATGATATGATATTTAACTATACTTCAGCTCTTAAGCTTATCACTAGCTACACTTCACACGTATTACGTTCTTTACATAATTCTCAATCAAAACACTTTAATTAGCCCCCAGTTTGTGTCTCTCATGAGTTCAGGAGTCATAACTGTGACTTAACTTATAGGTACCTACTCATTATTTAATATTTAATCACGTATTGTACTAATTTAAAAATATTAACAATGAATTATTTATCACAGGATTTACAGCCACTCAGTTTTTAATAAACTCGGATATATGGATTTAGATAAGTGTTTGAATTTACGATTAAATTTTGAATCGCAAGCGGTTGGGATAAAATAAATGAAATCAAATTTGTATTTATCACGTCATGATATAATTTAATTAAAAATGAAAAGTATGTAATATACTAATATGTATACGTTGTAATTAGCTTTTATTTGAATAAAACCAGAAAAGTGTAGTACCTAGTAATTTTTTTTTTTATATCTACACAATATATTGTTGACCGTTTTTACTATACGTTCATACTATTTATTGTACAATATCATTGTCGTTATATTTGAAATAATAACTAAATAAATACCACCTGCAAATGTATAAGCAATTAATGTTGTATTTATTAAAAGTATTTAAGAAAGATTCAATAAATTGCATAAGGTACCTTACAACTTTGATCCATGGCCCATGCATTAGTTAAATGTGGTCTTAAATTCGGGTTAGTTGTTTGGAACCCTAAACAATTCGGTCTAACAGATTAAATCCAATTTCTGAGGTGCAACGTTATTGCATTGTGATATCATTAAAATCCAGATGAAATTGTATGGATGTATTTTTTATGTATAAACTGACATATCTTTGACCATTCAAAAATATTTGCCTTGACAGTTCACATTTATTAAAAATTATACAATTTAATGTTCCTCAAGTTATAATCTATTATCATCATTGTTCTACAGTGAGTCACGAGCAAACAACTTCGTTCTAAGTAAAATCTCAGAATAACTGAATAACTTAACTATAAGTTACTCATTAAAAATTTTAGATTTTTTCATAGAAAAAAAGTCAAAATTAAATATTAAACTATCCTAAACTTATGAGTTATGATTCATAAATTATGATATAGCATTAATAAATTAATTTAAATTGTATATTCTTATTCACTCCATACTATTATTATAGTATTATGTGTAAATGTTTCAGTTTCACATTTTACTAAGTATTGTACACTTACGGGATTGTAAATTATTTAATTAATAAATAATAAATAATTGATGATTTCTCTTTTGGACTTTGGTCAATCAAAATTGAACGTTTTCCACTAATTTTCAAATGTAGTTGAATATTGATTAACTTGTATTATTTAAAAGGGAATGGAAAATATCGGTTAAAAACATTTATGGTCACCATTATTATCGATCACTATTTGTGTGAATTTTATTATACTTTTAAAATATCTTCAATTCCACTGTTAGAGTTCGTAGAACTGAGTTTTCTTAATTTATTTTATAATACCCATCTGATCAAAATAATATTAAAACATAATATTGTTATTATTGTTCAATGATTTAAACACAATATCATAGCTCTACAATTTTGCTCAAACATAAAATCTTATTTACATATAATTATTGTTAAATATTTCGGATGTATATATAATATAATAATCCAAATGTAAATCGTAATGCTATTGTTTAAAACTATTGTTACATTATTCTCGTGAAAGTCAGACTATAAAAAAAAATTTCTGACTGCCATTCTTTAGAACGGATACTAAAATTATATTTTTTTAACATTTTTATCTATTTATTTCTCGCTTTCTATTAATTTTATTCAGTGAAATGTACCTATGTGGAAATACCTTATTGAAAAACCATTTGTGGAAGAAAATTATAAAATTCCTCGAAACTTTATACACTGTAATACTTTATATTGAACTTTCAAAAAGTTCTTCGTGAATAGTACTCGTACTTTTTGTCGTCTTATTTTTCAATAATTAATTATAAACATCGTTGTGTTCCTAAAAACATTGCTATGATATTTTCCATTTATAAATGAACTCTTATAAATTATGAAACTTCATTATTTTAGCGAACGTTTATTTATTTTCCATTAACATGTGGAACAATTCAAATTTCAAACATAAGATATATCATTCAAACTTACAGTTTTAGTTAATACATTTTTAAGAGGAAAATAGATTGTTCACGCAGTAATATCTACAGACTACATTTTATTTTGTGACGAAAAATATTAAAGGTATAGATATAATAATATTTATTTGGCTTGAAAAAGCGATAAAATAACTTAAATGGAAAAAAACAAACGGACTTAAGACAGTTTGTATATGTATATTGTATATTATATGTATATTTTTAAATTAAAAATTAGTTTCGCATCTTTAAGACCTAGGCCTCTGATGGTGTGGCACTGTCGGGTTGAATAGTTCCATTATTGACTTTTCAGGTATGTTGTATTCTCTAGGTCTTAGTCTACTAAAATCACCGTTCACGTCCACGTATGGTCTTTCCATCTCCAAGTTTGGTTGCGCGCCTGAATCCAATAACTGAAAAAATATACACATTTTTCGTTTTAATAACCATACAAATAATAATAGGTAGTAGCCAGTAGGTATATAATAGTTACTATTATATACTGTATAGCTAATTTAATCAGGTACACGAGTATATCAAATGTAAAGTGTATAAGCTTAAAGATGAGTTTTTTAATAAATTCTTAGTCAAACATTAAATACGAATAACTTTGAATTTATTCGGATTTTAGTTATGATATATATATTTTTCTGATAACACGCTGTTTGCTTATAATACAATGTTGTATGTATTGTATGAAATAATGTTGACACGTTTATACTAAAACTATTACATTTTAGATAAAAGCTGTATATTATTATAACTATATAAGTAACACGAAAATTGAATAGACGGGTTAGTAAATGTAACTGTTTCCTTGTACATATAAGTACGTATTTACCCATTAATTATTGTCGATTTACTTATTAAATTTCTTAACGTACATTTCTTCTATCTCTATGTGAAATGCTTGATACATATATTTTTTATTTATTAAGAACGTTTTTAGAATCAACATAAAATAAACTAAACAAATAATTCAAGTTTTCACAGACAAGAAGTCTTGTACCATCAAGGCATCAAGTATTTAAATACAAATTGATGTCAAATGCCTCAACTGAGTAAATAGGTATTATACACCAACGTTTTCTATTTTTATCGTTGAATGAAAAATAAAACACTTATCATAATAATGATTTTATACATATATGTAAATTTCGATGTTACGATTTCTCTTTAGAAACAGATAGGTACTTAAATATTGTATCGTTAGTATTCGAATCGAATCCTTACTGAGATTTGGACATAAAATGTAATAAGGTTAACTATTTGCGGATGATACGATTTTTTACGCACTACTTCCTACATCATAACGACAACGGATAAGCCACTTTATTTTGCATTGTCCACCATGGCAGTGCACACAACGCATGTCGTTTACGTAACTATATGCACGTTTGTTACACCCGGAACAGAAAAAGATAATACATCACAGTTCAGAAATTTATAATTTTGATTGTTGAAATTTCGTCGTTGATACAATTTTTTTGTTCATTATTGTTACAATAAAATTGAATTAAAAACGTAATTTAAGGTCGATGATAATAGTGTGTCGATTTATCGTTACTGATTTATGATATTGGTTTTTACTTTAAAACCAATGAAAATAATAATACCAAGATTTATAAGTTATACTTAAGTCTTTAGGACTTAAGCCGTCTTTATGTTAATAGTGTATTATGATATTTTATAATAAGAATAATATGCAATGTATAGTCTAGACATTTGTTGTTATTAAACCTTTATATTTACTGTAACACCTATTTGTAAAAAGAAAAAATGTATCTTATCCCAATGGCCAAGTTGCCGAGGGTTATTTCTTTAATAAAAAAAATAAAAAAATATGCAATGTTACCTATTCATAGTCATCGATCCGTGTAATATTTTAGTAAACAATTGCAATAGTAGTAAACATTTAACGAAACATTAAATTCCGCGAAATATTCGATACGTCATCACATCATTGATACATTATTCATAAGTAGTAAGTATATATTTAATGATTTTATTAGATAAATAACTTAAGATTTAACGTGAGCAACCTATTTTAGTATGAAGATAATTTAGGTGGGTACTGAAATCTTCACTTATAAACTCAAAACACAAATAAATCATATTCTGTTTATAAATATATATTGTATAATGTATAATGTATATAAGTTATAATCATAAAAACTGCAAATAAATACATAAATTGGTTAAATTAAATTTGAAAAGTTTTTAATCGGTGTATCCATGAAAAGTTTTAAATTATTGGTTTTATGATTTATTTGAATTGCCATATTACCAATGAGGCATGATTTATTATTCCAAATTATATTAATTTTGAATTAAATGTTATTTTAATTATTGTTTGATTGTAACCTTATTGATATTGAGTATACATAAATTAATTAAATAATAACATATAATATATTATTTTTTTTTCTTTTTAATTTATCACTGTTATCTGTTCGTGGTTATATAATATACATATATACATATATTATGTTTAATTCTACGGGGACCGATAGAGCTATTGTTGGATTAATAAATTAAGTAGGTTTTCTATTTGGTAAACCTTTTTGGGGCATGGAAAGTGCCCTAAAATGTTCGTGTATAGTGTCTATTGGTCCTAGTCTGTAATCATATTATTCTGTTATACCTACCAACTTTATAAACAAGATTTCGAATTTTTTAATAGGTAGGTACTCTTTATTTGGAATAATGTACAGCTTATAATACTTAATAATAATTATCATATAATATACCCAAATCAATTTTTAAAAGATTAAATTTACTTGCAATATTAGTTAAAAATACTTATGTTTAGGCAAAAATAAACCTAAGTAAACAAGTAAGTACCTAATAATAAATCAATAAAAAGCTTTTCCTAGATTTTTTGCACTTCAAATATAATTGATACTATCTAATAACATAATATTATCATATCGATTTATCAGTTTATTATAATATGGTATGGGTATGATTCGTGGATACCAATGCATTAAACTTGAATTGCTTCCAAAATCACGCCCATGACCACAATTGAAAAACGATTCTCGCTGTAGTATTACTAATATATACGTTAGGTATATTATATTATTATTGTATTATACAGGGAGCCGGGAGGGCTATAAGAATCCGTAATACGGAACGTACAATTCCAGAATTAAAAATCATGGTTCGTAATATTCCAAATACTCTGGAATTTGGAGGTAATATTACCACAAATATTTTATCATATATTTCATTTTTATTGCAGATGAAAATCAGTAATTTGTAGGCTAATTCTCAAGATTTGATCGGAATTTAAAAATATAATACTTGTAACGAAAATATAGGTTAGTTATAAATTGTTACACTATAAAACAATAAAGTCACAGAGTGACAGTGACAGCCACACACTGCGTCAGACCAACGGTCCACGTCCCCTTGTCACCGTCAACCGTACGTCTGTATCACTTCGGATAATTGTAAATTCTGTCCCGAAAACATTCAGGTGAAATGTTGAAGCATATGATTTACTTACTGTAGAACACGAACCGTTATATTCCTAAAAGTAAAAATCCAGAAATAAAATAAAAACAATGGTTCTCAAAATAGTTTTGTTGGTGTCTTACAATTTTTCAATAACATAATACCTAAACAAAATAAATAAAAAGTATATTAAAAAATGCCTTAAGCTTAAAAAAAAGGTGGGTAAGTGGATGTCACTCTGCTGTACAGTAGGATACAAGTGGGTCACTGTAATATATGGTGTTAAATTTGAATTCAATAATATAATATCATTGTATAAGAAAAACGATTCTGAGCGAAAACGGTCAGTCAGCCTATGATATTACTAAGTATATTTGATGATATTATTGTGAATAAAGTAATTTATATATTTACTTATTTACGTGGAACCTTGTTTTAAATTTTCAATTCTTAGCTACAAAAGTTGAACATTTTATAAATTTTTAACTACAAAATAATTATTAAATTATAAATTTGATAAATTTTGTCAAAATTTGAACTTTAAATGCTTATAAAAAAAAATTGTGCCAATGTATTTTTAATATTTTTCAACTGCTATTGTAACAATATATCAGGAGCCTTGCATAAAATGTTCACGCTTTTTTATCCAACAAATAAAATTTTATTGATATTTATAGAAAAAAAAAACAAAAAAAATTGAAAACTGACTATGTCCGTAAAAAGCTCAAAAAGAGTCAAATTATTTTATAAATTTTATCGTATATAGTAAATGCTAATATGAACATTCAGTGAAATTTTCAAGTATCTACAGTCATTCGTTTTTTATTTACAACAAAATAAGAAAATTGTTACATGAGACATCGAGTGAATATCAAATGTTGTAAAAATATGAATTTCAAACGCTCGTAAAAATTTAATTTGACTTTCTTGTAGACATTTTTGTTTTTGATAAAGATAGACGAACTTATGAGGAATCTTTTATTACATTTTCAAATCTTAGATTTAAAAAGAAAATTTTTTATAAATTTCTAACTCAAAATAATTTGCAAATTTTCGTAATTTGTACGTATTTTGTCAATATTTGAACTTTAAATGCTTATAAAAAAAAATTGTGACTATGCATTTTTAATTTTTTTCATCTGCCTTTGAAACAATAACCTAGGAGCCTTCTATTAAATTTTCAAACTTTTTACCCAACAAATACAGTTTTATTGACATCCTTAGAAAAGAAATACTAATAAAATTGGAAACTGAAAATGTTCCTTATTAGTTAAAAACTAATCAAAATATTTTAAAAATGTTATCGTGTGTAGAAAATGCTAATATAAATGACCAATGAAAATTTCATGTGCATACGTTCATTTGTTTTAGAGTTCCACCAAAAACCAAAACCGATTTTGTGGAAACCCGATTTTGCGTAAAAATTCCCGCTTTTCCTTAATTTTTATGTTGTTTTTCCCGGAGCTTTTGATAACTATTGGAAATTTTAAATTTTGACCTCGCCAATGCATCAACGATATTTACTATCCCATCGAAAAAGATACTGAAGTTGAAAATCCAATCATTATTTCGACTAATTATCGTGTACACAGACACAAAAATAAAAAAAAATAACACACATCATTGTAAAATCAATACATTCATCGTTCCACTCAGAATCTAAAAGTTATAGGTATCATATGTGTATTGTTAAGTAGTAAATATAATACGGCTATGAGGTATAATAATAGTTATACGTTTTATCATAGCTGATAAAAATAATTATAATTAAAATAGAAGAAAACAACTTGTTTAGTTAAAACGTGAAACGAAGAATACCTACCAATTTGAAGTTTAATATCAGCACTAGCTTCGAATACGATACAGAAGTCTAATTGTTTTCACGGGTATGTTCAGTGTAAACCGATTACAAATTACACTCACAATAATGAGAAGCTATTTTTCCGTCTATTATATTATTCCTGATTCGAGCACTTAAGATAATTAAGGTATGAAATGTTTCACTGGTATATTATAAGTTATTTAAACACGCAGAGTATATTTTAAGATTTTATGACGCACTGGTTTGGTTATATTTTACGTTCGGCTAATCTACATTTTGATACCAACCGATTAAAAATAAAAATTCATATTATACAATGGGTTTAATAAAAATAATAATAATTTGAATATAACAACGATACCATTAGATGATACAATTTATAGGTAGTAGTTGATTTTCTTGGCTTTTGTTTAATTCGTAGTAGTTATTATTTCATGTTAAATATTTTATTCAGTGTTTTTTTTTTTTAAATATAAATTATTTATAATTATTATTTTTCAAATCGCTGTAAAAAATAGCAACAAAAATACACTCATTTCATAATATATTTTTATTATTCGCGTTTCATTCCGTTTGAATGGATTACAGTACCTACAACTAAGATTGGAGAGAAAAATGTGGATCGTGAAAACACTGACAAGTAGCACAGATATAAAGGTTAGGTTAGGTAGCAGTGTTTTAATAAGAAAATGTTCATCCACTGTGTTATGTCATTAAATCATGTCATTTTTGCGCAGCCGTTCGGGCAGTGAATATAATATAGGTATATCTAAATATACGCACTTTTACACAATATAACAGCCGTTAAACGAGTAAATAAATCACACTAATGAAATTGCGATTAAGCGTTTATACCAAAATATATTATGTATATCCTGACATATCCATGATGCGTACCTGCGTATAGTAATGTAAAATGTAAACGAAAAAGAGAAAACTCGCGTATATAGAATATTACGTAAAATACTGCAATGCCAGCGCTGCGAGACTGTTCAGCTGTTATCTGACGAAAATCTTGAGCTGTATCAACTCGCTATTCAAACGGCTTTGCTCAGAAAAACACAGCTATATACGCGATAACCAGGGTTGTTATATGGTTTAAAACCGCCGGTTCGGCGTTTTTGTTTAAAACACGTTTGGAACATCAAAAACATATTGATTTTGTTTTAAACAAAAACGTGTGTTTAAAACAATATTTTTGGTAAATTTTAAATTAAGATAATCTATGGATTATTTCCACTCTGCGGGTTACTTTTTTTTAACGATATTTTTGTTGAAAATCAACAATTTCAATGATTTAAAAAATTAAAAACGATGGCATCCAAAAAAGTTGGGCCAATTGTTTAGACTAAACTCCATAACTCAAAATAAGCACGACCCCCCCACCAGCCATGTTTTGATTGTACTGACGTTCTCAGCGTCAAAAACTACATAAGTATAAATAAAAAATAAGTTTTAAAAAAAAGGTGTCCCGTTAGGAGGACCTAATCTATATATTTATAAAAAATAATAATAACACAATGACATGATGGTCTATTATAATTTATAGGGTTCCATTAAAATATAAATAACAAAAAAAAACGTTTAAAACGTTAAAACAGCGTATTAAACGTTTTTAAAAGATAGTTTTTTTTGTATAAAATTTTTTGTTTGTTTAAAAAGCCGTTTAAAACAAAAAAATGCGTTTTGAACATGTAAAAAACCATCTTTTTAAAACTGTTTTAAACTTTTTTTGTATTTTTTGTTTTTTCCAACCCTCGCGATAACCGTACGGTGATGATATTTTATCAAATTGTTGATGCGAGCTGGTACATAATATTAATTATGCAGTTTCTGGCCATCGTAGGTAGCTACTTACGCAATCACGGCGTTATTTTCTGACTGATTTCGAAGCACGTCCGCGCTTTGAGAGTACGTCAGCTCATTATTTGTTTTCTCTCTCTCTTTCCCTCTCTGACCCACGTTAAATGTACAAAATTTACATTTACCAGAACCAATCTTGTTTTGTTAATTTCAATGTTGGACTGAATTAAGAAGCATTGAACTTTTATCAAACTTAAGGGTTGGAACAATGTCTCGTACGTAGTCTTTTTTACGATATTTCAATCTTTTTCCAAGTTGTGAGTAGGTGATAGTATAATAGGTGCTAATGTATCGCAAAATAATAAAATTGAAATATTGTACATATTCGACCTCTCAGTTTGATAAAAGTTAAAAATATAGATATAGGTATATGCTATAATTACATATAAAATTGGTTCTACAGAACGAAATAATATTTTTCTTCATTGTATGTTTCAAAGACAGAACAGCTCACACAAATGTGAATGTGTGACGTCTTCAAGAATATTAGTGTGCCTACCAAAGCCACACGAAATTATAATACGCTGTTTTTTTTCTAGTAAGTTAAGACTTACTTACGAGTAAATATTTATAATTTAAATAGGTATAATAATATTATAATACTGTGATCGTCATCTCATCGTCATAGTTGCAGGCTCTCGTTAGTTCAGGCAAATGGGTCGGCTCAGCGTAGAAGAACCGCGAACGGCACCCGTTTACATAGATAAAAGAAATACATAATTTATAGAAAACGAAATAATTGCCGAAATAACTTCCGAAGAAACGTATATTATAGATACGTCTATGCTTTTCTGTCGTACGGTAATATTGTAATAATGATGTGTAAGTACCTATTATGTCGTTATTATAACACAGCTTATAACAATATACGCGTACGATATCTCGAAATTCATCAGTCACCGTCGATGGTTACATAAAATGTATAACAACATTAAATCGTTACATATATATGTTATAACAATAATAATAATATTATTATTATGTAGTGTCGCCGGGTCTTATTGTTATAGAGTACATAATATATAGAAATATACGATATACCTACATTTTATATTATATTATGCGAGAGCGCGCGTGTGTCTATAAAAAAATAGGACCTACGTCGTCGTTGTGTTATATTTTATAACTATTATTATTATTATTATTATTATTATTATTATTATTATTATTATCCAACACACTGCAAGTACGCGTGAGTTATTATGCGAGTAATTTACACTCTCGTACACACGCACGCATTCGCCTTTTTTACGTAATACACTGCTCGCCTAATTTCATCAAGTAACAGCGAATACAATATAATATATAATATACCTACGTAGCTGGTGTTCTGTGCGTATTATAATTTTAGTTTGTACAATTTTTTTTTGAATTTGTTGTTTTTGTAAGCCAGATGTTGTCTACCGGTAGGCGTGTATCATGATGTATCCGTGTTCGGGGATCCGAGGATATTCGGAACGGTGACCTCTATATAAGTATGTGTATACGTAATAATATATTATATGATATATTTGAACCATATAACATTATATTATTATCATACGTGCGCAGAGCAACAAAGATATGCTATAAGGCTGGTATAGTGACAGTGACCGGTTTTTCAAAAATCTTACAAAATCATCATTTTGTGATATTTAACAATAGTTGTATACACAACTTTGGAGTTTGGGTACAATTAGTGTATATTCTGCCCTGATTTTTTATAGGATTACAGCCATATGAACACTATTTAAAAAAATGTATTTAATGATTAATCTATTTTAGCTTATGAGCTGAGCGGGAAATGTATTGGTTATGCAATAATGTGTTTTTTTTTTATTTATGTTGACATAATTTCTGTTTCTTAGTCAAAAAGGTTTAAATGTGGTACTACGTTTGTAATAACTCATAAGTTGGTCTTACAAAAGTCACAAAATATTGAAAAATATTGTCGCATTTTTTTTTTAGATATAAGTGTTTGAAGTTAACATTTCGATGAAATTGGATATTTAAACGAAAAATAACCATTTTTCCTAAATCAATTTTAGGTTTTTTGTTATAATTTAAAGTAAATATTAATCGCACTGGCTCAAAATATATTCCATCATTACGTTTTCTATTTTTTTTTAATTTTATAAATAATGCAGTTTTTAAAATGTTTAGACTAATTTTAAACTATTTATACCATGTCCACACCACTCTACGGTACTTGACATGGTATTTGCGATTTTTTTGACAAAAATTAACACAATCTCTCAAATTGTACCAAGAATATCTATATGCAATAGAAATTAATTCAAATTATTAATAATAATATTATAAATATAACAAAAATTATCCTTAGAAATATATGCTAACCTCTCTTCTTCACTCAGAGTAGTTTTATAGTATGCAACGGTTTTATAATTTAATTTACAAATATTTAATACGTCTTCCATATGAGATTCACTTGAAACCTAATGTACGGCAAAAGTGAGATAACTGATTTTTTCTTATTTTTTGATTTAATTGTTATAGAATAGAAAATATTAGAGTTGATTTGTATTTGATTTTGTTATTAGTTTTATTACTATTATCTTATACTTATATTATTAATATTGTATTATTATACTCTCAATAATTATTCTCATTGGCATAATAATATTAACTGCAATTAATTGATTGGGAACATGACTGAATTTAGAGCATCATCGCTTAACACGAGTACTTCGATTATACAATATAATTTGTTGTACGATATACATAAAGTTAGATATGTTTTTTTAAATTGAACATTGCTGCAGGAGTGTAATTTACGTGTATCAGATATTATCTGGAAATTTTAGTCGGGTGGAATATATCTATAACGGTTATATTATACTTATAGGTTATAACCTATAACCAATAATGTATAAGTGTGTATAACATAGAAAGATAACAATAAAAACAAATAGGTACCTATAGATATTGGCTATTATTTTATTGTTGAAAAAAATATGGTTTCGAGTACCTACCTAATAATGTTTGATAAGTTGCATGTATAGGGTTTGGAAAATGTAAATGTTGTACTTATATGACATGTGTGTAACGCAACGGGCATATTTTTTTACGACAAAGCAATCTGTGCAATAATTACGCAATGCTGTGCTTAGATATTCTATACCACGCGCGTTTAATAAAATCGGAGCCAAAAGTAATTTAAACAACTACCAGACCTAACCTAACCTATGGGTGTCTAACCTAACCTAACCATTAATAATTTATTATTATTTTTGTTTTTAGATTAGGTTGTGAAAATATTTGTAATACATTACATTATATATTTCAACCATGTTATCCACAAAATTGTAAGGTATAATCGGATAAAAATAATTAAGTGGCTTGGCGTGGCACGTTGGCTGCTACCAGTCGCGGAATGCGACTGGGAGTAAGTAACGGCCACAGCTACTAGCTCCCGGATGGGTGACCACCGGGGTTCATAGTAGTTAAAAACCTTGCCACACATACACGAGTTTGCTACCTACAGTAACAACCGTTAAAAAACAATCGTAAAAACCAACCTACCGTACCAACCTTACCCCTACCACAGTTCATAACCCCTACAACAGCTAATGGTCATAGTCGCCGGGCTTAAGTTCAATAAAAAAAAAAAAATAATTAATTTCCTACATTATTTTTATTGTTTATTCATATAATTATACGATTTATAGACAAAATAAGTCAAATGAGCGATTAGCATGTCGACATTTATTTTATTTAAGAGGACGTCACACCCGCATGTGTTGTCTCCGGTCTTACACACGTACGACATAGATAAAACGCGTTTACGCAGTCTGAGTAGAACTCGCTCAATTTTGGTTTTAGAATAAAAATACCTATTACAAAAATAAAAGATGATAATATTTTGGAGGCCAAGACGTTGAGTTTTTTTTAAAAAAAATTAAAATTTTAAAAAGTTAAAGGTATTTTAAAATTTTGAAAATTTTGCTATTTCTAAACATTATATTAGATATGATGGAAAAACCACAACAACTTCTCTCAGAAATTCACAATTCAGTTTTATAATAGGTATTTTTACTCTAGAAGTCTAGAACCAAAATCGAGCGATTTTTACTGCGTAAACGCGTTTTGTCTATATCGTACGTGTGTAAGCCGGAGATCACATATGCGGGTTGGCGACGTCCAGATACGTCCAAATACGTGTATAGGTACTCGATAGTTATATAGGTACCTTTAAACTAACTTGTCGAGGTTTACTCTCATATGAATCTAAATTAATATCCTTACTGTTGAGTATAGATAGAAGTAAAAAAGAAAAAATTACATAAATTAATAATACGTATGAAATCTGACAGACGGCCACAAGAGTATAATCTAGTAGTTATAAGCAAATTAACGTGCAAATATTATTGTATCTTAATATTCATTGTACGTTCCGTAAGTTATGCCTTTGTATTTAATTATTGCGAACGAGCTATAATTATATTACAATAAATTGGATTGTTTTTCATGTCTGTAAGATCACTAAGATATATACATTAATTATTAGTTAAATTGCACAATATTGTAGCTATCGACGCATTATTGAGTATAAACTCCTACTCCTATGATGTAAACATTTTAGGTGTTACACGATTAACATTTTATTCCGACGTTTATAAATTATAATAATATTATGATTTATGAATAAAAGTTATAGTTATAGACACAGCGAATGTTTTTAAAATTGTGTTACGCAATTAAATTGTTTACATTTATATAGCTGCGTTTTAGAATTATGAAAACTGAAAAACACAAGAACACGCATAAAACTGGAGTTGTAGTTTTCTTTGTCATAATTATTATTATTAGCAGATAGAATTGTATTATTTCAGAATCGAATTGAGTGTTATTGCTAACGAACATAAATATTAAATACAATTAGTGTTTAACCTAATATTTTGATAGGTTAAATATTTTAGTCATATTCGACGAGTTTTCTAAAAGGTTTCTATGAAATATCGTTGTGGGATGATTCCTTAAGTGCTATCAGCGATGTTTTAGTTCAGAATTTTCGAATTTCGGCCGTATATAGGTACTCGTATCGATGTAAAAACGCTGTCGCCGATAAAATGAACACAATATTATATACCCAGATACCCTAAAACCACAATAAAGTTGTGTGGGTTCACTCAGACGTATTTATCGAACACACATTAAATAGGTAGACGTATCGATTATAATAAAATTATATATATTGAAGCGATTTGGTATGGTTGAATGAATTGTTTGTTTGGCCAATTGTGGTTCATATTAAATAGGACCACGAAATTAAACCGATGATCTTATAAACGCCCTTTGTGTTTTGGCCATATTAATATTGTTTTATACGCCATAATAATACAATATGCAATCTGTTATAGAGATACAATATAGGTCATAGGTATTACATTATATTACAACCATAAAATATATAATTAATCATTTATAATATATTGTACCTATATCAAAAATACTTACAATAATAAATATGTGATAGTTAGTGAAATTTATTAGGTATTTAGAATGGAATATTTTTATACCAACAAGAATATATTATACTCAAATAAACAAATCTCCAAAATCGACAAATGCATTTTTATCAGAATATAATATGTTTAATTATATGCTTCCTTTATGAATATTGTATTTTATAGTGTTTTAATGTGTTTTTAATTCGAAATATTTTCTTCGGGCAAGTCACGGTGTCCGGAGAACAAGTGCCGCCATCCCCCACCCGGACATGGCAGATACCTACGCGTGCCCAATCAAAACCTCTGCCAAACCCAACACACACAATATTTAAAAACGTAATCGACCGGATGATGAAAACATAATATACTACACTGACGCTAGTCAAAACAATAATAGTATTATACTAAAAAAAATGGTTGAAAGAGACAAAAATATTTTATATTGTCTACCTATTACACCTACTTACTGATTACGAGTATAATAAACGTAAACGATTATACCTTTTAATTATACTATACAGTCATGATTTTGAATTTTATATAAAGGAGGCATATGTACCTACATTATAACAAGAGCGTAAAATATCGTTTGTGATAAAATTTTGTAACATAATAATATTATTAATATTACCTACCTACTATTAAGTTAAAATTTGTATGCACGCGGGCACAAAGAAGAATGTGACCACTCGGACAACACGATTTAAAGTGAAACATACTGTAAACAAACACGTCATAATATAATAACGTAGTCCGTCCTAAATATTGTTTTCGTGTCGATTTTTCGACGTGTATTTTTTCTTCTCCCATATAGCGTCATGTGTCCTGCACTGTATCTGAGACAATACCCTGTCAAACGTAACATGTTTCACGTCCATTTTTCCTTTCACTTAGATCTTCAAAAACCATGTGTTTCCCATTGTTCAGTACACACGCACACTAGATGGAAAGGAAATTGCACGACGTTACATGGATTTTCTTCTATTCAACGTGGTTTTATTTGCTTTACCCTTACGTATACGATATGTACATTTATATATACATAGGCACGCGTGTGCATGTGTGTACTTATAATATCGTATTGCAAGTCAAACAAAAATCACTTGTGTACTATTTTTTTTTTACGTAAGCTGATAATGCCATTAACCGAGCTCTCCGGAAATGTCAATCTATTAGCAAACGATTTGGCAACCGCTATACAAGCAGCGTACCTAAGTCACGCGTAATCTATTGGTAACACCGCGAAGATTCCGAGCAATAATAATAATTTCATTGGAACGTTTATAAACACGTTAAATTCTGTCACGATCGAAAAAAAAACAAACTACTTCTTACTCATTCTGAAATCCGAAATAACATATTAACATGTAGTCAAATAATTTCTCAGTGAAATAAGATTATTATTTATAATATATTAGAATGTCATGATCGTTTTATACGTTGCGTCTGGTGCCACATCTAAGAAAGACACAAAAAAGTGGAACCCACCGTACTTCCTCAACAGGCGCCAAGAAGTTGCCATCACAAGATGCAGAATCGGACATTCCTTCACAACCCACGCTTTTCTCATCAACAAAAACCCACCTCCCACCTGCGACGAATGCCATGCCGACCTCTCAATACAACATATCATCCAGGATTGCTCAAAGTACAGGGACGCAAGAAACAATCTAGCTATACCACCGAATATGGATGAAGCACTAAACGAAAATAATATTTTTAAAATTATCTCTTTTCTTACTCAAATCCACCTAATAAACAAACTTTAACAATGTAAAAACCCTTTCCGTAGTCATTAAGCTATACAATTTTTTTTTTTTTGTCTTGTACTCTTAATTCAAGCTAGGCTAATGACCTGTGATGTCGAAGCCTTATTTTCCTAATAAAAAAAAAAAAAAAAAAAAAAAAAAAAAATTAATTCAATCGTCAATATTTACTATTTAGCACTTCAAAAATCATTTATTTTGTACTTGTAAAACGTTTTTTATTCCCACGTTTTGAAATATCTAATTTTCACATTAATTCTAAATGCCTCTTTTCATTTTTGACAGCAGGGTCAATAGACAAGCAACATATTATTTATATTCATACAATTTATCCTAAATGTCTATATAAGTACTTTTTCATGATTATTGTGGCTACATTCATGTAGTAACGTTCATTTTCAAAATGAAATATATTGTATAGATTCTTATTTTAAATTAAAGCTATAAAACATAAATGTTTTTAAATTATTCTCTAATGACAACACTGAAAAATATTTTCTAAGTGAAGAACAATCGTGGCCTTGTGTCTGGAGAAAAGATTTATGAGTTCATTTCCTCTTTTCTAATTGTTTTCAACTTTAGACATGTTCAACATTTAACAGTCAGCTAACACAAACAGAACTGGATGATTGTTTAAAAATTGAAATAGTGCTGAATAAATTTAAAGATTTTATATAGTTTATCAAGTTTTAATGAATTGTTGTAAGCTCTTATAGAAGCTTGGCTCGACAATGTTAATGTTGAATACACAAAAAATATCAAAAATAAATAAAGCTGAAAAATATTAATAGTTATTTAGATTTAAAATTGTTAGTAAATTATTAGTATTTTGAATAATTTGATACAAAATGTACACCACACATAACTATTTTAACCTATTTGTCTACATATTTAATATAAAATAATTCATAGTACATTAATCTGTAATGATTTGTAATTTGTATTACACGTATAAAATTAAAATTTTTAAGTGTTTTTGAATCTGTTTATAAAGTTTGACATCTTTAGTAATATTATAATAAAATTAATATAGTTAAATATACTTAACTGTTAAGGTATTAGATCTCATTAAATGTTAACATTTTAATAAAAATATCATTCGAATATTCTTAATTTTTGGCCATTCATGATTCATGTATTATATTATATCCGTAAAAATAAATTTACCAAATATTCTTTTATAACTTAAGAAATAACTTTTGGTGGCATATTTTTTAATTCAACATTCTGTACCTTTATATTTATAAACATCATATATATATATATATAGGTATACACCATGATGTCCTTATTACATGATTTCATACATTCTATTATTATTGTGTTCAAAAAATGGATCAACAAAATTATTTTCAACTTAAAATGCAATATTATTTTTACTTTCTCTTTTGCACAATAATTTATGACATTTAACATACATTTTAATACATTTACAAACTTAATTATTAGGAAAATTAGTCACCGACATTAATTGCGTAAACGTGTAGTATTGTTGTAATCTAAAAATATATTTAAAATGAATAATAATAAACAATAATTTTAAAATAATTTTTACAACTTGAATATTTTTGACTCGATATGAATTAATTAAATTAAAAGTAACTTTTACAAATAGGTATTCATAATAATTTTTAGTTAACAATACATTTTTTTGTGTTAATATTTGTAGCCTTTAGTTTTATATAGCTGAGTTACAGTAGCTCTATTAATCTAGCCGTCTAGTATAATAATATTGGTAGGTTCTTTGAAGAAGTAATTTTTTTGATTTTAAGAGTCTAAAACACCGCGATGAGAAGCTTTTACTATTGTCTGCTAATTGCGGAAAATATTTAAATTATCACAGCAAGTTTGGTTTTTAACAAAGTTCTGCTCACATTCATTTTTCAAATGAATTGATTTATTATTGCTTTCAAAATGAATTGATTTATTATTACCTCCAAAAATATGTATAATAATCAATAAATAATTAAACAATACACCACTGTTCTGCGGCGAGACAACCGAAAGGAAACGAGTGCCCAACACCCGGTGTCTGCATCCAGCATGTCTCTTTATTTTTGCACTCGTTATTATTCATCAATCATCGTTTATCAATTTATTTACATTTTAAAAAAGGTTTATGTTATAATCAAATTATAAATAGACGGAAACTTGTAATTACTTGGCTATGATCTTTACCTATATTAATATAATTTCGTAAAGTATAAACATGAAATATTTTGATCTACCTACTAAATATTTGTGTGTAGTTATGGTATGACTTGTCGTTCTATAGATCTTCAAGTTATAATCAAAAAAAATATAGGACAATACATGAAAATGATTGCTTCGCGTGTAAAACGAAACGTGATTTATTGTTTCCGATCGGTTTCAGTGGTATATTTTATAATTGCATATTATTGTTATCACGATGACAATTGCATTTTCTATTGGTGTATAACCAGATCCATCTCGATTTTGATATCGATTTCTAAGTATTTATGATACTTATATTATTGTTTCATGTGAAAATGTAAATAATGACATGTGCATTAGAATACCAGGAGCTGATTCAAATATGATTTTCAACATGTTCATGTTACTGGTTACTGGGTTGAATTTCATACTTAGACTATTCAATTTTTTCTTGCAAAATTTTGAAATATTAAATATAAATAATAATAAAATATAATAAAATATAATAATATATAATAATATCATTCTCGAGCGTAATTTATAAATTATAATCGTCTTTTTAAAAATATTTGTATAAAAATATTTTAAATACAATAATTATACAGTTTATGACGACTGACGAGTATTAGATACATTGCATTTATATTATACTACCTACTAAATAATAACACATCCACATTTAATTTTTGTAATATAATATATTCTATACACATTTTAAAATATTTATTTAATATTTTTTTCTACATATAATAATATACATATAATATTATATAAAATTAATTGGTTAATATTAAAGGTTTGCTCCGAAAAATAAATGTATACCAAAGTATCACATCATTTAATTATAATTATCTGGATAGTATATAATTGTCGGTTAGACACTTGAGTGTTGTTCTTATTAAACATAGGGTTTTTATATTATTGCCCATTTAGAAAGACGTTGTGCATGTAAATTTTAAATTGTCGGCATCGTCAAGTCTATTAAAACATAATGATCAACGGTGATTAAAACGGCGTTGTCGTGAGCGCTGAATGGATCTTATAAGAGAAATTTTGTTGTGTAAAATTGGTGATACCGTATCAATAAGGCGAATATGACAGCTGGTGAGGAAACTTGTATTACACACATGATAGCTAGTTTTATATACTATTATAGTGCGTATTGAATGTTATAGGACGTATATAGGTGCCTATTAAGTATATTATTATGTTTGTATTCAATCATTAGACGTGAACTCGTATGTGAATTATTGTCGTTCAGTTATATCACAATAATAGTGATATATATAATATAATATTATTAGTATATTGCTCACTATGGTATCAATACAATGGCCGTTGCAAATGAAAACTCTGTGTCAAAAATGATTTCTGATCCATTATCAAAAACGTAATGTTTTGATAAAAATTGTATTTGTAACTTATGAACTTTTAAAAAATGTTTGCTCATTTCCACACGTAAGTTGGTCAGTGTGTATACAGTATACATATATCTACGATCTGCATTAGAACGTTTTTCGATGAGATGATATCATTTTGTAAATTAAACTGCAGTTTTAATTGTAATTACGTGGAAAAATATCATGGCATGAAACCATTATTCACTATACTATTTTAGGGTTGTTGTTAGGTACCTAGGTAGTTATTTAGGACAGGATTTAACAGAGATTCCTAAACAATAAAGAAAAGTAAAAAATACGCATGAAATAAAAATATTAATCGACATAACAAATAATTATTATAACTTATAAGCAGGGCTCGGCAGTTGTAGCACTAAAATAGCTCTTAAATATGCACTTAAAAACTCCAAAATATGCGCTATAAAAAGCACGAATAATTATAAAATATGCATTTAACTTGAAAAAATTATAAATTTTTTATAAAAAAATTAAATGTAATTTTACAATTTTATAACATTTTTGGGCTCATAGTCGTCAGGGACTGTCTGGACTGGTTAAATTCAGAATTATAAACTGTTAACAAAAATATTAAATTACTTAAATATGTTCGTAAAAGGGTACTTATAACTAGTTATAAGGTCTATTTATTTCCTAACCAAGTTAATCATTATTTTCAATACAATGTGATAATTTCCTATATTATGTATACTAGGAAAATATACCCAAAAATAGCAATAAAACCGTAAATATGCAAAAAATAGCAAAATAAAATTTCGCGAATGACATATTGACATCAGAAAAGTATGAAACATATTTGTATCTTACTTTGGATGTTTTAGTACGAACCAAGAAAAATATGCATTTGCTAGAACTTCCGAGCCCTGCTTACAAGTATGATAATTATAACAAAACAAGAAGTGACTATTTTCCAACGTTCAAAAATTGAGGTTCAACGACAAGCTTCCGTTTTGGAATTCGAGTGATTTCCGGCAGTTTCTGAAACGATAAAAATAGATTTCGCGACATTGTCGCCTCGACGGCGCTTACAATTTACAGCCTAACAGCACATCGTTATAGCAAGAGAAAAACACAACATTAGCAGGACAGTTTTTTTGTTTTTCCTTCGCGTATTGATGTGCTGCGGTGGCGTGAACCCTTTTGAAGGTAGGCAATATAATATTATATATTATTAAGCAAGAGTGTGACTGATGTCGTTCACGCGTGTGCTTCGAGAGCTTTTCCGGTGCCTTATCGTAAATAATAAATTAATATATAGATGACATTACAAGAAATAAATCCCTAAAACGCGGACCTTTTAATTTACTTGATAAAAACCATTGAATCCCTTGGGCGCTGGACACGTATTTATTGCGGAGGACATGCCACTAAAATGCGTACGCGAAAAATTCCTTTAAAAACTTATTTTTGTGTTCAAAAAATATGATGGGTTACCGAGTGGTTTTATTGAAAAAATATTTATAAACAAAATTGTAGAAGAGATTCAAATTTAGTTCCGTAAGAAGTCCGATTTTCGATATTTCAATTTAAAGTCCTACAAATAATTGTTAACAAAAAAAACAAATATAAAACGGGCAAAAATCAGAAATCGCCTGTACAGTTTTGATGATAGGTATTTTATTATATATAACCTCTCAATAATACAATGGAAATGGAATTGGAACTTGGAATTTTCCAATCCTGTTTTTTTATAAGAAAACCACATAAACGCAATTGCATCCAAATTCATAACTGGTTATTGATGAGTATGCACCACGGTATGAGCCATAATAATACCATTTTTTTAATCGCAATCATTTCTGTTTGTTAGTTTGATTTACATTGTAAAGGCATATGAAAATGAGTCCAATTTCGGCAACTTTAAAAGTCAACCTGTTTAACAATTTGCAATATTAAACTTATTTTTTGCTCTTTAAGCGTGGTCGGTTGTGCGTGCTGTGCTTGCGGTGTGACCATAATGCGGAAATTGTTTGCTTTCCGAGAGGCAACCAGCAATAAGTCATAATAATGTAAATACATGTATATATGAGTGAAAACTGGCTGAAAATTGTAAACATTTATTTATTATACGTCGAGACTCGAGCGGGTTGACCGAGCACAGCTTGACGTATAATAGTGTAGACCGTTGAACCCCCTTCGCTAAGACTAGATATGTTATTTTAACCCGGCTACCATCTAAGACCTAAGATCTTGAGTTTAAATTAAAAGGTTGTATTATTATTGTCGTTCAAGAGTCATATTCATATAGTATATCATCACGCGCAATGACGTATTTACGATTTTTGGTTGGATGCGCAAGGTTTTATGAAGATCCGATATAGCCTGAAAAGCAAGGCTAGTGGCTACCCAGGCATTGAAAAGTTAAGCAAGTGTATAGTATATATTTTAAATTTATATGGCAAACTAATATTTTGCCATATTCTCTTGTACCGTGTTTAAGAATAATATATAATCACTATTCTAATCACTATTTTAAGAGCTGCGAGTCTGCGACATCTTGTTTTTCATGAACTAACGTGTATAACAAATAACAATATGATTTTAATGTAAAACGTCCGGTTTCTTATTAAATATGAATTATTAGGTATTAATTTAGATTTAGTATGATAATAATTATAACGGTGAACTGCACTATTGCACAACATGCATCATTAATACTCATTATATACATTTATGACAATTAACAACATATTATTATACAATATTAAATGATGTGTTATTAGGTACTTATTACGTAGACGTGTGTTAAGACTGTTAATGTTTCAAATAATTCTTATGTCAATAATATGCTCTTGCGTATCGTTACGTATATACCTATACGGTACATTTCCATATTACATCGGTTTTCGTATTCAGATTTGCCTCGTTCATCGGCTGTGGCATGTGTGTGAATCAAGTGAGACAATCGATGATCGAAATCGTTCGACGAACGTACGTACGATATAGAATTATCATTAATATCACTAATATTATTAGTTGTTACTTATTTCACATTCAGTAGGTAGTCTGCAGCACACCGCAAAAAGTCAAATAATATTATTTTTGGACGACGGTTTGGGCTCGTGTTGAGTTTACATAACTTTAGAAACAAGAACATGTAAGGCAAACTATATATACATACACAATAATATTATTATACACATAGGTATGCGAATAATAATATTGTTATACACATAGGTATGCGATATGCGTCGCATGATGGTTATAATATTATTGTGGAACGATACGTAGTGAACCTGTTGCATATTCAATACTTCATTATTATTCACACAGCGAAAAAAGACCTTTAACAATACAGTGGAAACTGGCAAAAGAAATAATGTGAGTAGAAATTCGAAATTATTGCTATTATTGCTTATTGTTTCTATATTGTTATGTATACTATTAATTAAAATAAAAATAAAATAAAAACTAACTTAGTTGTCGTTTACGTGCCAGTATTATACAGTACACGCATGCATAATGCCTAAGCATAAAAATGTTGAATGTCATTGGTATATTATGGTTAAATCATCAAATGGACATATCATATTAACCCTCGCTTTCCGTACACTTTCCTTGACATTGTTTGTCGTGTACGTATCACGTTCACGATACATGGTGGACTTAGCTGTAAAGGAATTCATTTGTAACTCAGTAATAAGTTAAGCCTAATAGTAAATTGATAACGCATGAAAACAAATCACGCGAGGATATTGGCGTCACATTTGACTCTGCAGCATACTAAAAAAATTATTTCAGAAAGTTGTTCATCATTTTAAATGCTTTTCAAAACAGTATAAGTCATAACGTTACTTTTACACTTTCCAAATAGTAATCACTTTTCAATGTAACCCCCAGTGCAAAAAGGTGCAATACGTGTTACAAAAGTCTTGAAGACATCCGTTGATAAATGATCATCTGTGTTCGAATTTCAATAAAAATCCTTATCAGTATATTATTATAATATTAAAAATATGATACATATTTTTATCGACACAATTTAAATTGGTCACTAAAGTACACATTGCCGCATTGGACACACAAGACTTACACTCTCACATTTATGGCGCAGCAAACAAGCTAAACCCATGTGTGGCACAAGCCTCTGTGTACCCTCCTTAAGACCCATAACCTTAGAATGTCCCACCTACCAATACGTTTCTACAAAATTTAAAGTGAACACCATCTTATCCAAAGAAGCATTCGGTCCTGGACAAAAATCAAGAATTATAGATTTTTTCAAGATGTTGATTATCTCACAGCAAGAGTATTTAGAACAACACAACACAGAGTCTTATAATATCACAATTACTGTATATTATTATAGCACCTCAAAACGGTTACAATTATATACAACATTGAGCTATCGTAGGCTAATGAACAATTATATATTTTTTAGGAATTTAAACTATAAAAGTACCTATCCTGAATAATTGTGACTAACTTCTGAAACGTTATGGTCTAGAGTCTGGACTATAGTGTATATTGTGTATAAATATAAATATTTTCATAGTTGAAAATTAACTATCTTATAATTATATACTATTCGTGTACAAGGTTTACATAATTTTTCAATACAGAATGTTGTTAATAAAAACACTTCCAAACAAATGATTGAGTGTTTAGTATACGAATTGTATTTCATTCATGGAATCTGCAGTAGATAAAAATAACTAAGCGTTGAAAGTTGACACAATACGAATGGGCTATTATAAAAAAAAAATATATTTATATTTTTTTTTTTGTTATCAAGCTCCATATAATTTTACTTGATTTGTAAATTAATAACCTCGTTGGAGAATTTATTAACGTCTTAAAATTGTTATTTCATTTTTAATAGCTTAAGTCAAGTAAACGTAGTTACGGAAGCTTATATGTCATCATAAGTAAAAGTTTAAAGTTCAGCCATTTTTCTTCATAAGAAATAGTAAAAAACAATTATACTTTAAAACACTTTTTAGTGGTAGTTTTATTTTCTCATATAATTTTTTTTAAAGTAGTTGAACTTTCTTAATTAGGTAGTTTTAAAAAAAGGTAAAAAAGTTTTATGATAAATCAGTTCTTAGATATGAATTACATTTTAAACGATATCTTTATTTCATGGTTATTAGAATAATTTATAAAAACTAAATACATGATGTTCGGTATTGTTAATAATTAATTTTGAATTTATTTAAATAATTTAAAATAAAGAATTTCATCTTTGGTTAAAATATATAAATTGTATAAGTGATGCGAGTAGAATATATTGTGTAATATTAAATAGTAAAGCATTATTGTTTTAATTAAATATTTATGACAACTATTATTTTAAATCGTGGTTATAAACCAATTACTAATGAAACAATCAACGACTGTAGAAACTAGAAAGTAAATTTTTAAATAATATATAAATAAAGACGTTGGATTATTATTAAATATTTAGAGTTAAATAAACATTTAGGTTTTCAAAAGCGAAATTATTTGATTTGTTTTTATTGAAACCTGTTGAGCCGAATGCTTGATAGGAATACTAATGAGTAATAATTTAGTCAAAACCGTTTTCTTTAATTTAAAGTGAACAATTTTTACATGTACGAACCTTGGTCACGAACGCAAAATTTTGATTTGGATTTGTAAAGCGTTTTGGTGAAAGTAAAAACGTGCTATACATATATAGTATATTGGTTGGTCGTTTTTAAAGTGTAAATATGCCAAAAGCAAACACTGCTGAAATAAATTTGCATTGCTATACATTGGTGGACACCAAATAAAAAATGTTCTATATTACATTTGAATTCTCTCAATCTTAATTTCCTTATAAGCAATTTTCTACTGTTGTTTTATTTTATATTGTTGAGTAAAAATTACAAAACTACAATTTTAAACATCTATTTAAATATAAATTAGACAATAAACGCATAGTTATGTAATAAAATAATTATCTACAATAGGTTTAATCGTTTTATAGTTTACGTAAGACTAGATGGTTAATACTTGAAATATTGTAATATGTAATACTAAATAATGTTAACGACACCATCCAATAATGCAATTATATTTTACTTGTCTTTATAATTCTGTATAGGTACCGCAGTATATTATCATTTCAGATATAAAGTTTGTAATTATTTAAAATCTCACTGGTAAATGCATGTATAATTAATCATAGAAAAAGCAATATATATAATATATATCTATAAGTTAGGTCGTAATTAATTCTGAAGCAGGTTTATTATAATAGATAATAGCTGCTTTGTAAGGCTTAATATCACATTCGTGTTATTAAAATTTAAAAAAGTAGACGTATTGTATTGAATTGTGTTCATTTAAAATATTAAGGCTTCAAGTGTGATAATTAGTTGATGGAGATTTTTTAATTTCCGCGTGGATATAATAATCTTTGGAAGTTACGTATAATGAACAATAATTAATTAAATTCCATGTTTATATAGACTATTTGGAAATCGCAATCCACTTTATAATAGCCGTGGTCGAGAATACGTCCGCTTAAAACCTTTTGAATCGGCCACTCATGACAATAATTGCATCTGTAGACTGTAATAATCATGGTATGTAATATCATTGATTTTATATAGTACCTACACATGCTATCTATCTATAAACAAATAACCAATGATAATAATATTATAATATTCGTATAATAATATACTGTTCGAGTACCTATATAATAATAGAAAATAATATTACAGAATGGAACGATTACCCGCTAGCGAGTTTCATAAACATTTTATTATGATTGCTGATCGATAAAATATAATTATAAATTAAAATGATGACGTATTATAATATTATAATTAATATTCGTATTACCGTCCCAACACTGAGAGACGGAGACTTCGGCATCACCATATTATATTATAACAATGCCTAGTAGACTATTAATACATAACATTACAATGCATTATATAGACGAAAACCAAAGCAGTATAGTATATAAATCACATTATCTGCTAACATGTGCACAGTGCACCATACAAATAGTAAAATATCGCACCTGTTGTGTAATTATTACAATAAATTATGATCATCGTCGTCATAGTTTTCGAAATGTCGAAATGTTTTTTTTTTGCTTTCTATGTTCTCTGGTCCGCTAGATTTTCGCACATTCAAAATTGACCCTCTAGTAGCATTGAGTTGCCCATTCCTGGTATAGACCATATTTCTTATTACTTAGATTTGTTAAACTATTAAAAAAAAATCTGCTTAAGAGTTTAAAGTAAAATAGTAAGTTTTTAATTGAAAAAAAGAAGTTGGCATCACCAGTTACCACAGGACACTCCTTAAATGGTTTAGATAACAAATTTAAGTTATTAAAAATGGGGTCTCTCGTAGTATACGTACTCAAATATTCTAAAATTCTGAATTTGAATAAATACATTATTAAATGGAAAAATGCTCGGTGAATCACTCCGTGTATACACCACGATCGAGTTACGCACTTTCACTCCTCTTAAACGTACCTATATAATATGGTACCTACGTGATCTTATTGTAATAATCAATTTTTTTTATTGATCGATTATTAGCTGAATCACAATTTTTCCGTTAAAATATTAAAAATATTGAATAATAATATATTTTGTATTTCACTTTTAATGTTATTCATTTTTTTCTAATTTGGCCTAAATTATATTGTAGTATACCAACTACTAACTATAATATACCCCATCTAATATTATACTCCTGCTGAGCACATGATATAATTACACGCCTATAGTAGTATTTTATTTTCACAACGTTAAAGCCGTTTCGTCACCATTTCAGTGTGGTCACTAGTCGAAGGTATATTATATTTTGTCATATAGTTGTAGGAAAATGAGTATATTATACATCTCCTTTAATTTATCAAAATATGAGATTATTTTATTTGTGCCGTAAAATAAGTTGGTAAACAAATTATTTAGATTTGTTCGTTTTAATTTGCATAAGCCACTATATTATTTCGTCATTATTATATTCGCTGTATTTGACTAATAGTTTTCTGCTTATCTTTTTTGGTTTCATAAATTATTAACATCGTCAATGTTGCTATAAAATGTTAGTATAATTTTCTAAAGTATAATAATATTATGTTAATATTATTACCTCGCCAAAAGAGTATTGTAACGAGAAAACGTCCAGAATTTGATTTTAAAATTACGTTCATAAAATATGAACAATTGTTTTTTCAAAACTTTAATCATATAACATAAATGATTCACCGAGCATCCTCACTCCAATTTTCTTTAATAATAAAATAATTTAAATTATGATTTTCAGAAATATTAAAAAAAGTATACCCAAGAACTAATTTTTCAAATTCTTAAGCTTTTTACCGACAACTTCCTTTTTCAAACGAGAATCACTCTTTTTTGAAAACGAGCGTGCTTGTGGAATTATCCATATATAGTTTACTGGTTATAGAAATGCCAAGTCCCGTTGAATATAAATAAATAAATTGTAATTTAAATTCATTATCAAGTAGGCGTAATTATGTTCTTCTTGTACATATTGTAATTGTATACAATTTATAAATCAACATAATGTTGAACCACACACATAGTGTAAATTATAATTATAATTTTGTACCATGCAATTTAAACGATCCTCGACAACTATAATTATTGCATAATTTATTATACTAGTCTTGGTGGTGCGTTATGGTAGTTTTCTTTTATTTCAACTATCTAATTATAGTTTAAATAATCCACTTAAATATTTAAGACTGAACATGTTAATTATATTAAAAGGATTGCAACTATTGTTTTAAAATATGGAATTTTTTTTCTTGCTCTACTTAACAGCTCATGAAAAGTAGTTCAATTGTTATATAATTTCCATACTTATTCTATACATTTTTATAACAGTCATTCTCTATCCTTTATCACCTTTATACATTAACGTAACTAATAATTATACCTATCTTATTAAATTCGAGTAGGTAGATACAGCTTATTAAATATTATCGTTTTGTAATGATATGAGTTCAAATAACGAAATAGAATGATATTCAAGAAAAAATATTCCAATTTATTATTATTTTTAACTAGTAGATACTTATACCTAGACTTGATATTTATAATTTACTTCTTAATTTATTATAGAATGAAGTCGACTAACAAATAACAACGATATTATTATTCAATATATTGGTATTAGGTAATATTATGATAAAATACTAATCAGTTAATTTAATAATAAATTGCCATGGTTATTAACCTAAAACTGCATTATCATTTACTAATATTAATACTTAAGCCTATTATATAGTTATAGAGTACTAACGAAAAAAAATTACATAAATAAATATGCATTTTCTACAAAATGGTGTTCAGATGATTTTTTGAGAATAAATATTTTGATTTAAATATTATAATAATTGAGTGTTGTTTCTATTTAATAATATGATTTAAGCAAAATAGAAACAAAGTAAATATAGCCATATAGGTAGGCATATTATAGAAGGCATTTCATTTTTTTTTTTAATTCAGTGGGAAACTGCGTGGATTCGCGTATTATTTTTTAAGTTTTTTTCTTATTTAAATTAAAACTATAATTAATTCATACTATATTATACGATATAATTAATAACAATACATGTTTTAATGTTCTGTATGAATGTATATATTTAGCTTATAAAGAGAAAACAAGAAGTGTGGGAAACAAAGATTCACGCGTAAAGTTTGTAGATTGTTGCGTGCGTCTAAATTGATGTACGGAAGAAAGTGAACATTTTGGATTACATAAAACAATTAAACAGATAGTTATGATTTTAACGATTACACTCATGTGACTTTATACTTCTAGGAAATGACTCTTTTAAATTTCTTTTTCTTTTGTACACGGAAAGTGTTTCATAACTGACAGTGTGTTTTAGTCTGAAAGCAGTTGGTTTTATACTTAAGTCCCAATTTTAGCGTAATCAACCAATATAATATATAATATGTTTGACTTTGATCTATTCCGTTGCTTAGGATGTTCAATTTAAACTTTAAATAAATACATGGAAATTAAAATATAATAATATAACATTTACATTATCTATAGATTTACAAATATATGTTTTGACGGCACAATATAATTATTGGTTTGACTTTTAATTACCTCCACATAAATAAGATGCATATAATATATTATCGTATTTGTTCACACCAATAAGAATGTTTGTATAGAAAATAATTGAATATTAATAGTTGATTTTCTAATAACAAACTAATGAAAAACATCAATATTTTAATGTTCTCTCGTAGGTATAATATACATGCACCTATGTACCTATATTATACCTATAAAAAAGCTTATCAGAATTTAATGAAATTATTCCTTTTTTATACACAATTTAGTGTGCGTAAAATGTAGGATATAGTCATATAGATAGGGGGGCTCACACATTTTTCATTCCAATTTCTTCCAGGTGTTTTCAGAGGCAATTATAGCATACTTAGACTATAATTTAATTGACCGATAGTATAGGTGCGTGTGTTATATCAATTTTCGTAATGTTCAAAAATATTTTTATCTTTTGTACCTACTATTTGTCGGCATAGGTATAATTATTTGCTATTATGTTCTCTTTTATCACCAATTATTGCTGTGTTGGCCTAATATTATTGAAATATTACTTTTTACAACTGATGATTTATGGTATTGACTGTAGCCAAAGTTCTATTTATTCACTATGATTATATTCATATTATAAATATTTTCGTATTATTAGGCAGAATAGGGATATTGAATTGTTATCATTATACCATCACACATTTATATTGATTTGTTATTTAATTTATTAATTTGTCCTTTAATGTAATTGTGGACATGTATATTTCTGGATTAACCGTTATGTGTGCGTTTGTAATTGTTGTTTTTTTTTTTTGGTTCATAAGTTTTTATTCAATCTGTTACAAAAACAGAACAATAAGAACAATTTATGGTAAATGTAGGTTAAAATAAAAAGGCAGACTAAACAGACTGTAGAGGCCTCCCTAAAAAAAACAAATATTGAGATTTAACAAAATAATATTCAAACATTTTAAACTATAAATTAATTTATCTATCAGAGGCGATTCCAGTACTAAATGGCTAACTACCTAAAATAGAGGAGGCAACTGAATAGAATAATATTTTATAAAATCAATAGGCAAATTTAGTAAGCTTTGGTATTTCGAGTGTCATATAGTAGTAATCGAAGGTAAATTGTTAAAAAAAAAATTGCTACTTAAAATAGATTAACAATAATTAAATAATAAGGAGTTCTCAGACTTGTTTTATTTTTATAATTCAAATAATTCTAAATATTATATTCTACGTGTATATATAAAAACGCAAAGACACACATAAATGTATTTTCTTTTCATTAGTAAAAACAATTGAGTTCTTGTTGACTATGACTGTAGCCCGAGGGATGATGACCTGAGTAACTGCGTATGACAGTTTTTCATTATTTTACAACATTTTGAGTTTGGCATCGTAAATGATAATAGTCAATTTATTTATAGAGACGATAATCACCGTAGATAATTAATATGTAATTTTTTCAAAAATTGACATAAATTTCAAAAAATAATGTATTAGTTATATACGGACATTTAAGAGCAATTTTTGTTTTCAGTTTTTGATCATCTTTTAAAAAAAGTCTGTAATATGTTCAATGGTTTTTATATTCAAAGTAATTCCTTACCATGTGCCTATATGTACATATTATTATAAATATATAATGTTAATAAATTTAAAAAAAATTTAAATTTGATAATATCGTCAATAATAATATGTTATTTAAATTTAGATAATATGACCAAGTTCTACGTAGGTATTTAATTTATATTTGTGATCAGCTACCGGGAACCAATATGAATGGAATTCAAACTGTAAAGGGCGCTTATAGGCAACACTATTTGCTAACCGAATATATAGTTTATATTACTTTATACTATACCTATACAATACACATATTTTAATATGTTAATTTTACTGGATAGGTACCAGAGTTCAATAATCTGATTATCAATACGTGGATTCATGAATTGTTTGAAAAGTTACAGTCCATCAAAGTACCTATGGTATTTTATTAATATTTAGTACTGTTGTCGCGAATATACAAAAACCGGCGGTTCTCACCGAGAAGCGTTTGATGTACATTTCCGCTAATAAAAAGAATTAAATATTTTTCAATCGTGTAATTATTATTGACTCTGAATGGTTTTCCCACGTGTAACTTTACAATGCGATTTTTACCCGGATATCGTTTATGTTAGTCTAAAGTCTAATTATATGGGTGTTTACTCAAATTGGAGTACCTAATTCCTTTTAGGTATCTAATTAACTGTTAAAAAATATAATTAATACAACTTTCACGTTAATACTTTAATAGTACATTTTATTATAGAATCACAATTTTTTTAGTATAGGTTAGGTTAGGTTAGGTTAGGTTATGTTTTCAAAAACGGGATATGTATAATATGGTATGATAGATAAAGACCGATAACGTGATGTGAACTTATTTGATGAATTTTTATAATAATTAAATATGCCAAATTTGTCCTTTTTAAATCAGATCTATAATAACAGTGGATTATTAACATATATAAATAATACACGGACATATTTTTAGTAAATTTTATAGTTCATGTGTATAGTATTCAGTATTATGAACTTACATTGATTTAAAGTTATTTTAAACTTATAAATAGCGAGTCTGAACTTTTACTACTGCACTGAAGTCACGGAACACAGCAATATTAGAATATTATATACCTAAATAGTTTATCTATTATAAGAAAAACGTTTAAAATCTTTCGACCAATATATAATAGTGAATTCCAGTTGTAAGGAAGTAAAAATAGATAAATCTACCATTATGTTATGCTTTGTTATTAATATTCAAAGAATTTGTTCAGCTTTTTCAAGCATTATGTTAATAATTATTTCCTATAATAATAGTTATAAGCTCTTAAATTCATGTCAGTACGATGCAAGATTTAAATTGAAATTATTTTGTACATTACTCAACTTAGAGTTACGGGTCATAGTCATAAATTTCCTATATAATATACTATATAGTAGAAAATAATATAAATGCATTTTATAATAGCTTTATTTAAAAATATTACTACATTTATGTGTAAGCTCAATACTGTATCATAAATGTATCTTAAACTTAAATGATTACTAACTTCAATATAATGTCTAGTCCGGTTCAATATGTTATTTTAGTTAAATATCATATAATACTCTTGGTGGCATTTCAAACAGAAATATGTATCTGAAATACCATTTATTTTTAACCTGTTCAGTATAATAATTCAAACTTCAAAGCACACATATTAAAAAGGTTGTTTTTGATAGTTATAAATTAAGAACTTAAATATTGATTTATCAAAAAAGATATAATACTCATTATCAGTAAAAAAACAAAAGAAATTTAAAATCATATTCGAATCTAACAAGAAGCTTGAGAGAAAATATTATGTTGGGCTCGTCAAACCTTTGCATAGGTACCTACCATTATTGCCGTAGGTACCGTACAGACATTTTAAACGAATTAAATAACTGCTGTTGTAAAAAGTAATTTTATTTATAAAAACAAACATATATAACTCTTTTGAAATGTAGGTATATAATTAAATGAATTCCTTATTTAAACTGTTGTATAATAAAACATGAGTTATTTCTTACATGGCTTTAAAACAAATATATGTATATAGGTATTACGTGAACTATTTATTTTTTTTAAAAATGTAAGCATTTATTATTTTGATATATAAAATTATATTGATTATTATATATTCAACTAGCTGTCCCACCCGACGTTGTCCAGGCCAAAGATTTGTATTTTTAATAAATATATTCGTACAAAATGTATGTACCATATTTCTTCTAATTATAATATTAATATAATATGTAACAAATTGCAACCATTTAGGTTGACAAAAAAAATTCCTTTTTTTGTTTGCTAAAAAAACTCATGTATGAGCTACCCTTTACCTATCTACAGCCTATATGAGTTGAAAAATCAAGCTGTATACACCCTCCAATTTTCAAGTAATAATCTATTAAAATAACTTTTATTGAAAACGGTCCAATCATTTTTTGAGGCTTTTAACTTCAGATAAACCAATAACCAATTTTAGTTGCACATATAACCCGATTCCAGCACCAAAAAATTTTTAAAAAAATGTTGATTATATAAGTGTATCTTGGGTTTAGTGTATCTATACCTAGGTACCTCAGTTCACAAATAAATTTGGGTAGCTTTGCGAACTAAATCGACCAAGGTGAACAATTTATTTGTGGTAGATCGGGTATATCACTTGGTATAAATCGAACGTGGTTCAAACTACTCTTTAAACATTCCTGATATATCCAAGAACAATTCGAAATGTTCACAAAATCGGTCAAGTAATTTTTAAGAACCTATATAATAGCTATAAATATACATTCAACTCTCATATTTGTTTTAAGATATAATTTCTTTATTCGAAACCATAACCATAACCATAACCTCATCTGCTAGAGTAACTAATGGCAAACATTTAAAATACTAATTTTTAGTTTCTACTAATTATTTCTCCTATAACCAATAGCAACCATTTATAAACAAAAATGTCTAACGTAAATTTCAAAATACCTGTTTGAGCATCTCTCCGAGTTTAACCAACTGGGTCTAATTGTGAATCTAAACCATTCAGGGACTCACTCAAAAACACACAAAAAATGTCCAGTGGTTTCGGAGGATTTAATGACATACAGACAAACATGTATTTTTATGTATATAGACTTAGATTGTTATTATTTTCAGCCACCCAATTAATTTCACCAAGCAAAATTATTATACATTAAAACCTTCCCCGTGACTCGAACCAATTTATTAGTGAAAACCGTATTAAACTAAGTAGAGTTCTTTTCGAGATATGCTAGTACATACAAAAAAGAGGCAGTGTTTATCTACTATATTATGCATGTCATAAACATATAAACCTTCCCCTTAAATCATACTCTATCAATTAAAAAAAACCACATCAAAATCCGTTGTGTAGTTTTAAAGATCTATACATACAGACAGAAAAATGGACTTTGTTTTATAATATGTTACAAGAAGAATCAAACTTCCCGACTTATATTCATTCCATATATACTTCACAAATTATTAAAATGGTTATTTTTATTAAAAAAAAAAATAGATTAAAGTACCTACTGCAGTAGTATTTTTCAATTTATACATGATCTATAGAAAAGTGTGAGGTATTATGAGTCAATATAAAGTGACGTGTCAAATTTAAACGATTATATTTTGTTCTTGAAATTACTCAGTTTAGACAACTTCCGATTATTTTTTCTCTAACATATAGGTAATTATTACGAATATTTATTGATCATATTATCATATATGACGATTTTTTCTAGTTTCATGGTACACAATAAAAAAAATCTCGACATTATAAAATATTATTAGTCACTATTAACGATTTTGATCCCTCAAAGACTGTTCTATAAATACATTCGCATTGCTTATAAAAAATCCACGTAAAAAGTATCCTATTCGGTTCGACAGATTATGTTTGAATTGCCGTGTCAAAAAAAAAATACCTACAGTGTACAGAGATTAGCGGTCAGACTCACGTTCCGATGCGTTCATTGTGGTGCACATAAATAATTGCAGTCAGGAAACGATAGTCTGAGTGGAGCTTGATTATATTATAATATATTATAGTTTATAAATGGAACTTTATTTTAAATTCAGTATTCTGAAAAAATCAGGATCTTTTAAACAAAAAAGTTATTGCATTATATCGGTGCATTTGACTACTCAATTAGCACAACGACACGTTGTTAACTATACTGTCCATCAGCTGATAAAAAAATGAATAAATTATATGATTACCCCTTAAAAAAATCAAGAACGCAACAGTTATCACAGTACCTAGACTATCATATTTCATCAAACAGATATCATAATATTAATTACTAATATATTATGTTAATAAGTATTGAAAACGAATAATATGTCTATAATAATTTGCAAAGCATTATAAAGAATTAAACTTATTTTATAAACAATCATTTGTGTATGAAAATTATAATTCACCGACCATAAAGGTACCAAACACGTAGGACGTAGGTAACTATTGTGATTTACTTACACGATGTATTTATGCAGTTTATTATACACATGTGTAATTTTGCTTACAAAATAGGTACTATTTTTTGAAATATAAAATTCTATGGTATTCTGGTTTTGTCATTAAATTTTGGTTTTTGTTCTCGGAACACATTTTTTTACCGTACAATATTATATATTTCTCTTCCCGCAGTATCTTAATAAAGGATCAACATATTATACGTATATAATAATATTATATATTATATTACATATTTATGTGTGTGCATCAACCTTTTCGCAAATAAATACAATTAGTATTATATCTACCTGTTAGACTAATTTCCATAAAAACTAATTAGTAAAAAAAAAAATTACAGAAATTCAAAAAGATTCTAAAATAAAAAAAAAGAAATTCACCCAACAGTAATTAAGTCATCAACGATTATTTTTTAGCATTTTTACAAAGGCATTGTTAAAACACAATGCAAATCCACATTGCATGTATGGATACATTAAATATAACCATTTTTCATAATGGAAAAATCATGCTGATAAATCAACAGTTCGTCACGTCTTATGTTATGATGTATAATATATACACTGTATTATACATCATATATATTTAAACACTTTGCACTTTGCAGATTTGAAAATATTGTGATGGAAACAAATAAACAATTCATCATATATTTTTCAACTGCATAGGGATTATAGATAAAAAAAAAATAAAACAAAAAGGGAATGAACACAGTTAAAATTCACCAGTAATAATTTTTTTCTTTAGTTAAATTTTCAAAAAATGACCTAAAGATTATTTTTTAGTATTAAATAAGCTCCGAGTTTACATACATTTCAATAACAGATAGATTACATTATACTAGTGTACTACTATTTATTTGCAAATATTATGTGAGTACTACGTATACTATATTTTTATATACCTACCTATAAAGAAAAAATAAAAAAAATTTTAAAACTGTAATTAATGTAAAATGTACATTATTTAAAAAAAAATATACTTTTTTGAATTTCCCAAAACTTAGTTGTCAATTTTTGTATTTTATAAAATATGTCAAATTTGTTATTTGGATTAAATAATTTCATAAAATAGGAACATTCGATAAACATGAATTATCATAAAATGATTTGATAGTTTTTATGAAATGACAAAACGGTTGAATTGAATTAAAAAGTTATTCATTTTTTTTTTATTGAAACAGTTTTCACTGTTTTATACTAATTTCGTTTTCTATCAGAAAATATTTTTTTTTCAAATAATATTAATCATTATTTAAATTAAATTAATATTGTTAAATATTTTGTACATATTTTGTACTATTGTTACGATATTATGTTAAATCATTTTTGCATGGAATATTATCTAATATAATATAGTTTATGAATTAGTTTAAAAATATTTTACAAAAACTATCAATAGGTAAAAATGTTAAATAACAAATTAACTTTCATACCTAAATCTAAAACATTTTATTAGTTAATTTTATAATATAAATTTTTTTTGCAACTAATTAAATAATTGTATTTGTATAATTAAAAATTATTTTTTTTAAATTCATTTATTACGGCTTCAACATCGAATAAACCATATTTTACAAAATTTTTTTTTAAATAATTTAATAAGATCATTATTTTTAAAATTTGAATTTGTATACCTATTCCTTTATTAATATTATACTCTATACAACTATATCAGTTACGAAAAACCATTACATATTTTGGGTATAAATAACTTTTTTCGGCGAACTGATTCAAATCGAACGTTGGATGGGACGTGTTCTGCGTGCTTTTTTTTTTTACTCTAAAATACATAATATAGCTACTTACATCCGTCAACAGTTCTTTCAATCTGGTCAACCGGTCGTCATTTCCTCGGGTGGGTAGGTATCTTGCCTCTGCCATCATGTACGGGGCGACGACCACAGCGACCACGAATCCGACGAGAAACAACACGGACAATTTACCTGCCATCGTCTAGAAGAGAACAAAACACAAATACAAAAATAAAGCGCACAGCCCTGTTGAACAAAATTATAGATCGCAAACCAGAGTCATTTGGTTCGAGGATCTATATGGCTTGCGCGGTCATAATTTTATACAATAATAAATGCTATGACATCACAATATGTTATAACAATCATAATATTGTCTAAACGATTTCGTCGCTGGTGTTCGATAAAAACATACCTTTGTGTATAGCAACGGAAGAAAAGCAAATCGTATAAATGTATAATATAATTTGTTATTGTAGGCTACTGTTGTTTTCTATAGGTACAACCACGAGCGCCGACTGACCGTGCGATCGGAAGAGTTCGAGTCGCGAGCTTCGGGTGCAGATTTTTATAGTGACGGCCGCCGTCTCTACGGGGTTGCGAGTGGGTGTACGTTAGGTCTGCGATGAATGAACGGTGCTCCGATGTCACGTGCTTTAACGGCCAATGCGGGCCGTGAGTCATACCCCGTAAGCGCCACACCCCTACGCCGGGTTGTACGCGACCAGCGCCGGCTACGATATCACCACCATAGTGTGTTATGTATATATTATATATATATATATATATATATATATATGTGTTTATAATTTATTTATATGTATATATGTATATATGTTTATAATGTGGCGTGTATTGTATACAGTCAACTTATCATGTTATATATGTATATATATTATATACGTTGCGCTACCAATTTGCCCACTGATACTGTTTTCTCATTTTTATCGTGTCTCGTAAGTCGATAAAATATATGACGGCGTTGTTATTCTGGTGCGCCCTACAATCTCCCCCCCCCCCCACATACGCCTCATGGTCGTCACCGCCCTTAAAACACGTTCATTCATCGTCCGAAATGAGTCCACCACACGAAACAGTACTCCGTCGTACGATATTGATATTGCTATTATTATTATTATTATTATTATTATTATTATTATTATTATTATTATATTTTGCAATTCGGCTGCGCCGTGTCGTCGTCGTTCTCGCTAAATATCGACAGATCGTTATCCTACATAATATTATGTGCTATAATGTAAGGCAACCTTTCAAACATTGCTTATATATACAGAGTGATTCATTAAGTGTAAAACACTCATTGTTTCAAAAAGTATTTGTTTTTGAAAAAAATTTTTTACATAGTTTCAAGTTATTAAAAAAACAACGTTTTTACCAAAAAATTATATTTTTAAATATTTTTATCCTTATAATTTTTTAAGTTTTTTACTTTTTTGAACGATAGCATAGAGTTTTAATTTCATATTCCAAAGAACAATATTTTTCTAAATATTTTGATTCATAAAAATCGAACTTAGGGCGAGTAGTGTATGAGTTATAAGTATTTAAATTTTAAATGGGCAGAGTGGAGTGGTATGGGGTTGCCCCGCAAAATGTTTGTCCACTACTCCGCTTGTCCAAACTTTAACTCATAAACTACTCGTCCTAAATTCGATTTTTATGTATTAAAATACTTAGAAAAATATTCTGCTTTGAAAAATGAAATTAAAACTCCATGTTGTCATTAAAAAAAGTAAAACACTTAAAAAAATATAAGAATAAAAAATATGATTTTTTAATAAAAACGTTATTCTTTCAACAACTTGAAACTTTGTAAAAAAATATTTTCAAAAACATATATACTTTTTGAGATAATGAGTGTTTTACGCTTAATGAATCACCCCGTATACCGTATAAATAATTTTTCAAAATAAATAGGCGATAATGTTTAACACGGCGAAAATACTGAATATCCATAATATATAATATAGTACCTATAGTATTTTAAATTATTATTTTTATTGCTAAGGAATTCGAATTACCGTTACATGTATAACGTGTTCAAATAAAACGTTTTAAAGTATTTTGTTTTTGAGTTTAAATAAATAATGTATGTGAAGTGTATAATAAATAACTACTTCTAAAATAACGTCTTATATTATTATGTACCTGTTTTTGGTTTTTGTTTCTACACTACGTATATATATTTCTACATTATCTATTGTATTTATTTTTTATCTTTAGATGAATACAAAATATATATGTTATATATAATAATATATCAGCGAAAGATGTAAAAAAAAAAACATTTATACAAATACCATGTGAATCATGCATAAAGCATATTAATATAATATCACACTATACATAATATATGATCTAAATATTTCAAATTCTAAGCATAATATTATATTATGGTGACACAATAATAATTTAGGATAGTCGTATATTAGATAAATCTAAGAAACTATGACAGATTTAAAAAAAAAAATGTAGACCATTAGTCATAATTAGATAAAAAGTTATTTTTAAAGAACTACATATATCTATACAATAAGCTTCCTCGCAAATTGTAGTTAAAAAAATAAGACAACTTAGCTGTGATCAGTGCTTAAAAATGAATCTGTATTAAATACAGACACATTATATAGGTATTTGATTATGTAAGTTATGGAAAATATCATTCTTAAAATACTATTTATTTAGATTTTATATAAATACCTACCTATTTTAATGTTGGAGTAAATTTAATTTCTCGAAATGAATAGGTAACGGCTGAACTTTCAGGTGAATCATTTTCAAAAATGGCCAACGATTTACAAATTTGTTTTATAGATACAATGCGTAATAGATTAATCATAAAAAATTAGAGTTGAATTTGCCTTAGATGGCATTGATTTAAAAATAAATGTAGACCATGATTGCAAATAATTTAATAAACATTAATTCAAGTCATCGTGGAATCAGAATAAACAGTTTTTATTTATTCAAATTTATTACCAATAATGGCAACCAATTTAGGAAGTTATTTGCTCCAATCGAATAATAATTTTGATACCTACCTAGATGATTCTAACATTAGGATATTAGGTATATAGGTATAATATTATATCGAATGAACCGTATTTTACCATATTTTATTGAATGCCCTCTATATTAAAACCATATGTATTCACTGTAGTGATAAAATATCCAACTGAACAAAACCTAACAATATTATGCTAGGTTCTAAATGTCGAGTACCTGCCTACTTACGTGTACATTAATGTTAGACTTAATATAATAATATACATATACGTACTACCATATTATGTCCTCAGTCCTGATTCCCAAACATAACGATATTGGGACGAGTTTTAAATTTTTCATATGCTATAATAGTCGATTATATTATTATATTTTTCAATTTTTGCACTTCAACATTCATTCGTACATATCATTATTCTGTATTATTTCATCGCCTAATAATGTTCGGCCATTTGATGTGCACAATAACAACAATCATGAAGGTGCATCGGAACTGCAGGTGTCCGTTTCATAAAAGTCGTTAAAATAACGTAATAAAAAGTCGACGATTCAAAAACCGACAGACTTTACTCCCCTCCCCCCCTGCAAACCACGACAAACCAATACAACCAACACGGTGACGAGGAATGTGTGCGGATGCCAATATCATGGAGAATATCGAGGGATATGTTTTTTTTATATAACGTGCTATATGGCCAATATATAATAATATTGTCGGCGTTAGATTTGCGCTTAACCAACCTCCGCGTCGACAACACGAAATTGAAAAAAAAATGAACGTTCATTACAAAAATCTAATAATGCGTTTTGCAGTTCGATCAAATCGTGATTTTGCAACACGGATGCAGAATAATATATGCACGTCTATGTGAATATTATGGGTACCGCGTGGTATTTGTGAAACGTTGTAATATGTGGATATGATGTGTGTCACGATATTAATTTCATTTCGGATCTTGTAAAATCGTCAATTTATCGTCGGCAAAATATTATTTATGTATACACACGATGCTGTTACTACCTATGTATATATGTACACTTTAGTCGAATGAAAAAAATCCTATTACCGTGTATAGCGCTTTAAAAAATATTAAACTATATTATATGCGTAATCGATGAAAATTAATTTAATTTACACGAAAAGAAAATGAATAATGTGGTTAGGTACCGGTGATACGCTTACAATAATAATATTATCTACCTATCTATTGTGCGGGTATGGTTTTATCACACTCGTCCATTCTTTTTCCCGACAGTGTTCCGGTTATTTTAAATCCATCAATTCTTCAATTTGGTTATACGTCTTAAAACCTAATAACAAATTATTTTTTTCCAATAGTCATTAATAATTTAATATGAAATATCAATAATTTATTAGTAAAATTAAAAAAAAAAATTATATAAACAAAAAGCTTAAATTAAGAATCTATGCAGTGACATTACTATAATAGGCTAAAGCCTATAAAATACAAATTATATTTAATACGAGTAGGAAATTAAAGAGCACTTTGATGTCAAAAGAAGGAAAGCATGAATTATAATAATAATGTAATTCTATATCTATGCATTAAAGAAATTACGCAACTTTGAACTCAGAATAATAATACATAATAGACTAACCAATACATATTTTTTAAAGATATACAATTAAAACATCTGTATCAAATAATTAATTAAGTATTTTGAGAGTTTTGATAAAAATAAACTTCAAGAATGCTATTAATTTATTAAATAATAAGAATAAAAACAAAAGTTACATTTATAATTAATATAAATTACCTACTGAAAAAAAAAATTAGAATTAAAAAGACTGAAAAGTTTTAATTTGATAACCTAACAAAAAGTCATAATTTGTATAAATATGTATAATACACTAAAGTATATAATATATTTATTAATCTGGTTACGATAAATGTGCCTAATTTTATACATTTTTTATAAGCATTGAAGCAGTGAACGTCAAATATATTATGTATAGGTATTGTATATAATATATATAAACATACAATAGTTTTGTTTTTTAATCATACGTTTCTAGGAAAATGTATCCAGAACTCAAGCAATATTAGAAGCTTAAATAATTCAAAATTATAAAGTAATACAATTATTATCAAGTGTACCTATACAATAAGTTGTTTACGTTTTTTTTTTGTTTAAGTTGTTTTTTTTTTTTACATTGTTATTCAACAAACATGGTCAGTGGTTAACTCCCCCCCCCCCATTTTCCCTTTTGATAAAGCATTTATTTTAATTTTATATTGTTTGTGTATTTAAGTCCATATTTTTAGATATCTACTAGATATAGCCTTTTTATTGAAAAATTGTTAAGCAATTAATATTTTTGAAGTAAATTTTCAAATAATGCATCTTAATAGAAATCTGAGTAGGTTTAGAGTTGTTAAACTTTATGAATGTACTTTGTTAGGAGAAATAATCCTTGGTTATGATTTAACAATTTACATCAAAATATATAAAAAAGATAATATCATTTGGTATAGTTTTCTCATTTGAAAAAAATTGTTTGTATTGTCAAAGGACTCCTTAGATGGCAAACAAAAAAATTTTTAAATATTGAAAATATGACGGTCTTAGGTAAATTCAAAATTAAAAAAATATTAGAAATTAAAAACATTTAAGACAAGTTTATGGTATATGCAATATGCGTGTCTGGTGAAACAACCTGTATGCTACGTGGATTGTACATTCAATATAATAAGTGATCGAATTCTTTGTGCCATTTATTGTGGCAATATATAATAATACATAATAACATACAACTCACAAAATAAAATATGTGTAATCAAATTATAAGTTATATAGCTTACTGGCTTAGTTACAACAACTATTATCCAACCACTTTTTTCGTATAAATAGATTTTATTATTATTACATTTTTAAAATTCGAGTTCGTGAATAAACCTAATTCTGCTTGTAATGCTTGTTTAATATTGGAGAGGAGAATTGAACGTGACATTTTTTTCTTTGGACATGGTTGCCACAATAACGATATTTTTTTTATTCACAATTTGTTCATAAAGTATAAAAAGTCTGGACCAGATATTCTGTCGCTCAAACATTTAAAAATCAACAACGTATAATTTAAACAACAGCATTTACCATGGACCATAATATTATATGATACAAATTATAAGTATGTGAAAACTCAAAACATATAATATATTATAATTACGTTAGTGGTTAGTAGAAATTTAATATAGGTCACTGCAATGGATACAATTTTAAATTTTAATGCAATGATAAATCTATCAGTATAGATGTAGCGCATACCTCGTAATTGAGTAAGTCACTGAAATGGATGTGTAAAATACGATTTAAAAGTTTAAAAAAAATGTTAAGTTAATTAAAAATTCAATAATAAAGAATTTCACACGAAAAGTGATTTGGAGCTGAAACGGTTTGTCAGCTTATATTCCTAAAGATAGTTTATCATATATTTATATTTTATATAGCTATTAGTAATTTATTTTTGTACTAATAATATAGTAAGTGTAGGTCAAACTAATTTTTTCCAAAAACATCGCATGATATTATTTCATCTAATATAATTAGCTGTACCTACAACAAAGTGTACAATATACATAATATTGTTTTCTTTTATAAATTATAGCAATAAAATGTATAAATTACTTTACAGCTCATCAAATAATTAAATATAATAAAAGCTTATTAAGGTTCAAGATTTATTCAGGAAATATAAACTCGAATCAGCAATTAGTGTTCAAAAAATGCAAATTTAATAAATTGAGTAGGTAGGTATTATTTTTATTTTAAACAATATTATACAAGTGGTAGTAAAATAAACTACATAGTTGATAAACACATGTGACATACTACTGTAAAATTAATTTATTATAATTTCAAGTAGGTATAATATAATATAATAATATAATCATTTAAGGTACAAGTTGTCTAAAATATATTATAATAGTGTAATATTGAAATTAATAAATTACCATTTATCTGGATCACAGAAAAAAATAATTAAGGTTAAGTAATGGTTATAATGGTATGGTAATAAATAACAAAGATTATATGAATTTGTTTGTGTTTAATAAAATATAATTAATTACTATAAACAATATGCGGGTACTGGGTAGGCAAAATATAAGTAGGTGTGTTATTGTTAAAAAGTAACTGCATGTTTTAAGGAATTTTTTTATGATTTATGATAATATTTAACCGATGATACTTAAATCTCAATGAAACACAATTAAAACATTACCCAACTGTACAAAATAATATGATACATTTAACTAATGCAAATTTAATATCTCATAAAATATAGACACGCGTATTCCTTGTTAAAATATTATTGACTTCAATACATTTTAAGTACGACTAATCATCTCTTGTCTAAAATTTATATGATAATATAGAAAATCAAATATTATGAAATTGATAATACCGAATTATGCACAAAATAAATTTATATTTATTTTTGAAAACGGTCACAGTAAAATACAGTGTGCGCTAGGTCTGTATATTACACGTCTGTTAGCTATAGTTTAATCAGAGGCGCCTTAAAAACACCGTTACACTGATAATATTTTATTTCCACAAACATGGCTGCCATATTAGTTGACTAGATTGTCGTTATTTGGTCTTTCGAGGTAAAAGTATTAATTTATTTTAGTCTCCGGTTGCGTTCCGTACGTGGCAAAAATATAACCAAAATGTTATTTTGTATCCATCGCAGATTCAATTCTTTCACTTCTCTATCCCAACTGCAACAACAACAACAACAATAATAATATTTTAACAGGAAATGTTTTATTTTCTTAACACATACGTTGTGCAACGTACGAAAATTTAAGCAAAACAACACATTGCGGCGAATGTTGATTTTTCACGTATGTCCCTCGGAAAAGTTCATAAACGGAAATGGTCGCTTTGTGTACGGTACACATACAAAACAATTTTAAGTGGAGCGCTGAGTTGATTGCCACTATATAGTGTAAACTGTAAATTATACCGGAGTTGAGTATAACTAGTTTTTATGCATGACAACAAAATCAGCGATTCACCTTTGGTCCATTTGTAGTAAGTTTACAAAGTATGTACAAACCCATTAAAACGCTTGTCTGTTTATTTTTTTCGAGATGATTTTGTACATAGTACACCTTGTTTTGTGAGATTGCGACTTAAATAACGTCTTAACCTTAAATTTCATAAAAGTGTCGGGCTAAAGTACAAATTGCAATCGTTAAGAATAAAGCAGGCCAAATTATAGGCCACTGTTTCCTAAATGCAGGTGTAATATTTCAGCAGCTGTGGGTTCATTAAATTTAAAATCAAAAGAGACGGGTCATTGCTCGAAATAACTTATAATAGTTTCATCTTTTATAGGTATGTATTTTTATGTGAATTATAGCATCATCGTTATATCGTTAGCTGGACGATTTTTACATATTTAGATGTTACTTGCATTGAGCTTTATAAATTAGTATATTTTTATGTACCTATATATTAAACAGCATTCTCATTGAAAATGTAATTCATTTTTTTTATTCATCATGAATCTACGGTACCTACAGGCTATAATTATAATTCACCACAATTTGTAACTCAAACATTGGGATAAAATGCTCAAATTCTATAAAGTTTATTCTAATATCACATCCATTAGTTCTTGAAAAATCATTTTCAAGGACTATTTTCTTATTAGTAAAAACATTTTAATAATTGAGAACTTAACTTGTTAGAATTTTGAATTATGTACTTTAACAGTTTCGTAAAAATGATCCACTCAATAATACTCTAACAAAACAGAATCGTGTTGGTATTGATATAGCCTATAACAAAAAAAAGTAGTACAAAGAATTTTGAGAATTTTAAAATGACTACTTTAAAAAAAATTATATTTTGAATAAATTCATTAACAAATGAAAAATGGAGGTGAAACATGCTTGGGAAATCACCCTGCATATATTTATATGCATTACATAATCATTTTTTTTATATTTATACAATATTTAAATATGTATATAATTATTTAATTAGTAATTATACATAATCATTTTAAACGATCTTTTGATTTGCGTTTATTTGTAATATCATTGAGATTAGATAGTACTATACAGTATTTTACTTTGCACAATGTTGTGAAATAAAATATTGAAGAGTTTGAGCATTTTCACCAAATAATGGGAAAACTGTATTATTATATAGAACGAATGAGGCTATAAAAATGTACTAGTTTTGAACTTCGCATAATTTTAAAATTACAATTTCTTATCATGGCATGATATTTTACTCTAACTTTTTTTTATGTATGTTTTCAATCTAAATTGGCTTCTAGAATTTTGATCTTAGCCATATATAATATAAATCATCGGAAAACCTACGATTCCATTTACAAGCTTCAGAAATATTTATATAGATTTTATCATTCCTAATTCGAATCGGGGTACGTTCGCAGAAGTTATGGTGGTTGGCAATAACGGATATTGAAATCATGAATCACATGTGATAAATCAAGAACTTATTTCAAATGTTTATTCTTTTATCAACATTTTTTTATACTATTTAAAAATTAATTGGAATTTGTAAAATTAGCCAGTATCAAGTTAGGTTAGCAAGAGTTAGCAAATTAGCAAGAAATAAAATGTATACAAAATTCAAACTTACCAATCTATAATTCTTCGTATAATTACAAATGACTCATTCCATAAATCAAATGACACACTAAATACGGATTTAAAAATAAAACCATTCCTGGAAATCCTCCTTGCAGCCTAAAGAAGCTATAAATAAATAAATAAATATATACCTAAATCAATATAATTAATATGTATGATCATAGCAAGATCATCTGAATCCCTAAGTAAAGTGTTGTCATTGGGTGGCCACTTTTCTCACGTGTCTCAAGTCATAAATATATATATTCTGCATACAGGCTCGTTGTAATAAATAAATTACAAATTTTTTGTTTTTAAAATAAAGTTTAAAAAAAACCTTTAGAAAACACTATGATAATTTATTTCCAAATAATCTCTATATTATAATGTATTAAATTATATAGTACATAGTACATTGTAGGTACCTTTATTAGGTAAATTTTACCTTATTCATTTCATTCAAAATTGAAGCAATATAGCAAATTCCTAGTAGGTTTTAGCATTATTCTTATTAACCATACGTTTAGACACAATGGGTAATTTGTTTAGTTAGAACAAGAATGTTTGATGTAGGTAGTGATCGTAGGTACTATAATTAATTGATAAAAGCAAATAATTTAAAATGAATATTGTTTGAAAACGTGTAACTAAAGGTAATTTATAATACCTATCGTATAAAACATAAATAAGAAAAAACCGGAGAAGTCGCTCTGCTGTACAGTGCCTAGGTTTTGAGTGTACCTCGTCATTGAGTAAGGGGCATTGTAATGGATGTGTTACATTTTAATGCAATAATAAATTATTCCATGCGAAAAACGATTCTGAGTAGAAACGGTCTGTTATTTTTATGAATATTTTATTATATAATATTTGTGTTGATATTATTAATTTATTTTTCTATTAGTAATACATGCCAAATGGTAGGTACGTCAAAACAATTTTTGCCAAAAACATAATATGTTAATACTATCATATCATATATTTTATAATAATTATTGTTATAATATTATTACATACAATATTAGGTACTACTAGCTGGCTTGACTGATAAGTAAATAGCGACGAACCGTAAAACTGTGTGAATGTGTTCATGGTATAAATCACAATTAAAAGAAAATAATATTTCTAAAATTCATAATCAAACATTATTTATACAAAAAACAAAATATTACTTGGTGCCAATAACTATAGCAGTGCCAATAATTAATAGTACAATTTACCCAAGGTACCTATTTGTTTAAAACCATATTAATATTATATTATTATAGGGAGTTATCACCTTTTAATCGCAATAATCGCAATAGAGTTGATTATAATAATTAATAACAGTAGATTTCATAATATACATTAGTGCAAAGATGGGTAAGTTAATAAAAATAGTTAACTCAAACGAAGTTCAGTGAACACAAGCTCATTAAGTTACAAGTGAGTTAAAAGTAAAAGTAACCAAACAATAAATTTGACTCACTAAGTTGATATTAAATTTGATATGGAAAAAAATATTAACTTAACTCAGTTTAAAAAAAGTTTATCTACTTTGTTATTACCCAGTGTCCTAGTACATGGACCACATATTATCGATTATTTTGTGCCTATCAGTATACTATAATAATATTATCTAATTTTATCAAGAAACTTAACATATATTATAATATTATTATTACTATTATAGTTATTAGATTATTTTTTCAAAAACCGTATAGGTATACAGTACGTTATTTTTATTATAATGTATAAAACCAAAAATTACAAAAATTTTTAATTTTAACTTGATAAATCAACCGAAAAATGCTTAGCATTTCAGCATTTTATTTAACTAGTTAAGTTCTTAAGTTAATTACAAAATTAACCAACTAGGTAGTTAGGAAAGTAAAAGGTTTAAAAAATATTAACTTTTTGACTCAACTTACTCTTTTTAACTAGGTGATTAAAATAAAGATTATATATTTTAAACGACTGCAACCAACGGTGGGAAAAGTCGGTCTCGTAATGTATTATTGTGTACCTATATATATATATTCTTGTGAAAATCTATTTTCCCATCACACAATAGAAATGCTTTATACTTATTATGCATACAAAACCACAAGAGTACATCATTAGAACAAATAATACACACCTATACGGATTGCTTGGCTGTGATGTAACATTAATTGGACGCTATAGTTAGCAGTGACTAGTGGGGGATGAACACCACCATACATTTTCAAATTGGAAAATAACAGAAAATCAATATGAAGTTACCTAAAGGTGGGTAAAAATGTTTAATTGGTCTACTGTACCAAAATAATATACGACTGTTTGACGTTTTAAGTGGTAGTGTTTGATAAGAATTTTAAAAGACTATCGTACTTTTTTTTACGATTTAGCAAACAATTGAAAAAAATAATAAAAACAATAAATGCAATGTGCTTTTGTTAAATGAGATTTGTTATTTTAAGGTACCTATGTTAAATTAATCAATTTATATAATATGACAATACATTTAGTAATTATTATTAAAAACAACAAACGGGACAAGTATACAATGCATATTACATACTCGTTAGTTTATAACTATTGTTTTGAATATAGAAATTAATTGGTTTACGAAATTTCATTAACTGAATAATTTGAATTAATCAAATAGTTAATCCGAATGTCCTATTTGTAATACTTAAATCAATGAAATTACATCATACGAATTTGCATACATTTACATAGGTACCTAACCATAAAAAAGCGTTTACTCGACAAATGGTCAAACCGTATAAGTTAAATGAACCATAATAGTACAATAAATTATGATTTTGGAGATTAAAGAATGAAATAATCAAAAATGTATTTTATAATATGTAAATCTATTTGAATGTAGAACCTTTGTAAATGTACCATTGCAAGTGGTCGATAATTATTGTTAATTAATTTTGAATGTTGAGATATAAAATTAAAAAATTTATCGTAAACAATTAATTAAACTTGAGTTTCAAAAATGTTCTAATAGTACCTACATTTAATGTTAGGAGTTCTTCCATTAAACCATATTGATATTTCTATACTGAATATTATAAGGAATTAAAAAAAAAAAATAATAATATCTAGTTACATAATATTATTGTACCTAGTGTGGCTTGCAACTAACAATATTGCAGTATCATAAAGCAACAAAAAAAAATCTAGTAGGCATTGTCAAAAAACATTATTTGTGAATTAATTTTTACATAAAAATACGTTTATAATGCGTATATTAACAAATTTGAATATATATATAATATATATATATTTTAGATTCTGAGTGGAACGATGAATGTATTGATTTTACAATGATGTTTTTGAGCTGTTTACGGACATTGTCAGTTTTCAATTTTTTTAGTTTTTTTTCTATAAATATCAATAAAATTTTATTTGTTGGTTAAAACTGCGGGAAAATTCAAAGGCTCCTGATATATTGTTACAATAGCAATTTTAAAATATTAAAAATACATAGGCACACAATTTTTTTATAAGCATTTGAAGTTCAAATTTTGACAAAATTTATCAAAATCTCGAAAATTGTCAATCACTGTAATTAAAAAATTATAAAATGTTCAGTTTTTATAACTAAGGATTGAAAATCTAAAACAAAGATTCTCATAAATAGTTCATACTGTAACCAAAAAATCTAAAATATACATTAACACAGTTATTTGTTACAGACATTTTAAATTCAAATTTGGACGAAATTACATGTTAAAATCAATATTAACGATTTTGGTTTTTGTTGTAATTTAAAAATATTATTCGGGGATATATGAAACTGAAAAATCAAAAAATTAAAATATTATGTCCTATCCATACAATCTAGTAAGGATTGAAACAAGGTTTAAAAGAAGGCTCCACGTAAATATGTTATGTATATATATTACTTTCTTCACAATAATATCATCAAATATACTTGGTAATGTCATAGGCTGACTGACTTAAAAAAAATAAAAACCATAAAAAAAAATTAAAATAACGATTTTAGTTATTTTGTTGTAATTTATAATATTAAATCAACATAATATAGGCTATAATAAAATATAATAGCCAGACCGATGAACCATCCCCGCTCAGAATCGTTTTTCTTATATAATGATATTATATCATTGAATTCAAATTTAACACCATCCATTACAGTGAACCACTTGTAACCTACTGTACAGCAGAGCGACATCCACTTACCCACCTTTTTTTTTGTCTCTGTCATCACCTTTTAGGACAGTAAAAATGCTTAGATTTTTTTCAACAGTATCTTTTCTGATAGGAAAGTAAATCTAGTTGGTACTTTGGGGGGTCAAAAGTAAAAATTTCCTAGTAGTTTTCGAAAGCGCCGTGGAAAAACAAAAGAAAAATTAAGGAAAAACGGGAATTTTTACGCAAAATCTGTTTTCGAAAAAATCGATTTTGGTTTTTGGTGTAACTCTAAAACAAATGAACGTGAAATATATACGTGAAATTTTCACTGGTTGTTTATATTTGCATTTTCTACACACGATACAATTTTAAAAATATTTTAATTTGTTTTGAGCTCTTTACGGACATTTTCAGTTTCCATTTTGTTTTCTATAAATATCAATAACATTTTATTTGTTACGTAAAAAAGCGTGAAAATTTAATACAAGACTACTACTATATTGTTACAATGATATTTGAAAAATATTAAAAATCCTTAGTCACAATTTTTTTCTATAAGCTTCTAAAGTTCAAATATTGACAAAATACGTAAAATGACTAAAATTTGCAAATTATTTTAAGTTAGAAATACATAACAAATTTTCTTTTTAAATCAAAGATTTGAAAATGTAATACAAGATTATCCATAAGTTTGTCTACCTTTATCAAGAAAAAATGTCTATAAAAAAGTCAAATTAAATTTTTATGAGCGTTTGAAATTTATACTTTTACAACATTTTTTTTTTTATAAGGATTTAATGTTCGAATTTTGACAAAATGTATCAAATTTAAAATTTAATAATTATTATGTAGTTAAAAATGTATTAAATGTTCAACTTTTATAACTATGGATTGAACATTTAAAACAAGGCTCCACGTAAATAGGTTATATACCGGGTGATTCATTTATCAAACAACACTCATTATGTCAAAAAGTGTAAATTTTTTTGAAAATATTTTTTTACATAGTTTCAAGTCACTTATACAACAACGTTTTTATTAAAAAATTATATTTTTAAATATTTTTTTAAGTTTTTTACTTTTTTGAATGACAACATAGGGTTTTAATTTTATATTCCAAAGCAGAATATTTATCTTAGTATTTCGATACATGAAAATCGAATTTGGGGTGAGTAGTTTATGAGTTATAAATATTCAAAGTTTTAACGTGGACGAACATTTCGTGGGGTAACCCCGTACCACTCCACTCCGTTCATCAATACTTTAAATACTTATAAAGTTATAACTCATTAACTACTCGCCCCAAATTCGATTTTCATGTATCAAAATACTAAGAAAAATATTCGGTTTTGGAATATAAAATTAAAACCCTATGTTGTCATTCAAAAATGTTAAAAAGTTAAAAAATTACAAGGATAAAAAATATTTAAAAATATAACTTTTTAATAAAAACGTTGTTTTATAAGCGACTTAAAACTATGTAAAAAAATATTTTCAAAAAAATTTACACTTTTTGAAATAATGAGTGTTGTTTGATAAAAGAATCACCTGGTATAAATTACCTTATTCACAATAATATCATCAAATATACTTGGTAATATCATAGGCTGACTGACCGTTTTCGCTTAGAATCGTTTTTCTTATACAATGATATTATATCATTGAATTCAAATTTAACACCATCCATTACAGTGACCCACTTGTAACCTACTGTACAGCAGAGCGATATCCACTTACCCGCCTTTTTATAATTATTTCTACAAAATATTTATAAATATAGAATTGTAACAGTTAACTTTATAAAAATTCACTGAAATTATAAAATTATTCTAGTACTGGAAATCGACATGGTGCTGTGGTGTTTATACAGAACTGATGGCTATTAGTAGGTGGTACTCGTTATTGTAACTTATCAAACGAAAGAAAATTCAGAGGAAAAATTGTCTAATAACAAACAGTTATAAATAAAGCATACTGTTTACAAAGTACGGAAGAATTATGCTTTTAGACAATAAACTGTTCAAATGGAATAAGTTAGTGCATTAAACATTTACTCTTATTTATAATATAATCACATTATTTTGTTGCAACATTAATGACACGGAATATTAAAATCTTATTAATTATTAAATGTACATCTCATAGTTATAATTAGTTTCCAGATAGATGTAGTTATGTTTAAAACTTTTAAATTGTAATCAAATTTGATTAAATTCATTACTTTTCAACATTAAGTTTTAAAATGATTATAATTCAGTTGATTTGAAGTTTTCAACTTATTTTGAAATAACACATTTCAGTGTGATTTCAAATAACTGTGGAGTGTCATCGTGTTGATTGTAATATTATTATATTATTTAAAATTTTTTTTTGTTATTAATTATAATATACATATACGTATTAAAACCATTATGTATATTAATTGAACATTTGTAAATCGTGTTTTACGAACCGATTTGTGAATTATAATACATAATATTATAATGACCGATTCTCAAAAAGTCCTCTACACGCGAGTTATTTGACGAGTGGGTAACGTATAATCAAATAAAACAATGATAAAACAATAATAAAATATAATGTAAGTACTGTTCGTTTGTAATTATTAAAATTTACTTAAAATTTATACAACTCACTATATGGTAATAAATTATTTTTGAAGATGTCGAAGATCAATGATCTTCAATCAAAAAAAGACAAACGTCAATGATTTGAATATACGTCACTGTGATTTGATATCTGGTTAATTTATCAAAACGAATTGTATACGTTATGTAAAAAAAAAATATGCAATTTTCAAATATTTGGAAAGGCAAATTGGTTACGAAATTGGAATTTTTGGATGTACCTACAATATATTATAATATTTGTCCCTGGGCAATAGTCGTAAACGCCCCCGATTAGGTTTGGTAACTTGTGCTGATTATTAAATTATCAAATTAGTCGGCTTTGCAGTGTTCGTGTATGACGTAATGTTGAAAAAAACAAAATAAAGATGATCAGATGATTCATGATAACATGAAATAACCTCTCACGCTATTTGGCCGTATTGTGTAACTTTCAATTATTATAAAAATGAGGACATCGTTTTTGTGGCTAGTTCATTATGTATTTCGATTTTGTGCGGTTTAAATAATTAAATACATATATTATATACTTGAAAAACAAATATAGTTATTAAAATACGTAAATATTTTGAGCAGGACAAAAGCTCGACGCCCTAGTTCAGAACTGCAAAAACTCGAGCTATAACGTTACATAGAGAAACAATATAGAAAACACATTATACCCCATCATTAACCAATATTTTGAGTTCCTTGTTGAAGTTCTGAACTGGGGCGTCGAGCTGTCCTTTAAAATAATTTCTTAAGGCTATCTAAATATTTCTATCGTCGTATAAAACTATAATTACTTGTGGTTTTGTCAAAGATCCCGGTTTTTAGCTTTGATAATCGAATATAGGTACTTTATTTTAATGCCAGTTTTAGATAAATGTATGTAACAGAAGATAGAACTATAGAAATCTTGACGTACTAACAAAAATGCAACTTTGTATTAAGCTCATAGGCACGCAAGTATATATTTTATGTTTAAATCTTTCAGGCCAGTTTCGTACCAGTCTACGCGTACTGTACGGACACGGATCTGTACGTGTGCTGTTCTTCATATTATTTCAAATGTGTGCTGATCATAATTTAAATTTAATGATTTTAAGTGATACTCCTATAGGCTATAATACTAACACGTTTCTGCTAGTATTACTGCCCTAAGGGCATTTATCCATCAACCATTCCCCAAAAACAATTTTTTTTAACCAACCAATATTACATACACGTACATTATCATCGATATCCGCTAAAATGAACAGAAAAACGTCACTACCTATAAACATACCTCAACCCACTTTAAATAAAAGTGCTATCGATTAACATTACAAACCAAAACGCCATTCAACAATCTAATAAGAAAATCCTTATTAATGGTGTACCCAGATATAAATATAAACAGTATCTTAGATTTCGATTAGACTCAAGTCGTTTCGCCTAAATCTCATATTAAACGTCTAAATGCAGTCGGATTATCATCATATCTAAGTCAATTAAAACCACTAACGCACAAAATTGTCTACGCCAAATAGATTTGAAAGTTTATCAGAAACCTACGTTAAGATAAATGGAAACCACCGGGGTAAACGAAACTATCAAAAAATATCCCTTTCAATATTCATGAAATCCAAAATAATAGATTATCAAGAGTTTTGTGAAAAAATAAAAATAAAACAAACTGATGAATTCACTTGCAAAAAGTCTACTGAGCTACTTAAACTTAATAATTCATCACAAAATGGCTACACAGCTATTATCAAGTTCTTAAAATAATTATTAACTGTATTTTTTATCCATAACTTAAAATACCATATCGTATTGTTATTGAAAATTTTCATTCCACTATGAAACTCGACTATATTAAAGATGAACTTGAACAAAAAGTTGTCTTAGCGCAAAACACTATGAACCCCACCTCTATTTGTTTGTTGATTTAGAACGCATGCAATATACAACAAAGATATGTATTTATATATATGTGAATATTTATGGTAAACTAAAATTAAAATAGAATCATCTCGAATCAATAAACATGTACCTCAATGGCTCAATGTCTAATTTGTAAAAAGTAAAAACAATGGTCAAATCAGAGCACACTGTAACAACTAACAATCGCCCCAGATAAGTCCGCTGCGACTATATTCACCGAACTGACTCATGCACTAAAAGTTGCGATTGTCCGCAATATGTGCAATATACAATAGATATCACCCCGCCAACTACCGCCGTGGATGTCAAATGTTCAAAAATAACAACCACCCACCAAAAATAAAATAAAACAAATACAAACGAAATTAAAGATAATTCAAACTTGATACTAATAATATACTGTCGAAACATAAATTGCCCAAACCTTTTCAGTTTTCAATGTAATTTTGAAATTATTATTTGTCATTATTTTGTACTTATTTTGTCTTACTACTTATTATATAAGTATAATATATTGTACATTTACACAATAATAATACATGGCCGAGCGAACAAAGGCGTCGCCTGTGACGCAGCCGACCCGAATTCGATTCCTTGGCCCAGCGGCATTTTTCTTCGGACAAGTCACGGTGTCTGGTGAACAAGTGCCGCCATCCCCCACCTGGGCATGGCAGATACCTACGGGTGCCCAATCAAAAATTCTGCCAAACACATCACACACGTGTAAAAACCCTACCGTTACAAACCCTACTACCTACAATCATAAAACCTGACAATCAGCTAATGGCCATAGTCGCCGGGCTTTAAAAGACCAATAAAAAAAAAAATAATAATAATAATACAGTACTAATCATTCAAATATATATATATATATAGGTATAATTATTATTTTAATACCTTATTATACAATAACTACAAAAAATATTAAAAAACTTTTCCTTTTTGCGTATAATTTATATAAATTAAAATAATGTAAGTGGCATACGCATTTCTTTGTCAGTGATATTACCGAGTGATATTATCTATACAGACTATAATATTATGTATATTGAACATTTAAATACATTATATTATGTAAAATGTTGAAAACTTAAAAGTTCCATAAAACAAACTATATCTAAAACCACCGACAGTTAGAATTAAATAATACATACCAAGGATCTTCATACTTGAATTACCATCGATATTTTGAAGTAGTAAATTCTAGCAAAACTATTTATTATAAATATAGTTGAAAACTGAATACTACGGTTTATCTATACAGCATTTGCATATATAGCATATGGTGCTGAATACCTGAAGTAGTGAAGTTATTCGAAAAAGTATTAGTTTACGGACTTATCACTAACCATTTGTTACTAGATGGAAATCTTTATTCTGGACACTTCAGCTTTATTTCTATATATTCAATGGGCTTAGTATAAATTTTAAATTTCAATGTTTAAACACTTCATATTCACGTAAGTTGTATTTTTAGGTTTACCTCCACGTTTATTTTTTCAATTCCTTATATTTTACTGTATTTTTCATTCCCAACAATCTAACCAATGCAAAATAATGTGCTACATCTATAAATAAACTGGGTGATTTATCCAAGAATGTTCATCATATAGTAGGTAACATTGTTTTATACAATTTAAGGAAGAGTATTCGTATCACTACAAAAGTAGGTACAAATATGATTATTGAAATAAATACTTACATTTTATACTGAATTGTTGCAGATGGTTTTTTTTTTCAATATCTATGTAGATATCTGAATTAAAATTTGGATGTATAGTTTTTGAATTATTAAACTTTGTGTACTAAGGATGAGTCCTTTAAATTTTAAAATAGTTTTCCGTAGATTATAGAATATATCTAATATGTTTTATACCTAGTCTAGTATTTATACTAAACTCAAACAATTTTTGCAAATCATATACCTAACTGGAATATATTATTATTTATTAACAAATACTACCTATAATTTTCAAATCATTTATCTCAATATTATCTTTATCAACTAATAGAATCATAGAACATTATTCTTAGTAAATAGAGATTAATAAAATTGAAACAACTGGTTTAAATTAAGGTTAATTTATTAAAGCAGGTAAGTTTTTTTTGATTTTTACATAAAAAAAAATCACCTGCTTATCAATTAGTTATACTATAACCAAGAGTTTCTTATAAAAAAAAAAATAGTTCTGTATCGTTAAATGACATTAAATGGTATGTAAACAAGTTTCATAAGTATACTTACAAATTAATTATTTATATGAATATATTGTTTGTAACAACTGTTGTTTCAATCAACGTTATGTTATGTATTTATAAAAACACCGAAACCACAATAACTATATTAATTCTGAATTTGATTACGTTTATTAAATTAGTGTATATAAATATGTATATTAATTATTAATTTATTCAAAACAAAACAAACTAAATATAACAAACATTTAACTGATTTGGCACATATTGTATTTTATAGTATTCTGATATTATGTTGATATAGAAAAATTCAATTTTCGTCAGAGGCTACTAAAAATAAAATATGGTTTTCATAAAATATATGTTTATTCACTGTGAATAGAAAATCACTAATTATTTTATTAATTAGCTAATGGCTATTATAGTAGTATTATAGACGCAGTTAATAATATAAAATAAAACGAATAAGTACTCACCGCATCACATACTATTTAACAATATATCGGTGATTCGTTTTGTATAAAACTATTTCAACCGACAACCTTCGAGTATTTAGTTCAATCATTCAAATAAAAACAATTATAAGTGCTTATCTTAAATGTTTTTGATAATCAGAAATGGTTAATGTTTTGAAATGAATGTATGGTTCGTTTAATTGAAAATCCACTCAAGAACATTGATAATATAATATCTTTTTAATGTGGGCTTCGTTAATAGTTGACAAATCTCGCTGGCTTTATCGATACTGATATACCTTTAAGCCCCCACAAATAAATTAGACATACAACCTATAAAAACAGATCGTTATGAGCACAAAAAAAAAAGTAAATGTTATGTTTCCAATAATTTAGATCCTATACCTAAGATTTGCTTTTTGTTCAGATTTATTTTATCTATTTATTTATTGCATTACTTTTTTTCTGGTATATAGCTTAGTACACAATAGTAGAGAAGAAGGATTTTTTTTTATCTTGTGTAACATTTAAAACTTTTTAATTAAACTCATTTTATTTATTGTAGATAATTAGTTATTGACTACACAGAAATAGTTTGACAAGATGCATTTTATGTTGTTATAACCAGTACTTTTTGATACTTGATGTGGAAAAAATGGAAATTTCAAAATTAAAATATACAAGTGTAATAAAAAAAAGGTGGGTAAGTGGATGTCACTCTGCTGTATAGTAGGTTACAAGTGAGTCACTGTAATGGATGGTGTTAAATTTGAATTCAATGATATAATATCATTGTATAAGAAAAACGATTCTGAGCGAAAACGGTCAGTCAGCCTATGATATTACCAAGTATATTTGATGATATTATTGTGAATAAAGTAATTTATATATAACCTATTTACGTGGAGCCTTGTTTTCAATTTTCAATCCTCAGCTATAAAAGTTGAACATTTTATACATTTTTAACTACAAAATAATTATTAAATTATAAATTTGATAAATTTTGTGAAAATTTGAACTTTAAATGCTTATAAAAAAAAATTGTGCCAATGTATTTTTAATATTTTTCGACTGATATTGTAACAATATATCAGGAGACTCACATAAAATTGTCACGCTTTTTTATCTAACAAATAAAATTTTATTGATATTTATAGAAAAAAAAAACTAAAAAAATTGAAAACTGACTATGTCCGTAAATAGTTCAAAAAGAGTCTTATTATTTTATAAATGTTATTGTATATATAATATGAACATTCAGTGAAATTTTCAAGTATCTACAGTCATTCGTTTGTTAATTACAACAAAATAAGAAAATCGTTACATGAGACATCGAGTAAATATCAAATTTTGAATTTCAAACGTTCGTAAAAATTTAATTTGACTTTATTGTAGACATTTTTGTTTTTGATAAAGATGGACAAATTTATGGATTATCTTGAATTACATTTTCAAATCTTAGATTTAAAAATAAGAATGTTATGAATTCTCAACTCAAAATAATTTGTTAATTGTCGTGATTTTTCCGTATTTTGTCAAAATTTGAACTTTAAATGCTTATAAATAAAAACTGTGACTAAGGGTTTTTAATATTTTTCAAATATCATTGTAACAATGTAGTAGGAGCCTTGTATTAAATTTTCAAGCTTTTTTAACCAACAAATAAAGTTTTATTGATATCCATAGAAAAAAATACTAATAAAATTGATAACTGAAAATGTTCCTAAACAGTTCAAACAAATTAAAATATTTTCAAAATTTTATCGTGTATAGAAATTTTAAATATAAACAATCAGTGAAAATTTCACGTATAAACGTTCATTTGTTTTAGAGTTACACCAAAAATCAAAATCGATTTTCTAGAAAAACCGATTTTGCTTAAAAATTCCGGTTTTTCCTTAATTTTTCTTTTGTTTTTCACGGCGCTTTTGAAAACTACTGAGACATTTACTTTTGACCCCCTACAGTACCAACTAGATTCACTTTCCTATCAGAAAATATATTGTTGAAGAAAATCCAAGCACTTTTACTGTCCTAAAAGTCTGTGACAGACACAAAAAAAAAATAAAAAAAACACATGATTGACCTTTTTTTAGGTTTGTATTAAACCAATATTTTGAATATATAATTCTTGTATGCTTCAATTTTTTAGATAGAAAATTTAATTTCGTGGAATTAGTTTTTCTAGGCTCAACAAAAAACTACGGAGAATTTCAAAACAAATATTTAGTTAATATTACAGTGCACTGTGGCCGCTGATAATGATAAAGTTTCACTAAAAAAAAAAATTATATTAAAAACACAGTATATTTATTTTGAACTGAATTTATTTTGGTTAAATAATTATTCTAATAATAATGAAAAATGTAATCTAATTATAGTTATAGTAGATTTGAGAATATCACCAAATATTTGAATAAGATTTTTTATAAGCAACTCAACAATTAAAAAAGTTTCATTATACAAGTCGAAATATGTTCAGGTTGCAATGGTTTATCATTTACCAAAACCTGATAAATTGTTTGCATTGATCATAAACTAACGTAAGTTAATAAATTATATAATTAATTTACACTCACTTTAATACGGCGTAACGTGTAGGCAAGGCGGACACAACACGTATTGCCATGCAATTCATTTGCCCTGCAGGAATTCACGACCTTACTGGCTTGTTAGCTAACTGAAGTTGTGTATTGTGGTGGAATCACTCTCTGACTCTCTTGTAATATTATTTTGGAATGTATAATTTTTTCCACTTTTTTCTATGACAGTACCTATGTGTAGTGTACGATGTTTTACGTTATTGATGGATGATATGACCACATTTTTTAACAAATAAATTAAGAAAACTTATGTATGCATTTAAAAATTTAACAGATATTTTAGAACTTAAGACAATTAGAGTACTGTATCATTAATAGAATCCATAATTAATTATGGTATTTCCATATGGGGAGGTACGTATGATACAACTATAGATCCATAAAAAAAAATACAAAAAATTATCCTAAAAAAAGACTCAAGATACCACACAAAATATTTATACAATGACATGAATGTACTACCAATAAAAAAAATATTTTATAAAGCGTCGGTACTTTACATAATTAAAAATAACCTTACTTTTAAAACTGAACACGGACATAATACTAGACAAATATCTAATATCAAAGTGCCAACTATGCACAAACAATTAACACAATCCACATACTTGTATATTGGTCCAAAAATTTACAATATACTACCATTAGAAATTAAACACAGCAACTCTTTTAAGATTCTTAAAAAAAATTACACTTTGGCTATTACAAGAACAAAATATAGACCGACTCACAACAAACGTATAGGATTACTGCATTATTTATCATATAAGTTGTACGATTTTAGTAATTATTGTTAATTTTAGTTTTATAATACAATATAATATTGCATTATTTAACTACATATTTTTTTTTTTACATAATGCTATATTATATAAATAAATAAAATAAAATATATATTTACTTATATTATTAATATTATAGTTAGGTATGTGAGAAATGTATATTACAAATTGTAATTATTTAATTTATAAGAACTATTTAATGTATTTATATTTCAAATTGTGAAATCATAGGCCCCCACACGAACATGTTCAGTGGGGCCCATTATCTTCTTGAAGAATAAATAAAAATATATTTTCATGGCAATAATATTATTAATAGCTGAAATGCTAAATACCTAAATGGTAAAAAATCCTAATGTAATTTGAAGAATTAAAAACAACTTTTGAGCCCTAAGGTTGCTTTAAAAAATATCGGTCTTATCACGGTATTGTCAGTAGCTAACACGTCTTGTTGTAGAGAAAAGTCAAATTTAATGAACATGTGTTTGTATAAATACGTTTGAAATTTTAATAAGATTTTAAACTGGTTTAATACTACGTATAACTGGTATACAATTAATGTTGAATGATATATTGTTTTTTATTTCTTGTGATTATCCTAACATTCAAGATATTGACATTTTACTGGTTGGTTGCAATTGTTAGTGTTGATTTAAAAACATAATGTTAAAATTGTTAAAAATACAAGCTATTCCTTAATCCTTACAAATGAAAAATGTATTCTGTTCAAACAGTTTTATAAATAGGTAATATACGAACGGCCGAACAGCCATCAGCAATGTTATTATTTTTATTGTTTTTATTATATACAGTATAAACGCTAAAATACTGCAAAATCCGGTTGTCAAACGAGACTTAATCGAAGATTGAAGACATGTAAAATACTAATTTTCTTATTCTCTCAGATAACTGAAATTTAAGTTATAAGCAAACAAGGTATTTGAATCTTATTAACATGTTTATTTTTTACATCTTTTTATCATATTTGCACGTTTTGTTAATCATATAATTTTACTAATATCATCGAAAATTTAAACCAAGTACCGACTTTGTTAATTTGTTATGTAACATAATATAAGGCATTAGTGGTTTATTTTCTAATATTTTATATTATGCATAAATAATTTATAGGTAGAAACTAATGTAAATGTGTACAAGCCACAATGATTTGGGCGAATGTTTTTATACGTAATTGTATGGCTCTGTCTAGTTTTTATATCGAGTGGGTTCAGTGAGTGTTGACTGCTGACCAATAATCTCATTGGTGTTAAGTGCATTTATTTGCATTTTATAACAAATATTACAAGTATATCCTGTATAAGTATTGGTGTATCACGACTTATAATTACTATTATTAGTATAATATTGACTAATTCCCAAATTGATAAATTACCAAAATAGTAATATAGGAACGTAATTAACGATTATAATACGTGAACATATTAACACTCAATGTCGCCTATATATTAGATAGGGATATTATGACAGACGAACGAAGCAACAGCACAAATTCTAATTAATTTGCAGTGTTGTGCTTAGATAAAAAAAAAATTATATAGATATAGATAAGATATCTGAATTTAAAATTATCTAGATATAGATAGATAAAATAACTTTTATCTATATATTTATTTAAGGTATTACCTCAAAATTTAAATTTATAATAATAATTGAAAATTAAAATAAATTAGTATTTGTACTACAATATTTACAAAAATAGACAATATTCCAAGCATGCTAAAGATAAGTAATAACATAATATTATCCCAAACATAAAAAAGATTCCGAATAATGCAAAAAAAAAGTTATCTTGTAATACGTAACTGTATTTAAGTCTTTATATTCACTCCCATCAAACATAAAATTGCATACACTTGGTGAAAACTTAAGATCTAGGCTCTAATAATTGACATATCAAATGTACTTAATTTGTACTGTATAAACTGTGGTGTTTTTGTAATTCTTATTAAATAGTTATACATTTAAAGTTTAAACCTAATAAATATTTATTAAATTATTTAGTAAAATTAAAGAAACTTTGAGTATCATATAACTATTATATGAGTAAAATATTTTATTTTATGGATTATTTAATTATAAAATTGCTAAAATATTATAATAATTATATAATATATTCAAATACCTATAAATATACTATGAGATTAAAGTATTGAGCTATAATAACTTCTTGTTAAAAGCTAAAATTAAAAAAAAAAATCATAAAACAATATAGTTACTTATAACATTACATATCTGTATAAATATAAAAACAGTAAACAAACATAAATATTATAGTGAACAAAATTAATGATATATTATAGTAAAAGTTTAAAATAACATACTAACAATAAGTAACAACATGTTTTCCTTTGCAAGTATATATGTATTATACATAAATATTAATAACAATAAATCTATTGTTTAGATCGGCAACACAATAATTTATTAAATGTTATATCACCAAGACGATTTTGCCTTGATGTCAAAACTTGGACAGCACCACTAAATAATCGTTCGACAGGTGCTGATGACGGAAGGGTTGTGTTGTACTTCAAAAATATTTTTTTAACTACAGGATAATTGTTTAATAACTGTAGGTCTTTTTTTTTTAATTTAAATATTTTAACACTTGAACATTTATTTCTTCATCTGGAGAATCATGATTTGAATTTTGATCACATATATTACTATAAAACTCTTTATCACTCTATCATTGTCATCTGCAGTCAGAATTTGAAGTAATTAAAGATAACATTGAATTGCATTCATCGATAAACATTTTTTTACATAGATCTCTATACCTAATAGGTATCCAGTCCATTTTGAATTTTGGATGACTTATTGATGCTATTAAAAAACTTTTGCTTTTTGGTTCACTTAGATTATATTATAAAAAACTAAATCGTTTCTCGAGACTAGTCACAATTGGGAGACTTAACAGTTTTCAATATGTTAACTGGTTGGACTGTATTAACAACTTTCTTAAAGCTAAAAGAGTTGGAGCAACATAACCCAAGAAGCTGTTCTTTTCACCTTGCAATTTATCTAACGAAAACGCCAATGGTTTCATAACATTACAATATTCTTCGATGAATGCCCACTCACTAACTTTTAATTTAGGCAAATGTAATTTTTCAAATAATATACCTACATTTATTTTATGATTAGAAATTTTTTGTGTTGCATCATACAATGAATTCACCCTAATTACCACAAGTTAGGTTAGGTTGGGAACTTACACTTGCAAACGTCATATATTGTGTCTGATGCTGCTGTACTTCTACTGGCCAAATTCCAAAAGTTTGAAAGTTTTTTAAAAGTTGACTTAGAAATTTTGTTGTAATCATTATTAGACATTTTAGAAATATCATTGGCTGCAATTAAATTCAATGTATGTGCACAACATAGCATATGCTGAGGTAAAAAAAAACTGCCATTGTTACCTAGGTTTGATTCGACATTTAGCAAATTATTCAAATTAACTCTTTCCGAATCCAAATCTGAGCAGTCAGATCCACTATCAAAATTTGAACTCTCTGAACTATTTTCATCAAAATTCCCCAAATTACTTGTACTTGCTTCATGAGCTGGAAGAGAAGAGAACACTCTGAATGCTTTACCAAAGTTAGAAGCATTATCTGTGACAATATGTGTTATTTTTGATAGATTAATTTTGTACGTTTTGGCAATTTCTGTTATAACCTCAGTAATATTTTGATAGTTGTGGCTTCCTTTAATACATATACAACCAATGACATATGATTGCCGAAAATATGTTTCCTCATCTATGAAGTGACAAGTCATACCTACAAATGAATCATAATTAATTATAAAATAATAATATTAATAGTGTGCATAAGGAGTAGTGTATACCCATGTAACTACGGTTATTGGCACTCCTTATATCGGCTGTTGCACAAATATGATCATGTTTTGCTATTAAATCAGTTAGCATTGAAACGTATAGTTCATATTTTAAATCTAATTGTTTTGATAACTGTTTTCTGCTTGGAACTATAGCATAATTTGATCCAGTAAGTCCTACAATTAAACTTTTGAAACTTTTTTTTTCACAAGTTCTTAATGGACGCATTTCATTCAAAATATATTCAAATACTAAATCCTTCACCTGAAAATAAAATAACAACAATTAACACACTATAAAAGTGTTATCTAACACTTAAATTATTTACATGTTGGAGGTATTCTATAAAAAGAGCATAATCTTCATAATGATATGTTTTAGGAGATAAAATTATAAAAAAATCTATTTTTCAAATACAGTGTTGACATCAGTAAGTATATAAGTTAGTAATATAAATACTTTGAGCATAACTTAAGATAAAAATGAAATAATATAAAAAATTGTTTTTCTTATAAAAATACAGGTAATTTTAAATGTCGGTATATAATAAATAATAATAATAATTATATTATTAGTTAAGTTACTAAAAATAAAGTTAATTTGTTTATATATTATGTGTGGAGGCATATTATAAATTATTATTTATATTTTAACTTGAGTTATTAGTTGGTTACATATATAAAATTATCACTTATTTTATGGTGGATTTTAAAATTATTCCAGTACTTAGTACATAAAACATATACAAAAAAAACAATTGATAGGCAGGTTAGGTACCAAAGATTTTAGTAGTTCTATAAAATAAACCTACTAAATCTAAAATATAATATAAAATTAACTCTAATATAGAAAGTACTCATTGTGGTGTGTGTTGTAGGTATTATTTTGAATTTAAAGTAACCTATTTGTAAAATTCTTTTAGTTTAATTTTTTGTTTCATCATTCAACTAATACAATAAAAATATATCAAAAGAATAGATTCAACATTTTAAACCAATATGTTTTGAATAAAATATATATTATACTCTTTAAAGTAATTAAAAGGCTAGTATGTATATTGATTTATTTTTTTTAATGACATGGATAAAACTTATTAAAATTTATCTTTGAAAACATATTTGCTACATAGTAAAATTAGGTAACTAGTTTAGTAAGGATAGTATTATCACAGGTTAGATTATAAAACTAAAATTAAAGTTAGTTTCATATAATCTGTATTCTGTGATATTATAGTACCTAACTAAGTATTAAACTACAGTAAATATAAGCACAAATTGCTATTGGTTTGACATTATTGATTATTTTATGGTAAATAAATTAGAAAAAAGGTGGATAAGTGGATGTCGCTCTGCTGTACAGTAGGTTACAAGTAGGTCACTGTAATGGATGGTGTTAAATTTGAATTCAATGATATAATATCATTGTATAAGAAAAACGATTCTGAGCGAAAACGGTCAGTCAGCCTATGATATTACCAAGTATATTTGATGATATTATTGTGAATAAAGTAATTTATAAATAACCTATTTACGTGGAGCCTTGTTTTCAATTTTCAATCCTTAGCTATAAAAGTTGAACATTTTATAAATTTTTAACTACAAAATAATTATTAAATTATAAATTTGATAAATTCTGTCCAAATTTGATCTTTAAATGCTTATAAAAAAAAACTGTGCCTATGTATTTTCAATATTTTTCAACTGCTATTGTAAAAATATATCAGGAGTCTTGTATTAAATTTTTACACTTTTTGGCCCAACAGATAAAACTTTATTGATATTTATAGAAAAAAAAACTAAAAAAATTGAAAACTGAAAATGCCCGTAAACAGCTCAAAAAGTGTCAAAATATTTTCAAAATTGTATGGTGTATAGGAAATGCTAATATAAACATTCAGTGAAATTTTCATGTATCTACAGTTATTCGTTTTTGAATTACAAGAAAATAAGGAAATCGGTACATGAGAAATCGAGTGAATATCTAATGTTGTAAAAATATGAATTTAAAACGCTCATAAAAATTTAATTTGACTTTCTTGTAGAAATTTTTTTTTTGATAAAGTTAGACAAACTTATGAGGAATCTTGTATTAGATTTTAAAATCTTAGATTTAAAAAGAAAATTTTTTATGAATTTCTAACTCAAAATAATTTGCAAATTTTCGTGATTTTTCCGTATTTTTTCAAGATTTGAACTTTAAACGTGTATAAAAAAAAACTGTGACTAAGGATTTTTAATTTTTTTCATCTGCCTTTGAAACAATAACCTAGGAGCCTTCTATTAAATTTTCAAGCTTTTTTACCCAACAAATAAAATTTTATTGATATTTATAGAAAAAAAATTTAAAAAAACTGAAAACTGACAATGTCCGTAAACAGTTCAAAAAAAGTCAAATTATTTTCAAAATTGTATTGTGTATAGAAAATGCAAATATAAACAACCAGTGAAAATTTCATGCATCTACGGTCATTTGTTTTAGAGTTACACCAATAACCAAAATCGATTTTGTTAAAAATCGATTTTGCGTAAAAATTCCCGTTTTTCCTTAATTTTTCTTTTGTTTTTCACATCGCTTTTGAAAACTACTGGGAAATTAAAATTTTGACCTCCCCAATGCACCAACGATATTCACTTTCCCATCGAACAAGATACTGAAGTCGAAAATCGAAGCATTATTTCGACTACTTATCGTGTACACAGACACAAAAAAAAAAAAAATAAAAAAAAAAAATAAAAAAAAAAAAACACACATCATTGTAAAATCAATACATTCATCGTTTCACTCAGAATCTAAAATCTGAACTAATAATTACCATGTCTTTATTAATTTTTTTTTGGACGAACATCAACAATTTTTTGGTTTGGATAACATTTGAACTTTTTTTACTTCTGGCTATTTTCACTTTCGGCATTAATACTGGATGTTGAGTCTATAAACAAGTAATTGGAACATTAATTAATAATTGTAGGTAGATAATTGTTATAATTGTAGGTGGGAACCAGCCAACGGGTAATTCATAAATACAAAATATGATACAGTTTGTTCTTAATATTCCTTGACTCCTTGTAAATTGTGATTTAATATTATTGATATGTAGGAACTAATAAGAAATTAACCTAAATGTTTTGATTAAAAAAAAATTTGTTTAAAAAACTTACTTTAATATGGATTAATAAGTTGCCACTCGATTTTGTTGACGCACTTATCTTTTTATGACAGGTCACACAAGATGCCATTATTTTATTACCATTGGTCGATAACAGTTTGTAAAATTCGTCAAATAAATATAGAAACAGTGAACAATTTTGTGGTACATTTTCTGTTGATGATGTTGGTGAAATGTCAGTACCAGTTATCAAATTATCAACGTTTTCATCCGTTTGTAGACGAACTCTTTTGGTCTTTGGTAACAATCCATTACAAAATATAAAATATTTCACCAATAAAATAAAATTGAAAGTAATAGACAAAATTATGAAAAATAATAACACTGTGAAAACTGAACACGTTGAGTAACGAGAGTGCGCTGCGTAGTGCGTACAGTACGGGTTTGTAATAAATAACGGACGTTTCACGCCAATTATTTATTTTTTTTGTACAATATTATGTAGACACAACAAAGTAAGAATTCATAGAATCAGGGTCCGGTTGTGAAAATTATTTATAGTACTTGATTACCCGATGGACATAATTTATAAATAAATATAGAATATGAGGCAGTCGATGGAGAATGATCAATTTCTGTATACAGCATATTATTATTAAATATTAATTATTAATATTGTATAAGATTAAAATATTGCTATTTTCTTATCGACAATATTATTTCTGTATTTTAGTAGTATTTATAAAACATCCGCCGCGCAGCCGCAACAATAACCAGTTTCGACCTATCATAGAACAATATAGAAGCGAAAATCGATCAACTGATTCGGTTTACGTTTACCTATAACCTGAAGTCTGAACCTAGGAAACGAGCCCGTAAACCAACATGATGTTAGATCCTTGTTTACCCGTAGAACCTATGGTGATTGGTGGCATAGAGTATAATCTATGTAATATGTATGGTACCTCTGGTTCTAATTCTTGTAAAGGCTCTTTCGGCGTTCGTAAATAGTAAATCCGAAATCGTAATACAAGCGTGAGACTTCCCCGTATCGTATGGCGTATTAATTATAAATAATTCGCATCTCCCATGCATATTGACATAATAAATCGTCATTATTCCACAGATAGTAGTATATTATAATATCTGTGCATTATTCGTAATTAATAATAAATGCTATGTAAAACTATTTTAGAACCAATTTTTGCAAGTAATACAAATGAGATTTCTTATTAAGTTGTTTATTTTATATTGAATGATAATATTGTAAAATAGTTATTACTAATTATTAGCTACGGATTTTGTGAATTATCTAGATGGCTATAATTTTTATCTAGATGTAAATTAGATGTCAATTTTATTTTTTATCTAGATAAGATAAAGATATGAAATTTTTATCTAGATAACATATCTAGATAAATGTATCTAGATCACGGCCTTAGAAGATAAGGTCGGGACACTTCCCTATTTAACAACGTTAATCAATTCGGTCGCTTAGAGAGGAAAAAATTTTATAAAATGTCCTATTTTAGTTGAGTATTTCGCCGCTAATTTATTAGGCACCTCGGTCTGAACTTTATTGAGGTAATGAATAAAGTTAAAAATATTTTAGCGGCAAACGAAAATTAAACATCACAATAAATTATTATTATCGTAATTGAAATTAGAAAACAAAAATATTGTATTATACAGAGTGATTCACCAAGCATGCTCACCCCTATTTTTTCCTTTAATAATTAACTCAAAAACTACCAGTACGAATTTTGATTTTGATACGTGAAAAATTTCAGAAAAATTATCCACTGTATAATTTACAGTTGAAAAGGGGTTGTTCTCATTTGAAAAGCTGAAGTTTATATCTCCACTGAACATGCTTGGTGAATCATCCGGTATATTTAATAATATAGAGCCATAAATAGATATTAATTTGTAATTTGTATACGGACATGGAAATATAGAAATAACCCACGGACGATTAATACATCCAAATATAACTTTCTTCTATTTGATTAAAAATATTGAACAAAAATTTAAAAAATATTGTAATTCACCTTATGTTTTTGATTTGATTTTAGAAGAAATATTGAGTGAACACAAATTAAGTTTCCCATGTTCTACCCATGCCACTGATATAATTTCTTTCGTAGTTATATATTACATACGTATGAGAATGAGGCAGTTTTCCCAACAAGTAAATCATAAAAATAAAAAATTGAATCGTAATGAAAAAAAAATTGCTAAGTTATATTCGACATAATACATGAAAGTATCTATACTGCACCAAACGTTGAAATTGTACTATAAATATTTGTAAATATTAAAACAATAAAATATAATATGGTTAATTATTAAAGTAAATCATTATTTATTATCATCAATTTATTTATTTATTTTATTTAGTTAATACTTAATTATTAATTGGTGACCGGTTTTAGATTCTGAGATCTGAGCGCCGAGCGGAGCGATGTTTTTTTAAATTTGTAACAATGTTGCCACTCTGCAGCCGATGACCGATGGTAAGTTGGTAAATAGGAAAATGCAGAAAGTTGGAACAGAAGCGCTATTAAAATAGCGGATTAAATAAGTACTAAAATGTCCTCTGTAAGTGGGCACAATAATAAGCAAAGAGTCTCCCTAACCTAACCTAACCTAACCTTATCTTCTAAGGCCGTGATCTAGATAAATTTATCTAAAGCACAACACTGTTAATTTGTTATCAATAAAACAATACCCATACCAAGGATAATAATTAATAGGTGTGGACAGTAATATCGTTTGTATGAACGACGGAATGTATAATCCACCGTTCATATACAATCGCTGATAATATAACCAATCATCGATATTTAAAGATTATACATCGCGTGACAAAGTGATACATTTTTTAATGATACTCAAGGAGATATGAGATATTATTGATAAGATTTTGAACTGAACCTTTAAATTTTCTGAACTTTAGGACGTCTTTAAGTTTATTATTTTAATCAATGTTGAATCGTTCTACAAATCTAGACCAATTTACCATGAATCAATATAATTAAATATCGTTTGAATACAAGCTTTTTAATAGTCCATTATATAATATTTCAAAACTATTGTTTAATATTATTATGAGAGTTTAACCAGGGACCTGCAGTCGTATGAAAGGGAGTTTACCACCAATTGCGCATTTCCACCCACACAGCATTTTGAAGTACTTGAATAATGAATATTTGACTGAAAATATTGTATAAATATTTTCTTCATGATAACATACTATATGCTTGCATAAAAATGTCGACTAAATATTTTTATAAAGTTTCCATGAAAATGTTTTTTGAAAATATATGATTAAAATGTTTTGTATTTTTCCAAATATGAACTTCTTGGCCAAAGAATATAACTTAAATATTTCCTAATTATTTACGCGACTTTATTTTACAATAATAAGAAAATATTAAAATGCTGTTTGGGCATTCACGCACAAAACATTATTTTAATATTATGTAAATAATTACGCACAAAACAATTTCAACTGTCCCGTTGATTGATCAGTTGAGAATAGTCATTTTCAGGGTTGATAGATCAATTTTGCTAAATAGTATAGCCGACAGCCATTTAAATTTAAATTATGTAAAAATAATATTGATGTTATTAAGTACAGCTTCTCAACAAATAATAAAATGGGACCAAGATAGTATAGTAACGAAGACGGACACCCAATAAGCGCTAGCTGTTAAATTAATAGTTTAAATAATATTTTGCTATTTATCCATGATAAATAAACTGTAGTAGTAAATAAAGTAGTAAATAAAAAAATATTAATTATTTTAAGTCTTTATTAAAATAAAATGAGTCACTCATAATCAATAGAACAATATATGATTTTCAATTATTTTAATATATTATAGTTTCTGTGGAATATATAATTCCGTCGTAAAAACGTTAAGGAAAAACTTAAAAATAAGCGCAAATGGTACACTAATTCAAATGTTGTTTTAGTTGCAACTGACCAGCTGAAAGCTTAATTTTATGAATAATACAGATTCATTTACAAAACCGTTCATCATGTCAAGTATTTTTGTAGAACCACAAAATTGTTAATAAATTAGAACATTTTTGACGCATAGGTAATCTATAAAATACAAAATATTTGAACCGGTGGAGTAAAATAACAAAAATTAAATTTATAATTAGGTTTATGATATTTTATAATGAATCTAAAATAAAATGTGAAACTTCTAAATTAGATAATATCACAATTTATAGGTATATAATCTAAAGAGATTAAAGTATAAAATATATTTTCTAGTATAATATATAAGTACATTTGAATAATTACTTCAGTAGTATTTTATTTTTATTACCTTCTTTACTTTGAAATCGCTTTTTTATACAATTTGAATATTATATGTACCAGGATATTATACAACATAAAAACTGTAATACACAGTAATTTTTTGTCTTTTAACTATTCACTATATTTAAATTTAATGTTTGACTATCAATTTAGTTGTTACACTAGATAAAAAAAAGATTTTATTTCAAAAATAAAATCGTCCTAAAAATAAAAATAAAATTACCAGCATAAGTACCTAATTTATTATAATTGCTGACAGTTAAATTATTAAAATATAAAAATAATAATAATGTTATAACGATGAAATATAAGCTTTATAGGTTGGTTTATAAAAGTAAGAAATGCTTTTCAATTCAACTAATTATCACTACATTAAAAAAAAAAATAGACAAAAGTAGTAGGTGCCACTTATATAAGGTTAATAAATAATAATAAAGTACAATTTATAAAGATTAAATGTAAATATTATATTATTTCATATTAATTAAAATTAAATTGAATTAATGGACTCCAAGAAAACGTCTCAACGGAAAATAATGTGTAATTTAGTTTTTTGAAATTATTACATATTTATTTGTTACTAAACATTTTTTTAAATCGAAATACCTGTTAGGAAATTATTCTTAAATATTTGAATAAATTTAGCTAATTAAAATAATTCTAAATTCTAACATATAATTATTATATGTACCTATTTATTAATTGATAACAATTATATTATTAGTTATTAGTTCACTCATTCAATATATCTTATTATAACATGTATTATCAATTACAAAAAAGGCACAATACAAATTATTATTCACTTTAGTAAACGAATTAAAGTAAAATTAAGTAATTAGTTTTCTGTATAGGTATCAGATGCTTACAAAATATGTAAGTAGGTAATAAACAGTTAATGAGTACCACATTACAGCTAAATAAATGCATTGAAACAAAGGTAAAAGTTAGGTAAGGATGTATTATGCGATTATTATTATTTAGGTAGTGGTCAATTAAACAGTTTTTACTTATACTTGATAGATCAATTGTTTATACTTTATACAGATGTAATATTAAAATATAGAGGACATAATATTTACAATATGCATAGAAATGTTAAAAAAAAAACACGACGAAAAATTAAAAAATCATTGTCAAACGATATATTTTATTTTTGTATGTCTATAATATGAATGTTCGAAATGCAATAAAAAATTATCTTTTTGATGATTTCGATTATACATATTATTACATAATTTGCTTTATTTTTGACTTAATATTTTAAACAAAGTGTCTGGTATCCATAATGGTTAAAAAATTAAAAAATGCAACTAGATATTTTTCTTCTGCAAGGACAAATGAGAAATCAATGAATCATAGATATGTTTTTTCTTTATTGTTGATTTACGTTGTTATGGCAATAAACAAAATGTTACCCAAAATCAGTTATAAAACAAAAAGTTTTATCCATCCAAAAAACTACATCGATGTTAAAATTAATTATATCTTCACACTATAAACAAAAATATGTTTTTATATTATTATATTGATAGTGTTACATATAATTAAAGTAAAAACATAAAAACGATGCAAACGAAGCCAGACGTGGTTAAAATATATTAGTTTTATAAGTAACAATTTGACAAAGAAAATCTTTATTGTTTGTAAGAGTATAACATTTTGAAGAAAACTTATATCATTAAATTGCAGTTTATAAATAAAATTGTTAGCTTTAATATTGGTATTTAAAAGTTTTTAGTTATATTTAAAAGACAAATATATAAATAATCTTTAAGCAAACTAATACTTATAAAATAATTTTGAAAATACTTTATTTTACCCCAATATTTTTTTTTTTTAAAACTATATCATGTTTATAATATGTGAACATTTTAAGTTAGTGATTTTAATTTTCTAAAATACAACAACATAATTAAACTTGATTTTGTTCAATACGGAAATATAATAATAATTGCATTACTTTTTAGTTTTTTTTTCTTATTAACTGGTAATTTTTCAACAAACTCAATGAAAATATCGTACACAAAATACAATTTCCACACTTATGCCAACTAAAAAAACTTTATATCTACAGATATATATTACACACGAAACTTTTGGAATCTAGTCGAATAGAATTAGATAATAGTGTAAAGCAGAATTTATAATTTAAAATTTTAACGATATTAATTTTATTTCAGTAGATATAAAAGATTAAAGCTAATATCGATTTATAGAAATATGTACAAACAACATCACTAATAATATAATTGATCAAAACGAATAAATCAGGTTTACTCGAATAAGAACAAATCTTGTATTGATTTTTTCATCAACAAGTTAAAAGGCAGTTAAGTCCCTCTCCAAATTAAATATTTATACGTGAAAATATTATAAAACAATAGGTACCTTTAACTATCTACAACTGTCGTAATACATAATAAAATATGTATGTGTAAAAACAACAATAGTGTCATTATATTATTAACAAATTGTTGAGAGGACGAATACAGTGATACAATTCTTTGTACTAATAATACGATGATTACAGCTTACGGGTTGTGTATAATAATATATAATATCATCATAGTAAAAGCACGGAATACGAAAAATTATTTCATCGCTCTAGGACCTAGACCAAGATCACGTAACCAGATATTATTAAAACAACCATGGTCGAAAATCTACGACAAGATTACGTTTACTGTCGTAATAAATTGACCGTGGGTACTCACATATTATTATATATATCATATATGAAGACTAGATGCTAATCAGAATAATAATAATATCAAACGCACCAACAGAAATATTAATGTTTCGAGTATAGGCCACGTGGCTACTAGGTAAGAGCACAACTACTAGGCAAGTCATAACTCAAAATTATAATAACACAGTAGGTATCCTTTTTGGTTGTATATTTACACGATTCTTTAATGCCTTGTATTTCTATCAACACATAATATTGCCCACATGTACATGCACGTGCACCGCTACGTATATATAATGCAATGTGTGTGTGTGTGTGTTCAAGAGCAATTATTGTGACGTTATATAATGCAGGTGTAAATATAATATTTTCGGCGAATAATCGTCTGAATTCATCAATATAGGACATAGGTTAGGTATATATTATTATATATATAGTAGATGGTTATTTTTTTCGTAAAATCCCACACACCGAGCCGGTACCTACGAGAAAACACACCAGTAAATTTTCGATGGTTAAAAATATTATTGACCCCTGTGAAACAAAAACGTTGCAGGCGCCCTGCATTATATCTGATTCACTTTATGCTGGGAAAATAAATCCTTTGGCGTGAGCGTACGAAAATAAAACTATTATTTTCCCTTCTTTTCTTTCTGTGCGGCAACAATATAATAATTTTTACAGACAACATGCGAACGTCGTCGTCGTACCTACCCCTACGCTCTAGGCGAAAATGTGCGGAGAAAACGGTGCCCCGGTCGTCGCTACATTATACTGTTCTGGCGGCGGTGTGAGATGGAACTTGACGGGGGGAGAGGGCGCAGTGGGCAGGGTCCGAGTAGACAATCCGGCGGCGCCGCAAACTACCGACGACCCTCTTGTGCTCTGGCACTATAGTGTTTCACCGCCCAAGTGACATCCAAAAGGTCGAGGAAATAATGTGTATATATATAATATATAGCCCCTCGCACACACTCTGCGCGCTCACACGGTTTGTTCCTTCGCTGTGACTCGACTTTAAAATAATACTGCGCGGAAGCGATAATGTGGTGTTGTACTCTACTGGCTAAAGTGTACTATCCATTTTATTGTAATGAGAGAAAACAAATTTAATTAGCGTTGCAAATCAAGAAAGAAAAACACTAAAAGAAAAAATATTCCAACTCGTTAGAACTCATGAATAAACTGAACAACTGCAATATTGGTGTAAATAAAAACTTTTTATATTTTATCCACAATATTATTGTTTATTTGACGTCCTTGTGAATTACCATACACTATATTATTATGAATTATTCTTATATCAAAATTTTTTATAAGTATACGATATTCGTTTTAGTTATACTTTTTTATCAAAAAATAGGTACATTATATTGTTTTCAAGAAATAGTCGTTGCATATAAATTTCGTCTAAAAAATAGTCGAAATATCTTTTTCTCACGAATTGCTTGTACATAGTAGTAGTTTGTACATTATTGTCATATTATATTCCATGTATCTTTTGATTTATAAGAACACTTCGCAGCTTAACATAATTATATTTTAACAATTCTGTACATTTTTTAAGATATCAATAATGTGGAAGATGTTAGGGTAAGCTGAATAAAACACACTATTTAGTATTTACTCTTAAACCTGGGGTGGAAAGATACACAACTGTTAGTAGATCCAGACATCTTAGTACTAGGTATACCTATTGATAATGATAACAATGCCCATATAGACGATAGCAAATCACATTTAGGGATTATATAATATTGTGTGTAATATGTATAATCTGATTAAGTAAGAGGTGACAGGGTCAAAGTAAAGGAGTCAACGCATTACAATCTAAAATTAAAAACTTAACCTAATTAAATGCATCATGTATAATGTGAATTAATTTAACATTAAATCATTATTGAATTCAAATGTGAATTGCATGTGCAGCAATAAAATGTTTTTATCTTTTATATTTTATTCGTAAGTATACAATTGTATTATAAGATAACCGTACTGTCTCCAAGTTTAAGCGGACAACCGAATAGTTAAGCGTTTTATTATATAATATAGGAATCATGGAAAGTATGACTTGGGTTATAATATTATTTATTTGGCCACAACGTATCATATTATTATACTATGCTAATTATTAGTAATTAAAAATTAACGATTAGAATTTATTAGAATGAAAGATAAAGCTGTAAAATCGTTTCGTCCCTTGTGCAGGTACACAATATAATTAGTGACGTTATAACTATCTAAAATACTCCACGTCTGCACATTTTTTAAATAATGTGATGGTTTTAAATATTTTAGCAATGATTATAAAATGTAAAATATATTTTTACAATTTCTAGTCAAATGATAATATTAATGAAATATAACATCTGAGGCTGGATGTCTTTAAATTTGAAAGCAATTAAAAACCATTTCGGTTTGTTAAAACATTTGTCAACATTTGATAAGTTATTTATACTGAGTACCTACTACTGGACACATCAGAATTAAATTTACATTTTGGACAGACTTTTATTGTACAATTTGTATTTTCATTGCTCAACTAAAAATATCAATTATTATGTAAAATAATGTAAATTGTGTAATTATATTATACTATTTGATTAATATATTTACATTCATCATAAAAAAAAATTAAAAAATTAAATTATCATTTCATTTAAAAAAAAAAAAATGCATAATTCAATTCAGTCTTGTCATTATTTATTATTTAATATAATTATAACATACTAATAGAAAGTCCAGAAGTCTAGTATCATACTTCAACAACCAGTTTTTGACTTCCAATTAAATAAGGAATTTATACCTAATTAAGATTTTATCATATAATTTGCAACTTAGTATTAAATTATTATACATAAATATATTTCATGCATTTGCGTCCAAAAAATGAAATAACTAATAAGTTTAATACGTAGGTACCATGTTATATAAAGTCTATATAGTTCGAGAACAATTTCATATATATATATATATATATATATTTCTTACAGTATATCTCAAATGTGCATTGTGAATTGAGGCCAATTTTATATACTTAGGTACCTTATCTATTTCACCGTAAGGCTTCAAGCTCATCATTTGTCTGTATCAACTGTGAATTATTCGTCATACTCACCACGTTACTTTGTTATCAGCAGTGTTCATCTTTATTATTATCACTGTAAATTTTTTGTAGAAGTGTTCAGTAGGTATTCATAGTATTAAATCCCTTGCTATACATTGAGGTACCTACATAACGAATTTTTTTATTCCCCTCCTGTTTGATCGAGCTTCAGATAGGCCGCTACCAACTCCTTATCTCAGAAAATTGAGTGATGAAATATGAATACACCTGTGGTACCATTTTTCATGTTTTCACACTGACTATTTAAAAAATAAATGACCACGGAACCACTCACATTACCTTGTTAAAATCTGTTTTATTTTCCCAGGCGAAAGTACAAGATATTCTAACGAAACTATTGCACTTAAACCAAAATACAGCTAATTGGATTTACACTCAATATATTTTATTTATTATTTGTTTCTGGTAAAAATACATGATATATGCTTTGATTTGTAACTATAATAATTATACACGGTATAAATAATAATTTAACAATTGTATAAGCCAGTAGGTACTCTGTAGTATCCACATTCAACAATGCGTATACATTATACATTTATACTTAAGTTTTAAGTTTTAATTTTAGTTGATTCAATTTCTTTCATGGAATACACTTTTTGTAATTCTACAATGAATCCAAACATTTTAAAAATAATACAGTAATTTATATATTACAATTTATTGAAGTCCTAAATTCCTAGGCACATTTTGATTTTAGTTCTTGGAAACTTCTTTTACTCTAAGATAAGTTTTATAGTCTAAAATGGTTATTTTATTTTTACGAAAGTTAAAAAACTAATAAAAATGTAACAGTATGCATTATTTATATTCATCATTTGTTATCTTTTAAAATAAAATATATTAATATATTAGCATGTTAATAGCAACTAATTAAATAATTAATGTACTCGGCTCAGCTATTTCATACTTACAATGTTGTAACAAATCCTGCATTATAATAATAACAATATTGTTCTTACTTAATAAAATATGGAATTTATATACTCATTACTCATATTATGTAAGATAAAGATAAAATGATTTCCTGCAGCCAAAATAAATATTTTTGGTATAATAATAGTAACAGATTTACACAATGAACAATTTCGTAGTGAAAATCATTTTTATTTTACTAATACTTCAAATTTAAGTGCTTGTCTGTAATTTATTACTATGACTAATTAGTAATTACGTCTATTGTATATATAATAATAAAATATTAATATTAATATATACGTCGTTTAATGAATACGTTTAACCAAATATAGTAATATACCTATTACTATTGATCTACAGCCTCTCACTCGTAAAGCTAAACGTTTTGGAATTTATTATACTGTATGTTTTATTAATATAATTTTATTTTTGATTAATTTTAAAACATTTTCAAAAAATAAGCTAATGGTTTTTATTTTTATGATTTATATAATGATATTTTGTGACCCCGGTATTATTTGGTATAATATAATATTTGTCAACATATAATGAAAATGTATACAAAATAAAAATAAATGATTTATAATATAGCATAAATATAGTGTCTGCAATCAAGAAAATACCGAAACATGAAAAATGATATTACTACTATAGTAATATATTAGTATACCAATTCCAAAGATATCGAAGGTAAATTATTATTTATATATTTCTATAACGTCTTGTGCCGATATTAGGAAAGCGAATAGTTGCAACTTGTAAGTGATTAATGACTGAACGATTTTGGGTAAAATACAATTTAAAACTTACTGACTCGTTCAATATTCTAATACGCAGTCGCCGCTAATACATACGACAAAATTTATGAAAAAAATACGTAAAAACTATAATATTCGTCGAGTATAGAAATAATACAGTCACCGTAAAATATCGCCTATTTTCTATAAAATCATTATTTATATAAAACGTCCGAATTACTGAATGTAGATACTAAGATACTATTATCCTGCAAGTACGTTCGGCAAGGAACAGCGATCGTAAAGATAATTGCTGCCCGTGTCAAAGCCAGATAGAGCGGTATACCAGATTTTTAGGCGTATTACATTGCCAATTTACTCTGCTTATGTAAATGGTAATGAATTTGCGTAGTTATGTGCGTATTGTATTGAACACGAGGTTGTAATAATTTTCGAGAAAGTTTATTCGTATGATGGGTGATAACTGATAAGTGTAATGAGTAATGACTAATGACCAATGCGTACCTTTATAGGAACTATTTTTTTCTAAATTTTTAAGATCATGTCTTATCTAAAAAACAAAACTCAAAACTCAAAATTGTTAAATCTTAATTTTATGAATTAGGATGTCCAATAAATTATTATTTATTTCAAATTATCGTAAACACAATAAAACACATAGGTAATAATGCTATTTCTATATAATATATGTGTGTATAATGATAATATTAAATATAATAATATTAAATAATATAATAATAATCGTAATTATTATTGTTTAACTTTTGTTATAAATTCATTATATTATCTTCATGACTTCATACTATAATATTGTAGTATTGTGTTCACATTTCCTCTTATAAGTTGAGATGCAGGAATGTACTTATAAAGTGTTGTTCACCAAGCATGCGCACTCCCATTTTTCATTTAATAATGGATTTATTAAAATTCTGGTTTTTAAAATTTTAAAACACAATATTTTTAAATTCTTGATAATTTTTGTACTAGGTACTAGAGAAATATCCTATATTGCTGTAGCGATACAAACTTCTGTTTTTCCCCCTTTCTTCTCCTTTTTTTACCGTAAATTATTTAGTCGACAGTTTTTTTTTAAAATGTGTATGTAGGCGACTATACTGGATTCAAAATATGTATAATGAGTAGTTTCTCAATTATTAAAATGTTCATACTAAGGATAATAGTCCTTAAAAATGGTTTCACAAAACTTTAAAATATACGTAACATTGAATATAGTACATATTTTATTATACTTTAATAATTTTACAAATTATATAAACGTTATATAGGTTAGGTTAAAAATTGCATGTAGGTGCACAAGTTGATGTTCAAAAAAGTAGAGTATAATCTGTATGTTATAATGAATGATGACAGGTTTAAAAGGTTTAATGAGGAGTATGATGATTTGAATATCATAGCAATTACCTACTAATTAATAATCATTAATATAGATTATATACTTATGTCTTATACAGTTGTATAGGTATTAATAATTTATAATAGATTCAAATGTTTCGAGTATAATATTAAGTACTACTTATACTATATAGACTGAATATTATCACATATATGTTTAATTTTATGTGACCATTATTATGGACTATTATCCTTAGTACTTGGGTACAATTTAATTATTCAGAGAAACCACTTGTTTGCATTTTGGTTTATATACAATAAATTAATGTTAAATGAAATTCATGTATTTAACAATTTACAATAAAAATAGAGGCTCTTATTAAAAAATAAGTTTGTATCACATGAATAGGGCACTTTTTAAATTGTAGGTATATAAAAAAATCTAAGTATGTGTAGGTATTTGAAAAAATGGTCTTTTAAGTACCTACACTCAAATGTTCTAAAAATCATAATTTGCAAAAATACATTATCAAAGAATAAAGGATGGGAGAGTATTAAAACGGTTTATTTATTTCCATGACATGGATCAACATACATTATTATAATTATATTGCAAACCAAAACCATTTAACAATTAGTAGGTAGATGTAACCTATTACCAATGTGCCAGGGAAAATATTATCAACTTAAATTAGACAGTATTTATGAAAATACGTATTATAATAACGTACGTCTGTACAGTATACTAGTGGATTTACGTACTGATTAAAATTAACACCGAAGAAAACGTGTAATTTTAAAAAAAATTTGAATTTGAAAAAATCATACTATTATACATGTTAGAAACGCGAACTTTAATGTTATAAATGTCAAATGCGTTTTCTGAAAACATCAATGTGCCTAACTAAAACTTGTTCGTGTATTACCCTGTTGAGTTTTAATTCGATCGGCTAAAATATATGTAACGTATAGACTGTCGAGAAGTTATATTTTGACGAGAACCATAAATCATCCTGACTACCTGGCGTCCATGTTCCGATATCTTTCCCATAAACTCCTTATAATATATTATTTAATCATTTCTTATAATGTATCATAAAAAACTTTCTCTCCATTTACTTAAACAAACACTGGGTAGGTACATTAAATTTTTTACTGTACATTAAACCTGTACAAAATATTTTAACAACTTATCACTCGAACCGATTGCCATTTTATCTATTTCCATCACTATATATTTAATAAACGTGACATTATTTTTTTTTACTTTTATCCATTTATTACGTTTAAGTATTTATTAATAACAAGACACGTATACAAATATTTATATTGTTTTATTTTTTTTGTATACAGCTAAATTGACGATAAATAATTATTACTATTCTAAATATAAGCACTTTAAGATTATGAGTAGGTAGGTATATAATAAATGTAAACAATATAAACTCTTAATAGTAAAATTCAAAATAATTTTTAGTTTAATGTTTTGGACTCTTGTTAGGTAGCTGTTACATTACGTGATCAAATAAAAAAAGTGGCTTGGCGCGGCGCGTTGGCTGCTATCAGTCAAGCAATGTCACTGAGAGTAAGTAACGTCCGCTGCTACTAGTTCCTGGATGGGTGACCACCCGGGTTCGTACTTTCGTAGTAGCAAAAACCTTGCCACACATTCACGTGTTGCTTACCTAACGACGTAATAATCCCTAATATAGCTAATGGCCATAGTTACTGGGGTCAAGTTCAAAAAAAATAAAAATTAAAAATATAGAAATGTACCTACATAAATGTTATTATTTAATAATTATAATAGTAACATCTGTAAGTATGGTACCTATATAGTATTAAGAATTATTGTTTATAGTTAGGTTAGGTTAGGTTAGGTTAGGTTATATACATAGGTTTACATAGTCAGGTTATATGTTATATACATATATTTAAGCATTGTAAATCTCCACTAGGCAAAAGATAAGTCCTAGTATCATTGCATTTGTCACTTTATTTGTCTATTACAACATGTTATGCCACTTAGAGTACCGTTTCAGAGCAGACACTATAATTATTATAAGCCAAACTTCATGGACTAAGAACTTGATAAATTGCGAAGAGGATGTAGGCGGACAACGGCTATAATAGGTATAGTAGTGGACCAACATTTTGCGGGATATCCCTGTACTACTCCACTCCGAATCTACACGTCTAAACTTTAATTAGGTAAGTACATACAACTAATTAACTATCAGCTTGTTCGAAATTCGATTATTATATAAATCGAAATTCCCAGAATAATATTGCGATTTTGAATAAGAAATAAAAAATGTACCGATAAATCTCAGTTAAAAGTAGAATTTTTTTCAAAAATATTATTTTTTAATGACTTAAAATAATGTAAAAAAAAATACTTCCAAAAATGTTAGTACTTTTTGATAAACGGAGTGTTTTCCTTTAAAAGAATCACCTTGAATATAATATATATTATTATATTACCGCGTTGCACATAACAAGACAATCAGTTGCAGACGGCTAAAGTAGGTAGCACGTGTTTATACCGATGACATTGATTTATTATATTATAAACGGACGTTTACTATCAGTACGACTACTACAACTATGGTATACGACTGATATTACTCTCTTGTACTCCCTCTGAGTTCTCACCACGTGCTCAGTATGTTTGAGTATTAGATATATGTATATTATATTTTCATCTTTCCCCTAACTGCGTGTGATACACGCCGTCTTCATATGTAGGAGTGTGGTATGCTTGACCCCACTCACGGTCATAACCACGTCCACGCACACGCACACATTACGGCCCCCTTGTGTGGATCTGGCTGTCAAAAGTCGATGGAGTGATGGTGAAAACGATGGTCCGTGATAAATCTATAAATACGTATAGGTACGTATAGGTACGTATAGGTACCTACGTAACAAAACAACAAAACGGTAGCCGGTGGCCGAGGGGACTTGCCGTATTTAAACCGGGTGATTCATCATTGGGAACGTTTACGAAACTTTTTAGCGAGTTCGTGATGTCAGACCGTTAACTGTGGTCGGAGAGGGAGGGGGAAAGGGCCGAGAATTATCATTATGAAATACGTTTTGACGAGTCTCGGACTTTGAGTATGTGTGTGTGCGCAAGAGAGAGAAAGAGAGAGAGAGAGAGAGATCGTTTGTTTGCGCGTGTGTGAGAGCCTCGTACTACCCATCATGCATTTATATAATATACGTGACTATAATATAAGTGTTTATTTAATAGGTATCCGTATTTAATTTTTTAATTCAACTACTTTTATACTGTGTATAGTTATTTTCATCTCCTATTTTAGTCTTTTCGCTTATATGTATATCACAGTTCAATGGTCAAAATCGTTCGGTAAAAGAAACCAAAGACGGACGAGTTACCGCAATAAATTGCAAGTCTACTGCTAATATTATACTACTGTAGTAAATCGTATGTTTAAATATAGAAGAACATCTGTTTATTACTTTTAAAGTTTACGTATTATTTTAATATCACAAACAATGAGACAAACGTATCAATAGGGGACGGAGTGGCCGAGCGGACTAAGGCGTCGGCTGCGACGCAGTCGACCCGAGTTCGATTCCTAGGCCATGGGCGGCATTTTTCTTCGGACAAGTCACGGTGTCCGGAGAACAAGTGTCGCCATCCCCCACCCGGGCATGGCAGATACCTACGGGTGCCCAATCAAAAATTCTGCCATACGTGTTCCTCCCCCTACCGACTTAATAACCTACAGTAAAAAACCAAAAATAGCTAATGGCCTCAGCTGCCGGACTCAAGATCAATAAAAAAAAAAAAAAAACGTATCAATAAACAACTCAACAATTTTATACATAATATGCAGTACAAGCGATGTTTTCTTCAATAGTTTTACTCATCTACTTCTATCCATAATATGTCCATTGTCCATTCAACACATGTGCCTAGAAATAATGATAAAATATGACTTCTGGGAAAAATGTTAAAGCACTTTGACAATAATTTTATACTATAATATGGAGAATTAAAAATTGATAAATATTTTAAATGTTAGTACGTACAGCAGTATTGTTACCACTTATCATAGACTCAATGCAATTTGTTTTAACAATAGTACATAAGTGCGGTGTTACATAGTACTAGTAGTAAACTAAAACAGAGTCATTAAAAATCTTAAAATTAAAATGTAGGGCCAAAAATATTTATCTGGGCGTCAATTCAAAGCGACAAACTTGGTGTCTATTACTCTGAAACTTTAGAGTTAGAAATCATAGACTTACGTAAGTACCTCGCGAGGTCCTGATAATGTACTGCTCGCATATTAGTATATTACAAGTGAGTCTCGTTCCGGGCCGAGATGGCTATAATATAATATTATAATCGAATGTGTCCTGACTGACTCACTGACTGAACAACGCGTAGTCTAAAACTCTAAACAATGATAGATTGAAGCTTGACATTTTCACGGTAGCTTCGTACCACCATGTTAGCGCGCACTAAGAAAGCATTTTAAAGTAGTGCACAACTACACAAGTATCTATTTTGAGATTCAAGATGGCCGATGAACATTTTTAAGTTTTGAATACCGTTACACCAAATATTAAATATAACTAATTGAACAAAGTTTGAATCATATAGAGTTGGAATTTTTAACGAGCAAAGAAGTGCACGGGATCAACTACCTAGTTTAAAATAAAATAATAATAAAATGACTTGTAAAAGTAAGTAACACACAAATAATATCTAATAAGTAATAAACAAATAAAACTACTTAAATAAGTTTAAAAAGTAAATAAAAGTTGGTCTTATCCAACATGGAGCCTACTTAATATATAGCTTTGCCTATTATAAATCGATTGAAGAATGCTATTTTTTTATCCGACTATGAAATTTGATGAGAAAATTATCATTTATATTTTTGTGGTTTATGCTTCTACGTACCAAATCAACCAATTCCGCGTACTAAAATGTTGTAACATTTACACATTTTCACAATGAAGTAACTCTCAGTACAGTAAACTGAGTAATCCAATAAATAATTGATTGACCTACGAGCACTGCAACTTAATAATATGATGACTATGAAAATCGTACACCGACATTTTATCAAATAATATGCAATTCTACAATACAGCAACAGCGTATAATTGCAGTAGAAACGTGATTTTATTCCAACGTTTGAACGTCATAATTTTCAATGAAACTATAATTTAGTTATATATTGTATACTTGGTAATTACTTGTTGTTATAATTAGTGTAATATTTTATATTTATAGTTAATATACAATAATAAATATGTTACAAATAAAACGTGTAAGATGTAAGTCAATAAACTGGTATCATAAATTATTTGAATGGTAATTAATTCATCTTACTTCTAAGAAGACGTGCTTGTATTTAAATTTATATACTTAACTGTTTTAAAAAATTAAAACTTTTAAGATGTATAATATATTTTTTAAGGTTTTAGGTCACTTTGTACGGCCAAGCATCAAAAGTGCGAAAATCGGACAGTTTGTACGGTCAAGTAAAAAGGGGCATAGCTGTTTTCGACCAAAAACGTACCCTTCCCTTTTCGGCCGATTCACTTTTCGACCAAAACAAAAAGTTTTGTAATATGATATGTAAAATAAATAAAATAATTGGTATATAATTTTTGTAAAATTGTGGCAATTATAATTTTAAAAATTATTTAAAGTATAAGTTACATAAAATGTTGTTAAATAAAATATTGTAAAATAAAATATAAGAATACCTATATATTATTAACATTAGTTTTGTGTTAATATGTCACACTGTGCATAATATTTTATAAAAATGATAACATAATAATATACAATTTTTGTCAATAATTATTAAGTCTAAAAGTAATGTGTATAATATAATACTAAGAAAGATAGTGACTCTCTACAATACGTATAACGATCAGTCTTGCAGGTACATACTACATATTATACTGATATAACTATATATTATGGTAGAAACAATCACAGTCGACGATCACCGATCGTATATAATAAATCGTAATAATCGTAATAAAAAAAAATGTTAATATATGGGTATTCTATTTTACAAAAATTATATATCAATTATTTATTCTACATATCATATTACAAAACTTTTTGTTTTGGTCGAAAAGTGAATCGGCCGAAAAGGGAAGGGTACGTTTTTGGTCGAAAACGGTCTCGCCCGTAAAAAGGTACATTGCAGAACGCGGACACATTGTACGGTCGAGTGAAAATGTTCATTTTAATTTTTAGAACGTGGAAACTTTGTACTATTATATACATAAGGTATATCGTATAATGTATATATTATAAATATAAGTTATGGGGACGAGGTGGCCGAGTGGTCTAACGCGACGGATTCGGCACAGCCGGTCCGAGTTCGATCCTCGACCACTGGGCGGCATTTTTCTCCGTGCAAGTCACGGTGTCCGGAGAACAAGTGCCGCCATCCCCTCACCCCGGGGCACGGCAGAAACCTACGGGTGCCCCATTAGAAATTCTGCCAAACACAACACACACGTGTACCAACCTACCCAATATAAAACCTACCAAACCTACCCAATATAAAACCTACAGTGCCCTCCCCACACCCAATGGCCTATGTTGCCGCGGGTTACCCAATAAAAAAAAAAAAAAAAATATAAGTTATATACTTAATATAAGTAGTATAATGTATAATATACATTTTTAAAATAGAAAATTTAAAAATAATAACTAAATTGTTATGCATTTATTATACTCTAATTTGTTATAATTATTAATAATAATCAAACAATCAATAATATGACTATAAATCTTAATTGTATTATATTATCAAAAGTTATGTTTAAGTAAATTAAAAATGTGTACAGTATAAATATGTCAAAATGACAAATATAATATAATATTGAAAAATCTTTAAAAACTACATGTAGAATATATGGAATTTAAAAATTCAAAATTTGTTATTACCTTATTTTGATGCTGGTTACATAAATTTAATAGTTTGTTATTGTCAGCAGTATAGGATTTTTGTCTTTTATATGAAGTCTATTACCACATTCATCTAATTGTATTGCCCACAAAACTGTCCAAAAACTCGGATTAGTTGTTCCTACTAATTTATTGAACGAACTATTCCACCCTTCACTAAAATTATTAGTTCGATGAGAATTAGACATTGTTTGATATCTTACATTCCAAATATGAGGAGTGTACCGTGCGTTATTGTTATTACCACTAATATAAGTTCTATCCAAGCATGAAATAAGAGGTAGTAACTCTCAAGAAAATGTTGTATACATACAACTAATTTCGACCAAAATGTTATCATTTTACATTTTTTGGAAATCCGTAAATTTTCTTTAAATAATTTTGCTAATCTTAGTTGTTGAATTTGTCGCCATTATACAGACTGGCATAAATGAAAAAAGCGACCTTGAATCTGGACTCCATTAAAAACTCGATTTATTATGTTTATTACGCCTAACTCAAAATCTATAATGATTCGCTCAGGCTTAAGGGGAGTTGCGTTTCGAACTGATGCTATAACTAAATTTAATAACATCTCATGATATGTATTTTCCAATTTATCTGGAAGAAAAGCATAAACACACGTCCTAACTATTCCTTCGAGTTCTGCTCGTATAATGTATAATTGAGCAAATATACTGAAACATTTAAATGTGCCATCCATGAACCACATATTTGATGAAGATAAAAATGAAAGACCTCCATTTGTAGAGAAAATTAAAATTCTATGTTCATTCCCATTGTCATAAATTAAAAAATCAGTTGACTCGCCACCCGTTGTAGTTTTCCACTTATTTGGTAATGAAGAAATAAGATTTTTGGGCTCATCAGGAATATATTTACGTTGTGCACGTCTTATACTTCGCCGTAAAGCATCAGAATTCCCCAATTTTGAACAAACTTCATCTATAAACAAACATAATTTTTAAAATATTTTACTGTAAAATAAATAATTTTATTATTTGCTTACTATTATATGCATGTGCGACTGATAAAATAATTTGATTTGTACTTTCTTTGTTATTAATTGCGCATTGCTTCATTTCAGTTTTCGCGTTGTTAACGGCACAGAATGTTGTGTCATCCAATGCTTTTAGGTCGTGTTTATGTGATACAAACTTAGTAAATACGGTGTACTAATAAATATATATATATATATATATTTAAGTTAAGTTCATATTTTTAATATGTCGTTCACAATATTATTATGGACAATTAGTCTTTTATATTGTGTATGTTGTATATTTGTATACTGTTGAAAAAAAAATAATATTTTTGTATAACAATAACAAGATACCTATACCTACTATAGTTAAAATATACACAATTAGGAAATAACAATAACATATTTATACATTAGGTACTCCCTGGTTCTCTAAGATTTGTTGAAATTTTTCCTACACATGTGGTGATTCAACATTTCCAACGTATATCATTCAAATTTTTCCTTAATATTATGTACTCAAAACTATCTTTAATGAATTTTGGTCTAAATGTATTTGAATTTGTTGTTGCCATCGTGACGATGTGACGGTCGTCGTCTTAGTGAAATGCATTTCAACGATAAACGCTAATGATAACTGTTTGATTAACTTAGATATCGCGATTGGGAAATATATATAATAATAAATTTGTATCGATGGATTCCCATGATTTCCCAGATTTACCAAATAATATAATACATAACATTTTTAATAAAATTTGTCATGACAATATACTTTACTACTTTTATATACTTACTACTTAGGTATACCACTTATATTTACAATATACACCTTATGTATATAATAGTACAAAGTACCCGCATTCTGTAATCTAAAGTTTTACCGGACCATACAAAGTGTCCGCGTTCTGCAATCTACCTTTTTACCCGACAATACAAAGTGTCCGCGTTATGCAATTTAAACAATGGACCGTACAAAGTGACCGTTTACCATTTTTTAATCCATTAGTTTGATGATTCAGGTTTAGGATGTTTATGACTATAAAACCTATAATATACGAGTGCAAATATGCCCAAAAATATCATAGCCTTTAATATAATGCCCTTAGACCATTCAAATATTACATAACAAAATTAGATAAAAATTACATTATTCAATATTCATTCAAAATAAACTAAATGTTTAATAGATTATAAATAGAGCAAGTTTTATATTCATGCGTTCATGTTAGTATAACACCAACAATTATAGGTACCTACCTACATATGGATAATATAATTATATCTGTAAAAGTGTATTGTATGACAGGTGGGTGTGACGTTAGCAAGCACCAATTATAATTGGTACGTGGTGAATCTAATAAAAATAAAATGTTAAAATTTGTGGAAGTCGGGAGACTGGTTCTTCTACCACGGTGACACGACAAGACCCCTGCTCACGCTGCTATTTCTGCTCGCCTATTTATAACCAAAAACAACGATGTGATATACCCACACTTCACCTATTAATTGATCAACGGTATACGACCCTCCATAAATGTTCTTCTAAACAGTTAATAAAAATGTGCTCAAACAGTGCTGATTTTAGATCGATTCCTATTTATCTAGCCTATCTAAATATCTAAAATATACGCCACTTAAATGTGTTTGGAAAATTAGCTGGACTACTTCATAGACAATTCCTATATGTGCCACTAAATTAGGTGGGTATAATCTATAGGGGTTTTTTTTAAAGACATTTTAAACATATTTTTTCATATTTGTTTTAGTTTTTAAATTAATAACAGTTTATTGCTGATAACTCGTTATAAATCATGCCACATGTTTCAGAGTGTTTACACTTTTCCCACTTCATTCATCGTAGTACGTGGAACAGGCTGATAATGCAGTTTTTCTTTAAATCATTTATAATTTGAAATATATGGCAAATAATAGCATTCGTTAATGATTCTGAGCGCTACTGGATCGAATCTATATTATGGTACTGAAAAGATCATTTATAAATTGAGTTGTAATAAATGATGCAATAAACCAATAAGCAATAATTTAAGTGTTGGATACTAAAGAAACTCAGAACCATAAAGAAGAAATGTATAGACAAACATACTACGCTGTTTAGTACTTAACTGTAATATAGTAAATAGGTACTATATTATATAGTACATATTGGTATATTAATATGTACACAATTTGGTAACAAATTTTATTTTACTTTTTTATAACACTATGTATTCTATATTTTAATCGAATACGCTCTTATGATAATATTTATGGCACAATAAGTTATTGTTGAATGCAACGCAATAAAAAAAAAAGTATAAAGTTCAAACCATTTTGAACGTAATATATGTAAAAGCATTATTTAAGACTGAATACAGAGCATTGCAATACATTTGTTTTGTTAAATAAATGTTGGTTTCGTTCGTATTGAATATTTTAAATAACAATTATAGTCATTACAACATTTATATTTTATCACACTTGGTTTTATAACTTGGTGTTAATTATGTATCAAATTTGACTATAATAAGTAATAACTTACATTCGTGTTAGATTTAAATACCAGTATTGAGGATATACGAGAATATAATATTATAAATTATAGTATAGGTATTTAGTTAACATTATAGTCCTTAACTAATATAATTTATAAAAAATACAATTGTAACGTTTAAAACTATTTTTTTTTTTTAACTTAATTAATTGTTATTATTTTAGTTCCTTGTGAACAATCTATACTAGTAATAATTAATAGTAATAGCATATAATATATTAGATACTTAATAGTTAATTTAATAGTACAGTATTGATAAACGTCAATTTTTCTAACATACTTTACAGATTAGGTATTATTACTTAAAATGTTATCATTTAAATTAAATTAAAAAAAAGGTGGGTAAGTGGATGTCACTCTGCTGTATAGTAGGTTACAAGTGAGTCACTGTAATGGATGGTGTTAAATTTGAATTCAATGATATAATATCATTGTATAAGAAAAACGATTCTGAGCGAAAACGGTCAGTCAGCCTATGATATTACCAAGTATATTTGATGATATTATTGTGAATAAAGTAATTTATATATAACCTATTTACGTGGAGCCTTGTTTTCAATTTTAAATCCTTAGCTATAAAAGTTGAACATTTTATACATTTTTAACTACAAAATAATTACTAAATTTTAAATGTGATAAATTTTGTCAAAATTTGAACTTTTAATGCTTGTAAAAAAAATCGTGCCTATGTATTTTTAATATTTTTTAACTGCTATTGTAACAATATATCAGGAGCCTCGCATAAAATTTTCACGCTTTTCTACCCAACAAATACAATTTTATTGATATTTATAGAAAAAAAAACTAAAAAAAAAAGTGGATAAGTGGATGTCGCTCTGCTGTACAGTAGGTTACAAGTGGGTCACTGTAATGGATGGTGTTAAATTTGAATTCAATGATATAATATCATTGTATAAGAAAAACGATCTGAGCAAAAACGGTCAGTCAGCCTATAATAGGAGCCTATGAAATAAGTATATTTGATGATATTATTGTGAATAAAGTAATTTATATATAACCTATTTATGTGGAGCCTTGTTTTAAATTTTCAATCCTCAGCCATAAAAGTTAAACATTTTATACTTTTTTAACTACAAAATAATTAATAAATTATAAATTTGATAAATGTTGTTAAAATTTGAACTTTTAATGTTTATAAAAAAAAATTGTGCCTATGTATTTTTAATATTTTTCAACTGCTATTAGTTCAATATATCAGGAGCCTTATATTAAATTTTCACGCTTTTTTTACCCAACAAATAAAATTTTATTGATATTTATAGAAAAAAAAACTAAAAAAATTGAAAACTGACAATGTCCGTAAACAGCTCAAAAAGAGTCAAAATATTTTCAAAATGTTATGGTGTATAGGAAATGCAACTATAAACATTCAGTCAAAATTTCATGTCCCAGAGTTACACCAAAAACAAAAATCGATTTTCTCAAAAACAGATTTTGCGTAAAAATTCTCGTTTTTCCTTAATTTTTCTTTTTTTTTTTTACGTCGCTTTTGAAAACTACTGGGAAATTTTTACTTTTGACCCCCAAAAGTACCAACTAGATTCACTTTCCTATCAGAAAAGTTACTGTTGAAGAAAATCCAAGTATTTTTACTGTCCTAAAAGGTGATGACAGACACAAAAAAAAAAAAAATAAAAAAAAAACACACATCATTGTAAAATCAATACATTCATCGCTTCGCTCAGAATCTAAAATATATTCAGTGCATACCTATTTAATATTTTAAAGTTATAAATGAAAAACTGCTTGCATGTATTGTGTTTTTTTAAGGCTATCAAAAATAGCCAATGCTCAAGCCCCCCTCTAAAATTTAAAGGTCCAGTTACGCCTTTGCTATTGTGCTATTATTACTTATTAGTATATATTATACGGTAATATATACATTATACGTATTACCGTGTGAACGAAAGCCAACAAATATTTAATGCGGTTATGTGTTTATGACTCCGAAGAGGTCAAATATAAACTATTCTGAGCCGGGATTTCTAACATTACTTCAGATTTTTAGATTATTTTAGAAGTTAGAAACTATTGAGAAAATCAAAAAATTAATAACAAGTATTTTTAGACAATTTTTTCAGTTCATAACCGTGCTATTTGAGCACTCCTACTAAAGTGTTAAATAAAGATGAAAATATGAACATCATTGTAAAATCAAACCACTAGGTATTTGCTTCACTAAGAGTCTAAAATGATATATTAAAACAAACAATAAAGAGAAGGTTTATAATAAAACTTCTAAGTCATTGTGAAAGGTATAGTTTTAAAAATATCAATAATTGATGGCTAATAAATATTTAGATAGGATATAGGAAAAATATAGATTAAGGTTATTATTATCCATGGTTAATTTTTAATGTACAGTTACGAATGAAAATCATTTAAATTTTGAGAAGTAAGCAAGTAATAAATTTGTCTCACGATAAGTATTGTATATTTTATTTTAGAAAATACAGTTTTTATTAAAATGTAGTACTTTAAAACTTTCATGACGTGGTATATACAATTGTTGTCTGAAAATTATACTTCAATTTCATAAAGTAGGTAGTACGCTTTTATTACTTTGCAAGAAAGTTACAAACAACAGTAAAATTGGTTTTATTTCCAACATTTATAAATGTGTGGGGATGACAATCATCACTATTAAACCTATTATATCAGCATATTTTTAAGAAAAAATTTGAAGTTATCTATTTTATATTCGTGTATAATATACTGGTTTAAAATTACACCTATTATATTTTATTTTTAATAAACATTTTTGCAATAATGTAATTGACTAGATTATAGTCTTATAGAATTTTACTTGATAAAATACAATATAATATAATTTAACATTAATATATTTCTACAGTAATCCGGTACCTAAAGTAATCTATTTAGCAATTATTATTATTAAACACCATTACATTTTTAACGCATAAATGGTAAATCGAATGAGATAAATACATAATATGTTATTTATTTAGGTCATTTCTTCCGGTAAAAAAATAATTTATATTAATATATAATCATAATTTATAATAATATATTAGATATGTATGCACCAATTTTATTATTTATTTATATATTTCATCCAAATAGGTTACAATTACTTAAGCACTTAATTACAATAAACTACATAAATAATAGCTGATATGTATACCAACTGAGCTATAAGCTTGTATTATGCATCATATCGTATGACCAATAACTAACGTTCCTAACCCATAGCATAATTAGATAATCAGCACACGAGTTGCGTCCCGTAAAAAAGGTATACACGAATTTGCGTCCCAAAAAATCGAGAACGTAATTCTGTATTTTAATCAAGGGTTCTTAAACAACTAACAAAAATAAATAAACAGTAATAATTATAGTAGTTGTTCACTTCGAGCTCGATATAAATTATTTTTTATATAGCGAATATCTGTAGTTGTTAATGTACTTTTAACACTGATATCAATACTTTCTTTTAAATGTCGATGCATTAGTTTAGCTGGTCTTTCATACAACTCTTGTGTACCTTTTTGCTTAAGAGAATTACTTACAATTTGTCGATTTATAACTCCTTCAGATAAGGTGCCCCGTAGATAATCTTGCCCCCTATAGTCGATCAAAATAATATTACAAATAACCTAAGATCATGAAATGCATAATGTATATCATGTATACGTACAAATATTATTATGACGATTAACACAGTTTTATGTTTTACGGAGATATGTTGACTATCTAACTAACAATACATCAATTAATATAATAGGTTTATTGAAATAAAAAAAAAAAAAGCACAGCTTATATTAATGCATTCTTGCGAATAAATAAATAATCAGATAGGATTAGTTACGGATATGGGTAAAATGTATTAAAAACAATCGTGTCCACTGTTCATGTCACTGTAGTTTAACATCGATGGCGATGTCATTGGCCTTTTGCAGGTGAGTTTTATAATATACACATAGATAATATTATAGTCTATACGTATTGTATATTCCTATATTCCTAGGAGGTTCAACGATTCGTATCTAGTTAACCTGCAGCAGTGCAGCTGTTATATAAGATGTACAGTCATTGGAGAGAAAATAATAATACGATGCGCATTTTGTGTTTAATCGCGGCAGCAAGAGAAAAACTACTGCGTTCGGCGCATATAATAATATTATGTATTATGTACAGCATACCTGTACACACTAACAATGTCTAACATTATAAAGGATGTTGTTTCGTCGTGTGCATCCTCGTCCCCGCATGCCCATCTACTAAGGATGTATTACAGTTAAGTCCCATAATCGACCCATAAGTATACACTTAATTTGGTAAGAAAAATAGGTAAGTACCCCAATTGTTAAGTCCGAAAAAAAATTTAAAAGAAAAATATTTTCCTTTCCTTTTTACCTCGAACTTAGGACTGTCAGTACATAATATTGTGACTTATGTCCGTTATATAAATAAATAAATAACATGTCAAATAATACATTATTGTAAAATTCTTAGTGTTAAATACTGAAAAATTAAAAATATAATACTATTAATTACTAATTATGTAGGTTAGGTTAGGTTAGGTCCTGACGTCCTACATGCATTTATTTTATTGCAATTTAATTTTTCTTATTCGTTATTATTGTCAAATATCGCTACAGAGTAGTTGAGTACCGAAGATCGATTATTATACTACTGATTTATATTTGTATTTCATCTCATATGCTGCACTGTATTTATTTCATAATGTTAGTAATGCGTTACTTAGGTAAGATAACAATAAGAACATCCAATATCAACTATCTGATGTATACTTTTATCGGACTCAATTGAGCCACTACCTACTATAATTTTTATAAATCTGGAACTTCATTGAATTACTCCCCCTACTAAAATACCCTTTTATTTAATATTAGGTACACAATTTAATCATTTTACTTAAAATATTTACGTAAATAGTATAGGTTAGGTACCTATAGGCTATAATATATCTATAAATATTACAATCTCTAACATTCAAAGTACACGAAAACAACTATTACCAGGCTGTTTTATTATTATTATTTAGAATGAAGCAAAACAAAAATATGTCATATTAATTATATTATCAACAGTCATGACTCTCTTATACAGTTTTAATGAATGTCCAAAATTGTGGTTCAAAAATATTTACAAGAAAAAATCAAATCACGAATATGAGAACGTCTTGTATATACAATATATTCGTGACACTACTGACACTATTTGTCAAAGTGATGACAAGAATTGGAATTATCGCGATTTTTATTACTATAATAATCAGTGGCATAGCGAAGGTGAGTGTGTGTTGTAACTTGTAGGTGAGTATGTGAGTAACACCTCCCTCCATAAGTTTATAATAAAATTGTAAAAAATATTATATTCTATTACGATATAGCAAACTTTTATAATAAATTATTCATTTTCACAATATAAATATTAGTATACAATTAGTGACATTGTAATGTAGCTATAGTAGGTACATTTTATTTTTTTTATTAATTTTGTTATTTTCATAACTTGTAAAATTCTTTGCTACACTTCTGATAATAATCTAGCATCCCTAAATAAAATTATAACAAAGTATATCGATATCGTGAGCCGTGACTTACTGTACTTTGTTTATGAAGGTACCAACTATAATGGCCAACTATAATGGTATGTTGGATTATTTTTCTATACGTTTTTCGATCCGACACCATCAGCCATTCGTTTTTACGTCATAAATAAAATATAGTCGGGATATTCTAGATCGTGTAACGTCACATAATCTTTAAACACGCGTGTAATAATATTGTGCATACAACGTCATTATATTAATAAATTACTTATTGGTTAATTATTATAACCTATACCGAGTCGTACTATTCCGGAAATCGATTAAACGGTGTGTTATAAGGCACACACGTGCAAATTTAAACGGAATTTGTATGTGTATACTATACTAAACTACAGCTGAGTAGGTACAAGTTGTCGGCATAATATATAATGTTATAATATTATGTTAATACAACGCCGTAGGTGATCGACATAATACTATTACATACGATTATTATAGATAATTTACAAACTAAAAAAAATCTATATATGTATATACTATATAGGTATATAATATGATATTATACAATAGTATATTCTAACCATAACGTTATTATTGTGTATAGCAGACTGTCTTCCGTTTAATGCATTTTGTAAACGTGCCGAGTGGGCGTTTCGTTACCTACTCAAATATAATATAGGCACCAGCACCTAGCAAATTCAGAATATTATAAGAACCGCTGCTCATTACGCAATCTACGCATAGCACACATACACACATATCATATATTGTACTACGTGTGCATGACATTATATTATGGGGTTTAACGAATAACGTGATCACGTCAAGTTGTTTTAATTATTATTGTTTAGCATACCAATAATTTGATGATCTCTTTAAGTGTAATATATTCTCACGCCATTGTTACGTATACCTATTTATTAAAATTCTGATTGTATAAGAATCAACGCGAAATACCCTGCAGTTTTCAACACACTTAGATTTGTTACAAGTCATAACTTATGATATTTAAAGGCTATCCTGTAGCGGTATAAACCTTTTTTTTTTAATTAAATTTTTACTGGGAACTTTTAAGTTCCTGAATTTTTTTTTATACCGATGTATTTTAAACCACATTTAAATGAATATAATTTTAGAGTTATTCTAATGTATATTGTACTGAAGAAAGGTAAGTCTTTAATTAGGTAGTCTATTGAATATTTGAATACTATATTATAAAGTGTGCATCAAACAATTAAAAAACAAAACTAAATTTGGTTAAGCTTTATTGATATTACTACCTATAGTGCAAATGGTTTTAAAGTTGATAATATTATTAATGTCAATCCGGCATTGTGGCATCCATACATACTAAACGTTAAAAAAATATATCTGCCTAACGATTTGCAGAAAAAAATGGAGTTTTCTAGAAACAAACTTTTTCGGGACAGTCCTCAAATAATTGCGTATAATAAAACGTAAGCGTCAAAATCGAGACGGACGTGCGATGCGAAATCACCAGTAAATCAGTACACGTAGCAATTTTGATGTAATGTCATGTAATTTCCTGTTACAATTTTTTACATTTGCGGATCGCAGCTCTCGCGAAGGCCGGCCGGACGGTCCGTGGACTGAAGATGACGCTCTTGAAGGTCGTCACCGGGAAACACTAATAATAATATTATTACTACAATAACGACTGCAGCAGGTACCACACGGGCACGATGGTATCTGAATACGTATATGGCTATATACACATATCTTACATATATAATATAGAGACGGGAAATAATATATTACGATGGTAATAATATATCATATTTTCACTCCGTTTCGCCCACGACGAGCACGGGTCACCGGTCGGGGTCACTGGCGTCGCCACTGTTATGTATTACGATATTATTATTAAATGTACAGGTAGAACTGGTGTATACGCGCGCATATACACATTATTTTATTCCGTCGCGGAGAAAGGTGTGTGTGACGGTCGTGATGGGCGAAAGTGCTGCTCGGATGAAATTTCGTGTTGTTTCGTATTTAATTTGATTTCTGGTATTTTGTTGTTTTATCATTATCGGACACCCGAACGCGCGATTATAATAATAATATGCGACGGGTCGCCGCGCGCGATCGCCACATCATCGTTACGGGGCGAACGCAACTATTATTATTATTATTATTATTATTTCTTCTTCGCGTTTTCCATTGCGCGAATCGCCGCCACGGTCCGGCCACCTCCGCCGCACAGTTATTAAAACAAAAATAATACATAATTCGCGAGCACTATAGGCGAAAGTCTCCGCGGGTTGGATCGGCCGCGGCTCGGAATTCGAAGGATTCGTCTTCCGGCCTATCTAACCGGCAGTGCTATTACAACTTACAGTTAGGTACATTGTAATATACATATACAATAGTGCTGCTGCTGTAGTCACATATATATATATTATTTTATACAACTGTGAAAAGGTAGCGAAAGAAAATATGCAAATTACGATACAGATAGCCAACCGCTATTGCAGCTATTTGCGTTCTAAAAACAATATGCGTTGGCGTTTCTTATAGTATATACAGATACCTGTTGCTTACAGCTGGCACCTAATTACATCGGTGTTTCCAATATCGTTGTGTCTTGTGGCGCTGGAAACGTACAACAACCATAATATTATAAGCGTACCTATACATGACGGAAACGAGAAAAATAAGAAAAGAATTATAAAAAAATTGAATTGTATATTTTGTATTAATATAAATCATGACAACAATATTATGTGTTCTATAATATAAGTCAGCTAGTAAAATTACGATAGCGTATTATATACGCATTTTGAAAATTGAGCTTGAGACTAATAAAAAATAATAAAAAAATATAATAAAAAATCGCGATTTTCGTTAAAAAAAATAAACAAAATATAAAACACAAATAAAATAGTTTACATGGACATTATAAAATATGTTACAATTGCATTTGTTGGAGGGATGAGGAGCGGGATGGGGTCTAAGGGTGTAGTATTAAGGAGGGGTGGGGGATGGGATTTTTGGGGGATAATTGTGTGTGGAGGGTGGCCACGCTTCTCGAAATGTTCACCGACCGTGGAAAAGTAACAATCAACGGTTTTCCGCGGCCACCGGCGCGAAGCGTGTGCGCAAGGATGACAATTGTATAAAATCACGTTTGAATCGAACACCCTAGTAAGATCCGCTGGAGCTCGGGGCACCGTAACCGGATGATGGGCTGGCGCTCGGGGATCCATAGCTGGACGATGGGCTGGCAGCACTTGGGGATCCGTAGCTTGCTGACGGGCTAGCGTAGCTGGAACCGGGTCCGCTGGAGGATATGGATGAGCCACCGGAGTGTCCGATTGAGTCACCGCTGAAGCCACCCGACGATGTGGGTCCGCTGAAGCTGGAGCCGCCAGAGCTGGCTGCGTAACCGCCGGCTTCCTTTTGGGTCTTGTACTTGATGAAGTATACTTCTGGTTTGGATGGTGCGGTCGGTGCCACTGTCGGGATGGAGATTTGTGGTTGGTCTTCGGGTTTCTTGACCAGAACGTAAATCAGGGTCTTCTCGGAGTCTTGTTGCACTTGTGGTATGATCGGGGCGGTTGGGGTCGGTGGGGTTGGGGCCTTGATGAAGATGATTTTGTAGTGTTTCTGGGGTGGGGCAACCTGGTGGACTTGTTGTGGGGCAACATATTCTTGCTCTGGGGGTGGAACGTGCACGTAGATGTGTTTCTGTACAACTGGGGCGGCCGGGGCGTAGTTGTAGCCCGAGGATCCACCTGAGTAGCCTGAGCTTCCACCACCACTGGAGTATCCGGAGCTGATCGGACCGCTGGAGTATCCGGATCCACCACCGCTGGAGTATCCACCGGAACCGCCGCCGCTGGAGTATCCACCGGAACTACCACCGCTGGAGTATCCACCGGAACCGCCGCCGCTGGAGTATCCACCGGAGCTGATCGGGCCGGCGTAACTGGAGCTACCACTGGCGTATCCACCGCCACCGCCGCTCGAGTAACCACCGCCACCACCACCGCCCAAAAAGCTCAGGCCGGTGCTCCCGGACGAGTAACCACCTGACGAGGACGGTGCGCTGTAAGAGTATCCAGCTTCGGGTCTTGCCAGTGCTAATGTCGCAAGCGACGCCAACACCTGTAATAACACATAATAATTGTCAGTTTCATACCTTTGTGAGTAAATAACAATTTGCTAGTATCGAATAGAATTCAACTGATAAGAGTCAAATTCGATACTTTACATTGTAAAAACACGAACGGACTAAGTTTTCCGGTAAAAACACTATTATAATAATACTGTCGGAGTGATATTTGGTTTTTGAGAAACGTTAGTGTTTTTATTTTTATAAAATTATGATTTATTTGATAGAAAAATTACTAAGTATAAAAATAGTAAGTTAAATTTTTTATCCTTGAAATAAAATGTCTTATAATGTTTTCAACGATGGAAAAAAATCTAAGTTTTTTATTTTAAAATAAACTCTAAAGAATTGAACGTCTGTAAATATATGAAGTATTGTAGGTACTCACTACAAAGCGTGTTTTCATCATGCTGGATATTTTGATCACAAACTAAACACAAATGCACCACTAGAATAAACTGATAGTTGTTCACTCACGGTAGAACGGCTGACTGATGATGAGCTAAAGTTAACGACGCTTCTTATACACCTGGGAAACGGACAACTTGGATGCGGGCAAAACATTCACTTTTTGTAATTCGTTTAGTAACATCAACTATCACTCTCCTTCTCAATATTTCTTTCTTTCGTTCACCTTGTGATAGTGCGCTTCTTTGACCCTGCCGGCCGGCCACCGTTCTACAATAATAGATAGGTAACTACATTTAATGAAATACCGCGAGAGTAAAAAAAAAACCAATCAAACTGCAAACATTTAAAAATCACATTGGTAAATTTCAACGTTTTTACATTAAAAAATCGCCTCAATACATTTACAATACTACTTATTAATAGCTATAAATGCACCTATACAATATTATTAAGATATATGGAATAATTATTTTTGTACATAGTTTGTGCGTTTGTAAGTTTTGTTATTTATATAAATAAAAAAATTATTTTACCCTAATCTACGCCTGATTAATATTGTTGTTTTTTTAAAATTTTTTTTTGCTTAAATATAAATTTATAAATTAGGTAAGTACATAAAACTATACAAATGGTTATTTATTTTTTTTATTATTTCGGTACAGATTTTACAAATTATTTCTGGTTTTATTTTTTAATTTCATTAATAATATAATTCTATCGAATTAGAGTTCCGTTTCCTGGCTTTTAATATTCCTACGCTTCTAATTTTAATATAAACTTTTTCTTCAAGTTCTTCTACTTACCGGATTCAATAATAAAAATCGTTTTAAATAGTGGCTCAATCACCCGTCTACCTCTTATAAATATAAAATTGTAGTTGCCCAATTCCCGGACGTCCAACAAAAATATTAAAGCATATACAAATTTACCTTATTAAGATTATAAAAATCGCAATTACTTGAAGTATTTCTTATGGCTGCATATAAAAATAAAATAAGCTCTACACTATTTAAAATAATTGTTTTTTGAAAAACTTAAACACTTAAATAATAATATATCAACTAAAATAAATTTACTGGGTAGTCTAAATTTTGATTTATGAAACTGTGGCACTTTAATACATTCATTGTTTAGTTTTAATCGTATATGAGGGGAAAATAAAAATTGTAAAATATGTTGATGAAAATAATCTAATAATTGAAAAGCTAAGTAGAATTGTAAAATAATTTCTGGTATTATATTGGTCTGTGTTACATTATATATTTAAGAATTATTGTAAATTAATATTTGAATGTATGTCAATGGAATAGAGTTTCAATACAATAAAATTAGCAATTAATCAATAAATTATAAATTCGTGCTAAATTTTAACTCTTGGGTAATAGAAAAGATTTTTAAAAATATAATTAACATACAAATAAACATAAAACATTTAAATACTTATTAATGTATTATGATTCATGAATAATCAGATATGTTATTATGCACTATCGAATTAATCAGTATGAAGATATTAAATATTATGTAATTATATTACTATATAGCTAGATATTATATCATAGTAACTAAAAAAAAAATGCAATACTATTATAAAATAAATAGGTAACTAAATATTTAAAAAAAAATGATTATACCTACATAACTACATGTTACAATTTAAAAATTATAAAAATAAAGAAAAATATTATTATAACTTACTATTTACTATAATATATTAATTTATTATTAAAATACAATATCAAGTCAAAATAACATTAAGATAATCGAATGTTAAGTATACATTGTACTATAATTGTAGACTGTAAATAAGTTTTTTTAACGTATTTTAAACGATTAAAATAATAATAACTTATAATAATGCTTATTATTAACTTAGGTTCTTTTTTTTCAACGCATGTATATACAGTATTACGAATCTAGATAATATACCAAATATTCACAAATTTAACAATATTCAATAAAAAAATTAAATGAAATGATGTTTAGATAAAAAGCAAATTTAAAGATGGGCAAACCAAAAATGTTTAATTTTAATAACTAATGAGCAATTATTTATTTTTTAATTGGTTGGAATAATAAACATATTATAGAATTATTAACCTAGTACTTACGTTACTTTAGATTAATTAGATAAACTGTAGAAATATTAGTGATTATTCATTATTTAACAGCTTAAATAGCTAAGTAAATTTACCTACTCTTATGAAGTTATTCTAAAGTTTTAAACAATACTTTCTAGAAAATTATAAATGTACATCAATCAGTCGTGGTTTGAAAACAATCGAACTGTAACGTCCATAAATACCTACACCAACATCAAATATAATGGCACAATATAAAGTGCATAATATAGCCAACTGAAAAGAATAGTGTTTGTAGTAGTACCTACCTACTTATGTTAAAAGTTTTAAAATTTTAGTAAAAGATAACATTCTTTAGTGATAATTATTCCAAGTTTATCAATTTCAAGTATAATTAAACGATTCCATATGTAACTGCAATAATTAAGTATCCATTTAATGTGTGCAGTCACCCGTCCTGGACAATTATGTACATTATTTGCTACTTACATCTTCAAAATAGTTTCTCTTCAGTGCACCTGTGTCGTCTTATTTTTATTGTATGATTATAATGATATTCTATACATTTCATTGGAATTGGTTTCAAGTGTAATAACTATTTACGTGCCACTGCATTTTAGAAAACGACAATGATTTAAAAATGTTTACTTAAAACACATATCTAATGCAATGATGTTTGCAAATACGTTTTTCATAAATAGTTTATTTTTCTTTGTAAAAAACATTTGAAAATACTATATTACGGAATTTCTTCAAGGAATTGATTATGATCGATTACTTACCTAGGCACTTAAAACTCTCCTGTTTTAGTATATTTTAATCTAATAAATTTCCCGCTACCACTTTTCAATATCCAAATCATGTATTTGTTTATTTATCTTAAGCGTATAATTTATTATTAAAATACTATTTAGAATTTAGATACAAGTAAAACTCAATAGAATAATATAAAATGATCATACTGTAAATGTATAGCTCGTGTACATTTGTACAACAGTATAGCTATATTATAGCGTCCATTTTTACGTTCTCATTCAAAGGTTTCCATAAAAATATGGAAGTTGCTAAAAAGGAACGAGTTCCACTTTAGATTTTCTAAGAAGCTAACATTTTACAGTAACAGTGGGGTATAATATAAGATTATTTTTATGTCATTCTATTACTTCATAAAAATCTCGGCAAGTACTTCAATATATCATAATGCGCTTTAGTTTAAGGATATATTACCATAAACCATTAGCTGTATATACCTACCATTTGAGTTTTTTTTTTGTTTATCGATAGTTAGGCATTGAGTATCTATATAATATAATATATTCAATATTGTATATTATGTTAAATAAACTAATGCATACAATAAATATTAAAATATTTAAGTAATTAATAATTATAATATATTTTTTTATCGGTCTTTAAATTATACACTTTTGCTTCGACAACTAAGGCCATTAGAATTACATTTATATATACATTAACATTTTAATAATAACTTGTGCAATTAACAATTGAGAGAAGAATACAAATAGAAAATAAAAAAAATAAATAAAATGATAATATTAAATAGTTTTATAGTTGATTATTATACAAAAAAAATGGTTTAATTTTTATATTATGGTGATTGTACTGAAGTTTAATTATAATAAAAATCATCTCAAACCAATTAAAGATTAACAAAAAAAAAAGTTTAAACATTTTGAATTTCTTACAAAAGCGATAAAAATATATATGGGTAGTACGAAACTTGGAGGGAGCACTCCTTTTACGTGATAAAACATTATATTTAGGTACGTATTATACTTATTACTTTTGTAATACTTTATTTCTTTACTATATTATACTTTTGTATATATTATTATAAACTTTCCTGCAGTTAACACTGCATTTACCAAATTTCTTTATTGAACTAACCAATCTATATACTAGATTTTGTACATGGTTTTCGTACATACTTAATACGTATCTTTAATATGAAAGATTTTAATACCATGCTTTGTATACATGTTGTTGTACAAAAACAGAAAGGTAAACCAATACATTTTACAAATTTAAAAAAATCTTTAATATTATTAAAATTCGCTGCCGGTCGCCTCTATATTATGATGGCTGGAATGAATTATTATTGCTATGCCATTTATATAGTGATAATATCACCTATAATATATTATGTATAGTAATAGTATAGTTAATATTATATTTACTTTTACTTTTTAAATCTGTATTGGAAATTAATCGAATTCACCAAATTCTGTTATAGCTGCGTTTGATCTCATAGTGTAAACGAACCAGCACTTTCAAACTTGATGGAGGTAAAATCGTTGAGAAATATATAGTGAGTATATTTTGTTTATAAAATGCAAAACTAATGATGGGTTGATTTTATTACCTATATGTACTTCTTGGTTTCAAATGTTCGTTAGATAATTATATTTCAGGATATGCACACGCGGTGTAGGAAGATTACATAATTTATAGTGTCTATATGTGTATATAGTTTCGGACCTTTGTAAGCTTTATTAGGGCCTTGAGTAGTATTTTAGTTAGTGACTAGAGGTGTCCAGTGACATTTATAGGAACGTAACTTGACGGGAATTTCTAGGAAGATATTCCTTGGGATGTCCGGAACAAATTTACGTTGGGTGATCAATAACTATTTATTAATTATTATTTATTATATTATATGTAATTGCGTGTTTCAATTAGATATTCAAATTGTTGATCAAAATATAAATAAGTATATAATTACTAAATAAGTTGTAATTTTATTTTAATATTTAACTATTTAAACTGATTTAAATATACAATAATAATAATAATAATAATAATAATAATAATAATAAACATAAAAAATAGAACAAACATTATACAACCATAAATTTCTTTTGATAAAATGATTGGTCAATAATTAATGATAATTTTTGTGTTATTTTTGTGTTTATACATTATACTATAAGTAGTCTACAAAATGCAGTGATATTTAAATATGCTACGCGAACCTCTTAAATGACATTGTGGAATGTAGTATTAAAAAATATCATGTATATATACCGACGAAAGCTAGTAAACTTAAGGTGAAATAGAAACAATTATATTAATGAGAGACTACAGAATAGACGAATTCATCCCAAGTTTAGGCGTTAACCCAGAGTGAAAATAAAATACTTTAAATTGTATACTACAAATTGTTTCAAAACATTGTTGAAATTATTAAAAAAAATAGATTATTTATTGTAAAAATATACCCTACAGTCAGTCACACTCATGAGGCCACCTTTTTTCACCTACATATTTTTACCTAAATTGTATAATGATAATTTATAAGCTACACGATACTTTTAATGCATATTTATGTTAATTCAATTTTAAAATCTTAAAAAATAATTTTTAAATTTTTAAATAATATTATATTCATTTATTATTAATGTAGGTTTCAAAACTAAAGGTTGAGAATAAATTTTAACCATTTAAGCAAAAAAATATTTGAAATATACCTACGCTATTTCGTCACCAATATTGTAAATATGTTGTAAATAACTATAAATAATGATTTACGATGTAGGTCATAGATACATTTTACATTAATTTATTGTAATATCATATTAATTTCATTATATAGAAACTTATGGACAGAATGTCCACGGTTTCATGCCCACGTGTTCATTTTTATAAATTAAAGAAATGTTACAATTATTTAAAAAAATATTATAGTTGTATAATATAACATAAATATCATAACTTTTTTATTTCGTCTTTAATAATACTTAAAAAAATTACATTACTACGTTTGACATTTTATCAATTTCCGTAAAAATAAGCCTCGGTCTTAATTCAACAGCAAGATTAATATTATTTTAATTACATGTTTAAAGTATAAGCGTGTTATACTGTTATTGAACAACATTATTCATTTAACGGCTGTTAAATTGGGAAAAATATCTGTTCATGTTAACTGGCAATGATTAGTTATTACTACTTTGGTAATATTATATTTTTTTTTTACCTATATAATATTAAAATATGGAATTATAGAATAATAAAAGTGGAGCGGCAGGTACTTTCAAATTGTTATCCAGCGTGAGTGGTCACGGGTTAAAAGAATAAAACTAAAAATCGGAATTAGGATAAAATGATTGTTTCACTATTAGTTGTTTTAAAAAAAATACAGTCGGAGATGCCTTTTTGTGTTTAATTGAAAACGCTCCAACCAAAAATTTAGATTTTTCTGATTGTATGTTAGACAATTATAAATATTTATAATACATCCCCTGATGTGTTGTGTCTATAGTGTGTACTAATATATTATATATTAATACAAACGTATTAATTTGAATGTACAATAACCGTAATTTAAAAATTAAATTAAAAAAAAATGAAATAATTTTTGCCATTTTATTTTTGTATCTTTTTTTTGTACACAATCGTATTGCATTTGCGATAGCTGTAGGTATGATAATGTGTGCTCTCAAAAACGTGTTATAATATTATTATACGTAAATAGGTACATTCACTCGTAACTTGCTCGTTTCCATGTGCTTGCAGAGATATTATTGTGGTATTACTTCACCTTAATATAGGTATATATTTATATAGGTACCTTCCGACGTCACGGACAATTATTACCATTATTCTATTTAATGTCAAAATAAATGATCAAATATTATCGAAAAGTTCAATATTTTTATTTAAATGTATACAATACTATCATTATCAAATATAATTATTTTTAATGGTTTAAAATAAAAATAAACTTAAAATAGATTATAGTTAATTATTACATCAATAGTCAATAGGTACATATTTATTATTTAATACAATTTAGTGGTACGTGTAAATTATATTTTTTACTTATACTAAAATATAACGACAAAGTATCCGTTGGTATTACTGCAGTAACATTGTAACAATTAAAAAAAAATATTAGAAATAGAAAATTGGTTTTATTTTTTGATATCATTCAAAAAACGAATTTAAGTATAAGTGTAGAAGTTGGTATAAAATTCATGCTTGGTGAAATTTCCCATAAACTGCGTGTGTTTACATTTATTTTAAAACTGTTGACGCTATAGTGACGATAGTTTTCAGTAGTTTTTTCACACTTACTGAAAAATTATAAAGAAAAATTCCTTTTTAAATAGTGCCATATAGACTTGATTTCTTAGCTTCAAAAAATTCATATTCTGCTTGTAAAAGTATTGACCAAAAAAAAAATACAATGCAACAATAATTGGGCGTAGCGAAGCGAAGCGAATTTTGAATTTTAAAAATGGGTTTACACAGGGATTTTGATTGGGCTAAAGGAAATCGAATAGTTTTTGAATATTTATGATTTTCGTTGGTAATAGCAAATAGTTAGGTATTATGATTGAATATAATATAAATTATTAATCTACCAGCAATTTAACAAGTTTATTACAATCCTAAATAAGATGAATATTATGATGTATATATATTTTATATATATATAATGTCACAGTATTATTATCATGCTGTATGATTAGAAGAGTTTGATGAGGTGATAACATAGGACGTCAAACCTATATTAAAATAGGATACCGAAAACAAGAACGTGATGAGCCAGTTAAAAAAGACACTGAATAATCAAATAAAGAAAAAAAATAATAACAAATATATGTATAACAATTTGATTAACTGATACCATTCGCTTCGCCTGACTTTTGTCCAAAGACATATTATATCAATAGAGTATAGTAGGTAATAAGATAAAAGCACATTCTTAGATCTATAATAATTTTTGTTTCACTCATAATCGATTGCTATTGAATAATCTCAATAATATTTATACAAGATATACATTTCGTGTATTAAATGTTTAATTTTAATTATGAAACGCGTAGGTATGCCTACTGCTACACCCATAACTAAAATAATATAATTGGAATAAATTAGAACGCACATTATTAATAGTGTATTATTTTAATACAAGTATTCCTGCATTATAATATCGCACTTCCATTTACATTTTAAATAAATTGTTTTAAAGAAAATATTTCAAAAAAATTAAAATATGTACTTTAAATGTTTCCGCTATTGTACTAGGAGAAAAACGCAAGTTTCGAGTGGGTCTACATATGTAACCAGCTCGCGTCATTATGAAATGTTGTTAAATTGTTAATGATCTCGTTTGTAAGGAATCATACGAACCACGATACCTGTTTCTCGGAAATGCAAGATTTTTATGACTCCGGCTTTAATCAATTAGTGTTCAAAATTTATGAATTGATTTATGAACTTTGCCTCAAGAGGGTGGTGTATTTTGCGTCCATCTCGATGGCCATTAATTGTTTGAAATGTAATTTCACACACATAGTACCCAAATAAATATATTATAATATATTATGTTATATGCCTATAATACGTATTATAATATTATATAGTTATAAAATTAACTTAATTCTCTTAACGTGTACGTGTTCGTCTTTCATGAACTAATAAGAAACGGATGTCAGTCTTCAGTGTGTGTTTGTGTGTGTGTGTATGTATGTGTTACAGTAATTATACCATGTTAAAAATGGTAAAGGATAGATATTACCTATATGTTATTTTTAAAAATTATATTATACTTATACCGATCCGATAAACACGCAATACGATCACGATGAATCATAGTAAACAAGGCGCTTTTTTACATAAGTCGTTACAATATTTTGAAAAGTTATCCAAGTGGGTACCTCGTACCTATGAATAATTAAATACTCAGAAAATATTCTGCTTGAGAATATGAAATCAAAAATGCATGTTATTGTCATTTAAGAAAGTAAAAACTTTTAAAAATAAAGAAAAGATTCCTATAGTGGTGCAAAAAATAAAAAATAAAATTATTTTCCGAAAATATCGTGTCGTAAGGACTGAAAAATATAATGTAAAAGAAATTTTAGCGTTTAGTGAAAATAAAGAATCATCGCCTGTATATATAATAATATTATGTTGCCCAACATATTATATATAATATATTATCATCTTGGCGCCCCGAGGGCAACGATGACCCCGGCGCCACCGCCGCCGAGGCAGTGTTAAATCGTTACGTTACTGTATTATATTATATTATACATATTATTATTATTATTATTATTGTTGAACGTCGTCGCGGCGCGGGCGGCGACGGTCAAGCTGCAGAGCGCCGCGCCGACGGCCGAGAGAAAATAATATTATAGCCGGCAAACGACTCGCACGAAAACAAAAGCGACCGTTCCTCTATACATGATATGTATATATACATAAACGTTCGTGTGCATATATGGTGATAATGATATATTATTTTGCCATTGTAGTAGTTATGCACGTGCATTTTTTACGAATCATTGTTATTTCGAACGTAATACGCCGTCGTAAATCAGAGCCGTGCTGAGCAGCGCACCCGAGGGTGAAAGCAACGAGCGACGTACTATGTACGCATACATACACACAATTTCGTACTGGCGTGAGCATGTACATATTATATTGGGATTATAAGATGATATATGATCGCGTACATCACAGAGCAGCGTTTTGCCACGGTGATAAAATGGTTCCCGAAATATTTTAATATATTATACTATAGAAAATAACCGGATGAATCGCCGAGCGTGCTCACCCCATTTTTTTTTTTTTTTAGTTCGAATTCCTATTTTTGAATTCGTCAGTACATCAAAATATCATAACTTCTTTATTTATAGTAAAATATTGTGTTATTTTGTTAATGCATATTATTCAGTAGGTATTCTGATCGGCGCGACTCCATGGAGTTCTATCGAAGATCCACGTCGTTGTATATACGATCCCGCGCGTGCAATTGTTAGTACCTAATAGTATTTATAAATCGTGGTCAACTAATAACTATATTACATATTCGGTGTGACGGTGGTGGAAAATGTAGAAAAAATAATGGTACTACGAATTATATTAATTTACCCTCTCTCTGGGGCCGAATCTCAAGATAGGCGGAGTTGATGATGTGACGGAGAGATCTGCGCTAACTTTACGTGCTTTAACCTACCGCCTTGTATTTACGGAATCGGTGGATAGATTGATTAGATGTTTGACAACCGTTTTGAAGCCAAACTATATTCTAATCATATGATTTTTTGGCTGGTGCACCGTACTCGATCACAATTCACAACTAGGAAGTGAAAACCACCGAATCAGGAATATTAATACACGCGATATGAATATATAATTAGTATTTTTATGATCACTATATGACTTAACGACAATTTGACATTTGAAACCTGCTATTAGCAATTAGGTATACATGCATGGGTGTGTGAAAAGTGCCACACGTTAGCGTATCAGATAATACTATTGGGTGTCATCCGACGAATTATTTGGGTTTAAGCATTATATTATTATAATAAGTGCATGAGGTTTATCGTGACACGCGCAGAAGAACAATCGTATCACAGCCCATGCGCCACGATAAGGTTAGGTTTAGTACAATAGTATTATATTAGGTAATATTTTTTAAAATTTTAAATAATTTAAAACGAGTAAGGTTTAGGTTTAGGTTTAGGTCTCGCTGAACACAATTAATGTATACACGGAATCAGTACGAAAACGTTTGACTGATTAATATTATGATTTTATCACTGCAATACAATATTTTTGTGAAAACATTTTATATTAATTTTACAATTTTTATCGTAATAGTTATTTTTTAAGTTTTTACTTTTACTGTTTACATTTTAGATTCTGAGTGGAACGATGAATGTATTAATTTTACAATGATGAGTGTTTTTTTTTATTTTTATTCTTTTTATTCTTTTTTAATTTTTTTAATTTTTTTTATCATCATCATTTATTTTTCTGTCATCATCTTTTAGGACAGTAAAAGTGCTTGGATTTTCTTCAACAGTAACTTTTCTGATAGGAAAGTGAATCTAGTTGGTACTTTGGGGGTCAAAGTAAAAATTTCCCAGTAGTTTTCAAAAGCGACGTAAAAGAAAAATTAAGGAAAAACGGGAATTTTTACGCAGAATCTGTTTTCAAGAAAATCGATTTTGGTTTTTGGTGTAACTCTAAAACAAATGACCGTAGGGACATGAAATTTTGACTGAATGTTTATAGTTGCATTTCCTATACACCATAAAATTTTGACTTATTTTGAGCTGTTTACGGACATTGTCAATTTCCATTTTTTTTCTATAAATATTAATACAATTTTATCTGTTGAGTAAAAAAGCATGAAAATTTAATAGAAGGCTCCTAGGTTATTGTTTCAAAGGCAGATGAAAAAAATTAAAAATCCTTAGTCACAGTTTTTATTTATAAGCATTTAAAGTTCAAATCTTGACAAAATACGGAAAAATCACGAAAATTAGCAAATTATTTTGAGCTAAGAATTCATAAAAATTGTTCTTTTTAAATCTAAGATTTGAAAATGTAATACAAGATTATCCATAAGTTTGTCTAACTTTATCAAAAAAAAATGTCTACAAGAAAGTCAAATTAAATTTTTATGAGCGTTTGAAATTCATATTTTTACAACATTTGATATTCACTCAATTTTTCATGTAACGATTTTTTTATTTTGTTGTAATTAAAAAACTTATGACTGTAGGTACTTGAAAATTTCACTGAATGTTTGTATTAGCATTTTCTATACACGATAACATTTTGAAAATAATTTGTCTCTTTTTGAGCTGTTTACGGACATTAACAGTCTTCAATTTTTTTAGTTTTTTTTTTCTATAAATATCAATAAAATTTTATTTGTTGGGTAGAAAAGCGTGAAAATTTAATGCAAGGCTCCTGATATATTGTTACAATAGTAGCTGAAAAATATTGAAAATATATAGGCACACATTTTTTTTATAAGCATTTAAAGTTCAAATTTTGACAAAATTTATCAAATTTAAAATGTAATAATTATTTTGTAGTTAAAAATTTATAAAATGTTCAACTTTTGTAGCTAAGGATTAAAAATTTAAAACAAGGTTTCACGTAAATAGGTTATATATAAATTACTTTATTCACAATAATATCATCAAAAATACTTGGTAATATCATAGGCTGACTGACCGTTTTCGCTCAGAATCGTTTTTCTTACACAATGATATTATATCATTGAATTCAAATTTAACACCATCCATTACAATGACCCACTTGTACATACTGTACAGCAGAGCGACATCCACTTACCCACCTTTTTTTTAATTTCATATTCTTAATATTTTTCGGAGTATTTTGATACATAAAAAGTAATTATATAAATATAGACACGTCACAAAATGTTGACTCCACTTTTCAAAACTTCAAATAGGTACCTAACCTATAGACTATAATACTACCTACTCGTTCGAAATTCAATTCTTATGTATCGAAGTACCTACTTTAAAAATATTCTCCACTAGAATATGAAATAAAAAACATAATTAGTCATTCAAAAAATATTTTTTTTTCAAAATATGTGTTTTTACTTTTTTATGACATCAAATTATGTAAAACTAATATTTAAAAAAAATTCAAAACTTTTTTAAATAAAGAGTTGGCATTATTGAATCACCGTGTATTGTAATATAAAATATATAAGTTTTTCAATTTTCAAACATTTATCAGTCTTTTCAGTCACTTTTTGCTTCAATTTTTAAATTTGACGGTGATTTTTGGTTAGGGGGGGAATAGTATAGTATTTTTACTTTAGTACTTATCATAATAATTATTAAAATCTATCAAAAAACAGCAGCAAAACTTAAATATTTATTATTTTATTTTATTTGATGGTGACATGATTTCAATGGTATACCGACTAAACAATCAATAGATGATCCATGAATTGGTTTGGAAAACAACCATAGTGAGAAGACTGAGAACTTAGCTTTATTTATCTGTATTGACTATATAATATAGTGACATTTAATTATTTGAAATATGTGTATAAGTAGGAACATATTATTTAATTATTATATAATATAATGTCTAAAAAAATAACTTAGATGTGTAGCATGTATTTATCAGCATCGCCCACTATTGACTTAACATAACCCACTGTATAATAATAACGTAAATAAGTTTAGGAATCTTAAATCGCAAATGGTAGAGACTCTGATGTCGGAGACGGTTTTATAAACAATGAAAGAATGACGCACGTGATCTGTATAGGTACCTACTGCAATAAATAATTGTCCACATCAGATTAGAATTCTAAAATCCTATAGTTGAAATTGGCTAAATGTCTACGTTTAATGAAAATCCCACTAGATATAATCTTTTGTTCTATATAGAACATGGATATTCTTCCGATTTGAAACAGTTAAATTAAGTAAAAGCGGCATACAAACGTGAAACGAAGAGCTATATCGTTTGTGATGGAAAAACACAATTAGTTAAAGACGAAATTATTTTCTTCCTTTATAAACTGCATTTGAACAAATTTGCGAACGGTTTTCGATAGAAATTAGTGGGTATATGTATATCTGTTTAAGTAATCCCTTTATTTAGCAACTATCTTTACAACAATACATTTAAAGTTTAACCGTATATTTATTTACTGTTAAAATATTGAAATTTATTTTTAATTTGTGATTTGATCACAATGTAAATTTCTGAAAATTAAAAACATGAGTTGTATAAATATATTATCTACAGAATTTTTTTTTATGAACCACTAAAACTTTACGACTTTATCTGTATAATAGTTTCCTCTCGTTTTCGTTGATATTTTATAGAATCTAAGAAGTAAGAAACTTGTAAAAAATAATAATAATAATAATATGTTCAACATAAAAGAATACTCAAACACAAAAACTAGTTTCCATTTCACAAACGCATAGAATTCTTATGTAGAAAAAATAATGTTTCATGTGCAGTATACATTAATAATATGGTTATATAATTCTAGGAAATAGTTAAATACACGAGTATAATACTTTTACCTAACAGAAAATAATATATTATTGACCTTTCGATATCGAAATCGTAGTATTTTATAAATGCCGCGATTACTCCGCAGCAGTTATAATGATGAGTATAACTCAGTCTAAAGCACGTATGGTATGTACTATACTAATATATTATAGTATATTATAATATACAGCAGGGTTAAAGAATTATAATATTAAATCAAAAATTCGCTGGACTTATTCATGTATAAATGATCCATAAATCATAATATTATTCTTATTAGCACGTGCTGCATCTCTGTATAACGTCATATTATAGCGCCGCCTCAAACTCTACGTCCGATTCCGTCGTAGGGTATACAACTGCAGTTTACCAGCAAAATCACACTCGTTAAGTTGTACAGTATATTATTATAATATTGACTCGTATTGCATTGTAATGACTAATGAGACACCACCGTGAGAAATTATCATTATTAGCTCAGGCGAGTATTACAATGACCGAGACGAATACCGACACACCGTATGCCTGTAATATAATATTATACCTACATAGCAAATTACAGACGTGCAGGTGAATCCAATTTTATTGTTTTAAAACTCGTTTTATGTAAATGATTTTCGCATATTGTCCATCGAACAACGGCTTCGGGCTTTCTACGCAATGGCGCGTGCGCATCTATTATGCCGCTAAGTCATAATAATATAATATACAATATATTACAATATTATAATCTATTGACGTTACGGTGTGCAGCGATGATATAATAATCATATCGTCCTAAGTTGTGCAGGATACGGAGGATCGGACTGCATTGTTCGAAGTGTTATGTCTGGAGATCTTATCGAGACCGTCATCATAATTATAATATAATATTATTATGCATATGAGTGTTTATTTCACGGTTCAGTTTCGGGTGTAGGGTACGCGTTTGCGTGCTTGCAACAATCTGCAATAATACGATTAAAATACTTGATAAATATAATAATAATTAATAAATGCATATATTATAGTGCTCATATAACGGACTCGTCGGTAAGTGATTATAGCAAATACTATTTGACTGAATGCGTCGGTATTATATTATATGACATCCTGCTCAATCCCGGATTAATAAGGAGTCACAAGGGCAAAAGGCTCGTGAATGATAAGAGCCCGTGTTTGGTCGTTAGCTTAAAGTTATATACACAGTTCACACAATTTCAGTAAAAAAATCATCAATATTCATTACTACGAATACTTCCTATGAGTTATTTAATATTTGTATATCACTGTACCTATGTTATTCTAGTCGAACTTGATTAACTCGAAGTTTACGGGACCGGCCAGAAAGTTCGAGCTCTTCAAAAATTTGAGTTATCCAAGGGTAGGGAATATACAACTATAGCACACTAGGGACCGGAGAAAAAGTTTGAGGTATCGTCGATTTCGAGTTAACAACCACGTTCGACTGTATATATTATATTGTTAAATAATTTACAATAGATTATTAATTTTATACATGCGTATAATGTATTTTATGCATTTTGATATTTAATATTTAAAGTAACATTTTAGTAAGTACTTTACTTCAAATTCGATGACACGTGGTTATATCGTTTGTTAGCAGTAGCTGGTAATGTTATAAGTTTATCTGTTTATGTGCGTATACGTCAATGTTTGAATCATAGGTAGATAAAAAAAAAGAACAGAATATTTTTTTTACCAACGTGTGCCCCGAACCCGCCGAACGACCAATAGTATATCGTCCCCTGGGCCACTATAGAGGAGACTTGTTCCTGCTGCAGTCCGGATGTTCACGATAACCACACTATACAACTATATTATTATAAATTACTTATCCAATCAGGCTTTCCGATTTCGCGTCCAGATAATCGCACACGCTCACGAATATACGCGTATAGGAATATTATGGTTACCTACTTGTATATCGTTACGACCGTCATGATATCGCGGCGAGACACGATTTTCGTTTCGAACGTATATATTATTATTATTTCTCCGCGTCCACGGCAAAAAACGCATAGGTACTTCTCAAGTATGTATAATAATTTAATGTAACTATATATATATATATATATTTATAAAAGACGCGTTTCATAATTTCCACAGAATGATAATGTTCTATGTAGATTGTAGACAGCCACTTGTGTATACGTTGTATAACCTTCCGTCGTCCCCGAACTCACCGCCGCCATTTTCGTACCAGACGTGTAATTAATGATTTTTCCCCGCCGTGTACAACAGTCAACGGCGGTATTAGCTTACGTTTACACATAGATATATACAGTACAGGTAGTTAAGTAGATAGGTGCCTAATATCTATACTGCAGCACGTGGATTTCGTGCACGTCGCGGTCATCGTGTAAATACATTATATTATTATTATATTCTGCACCGTATATGATAATAACGCTTGAGATGATGGTCTCGGGAGAGCTATATGCACTCATCCGGCAGTCTACGAACAGACCTTAAACATACACGTCGTATAGTATATGATGTGCTGCAGTCGATTGTTTGCACCTCGGTGTCCGCGACTACAATATATTATATCGATGTAATAATTATTATTAATTGCGATTATTATGTCCCATGTTAATGGCTCTATTAAATCATCTTCAACTTGAGGCCATCACGCACGCACTTATATTATGTTGCGTAATACAATATAAATATGCGATTTTTAAAAAAAAAATTATTTTCTTATACCTCGACTGTCCACAACCGAACAACCGTATTATATGCGGCCAAGTATAATATTTTAAAAGATGATACTACCCATTGTTCATATTATTATAGTCACCGATATGCGACCGACGTGTCGTCGTCATCGGTTCGGTTTATGACATAAATATATTATTATATTATAATACACTTAAGAGAATTTAAAATATAGGTCAGTCGCGTTATATTACGTTAAGTCCCGTAAGAATAAATTGATTAATCACTATTCACAGAAGTATAATAATATGTCGCAGAGCGCGTAGAAGTTATAGAAACGAGGCAACTACAACAATAAACGTTGGGAAATAATTATTGATAGAAAGAAATTACAAACTCTCGTTGTGGATTATGGTTGGTTTTCAATACAATGCAAAGTTATTAATATCATTTAGGTTTGAGAGTGTGTATTTTTTCTTTTCTTTTTTTTGGAAAAATTCCAAGTAATGTATAGTAGAAATTGCAAAATCAATACATTTAAATTGTTCGGTCTGTTGCATTCATCTTAAAGTCTAGCAAACTAACATATTTATAGGTCACTGGCGCCTATACTTTTCTGTACTCACTCCAAGTTGTTAAACCATTCGAATATAGATCTGCTACAATAACTTTTATCTTGATAAACTTAATAAACTCAATAATAATTAATATGTAATTTCAAAAAATATATAAATTTCAAGAGACCGTCGCACTAAAGGCTAATTAAAAGTTATACTATATCATATAATATATATATTAATTACAATAAACTTAGTAATTATATACCTAGATACTTCATGGTTGATAATAATAAAACAAATAATACGATACACATGATATATAATGTAAGTGCAGTAGCGTACCCTGCAGGATTTTAGTTCGGTTAGGGTTTTACCTGAGTAAATAATTTACATTATTTTTTTCTAAACAGTTTTTATATAACAAATTATAGTTAGTCTCATATTTAGTCTACATGTACAGTATTTAACCTGATCATCTATAGCGCCTCTTCAGGCCGTAATAAACGTGGTAATAATCGATTAACGATGTTACACCATCGATTGTGGCAGACGTTTAGCAATGTTCTAAATCAGCCAAAAAAAAAAACCGAAACTATGATTATTGACGTCGTTGTCATATTCAACAATTTATTTTATATCTATTAAAAATTACCAACAATTGATCTGTGTGTACTAAAATGGTGGTAAATAAGATTTTTTTGTAGAAAAAATAAATTTTGGGGAGGGTCAAAACCCTAGAAACCTACCCCTGCGTACGCCACTGTGTAAGTGCAACTATCATTGCCGTATTTTTAATGATGTATCCATACTATTTTAAAGACCTCCGAATAAGAAATAAAATACAACTTAACGTAGTATAATATTTTGGCTAATCGTTAAAAACTGTAACGTCCAATCATAATTCAAAGTTAAAATTAACATAGAAACATAAATATTATGTGGCAGACGTTTAGCAATGTTCTAAATCAGCCAAAAAAAAAAACCGAAACTATGATTATTGACGTCGTTGTCATATTCAACAATTTATTTTATATCTATTAAAAATTACCAACAATTGATCTGTGTGTACTAAAATGGTGGTAAATAAGATTTTTTTGTAGAAAAAATAAATTTTGGGGAGGGTCAAAACCCTAGAAACCTACCCCTGCGTACGCCACTGTGTAAGTGCAACTATCATTGCCGTATTTTTAATGATGTATCCATACTATTTTAAAGACCTCCGAATAAGAAATAAAATACAACTTAACGTAGTATAATATTTTGGCTAATCGTTAAAAACTGTAACGTCCAATCATAATTCAAAGTTAAAATTAACATAGAAACATAAATATTATGGTATATTATTTTTGAGAACATACAAATTATCTTTCCACATAAATAATAAATAATACCTAATCGCTTTTAAAGAATAAGAAAGGAATCCTGGAGAAAGCAAATATGGAATTAGATCCATTTATATTGTATATAAAAATACGTAGGCTACATTTTAAATTCGTGGAAGTATTTAAAAATATAAATGGATACTTCAATTTAAATACCTTCTCTGTTGCATAACAAAATAGTAATTATTATTTTTATATCATAAAACTGAAAACAAAAATTTTTAATCCATAGATTATTATTTATTACAAGTCAAGAAACTCAACAAAACCATAACTATTAAAAATATAATATAATATTACAATTGTAACCATGCATTTGAATAAAATATAAAACTATGCAATTAATTGAATTTTAGGCAAGCCCACAATAATTACTATACTTTCTTGACTGTATATAACTGAAAACCTAAAGACTAGACTTTGGTATAGTAATTGTTTTCAACGGGTAGTAATGGCGGTAATTTAATGTGAAATACAACATAATGATTTACTGTAATTGCATATCTTGAATATCACGACATATCCTTAGTCTTGGTATTGCGTGTTCTCTTGTTACGGTAATTGAAATTTAGAGGATTGCCATAGGGGAATACAGATGAATTCTTTCTCGACAAATTGTAACAGCGAGGAATGCGGAAACGACAATAGTCCACCTACACGCCATGTATTTAATTATGTTATTTGTTATTTTTTTTTATATATATAATTTTTTAATCAATGACAACATTTTGGTAACAATGTTTAGCATTTTTTATGTAGTTTGTTAACATTCGGCTGTATATAGTATATTAAAATATATCTTAAACTTCTGCGCTGCAGCATATGAGTATTTTGTATATAGAAAATACCAAAATAGTAACTGATAATTTCCCAGTTGTCTTTTGAGGGATTCACGTAAAAATGTGAATAAAATATGCAATCAAACAAATACGAGTAAAAAAGAAATAATTGAAGTAAACAATCTCCAACAAGAATCTTTTTTTTTATAGAATATTAACTATAAACTCATTTTTATCACACTATTTCCAATATGGCAAATTCAAATTGATGACCAATGCCTAATATTTTATTTTTTAAGATTCTAAGCCGAATATTATCGACACGATAATTTGTTTCTATTACTAATATATAATAAAACTACTCTGTATTAAGATTTTAAAAAAAAACCAATATGATTTATGATTACATTTATCTAATAATTGCATTTGTATTTTTAATTATCTAAGGTTGGTTTTAATAGGTTTTAATAGTATTTATTATAATATTATATTAATATATGTTGAATTAAATTAATCAGTGGTTTTTCTTAATAAATATATTATGCAGGTTGCTAAAAAATGTTTGGTTTTATAAAAAACATGATTAAGAATACGTATTTGTTAACAATTTTATTACTGGTTAATTTCAATAAATATCAACTTACAAAAAATGTAAAATCATTGTGTCTCGAATACATTTTTATATAAGTTTTCATCTTAAAAAAATCTGGTATAGATGTTTTTGAAAAGAACACGACTACTTATGAAATTAAAATCTATTACACTTTCATATACCCTTACAAAATGGTACCTAGGTACCTGTATTGTTATGATATAGTATTTTAGATTCTGAGCGAAGCGATGAATGTATTGATTCTACAATGATGTGTGTTTTTTTTTTTATTTTTTTATTTATTTTTTTATTTTTTTTTATTTTTTTTTTATTTTTTTTTTTATTTTTGTGTCTGTCATCACCTTTTAGGACAGTAAAAGTGCTTGGATTTTCTTCAATAGTAACTTTTCTGATAGGAAAGTGAATCTAGTTGGTACTTTGGGGGGTCAAAAGTAAAAATTTCCCAGTAGTTTTCACAAGCGACGTGAAAAACAAAAGAAAAATTAAGGAAAAACGGGAATTTTTACGCAAAATCTGTTTTCGAGAAAATCGATTTTGGTTTTTGGTGTAACTCTAAAACAAATGACCGTAGGGACATGAAATTTTGACTGAATGTTTATATTAGCATTTTCTATACACCATAACATTTTCCAAATATTTTGACTCTTTTTGAGCTGTTTACAGCCATTGTCAGTTTTCAATTTTTTTAGTTTTTTTTTCTATAAATATCAATAAAATTTTATCTATTGAGTAAAAAAGCTTGAAAATTTAATAGAAGGCTCCTAGTTTATTGTTTCAAAGGCAGATGAAAAAAATTAAAAATCCTTAGTCACAGTTTTTAATTATAAGCATTTAAAGTTAAAATTTTGACAAAATACGGAAAAATCACGAAAAATAGCAAATTATTTTGAGTTGAGAATTCATAAAAATTTTGCTTTTTAAATCTAAGATTTGAAAATGTAATATAAGATTACTCATAAGTTTGTCTACCTCTATCAAAAAAAAAATTTCTAGAAGAAACTTAAATTAAATTTTTATGAGCGTCTGAAATTTATATTTTTACAACATTTGATATTTACTCGATTTCTCATGTAACGATTTTTTTATTTTATTGTAATTAAAAAACGAATGACTGTAGATACTTGAAAATTTCACTGAATGTTTATATTAGCATTTTCTATACACGATAACATTTTGAAAATAATTTGTCTCTTTTTGAGCTGTTTACGGACATTAACAGTCTTCAATTTTTTTAGTTTTTTTTTTCTATAAATATCAATAAAATTTTATTTGTTGGGTAGAAAAGCGTGAAAATTTAATGCAAGGCTCCTGATATATTGTTACAATAGCAGTTGAAAAATATTAAAAATACATTTGCACAATTTTTTTTTATAAGCATTTAAAGTTCAAATTTTGACAACATTTATCAAATTTATAATTTATTAATTATTTTGTGGTTAAAAATTTATAAAATGTTTAACTTTTATGGCTAAGGATTGAAAATTTAAAACAAGGCTCCACGTTAATAGGTTATATATAAATTACTTTATTCACAATAATATCATCAAATATACTTGGTAATATCATAGGGTGACTGACCGTTTTCGCTCAGAATCGTTTTTCTTATACAATGATATTATATCATTGAATTCAAATTTAACACCATCCATTACAGTGACCCACTTGTAACCTACCGTACAGCAGAGCGACATCCACTTATCCACCTTTTTCTATTTATATGTATACCAAAAACCATTTATGAAAGAATAAAACTTACTGACCAGTGACCACAAATTTAAATCCAACACTTCAAGTTAATATAACCTGATCTGATTAAATTCATTCTACTCATATTTCATTCCAATTATTAAAATACACTTCAGTTATAAACAATTTATGAAACAATAATGTATAGTGTTTGGTAATAAAAAAAAAAATAAAAATTATTTTCCATATTTATCAAAGTTTAATTAATAAAAGAAACGCATTATCAGAGAAACAAATACTTGAGATTTATGTTAATATTACAATACGTCTTTGTTAATTTATTTCATCAACATAAAATATATGGAGGGACAATATTTATTCACTAATTAATATTTTAGTTGTGCTTCTGTTCACAAATATGATACGTCAGCTGTACCTACATTATATAAAAATTGTATTTATTTAAATATTGTGAGTTGTAACTCGAAGGTAACTACAAAACAAATTCAATTATTATTTATAATATAAGTACTTACTGTAAATGTGATATTAATTAATTTCAATTAAAATAAAATAATATTGTTGGAATAATTTCAAACAACAGATGGGTAGTGTCAAAGTTCGTTAAGAGAAAGAAAAGAAATTCAAGTATAGCCAAAAATGAATATTTATAAATTTTGTAATTAGGTATTATTCTAATCTGTTATTAATTATATTTAATAACAAATACTCAATATAATAATATTATGTAATTTAATTATATAATGTTATGTTTACAATAGGTTTTATTATGATCCTATTCGACCTTAAGATGCTACGCTTTCACTAACTCGCTTAAATGAATGATTATAACAAAAAAACTAATTTCGATAGTAGTAAATAGTAATTACTATATGCAATCATTTAAAGCCGAGACTTAATCCATGAAATAAATATAAACATAATAATAATATATTAATATATCTGTATAATATAATATTATATAATATTATAATCCGAAGTGATAACCAGTTATGACATAAACGCCTATAAAGACTTAAAAACCTACTTGTGATGTGTCTATCCGGAAAACATCGAGTGTATGATTAAAACTGTTTTATATTAATCAATTAAAAACTGTGTGAACTGTAACTTCATAATAGGTATGTATGAGGTATGTATTATACATATTAAACATATTTCTATGTTCGTTTTAATGCTTAAATTTAAACGTTTAAATGACACCTTATACTGTATTAGGTATATTAATCTCTGATTACGATGTTACTGTCATGACTCATGAGGTACCTATATATTTGAATCCAAGGATTATCCTCGAAACGTTGAAAGTTTATAAAGTGTACGAAGTGAATTCAAAATCGTAAACAGGTTTTTTTTATAACGTTATCACTTGGGCTCAGTCATAAGTGCGCTGAAATTAGTCGTATAACAAAAGCACTAACAAAATTTTACATATTATTATATTATTATTGTGTGTGTATTTGTAAGTGTACTGCTGTGCGTTTTATACAGTTTCTTCTCCAGTCAATAAATTGATGAAATCGTTGGCAACGTAACAGTCCTATGCATACCTCATGAACTAGTATTTGGGGTCTAGTGTGGCTCGGTGGTTGGCCTTAGTCACTAATGTGGTCAAGCATCGGCCGGTGTAGCTATTTCCCGGACGGGTGATCACCCGGGTTTTTAATGACGAATCTTCGGCCCGTATACACGTGTTCCTCAACTAACCGTAATAAGCCCGCTATAAAATGCTAATGGCCATGCCGATGCTTAAGATCAATATAAAAAAAATAATTAGTACTTGCCAGTTCTGTATATTTTGGTAAATATATTTTTTTATTAATCGAAATGTTTGACATGACCTCCCAGTAAATCTATTAAAATATAGATATTATACGTCATATATAAGATATTGAATCATTCTATGACATCCGCGTTTGCGATAATAATATTACGTATCGACGAGCGTCAGAGTTCACGAAGTATACGTACATATTATAATATTAACTATTTTGTATACGACCTGCACGTATATAGGTATAAATAATATAATAGGTATATGTAATATTATACTTATTTTAATCTATATACCTAGTTAGTTTCCTATATTGTTTGTCCCCGGAGGGCCTAAAAATCGCAACCGCCACACAACATGCACCGTGCAATTATTGTATCAATGTTGTTCCCAACGGTATATTATTATTTGCCATATATCGTTGGCCATCCACACAATCCCCGGACACGCGTATCTCGATTCACAACCACTATAACACACACACACACCTTTCAAAAGAATAAGATAATATTATTATTATTTATTTTTTCGCCTCCACCGTCCATCTGGAGGCATGCCATCGGGCATCGGTCGTGTGACCCCGCTGACCGCTGCATTTTACGTAAGTGCTGGCCCGTATAATTATTATCCGCCTTTCTATATACAGCGTATGGTCGGACGTCATCGCGCCGCCAACGCCACTGCAATCGACGCCGTCCGTGTAAGATAACGAACGTAAGATATTAAATGTAAAATAAAAAGAAAAAATTATTTAAAAGAAAAAAAAGTACGATCCGTCCAACAGAAGTCGCACCCGGAGAAAGGGAACTTTTATTACACGTCAGGCAATACCGAATCATTACGCCGACGATAAATAATACAATTTTTTTTTTCTCTACGAGGTATTTAGGTAGATGAAAAAGTGAAATTCTTGCAAGACGTTCGAAATTTATAAAATCTTATACATTCATAATAATATATTATCGTGTCCGACATACATTTTTTGACCGTCGTGGCGGTAACCCGCAATCAATGTGTAATGATTTTTTCAAGACTGAAATATTTAATTATTAAAATCACATAATAAGGATTTCTGATTAGCACGACATCGCGGTGTTGGAAAATTGGATGGTTTTAATTCTAGATTATTTTTACAACATACAAATTGATTATTTTAAGTCGTCGCAACGTTTAAACCAAAATGTAGGCACCTACCTACCTGTAATTTGTAACTAGGTTGGGATTTATTGATTGAATTAAATTCTATGTAATAAACTTTAATCGTTTGATTAAATTAAATGATATGTAATCAATTTTAATAGATACAATTTCAAATAGTGGTCATTAGAGTTAATAGTTAAATAAATTAGGTATTTAATAATTTCCCTCATTCTGCACATTCACATATATACCTATCGTGTGATATATTTTACTTTGGCTCACTTAAAAGTTATATCATCAATGTTCAAGAGTACAGACGCCAAAAGTTTGAATGGGCGTTAGGTAAGATAAATTTGCATAATAGCATTCGTTCTTGCTTCTTGTCCTAATATTTTTAACTGAATCGTTTTCTCAAAAGTTCTATAATTATGCATGCGTGGATACCGTGATTATTTGTAAAAATCCGTGAACCCTATAGGGCAGGATTACAATTTATCATTATCAGTACAATCAATCAAACAATAACTTCATAATAATTAAAATAATATTCTACATGGAATAATTATAAAAAATATTTCTTTCCAGCGAAAACCGTCTAAATCTTTTTTTACAATTTTATAACGAACATTATACTATGAATTTTTTTTGTTTTCTTACAAAGTATAGTTTTCATTATAATATTTGATTATTCGACTTTATATTGTGTTCGTAATTAAATATGTTTTAATTTTCCTTAATTTAAAAATAAGACTCCCAAACTAAACAGCTAAATAATGTACGTTTATTTCCACATATCGTTAGTAAACTTGTTATTTATAAGTTATATTATAAGCATAGAAGGACTCGTCAGCTGTCGATAGAGTATTACAACAGATACAACAAATAAGATTGATCATATTCGATTTCAAAGATTTTACATAAATGATTTATTTATTTGTATATATTTTGCTTAGAAAAACTTTCATGTTAAAACAAATATTTTTTTTTAAAGTTTTATACACATATGCACTCACACCATCTGAATAAATATATACTATACTTCTCTGTGTTTTGGGTCAAATCATACATTGTGCAGTGTTTTTACATATATGAATAAATAAGCTAATAAAGGTACCTATTCTGATTTGTTTAAAACTAATGTTTTCTAAGAAGAGGGTTTACACTTTAAAGATTATGCCTAGTATGAAAATAGCAAAAATATACAAATGTTTGAATGTTTTGTGGCGCAACAAATTTGAATAACGCGGATTGGGAAAAATTAAATTGCAAATATTTTAGGATTTTTTAAATCCACATTAACTCGCGCACCTACCTATTAGATTTTACTATTGTTTATTTATTTATGCGGCTTATAAGTTTACATTTATATATTTCATGACGTCTTTAAACAAAATATATAATTACTATTATAAGTTTTTCATTTATTATCAAATTCATAACTCGTTATCTGTGGTTTAATCATTATATACTTTCATTTTATATATTTTTTTTTTTATAATTATTAATATTTCAAATACAAACGATAGCATATCAACTAGACAGTAACCAGTGTAACTACTAAGTACGCATAGCCAATTTGATTGATGACAATTTGTGGACATATAACGTTTACGCATTTTCTTGTGTGTGATTTTAGTGTTATACTTACATATAGAACGTTTTTTTTTAATTCGTATTTTTAAGTGAGTTGGTAAAAATAAAATATTGATTATTTTAAATTTATAAATAGGTAGGTACATTATATATATAGTAACAAGATTCAAGTATTCTTAATGATGTAGGTAGTATATTAGTATTTAATAGATCTACCAACGCACCTAAATGATTATCAATTGCCTATAACTAATTTATATTATGGTTTTAGGTTCTGAGCGGAGCAATAAATGTATTGATTTTACAATAATGTGTGTTTTTTTAATTTTATTTTTTGAAATGAAGTTTTTTAATGCACGATGCGGGGCTATCCGGGAAAAAACGTTCCTGACGAAATACTATAAATTATAATATAATAAACAGTTATTTTAGCCAAAACATCCAACTTTTATTCCATCATACTGATCGATCTAGTAATGCGATAATACTTTTTAAAACAGATTTGAATTCGTGATTATGTCTACTTGAGATTGTTAAATCCACTTTTCCCAATTTCACCCCCCCCCCCAACCTTTTGGAATTTTCAAACGTTGATTATTCGGGATTTATTCGGAATTTAAAGCAGGAATCTTAAAATGTGGACTAACCGATCTCAAAAAATAATTCTAACGAATTCAGATCAGTTTTTTGAAATATTATCGCATTATTAGATCGATTGGTGGGATGGAACAAAAAAAAACGGGAGCGGTAAGTTGTAGTATCGGTCCGCGATAGATTGATTATAATTTATAATTTATAAATACTTTGCGTATATTGATAATATAATAAACTTATTGATAATATATCACTACACTACGTATAATATTATGCATTTATAATTATTATAATTAATAAAATATATAACTAATAAGTATATTATATGAGTATTATATGAGGATTAATATAATAGTAAATAAATAGTAATAATAATCGTTTTCATTTTTATTCATTTTTCACATTTACTTAAATTCATTAAATACTTAAATACATTTACTCATTGATATTTAATTTTATTAAGGTCCCCACACACTGCGGCGGTGGCGGTGGCGTTAAATTCTATTGTCTTGGTTTTACCGCCGCGGTGAGCGGTGAAATGTGTCCTGCATCAATTCACCGTCACCGCTGCAGTGTGTGGGGACCTTAAATGGTTCCACTAAAATGTATTTGTAATCTATAATATTTGTTGGAAAAGAAACTTCGTACCGGGTGTCCCATGACACCACTCGTTTTATTTGTGTCTGAGTACACTATACATGATAAGTAGTCGAAATTATGCTTCGATTTTTAACTTCAGTATCTTTTCGATGGAAAAGCGAATCTAGTTGGTGCATCGAGGAGATCAATCTAAGCTTTGAAAATGTAATACAAGATTGAAGATTCTCCTTATGTTTTCCAACATTTAACATAAAAAATAACTATACTGGAAAGTCAAATTAAACTTTTACGTGTGTTTGAAGTTAGACATTGAATATTCATCCGTAAAATAACAAATTCTCATATACAACGTTTTTCTTATTTTGTCGTAATTCAAAAACGAATAACTGTAGATACTTCAAAATTACACATATTACACAGTATTGATTTTACAATGTGTGTTTTAGATTCTGAGCAAAGCCAATCTATTGATTTTACAATGATGTGTGTGTTTTTTTTTTTGTGTCTGTCATCACCTTTTAGGACAGTAAAAATGCTTGGATTTTCTTCAACAGTAACTTTTCTGATAGGAAAGTGAATCTAGTTGGTACTTTGGGGGGTAGTAGTTTACCAGTAGTTTTCAAAAGCTACGTGAAAAACAAAAGAAAAATTAAGGAAAAACGGGGAATTTTTACGCAAAATCTGTTTTCGAGAAAATCGATTTTTGTTTTTGGTGTAACTCTAAAACAAATGACCGTGGGGACATGAAATTTTGACTGAATGTTTATAGTTGCATTTCCTATACACCATAACATTTTGAAAATATTTTGACTCTTTTTGAGCTGTTTACGGACATTGTCAGTTTTCAATTTTTTTAGTTTTTTTTTCTATAAATATCAATAAAATTTGATCTATTGAGTGAAAAAGCTTGAAAATTTAATAGAAGGCCCCTAGGTTATTGGTTCAAAGGCAGATGAATAAAATTAAAAATCCTTAGTCACAGTTTTTATTTATAAGCATTTAAAGTTCAAATTTTGACAAAATACGGAAAAATCACGAAAATTAGCAAATTATTTTGAGTTGAGAATTCATAAAAATTTTTCTTTTTAAATCTAAGATTTGAAAATGTAATACAAGATTATCCATAAGTTTGTCTACCTTTATCAAAACAAAAATGTCTACAATAAAGTCAAATTAAATTTTTACGAACGTTTGAAATTCATATTTTTACAACATTTGATATTCATTTGATGTCTCATGTAACGATTTTCTTATTTTGTTGTAAATAAAAAATGAATGACTGTAGATACTTGAAAATTTCACTGAACATTAACAGTTTTCATTTTTTTGATATTTACTCGATGTCTCGTGTAACGATTTTCTTATTTTGTTGTAATTAACAAACGAATGACTGTAGATACTTGAAAATTTCACTGAATGTTCATATTAGCATTTACTATATACAATAAAATTTATAAAATAATTTGACTCTTTTTGAAATATTTACGGACATAGTCAGTTTTCAATTTTTTTAGTTTATTTTTTCTATAAATATCCATGAAAAATATTGAAAATATATAGGCACACATTTTTTTATAAGCATTTAAAGTTCGAATTTTGACTAAATTTATCAAATTTAAGTTATAATTATTTTGTAGTTAAAAATTTATAAAATGTTCAACTTTTGTAGCTAAGGATTAAAAATTTAAAACAAGGTTCCACGTAAATAGGTTATATATAAATTACTTTATTCACAATAATATCATCAAATATACTTAGTAATATCATAGGCTGACGGACCGTTTTCGCTCAGAATCGTTTTTCTTATACAATGATATTAGGTATATCATTGAATTCAAATTTAACACCATCCATTACAGTGACCCACTTGTAACATACTGTACAGCAGAGCGACATTCACTTACCTATTTAATTAAGTTTTCAAAATATTTTGACTCGTTTTGAGCTGTTTTATACGGACCTTTTTAATTTTTAATTTTTAGTTTTTTTTCTTTAAATGTCAATACAAATTTATTCGTTGGGTCAAAAAGCTTGAAAATGTATACAAGGCACCTGATATATTGTTACTACAGCAGTTGAGAAACATTAAAAATACATATGTATACGTTTTTTTTACAAGCATTTAAAGTTCAAATGTTGACGAAATTTATCAAATTGAAAATGTACAAATTATTTAGTAGGTAAAAATGAATAAAATTTTGAACTTTTATAGCTAAGGATTAAAAATTTAAAACAAGGTTCCACCCAAGTAGTTAATACCGTACCCAAAAAATCTGAAAAATATATAAACACAGTTTTTTATAGTTATTTTAAGTTCAAAATTTGACGAAATTACATATTAAATAACTAGGAATAACGATTTTAGTTACTGTGTTGTAATTTAAAATATTATTCGTGGGTACTTGAAATTTCTGAAGTATATTATCAGCAAATAATATTAATTCTACTTACTGCCAGTTACTGGCTACCGTATTTATAATAACAATTTAAATATTATATTAAATAATATCATATAGGCTGACAAACCGTCTCCTCTCAGAACCGTTTTTCGTATTTAATGATATTATATCATTGAATTCAAATTCAACAACATTCATTACAGTGACTCACTTGTAACCTACTGTACAGCAGAATAACACCCACTTACCGCTTTTTTTATTGATTTACTTTTGTAGTTTATATGTATTGTATGCGTCTGTCTCCCTAGTACAGCTCAATGTTTTCAATTCACCCTTACATAAAATATTAGGCGCTATAATATTATATAGGTAGGTCTTTTACGTGGATACTAATGATGTAAACTTTTTGAACACTTGATATAATATTGAATAAAATTGTATATACGTTTATTAAATGAAAAACGCATGTTAACAAATATATTTTCGTTATACCTACTCAAATATGGTATGTTTCTCAAAGAACTCGAATACATTTAGCCTCCATTATAGTACGATATAATATAGATAGAATAATTTACATATTCTTTGATACTATGTATACATAATAAATAATAATAATATACGAAAAGATAATACATTTTAAATGAAATATGACAGATCAAAATATAAACAATGAAAATTTAAATAACATCTGACGAGCAATCGTTATAATATTATACTGCTTTTATTGTTTGCTCAAAAGTAGTCAGTTTTATAAATATTATATGAACCGAATTAAATGTTTAAATCGTTAACTGTTGTGACTCAGTCAGTTTTTTCCGTATTCTAATAAAAATAAATGTATTTATTTGGAACAATTGAAAAAATTCGGTAGTAAAAATATTGTGTTACGTTCCCTCAAATGAAACTTCTGCATCCGACCTAAAATAATAGAATCGTAATGAAATTATGCTCTGATTAGTGGCCCTCATAGTGGCGATTCCATTATTGTATGCTTCATTTACAATATATTTACCACATCATTAACTGACAACGGGTGACAAGTGACAACCATTCATCTTTTTATCTATTATACCTCATAGGTAGTATACGGAATAAAAATGGGAAATATAGGTGAATACGTAAGTAAACAAAAAACCAAAATTTATGTTGAAAAAAAAATCATCTATTAAAATATTATAGGCAAAAATGTATATTGCCCACGAGCACCCACAATGTTCTAGTATAGTAGTCCGTAGTATAGTAGTATTAAAGTTTGATGTAGGTGATGTAGTTTGATGATGACCCAACGTTAAGATGGACTTTGGCGCCACTGCGTAACAGTCTAATGTTGTAGTAAGTAAAATAATTAATAAGTATTAATCTAAAATGAATATTAATCAATCAAACTACCAAAGCCATTCCATTTTTTTTTATGTATATAATTTATAGTCTCTTGCGCCACACGTATAATATAAAAAAAATTATTTTATTTTTTATTACTGAAAATAAAATTTCAAATTTGATTGAAGTATTTTTGGAAAAATGAAAAATAGTGAATTTATAAATCTGATGAAAAGAACAATTTGTATGGTAAAAATATTTATCTAAGTCAAGTAGTTTATTTTTTAGTTTTTTTTTTAAATATCAATATTTTTTTGAGTAAATTAATTTAGAACGTAATAACTTTTTCAAAATATTATAATTATTTTTGGGAATTTCCTAACATGTGTATATTTTTTAAATTATTTACTAACCATATAATTTTCAAAATTGTTGACATACGTTACCAAACTTTACTTAAGTAGCAGCATTTTTTTTTTCAGGTCGTCCTGTTACACCCTATATAATATTATCACGATTTACCGTTAGTGACTTAAAATTATTATTAGGATTAGATTATGAATTAATTAATATTTTTAAATAATCTTCATATTTTATTTATTAGTTTGTTTAATATTGTATAGTATGTGTATTGTGTATACCGTTAAAGTGAATAGTCTTAATTTTACTGTGACATTCAATATTTTCTTAAAAATTAAATTGTTGTGCTGTTAGAGTGTTAAATAGAAATGATAATTGTTGACATTTTCTATATTATTTTCTATAAACAAAGAAATCTTCACCTTGCATGTTAAAAAAGTGCCACTAGCACTGTAGAAACTGAACACAAAACAATTAAGTTGAATAGTTTCCAGCACTTAAAGTTTTACCATTATGAAAATACCAAAAGGCAAAAGTGTAATTAATATAAGAAAATAGTAGCCAGTAGAGTGCTTACCCATACATGTAAATGTCTTGCTATACCTTTGTTATAATTTTAGTCATTAAGTTTACTTATTATAAACACGTTACTTTTAGATAAATAAAAAAAAAATAATAATAATAATATTATATCAAACATAACGTAACCAAAAAAATAAAATAATATATAGATCAGTGAAGTAAAAAATGTATTGACTGTTTACAACGTTCTAATTTATAACAATGGATTTTACAGTATTTTTCAGTTTTATTTCCGGTAACTATTAATTTGTAAATTATATTGGGATTTACTGCCAAACCTATAATAAACAGTTTAAAATCATAACAAAGACTTTGTACACTATGTTGAGTTGTTGGCGTTGTTTCAATCGATTGGGATTTGTATTGTTCTTCTCGTTATGTTTACACCAAAAGTAAGTTCATTGTATTAGTCATAGGAACTTTATTCCAAATGATCTTCTACAACTTACCATATCAAGTTTTAAACTTACTATAAATCATTATTACCCATTATCCATGTCGCACATTTATTTATACAGTACTACGCAGTAGACTTTCAATAATCCAAAATTCAGGGAATCAAGTTGAATATTCAATGTATGTACGTTATCCGAGGAAGACTGTTATGACTTATGAGTATTAAGCGTTATACATTACGTCGTCGTGTGTGGACCAAATTCATTCGAATCGGTGTTTGCTCTCGTCCCGAGTACATTACAATATTACAATAAATAATAAACTAATAACATTAAAAATAATAATAATAACTAATATTGTAGGTTATCAACTGATCAAACATAATATTCTACTGTATTGTTTTTCTCTCGTTAACTTACCTTATTTATCTATAACTAAGTTATCTCAATTGTTGTCACCAGGTTCTATAATTGGCTATGCTATAATAATAATTATGTGTAGCTATTGCATATTACCTACGCGAATTCGCGATCATAAATATTGTAAACCTATTCACACGACGTTGGACAGGTTCGCAACGTCCGGTGGAAACATATACATGTACAATACATTATTCACACGACCCCTCGATCGCGCAATTTAGTGAGGTATAACAAAAAAAACTCGTCGTATACCAATAGATTTTATTATGCCTTTATGGTACGAAACGCGTGGTGTACACACTGTTGTACACTTTTATAATATATAATAAATTAATACATTTATATTATGTATACAAAACGTAGTAAGTGAGCAGAGAACAATAAAAAGTATTATATTATTCGTAAGAAAAAATCACACCGCTCGTTGAATGTATAGTTTTCTTAAAAAAGCATTTACATAATACTATGAGATTAAAATATTGTATAACCACGCCAAACCGGAGTACCTACCGGCGCCCCGACGGATGATACATTCAGCTATTATTCCAGTAGACTTGCGGTCATTGTTTCTGTAGGTAGCACAATAAATGCATAATAATATACATTTTATATAGTACACCATCATACACTTAACGAATTCGGCCAGGTTTCCTCGTAAAATTTCCACGATCTCTGGTTGCTATAGTAGGTAGTAATGTGTAATGAGTAAACGTTCACCGTGTGAATATGATAGATATTGCAGATGGCAACCATGCCTTTTTTTTCAAACAAGAATCGTCTTTATTTTAGAAATTTTTTTTGAAAATGTTGACGCATATAAATCGAAAATTAGATGAGTGGTTTCTGAGTCCTTAAACGTTATGTACCTTTTACCTATAAGTGTTAGGAATAATAGTCATCAATAAATAATAATGCTGTTTTAAATACTCAAACTTTTCTTATAAATTATACAATTTCAATAAATCAATATTATAATTTATAATAACTATAATATTCAAATTATTTTCATAATGATATCTCAGACATCTTCTTAACATATTATCGTGGACTATTATCCTAATTATCCTTACTCCTTAGTTTAAGGTGTAATAAGTCAGAAAATACTCATTTGAATTTTCAATTTCATTTTAGATGGTTACATCAAATGTTTAAAAAAAAAATCATTAAAATAACAATTTACAGAAAAAAAAGGTGGTTATCATTTGAAAAGAATCTGTTGATCAGTCTGTTGATCAAATTACTTTCCGTGTTTGCAGAGAGGAGTATATTTTTGTTGCAATAAACGGCCATAAGTGCAGTATATTAATATAATTATTAAGTAATTTAACACCGTTCTGAAAAGTATCACTCGTGTCACTCAAAACAATAAGCATAGGTACATATAATATTTAATTATTAATAATTATTAAGTTTGATATTTCCATTGTATTTTAAAAATGTTTAAAACAAATTTGCTTACATTAATTGTTGATACTACAAAGATTTAGTTAAAGCTGTTATGTGTTCATCATGAATCATGATGTTTGGTAACATTCATGTATATTGTATAACGTGTTGTGTAAAGTCTACGCAAGTGGTATGAAAAAATAAGGGAAGGTAAAATTTGTATAATAGTATTAATGTGTCATCATACCGCATATGGGTAATTCTTCTTGCAGCGTTGATAATATAAGATATAAAGACAAAAGTAGTTTAAGTACAACATTTAAGATTTACTTGATCACAAAAATTCTCTGTTATACAATTAAGTTGATTTATTGCTCTATTGGCCATTAAATGGTTGTAATAATGAAGATTAAATAAATGTATTGTCGAGTATCAAAAAAGTCAACAACGTGGCCGAATTCCAGTCACACTTATTCTTTAAAAATAAAAATGTGATTGTATTAAAATGCTGAAATACCTAACAATAATTACAATAAATGTAATTTTGATTATATCTTATTAAGTTCAAATTTGAAACAACTAAATCTACAATTTAAAAATAATTACATGACTTAAACTATACATAGATTTGTTATAACGAATACACTATTTTTCGGCTGTAACTATTTTCCTCCAAAAATGAAATAAGTACCTTATTATTCCACGGTTTACCCTCCACCACCTCCCCCCAAAAAACTAATTTCCTCCATTATCTATAAAAATAAGAAATTGTCACCCTCTGAAGAATTTGAATAGTTTGAAAACCTATGATTTTCTGTCGACAATAGGGTTCTATATATTATTATGTCAAGGTAAAACCATAAAATATGAAATATGAAATAAATTATAACTAAAAATCATTGTTATAATATAATTAAATAAATATAGCAGAATATTTATTTTTCATGATGGCACAGATTATATTATCTGTGATGATAGTTTCAAACTATAACTTCAAATTGAAATTTGATATCATTCAAAGTATCATACATTTTTTAATTACTTATAAATTATTAATATTATAGTGTTATAAATAATTAAGAATGAAAATACAAATCGAATAATTTGTTTCACAATTTCATATATAAAACAAATACAATAATTTTAATTTTATGTTTAAAAAATATAAATATTATTTCAATATTTGGAGGAAATATGCATGTTTTTGGTTAAAAAAAATGCGTGAAAGAAAAATGGAAAGTGTATTCTATTGTTTTAGAGGAAAATGAACAGTGGAGGAAAACGGTATATTATTTTTGGATGAAAATGGTCCCACTACCTCATTGATGGATGATATATATATATGTTATGCGCATAGGCGCAAATTGGGGGGGAGGGCTAGGGGGCTAACATACAATTTTAAAATGCTATATTGCAATGGTCTGCTTGCCTTTAATATATTCAGCCCCCCCCCCCCAAGTCAAAAGTTGAAATTGCGCCTATTATGCGGTATAAATACAGCGAGTATACCTATTATTTTCATCAAGGTAAAATTATTTAATTGAGAACTTAAAACACTTAATAGACGTATCATACATGTCGGGCACGCTGCATCGCAAGTTTACTTTGTGGTTGATTATGACATAGTAATATTCTGAGATGTTAATTTGATTAAAAACTACAATTCTGGTTTTCTGCAGAATTACATACCTATTCACTGTATAATATAACATCCAACATCAACATATATATTATATTATTATATACGTATAATATTATTAACTGCTAGTTATCTCCAGGACGTATCATTTCAAATTACTGGGTCGGCGTATACGTTCTCCATAATAATATAATATAGTATTATTACGTTACGAAAATATTATTTCCACGCCATATTAAACGATTTCGGTTTATATTCACCTGTCTGTGACGACGTATTATCTATTACAATAGACTATTACGCTTATTATATTACGCAAATAGTTAGATTTTAATAATTTTCTTAGACGTCGATGACAGAATTGGATGTGTTAGTAGGTATAACAAGGCAGTCATTTTAATTTTGCTCCAAAAATTAGATAAGCATACATCGTAATATTTATCTAGAGTCCAAGATTCATTTTCCCGTCTATATGATAGGTATTATGAAAAAAAAGAAAGTCAATTTTAATTTTCTTCCCACTTTCAAATATAGGGTATAACCCGCGGTGTACAGTCCATCGATTCCTAGATGAATGAGAATGACGTATAATATTTTAGTTGTTTTAGCAATTATAATATTGTTGTTAGTTTGTTATACAATAAACATAAGACGGTTGGAGGACAATATCACAAAAATCAACCGTTAAAATATTGTGCAAACTGTAAGTATATATAATATAATACACCGAAAGTTTTATAGGTACCAAATATATTAACATATAAGACTATTGTATGCACGTGACATAGATTTAGCGAGCCATAATTTGTGAGTGTGTGTGTGCATTAACAGGGTATATCAAACCGACAACACAAACAAATGTGGAAGGTTTTTTCCCTTGTGTATGCGAATTAATTTTGAATATATTTTTGTGCGCACGATTATTAAAAACATAGAAAGGTCTGTAAAGTTCAACGTTAAAATGAGCAATACTGCTGAATCAAAATAAAGCATCTTTGTTCGCAACGGATAAGTGCGTATATATTCTGTTTGTGCATCCCGGTCGCCTATAGGCACAATACTATGATATTTTGCATCACTGCGTACACTTTGTTTCCATTTATGTACACATAATAAAACAGACTCTTGGCCGTTGTAGTACTGTACACGTGCCTACCTATAATATATAATATGCACTTATATAAGTGTTTTCATTCCAACTGCAGTGTAATGTTGATTAATCCAGCCAAATCACTTTACATACAAAACAACAATCATTACTATTATTTAATATTTTACAACGTACAAGTTTTGTTTGAAAGAAAAAAAGTATTACCTACCTAAATGATGAGGCTATCAGATATTATAATTTTGTGTTCTTTAGAGGTTAGATAAACAAGTATGAAAATCCTGTCAGAAGGTATCCGAGGTTAATATTATTTTAATTATCGATGATATATTTGTATTACGCGAAGAGAGAAAATACATACCTACGTTCCAATCGACGAATCGAAAAATGTTACGAATAATGATTCGATCTGACATTAATTGATTTGCATAATATTGTGTTGTATATACTTTTATTACCTATAAGCGTAATTGTGTTTACATATTAGTTTATTACAATTACATATTATATAAATTATGATGCTAAAAAGATTAAACTTCGTTGTCGTTCAATTTAATACCATAATATATATAATATATTTATGATTTGCTATTGGCAATTATGATAATCCAGGAAATGTATATATAATGTCGCATGATAGGTATCTATAATGACTAAAATATGTTGTTTATTATGAATTTTTTAAGTATAAACATAACCTATATAAACTGTATAGACTATACACTATTGTGGTCAATTTTATATAGTAAGTTTTTATGCATTTTTTAAACTATTTATATAATCTCCAATGATATAGAACTTGGGCTAGCCTGGCTCACTCTGTTCAGACGTCTATGTTTACGTGCATTCATTATTATCTTCCGAAATTTAAGTATCGTATAATTTGTTTTTTTCTTAAATCCAAATACAATCTTGAAAACCAGTCCAACAAAAGAAGATAACTCTTCCGGAAGTAATGGGTTTAAAATTTAAAATTTTAACATTGTTAGGTTAGTAAGGCTACAGGCTAGTAATAACATATGAAACTCAAAATGCCATGTGAGAATACATTAGTTGAATGATAAATAACTTAGTTATATATAATAAATGTGGCCTTATGATATCGCTTTTAAAGAGCATCAACCATTGGTCATGGTTCATATATTACTTAGATGTTCTAGTATAATTTTCTACATTTATTAGACATCATCGACAACAACAATAGAAAACAATATCAATTACACAAAACTGCATACAATATGATTATGGCCTAGTCATTCTTCACAGTGCCTATCATCATGTCGAGTAACATAAAATATAATATATAATAAAGGTATAGTATTTTTACTTTTTTTGGTTATAACAAAGTCCGCGGTGACTATGGCCATTGGACTAACACTATTGTACATTATTTTATACTAGCAGACACGGAAATGCGTTGCTATTGTTAGGTTTTTATGAGAGCAGTATATTACCAGGCAGGCAATCTACTTGCGGTATATCGCGGACACCGCGTGGTGCGCACGTAAGTGTATAAGTTAACTCTAAAGTATCAAAAATGCAAAAAAAATAGTCCACCAAAACCGTGGTTAGAACTCGATACATTTTGTACTAAAATATACAGGCTTTCGCATTAATAATAATAATTATTATTATAAGAACTAACTAAAAATAATAGCAACCATTTGTAAACAAAAAATAATAATATTAAAATCCTATGTTTGAGAACTTCCCCGGGTTGGACCACTTATTTACCTTTTTTCGCGACAAAATGTAGCTTATCTTCTTCCCTGAGATCTAATCTATCTCTGTACTACATTTCATTGCAATCGGATGAACGGTTTAGGAATGCATAAAAGGCACAGTCAGTCAGTCGCAAACATTATTTGTCTTTTAATATATAGATTATTATATGTTGTTATACATCAGTGTACATTTTTATAGGTATAATAATATATTATTATGTACTTGCATCGCGTATAGTGTAATAATTATGCAATAGAATCAAAAGGTTCCTAGAATTTATTTTTCAAAAATTTATTTTCTCTTATAGCTTATCTGATCGTTATTGGTATTGGACCTATCTATGGACTTAATTATTAAAAATATGTCGATCTCAATATAGTATCAATCCTTGTATAGTATTGGTACCAAACAAAGTTTACCTATTTTTTTAAACAATGTCATAGTATGAACGACGTCCCGCAATTTCTAATATTGGTACATATAATATTAAATAAGATTTCTAATATTATGTAAGTAATTAACGCCTGACCCTGACGACATTTTTTAAAGTACCTATATAGAAAATTGCAAATGCACAGTTATATAAATTCAAATGACTATTTAGAAATTTTCGAGTTACAACGATACAATCCAAATAATAATCTTTTTTTTTACACACCAACTATATCACTATTATGTATATACCTGTATAATTTTTAATACGATATATTATTCTAAATACATAAATAGATGACTATTATTAATTATAATGTTCTAACGTCTACAGTTTTATTATGACGTGTCGTTCAGACACTCTCAGACAAGACAGACATAAAGACGACGATGATGATGATGATGGCTTGCAACTAAATGATAAAATAACGCGTTATTATATGAAGAAAGCCACAGATCTCAGAGATGTGTTTTAAAATTCGTGAATACCTCCGAACGTTTCCCATACACGTCACAGGATAGTATATACTATAATACTGTAGATATATGCGGTGCGCGAGAAAGGCGATCTTCGTACCCATATTATAATATTAGGTACGTATATGTATAGAGACGATGTAGGTATATAGCTAAAAATAGAAACTTTCCGCACACTCGCACACGCGTGGCAGTGTTTTGGCGCATACGCATTTCATAGGTAGGTACTTATGAAGTTCATAATCACTGCAGGAGACGTGCATCAAAGTATGTGTATTTTATAATATTATATTATATTGTGTGAATAATTAATTTACATTCGCGATTAAAACATAAATAAATAATAAACTCCGTATTCCATACACTACCGGGCATTATGTGAAGAGATAAGTAATAATAATAACCTATTAGAAAGTCAACGAGGAATATAATAATACTAACATATATTTATGTACACATAGTATATACTGATCGGCAACGATGCCGTTGAATGCCCCAAAGCGTGCGTATATGCACACACTATATAATAATAATATATATAGGTACAACATGTAGGTACTGACGCCGGAAATACCACGGCGGCGTGTCGCGTGATTAAATATCGCGCTCGATTCGACAAGTAGGTACTTACGCCATATACCTATAATGATAATAATATTATACATCGATTCTGAAAGTGTCGAAAGCGCCGTTCGAGTGTTCTTCGCACGCGTACTATATAATATTTAATACGTGATTTTCTAAGGATTTTCAGCGTGCGTGTGTCACGGGACAGATGTATCTACCTATATGTGGGAAAAAAACAAACAACGATCGTGTAAAGGTTGCAGGAGTGTCCCTTTGTCGTGCGTAAATCGTTCGATGCGTATCACGACGGGGAGACTTAAACAACCTGCTGCAGCTGCTTGTCGACCAGTCGTACTTTCAATTTTTCGATCTTCTAAGAACTCGATCGTCTCGTGATATTATATGGTTATACGTCGTCGCAAGTCCACTACACCACTACGCACTTCGTCGATGATATTATAATTATTGACGTGCCTATACAATATGATAGTATTACTATTGTTGGCCTGAAGTACTGCGCGGGCAGTTATGGGCGTGGAGTGAAATCAATTTATTGACGGTGAGGCGTCTTGACCGCCGCCGCCTTCATGTTTATATAGGTATAGGTGGCCGGTATACCACACTTTCAAGAGTACTTGACCGTGATAGGTTTGAGTCCAACCAGAATCATTTCCTCTCGCTCAAACTGTATATTTTTACGTCCGGTTAGATTAAACCCATCTATGGGTCCGAGGCATCGGTCTAAAAGACGTCGCGAGAGTCACGATGATTGGAATACTTTGTAGTTAGGAGGTATAATTTTTAAGTTTTCTGCATAGTTATAACATTATATTATATCTAAAGTTCTAAGGTAATTATATATCGTGTTAAATCTGTTTGGTGATTTTCAACTTTTTGACACATTAATCTTTATTGATTTTTGGATTTAATATAGACAATTTTTGCCAACTCATTTTAAATTTTGAAATATTGTCACACAATATTATTACCTACCTATAAGACATATTTTACCTAAGTGGATAACACGTAACGATTTACAGCGCCTATTGCTAATATTGTATACATAAGTATTTATATGTATATCGATTATATATACTATGTACCTAATAAGTAATAACTATCGGCAAAAATTGAGAAAGTCTTGTTGTCTTTAGACTTTAGATGACCCGTATGTACTCGCTAAGATTAGAACGAGTCACATAGAATTTCGCGTGTACGCAGTGTTTAGTCGTGGAAACATAATGTAGGCACCTATAATAAATAATAATATATTATAGTTACGGAATGCGCGCGATTTACTCAATAATGAACAAATTATTGCTAATATAATACCAATAAACTAATTTTTTTTTAAAGTTTTATTATTAGGAAATACTTCATAATATTTAAAATTTTCAAAAACAAACAATAAAAGGATACATTTTTTATATAAAAATGCTGCCGGCATCTATACCTAGATACCACTTACCATGCTCAACACCTGTACACTAGATACCTGAATAGTTGTCCTTCATAAAGTTGACAGCATAACCATAATATATTATCCAGGGATGGCAAACAAATCTGTACCCGTGTGTTAAATAAAAAAGGTTGGTTGGATTTTATTTTTTATGCCTGTCAACTAATTTGATGATTCTTTTTTTAAACTTAAAATATTCTTTCACCCATAGCTTGAATGATAAAAAAAACAAGTTTAGTGTGTCACTAAAATGCGCGTGTCATAGGTTCGTCATCTCTGATAACGGATAAGGTAATCCACAACAGACACATAATTTCCAACGCAACGTTTTATTGTTGGACATTGTGGCATAAGGTATTCCCCAATTCCGTTGGACATTATTATTGCATTGCATTATAGTATGATGAAAACCGAACATTGTACTGATTTCTTTTCAAAGGGATTCACAAAATAGACTATAGAGTGGGACTGTAGAAACGTTTCCTAAGCATTCTTCTCTCTAAAAAAAAAAACACTTATTGCAAAACATTTCTATATAAATATTTAGTATGTAACTTATAGTTTATACAATTGTGTACGACTACTTGTGAAATTTCAGCAAAATCCATACCAACTGAAAAACGTTTTTTATTACAATAAAATAACTGTCAAGCGGGCTCCCACTGAGACTTTGTACTATCGATTTGAAAAATATGTAAATATTTAAATATTTTTAAAATAAATTTAAAATAATTGCAAATTTAGTTTCTAGAATATGCAAATCAGCTTTTTTTGTGACATTACAAGTATTTTTTGCTATAATTAAATTTGAATTTGGGAAACAATCCACTAACATAAAGTTGTACTGTTATTAGTACAATCTTAAAAGCTCTACATTTTTATTTTTGAAAATATTTGCTTACATAAAGTTGTACTGTTGTGTAATATTTGGCAGCTTAAGTAATCTCTACCCGTAAAAATAGTGTCCAACAAAATAAGGATTAATCCAACAAGTTATACCAACTAATTTGCTGGATATTTTCCATATGTGTCTATTATGGCGGTTAACCTTACAACACGCTTAACGTATCTATTATTTAACTTTCAGAAATATGCTATCTAATATGCGAAATGGAAAACTAAACACGCTCAGTGCGCTCATAATTTGTTTACCATTAGTTCAAACCATGTTAATTTACTATACATAATTGCTAATATGCATATTGCCTAAGTATGCTTTACGAATTCGCTAAACATGTTTGTGCTGTTCCAAAATGTTGTTTTCCACGATATCGATTAGAATGATCTTAAACTATATATTTCTTACGTTTGTCGTTAAAAACTGCATTCGAGTTTTCGTTACATTTATTTTTCCAAATATTATCCATTTTAGGTACGAATATTATATTCATTGATTGTATATGGGTGAGTAATCGTTATTTATACTCCGTGGCAGTGTCGCGTGCGTATTTATATTATAATATACTTGCATCATGCGGTTACCTCAAGTATATAGTAATATAGTATAAGTACCCCTAGGTATAATATAATTTTTCGATTTTTGAAATAAAAATATCCATATTACTATATAGCTATAGCCAATATTACTACAGGCACGAAGTTTATTCGATGTTTTACCGCGTCAACGAAGTAGAGCAGTTAAGTGCCCGCTTACACAATGACGGACCACGGTTTATTTTATCTGTTTTTCGTTTAGACCGCCTTCGACCAGCGCAGCGATCGTTTTATTGCGTCATCGTCGGCGAGCGGCGATTTTTTAAGGACATAAAATAAAAATAATCTAATCGCGCAGCGCATACCTATTGGCTATCGTATATTATGGGGATATCAACTCGCGAGCGGACGACGACGTAATGTTATGCGCGCTCGGGTCGTCGCGGTCGTTATAACAGACCACAAAAAGCACCGCGCACAGGGTCTGGTCACGAACTCGCCCGCTCGCAAAACGCTCGTAAAACGCGTAATATTATAATATTATATATAGGTATGATGATACCATGTGTAATACTGTAATATGTGGGTGATGTTAGATACTGGTGCAGTCGAATGCGTAACTTGCAGCGTTCATTACAATAATAATAATATTGTTATGTGTATATACAATGACTACGACGACCACGGTGTACCTTTTTTATGCATCGACTGCTCTGCGACGTAAGAAAATCATCGCGGTCCTGTGAGTAGGTATATTATAATATTATTATAATTATACGACCTCAAGGCGCGTCGGTGTAATAACTAATAATATACGACACGCGTGATTCTAACCGACCGGCCGTATCTATATATGTGTATATAATAGTAATAAAATATATTACACGTGTTAGTACGACGCGGACCATACGCGGTGCTCCCCGGTGTAGGATACGGACGGTTGCGTAACGAGCGGTGGTCGTGCTGCGGACACAACACATTAATAATATAATATAATAATAAAACTATGGAAAGGATTTCTATTAAATAATAAAATTATTTTTATTGTGATTTTGATATCGGAAAATTATCATCAGATGAGTTAGGCGGTTTCGGGAAATGTTAAAAGTGTTTAACAACAATTTAATATTAAATATGCATATTTTAATTTATTCAATACATAATAGTTTATTCACTATTATTAATTTTTGAATCAATATCGACTTAGCGTAGAACCATGTGAATAGTTTGTGGTATAATCGCAATAGCGTAAAATTGATCTAAATGTTTTGAAAATGTCATCGTGGGTATAAATTATAAAATATAATAATATACGTAAAAGTTTCAAAACCCCACGAAAAATATTTTTGAATCATACCAAAATAAATAATATTACTAAATAAGACCATGAGAAAACTTATTCTTCGTTTAAATGTCTAACTTTGTCTAAATTTGAACTTGAAATGTCTATAAAAAAAATTATGTTTGATTTTTTGTGTAGAGTATGAATTACTTATGACTTATGACTTATGAGGAACCTTGTATTACCTTGTAAGCCTTAAGCTTGAATAATTTATACATTTTTAAAAACAAAATAATTTGCAAAAAAATTTCATTATTTTGACGAATATTATCAAAAATTGAACACCAAATATTTAAAAAAAATGACATTTATAAATCAAAAAGACTCAAAATACTTTGAAAATTATACCATATATAGAAAATGCTATTGTAAAGATGTGGTAAAAACTAAAAATTTTAAGTATCTACAATTATTCGTTTTTTAATTACAACAAAATACTAAAAAATCAATTTTGTCAAAAACTAGTTTTGCGTAAAAATTCCCGTTTTCAGTAATATTCTGAAAGTATTTTTTATTTTATTTTTTAAAAATATCAACTAGAACTAGATTTTTATCAGAAAAGATACTAGAGTTGAAATTAAAATTTTTTTTTACCAAACATAATAAACAAAAAAAGTAATAAACATTAAACACACACATCTCATTGTAATATCAATACATAATTATAATTGCTCCGCTCAGAATATAAAATGGTACTAATGAAATTACTAAATTGTTCGACGATTTTTATAAATTTTTAGCTTAAAAGTTGTTGGTTATAAATAAACATATTAAATTAAATTATAAGTAAATATATATCTATATATATCTACACATGTTGTACTAATCAATATCCTTTCACTATAGTAATAATATTTACTTCGGTTCGCGAAGGCGGTGGCGGCGGTCAGCTGTGGGATTGATCATCATAATAATAAATAATAATATAGCCACCGGAGTGTGCGGGAGGCTACCACGGTAACCGGTTGTTGCGGTTCGCGGACCGGAAACGGCCTCGAGGTGCCCCCCAAAGGACGCGAGACGAGAGGTCTTCCAGGAATATTGTTGTGTATAAAATCAGAAGGGCGGCTCTTTCCGATTCTGAACAGTCGGAGAAAGCTGGTCGGTGCGCTTACCGTAGTCGTGCTATCCGACGAGCCGCGTAGACGAGGTCGCCCACAATTTTTTTTACGTCATAATATAATGTTCTTCTCGCCGTCGGCCATATTTTTATACGGGGTTTTTATCGGGGCACCGCTCAGCAGTCGTCACATCCCGTTTCTATAATCTACTACCTATGTAGGTAAGGTATACGGCGAGTTACCCCAGAACCACCTAGTACAAACTTTAAATAGAAATAACACAGTATAGGTACCTTGGTACCTATTAGGTATCTGTTTTATTTTCTATAGTTTTCTACAAACAAAATTAAATATTCTGCAATATCGCCAGTTCATCACACTTTCAAGTTTCTAAGTAGTGGTGCTGTGGTAACTTTATACCTTACCTTGACTCCGCATTGTAACCAAATTATAAAGATATTCAAATATTTGATTTAGACCTAAATTCTTTTTATTTTCTACAATATTGTCTACAATTACCATACCTTATAATTTTAAGTTTCATTATTTGGGTAATGTTACCCAACGGCGCCACGCTAACATAACCGTTAAAGAATTAGAAATTCTATGGAATGGGTGTTGTAAAAAATTGTAGAAAATAATACTGGGATATTTATATGGGAAAATGTGTACTTGGTAGAGCTGAGGTAACTGAACTGGTATACTAAATTAATATTATAAATTATAATTTATAATACCAATGAGGTTTTAACATCTAACGAGAGTATTGCGGTAAAGCGTCCTGATTTTTTCGTTGTGGTTAAGGAATCGTTTAGTTTTGCAGGTATTTTTTTACACACCGACAACAATAAATCAATCACGCGATCGACTTGTCATATTACTATCTACAGCTCACGTGTTTCTATATAAATACGTTTAATATTCTAATAAATATATATAATATAATATACTACAGGTGTCACACCGTGGAAAGTTTGTTCTTGTATAGTCGTACTTATGCATACCTATATAGACAGTAGACATCATAAACTACCTAATATAATATGTGTGCATAAATGAACTAATGTACTAGTCTATAGACTAGTTACTAGTTAGTATACCAAGCTCACATCTAAATTTTAAAGTAGGTAAACATAACTTTTGTAATTTGAACACTTAATGGAAATTAAAGTAAATAATCAGTTTTATTATATATGTATAAATAAAATAATAAGTTAATACATTTAATATTGCTATTTACTATTTTGGATATTTAATAATAATTTCAACTTTTTTTGAATTTTTGTAAAGCACAATATACTGTGAGTTTTAATTATTTTGGGTCTCTTAAATATTTATTTTCTAAAATTATGATTTAAAAAAGTGGGCAAGTGCGTAACGCTCAGTTGTACAGTAGTTAGCTTGAGGTGTCACTGTATTTATGTGTTAAATTCAATTCAATGATATAAAATCTATGTATGCGAAAAACGGTTATCAGCTAAGACGATATGACAGCACTTAAACTATAATATTACTAAGTATATATGTTTATGAAATTATTGTGATTAAAGCAATTTATTTTATTTTTAGGCATTAGTACTAAATTGGTACCAGGTGGCAGGTACAGTAAATTAAATTAATTTTTCCACAAAAAATTGCATTTGAAAATGTCATTATGTGTATGAAATATAATAATATACTTAAAAGTTTCAAGTACCCAAAATAATATTTTTAAATTACAACATAATATCTAAAATCATTATATCCTTTATTTAAATATCTAATTTTATCCTAGTTTGAATTAAAAATATTTATTAAAAAAAACTGTGCCTTTTTTTAGATTTTTCGGTTAGGTTAGGTTATGTATACCGATTTCAGTATGAACTATTAATGAGAATATTTGTTTTAAATTTTCAATCCTTAACTATAAAAGTTGAACATTTTATAAATTGTTAACTATAAACAATTTGTACATTTTGGAGGTTTTGATGTCTTTTGTCCAAATTTTAATTTTAAATACTTATAAAAAAAATCATATCTATGGATCTTTAATACTTTTTAACTGCTATTATAACAATCAACAACTTATGAGAAACCTTGTATTAAATTTTCAAGCATTTCAGCCCAACGTATATATCGACATTTATAAAAAAAAACAAAAGAAATTTAAAATTTAAAAGTTCTAAAAATAGCTCAAAAAAGTCAAAATATTTTAAAAATGTTAAATAAACATTTAGTAAAAATTGGATGAATCTACAGGTATTTTTTTAGAGTTACTCAAAAAACAAAGTCGAATTTTTCAAATACTGAATTTGTGTAAAATCTCAGTTTTTCCTTAATTTGTTTTTATTTTTCTTGACGCTTTTGAAACTACTGGGAATTATTTACTTTTGACCTCTCAAAGTACCAGTTGGATTCACTTTTGAAGATACTGAAATAGATAATCGAATCATTTTTATTGCCCCAAACCATGATGACATTGCAGAAACAAAAAATAAACACACGTATCACTGTAAAATCAATACATTCATTCATCCGCTCAGAATCTAAAATACTAAGTAATTGGAAAAAAGTTTAGTCGTGAATTATAAATTCTTTTGTTTAGTATAAATTTAGTTAGTTTTGGTTATATTGATATTTCATTGAATTAGATGCCTAATTCATTAGCTGTATTCACGTGCATGTCGTGAAATTACGATACACTTTTATCAAATTCGTAATATGGATAAATATCGTAAAATTAAAAATATAATATATATTTATAAAACAAATATACAGTAAACTAAATGTAATAGATTACATTGTGATATACATACTTGATTCATATGAAACATATTATTATTAATTTATACAAATATATTACTATGATGAAGCTTTAGTATTTCTATAAGTCATGAAAAAAAAAAATTGTGTAACACGCATTGGTCAATGTACAAAATATATCATATTAAATGTACATAAACATTATTCACATAGGCTCTACAGGGTTAGCTATATCACTTGCCGTCCCTTAAGTGAAAATACTATATAATTTAATAAACTTTTTATAATATTATACTCAATGGTAGACAGGCTTGTCGTTTGGTTTCCGCGGACACTCCGGTGAAGTTACATTCACAGCGCCTGACATAGAACTGCATACGAAAATGCAAAACCACGAAACCCACTGGTATTAGTTGGTAAAACAATAACGCTATACGTTTATTTCGTCTCGCATTTCCGTTCTCCAACGTTATACATAATATTATGCGCAGGTTTACCGGGGATAGTGAACGTTTTAAGACGGAGAGCGTGAGAGCTCCGCACGCCTTATTTCGAGTAGAACGAAGTACATAGGTAACGTCATAATGTATTCGAAATGTTAGAAGGGAATTAAAGTCTCTGTTCATCTAAATTTCAGCGCACGACTGTTATTTAGCCAGGTAGCCTATAGGCACGTTCCCTAGCATAAATAATTACCTACTACAAATGAATTAAACACTTCAATACTAATTAATTTTTAAATCAAAATATGAAATGCCAAATTCGTGAGTCAAAATTAACATGAATATTGGAATACAATGGAGTACATTAATTGAATAAAACGCAATATATAATTAAAATACTGAAACTAAGGAATGAAGATAACGCTGATTTTAAAGGAAATTACAGGAGAATGAGTAGGTATACTGAGAAAAAGTTTGATATCAGGAGATCGATAGGTAAGCGAGACAGGAAAGAGATTTCTACAAAAACGACGGTAGGGGCAATACAAGAAGACGTGATAGAAGTGTCATAGATGACTTCATCCAGGCGTACATAATGTTACGGTTATTTTTCAGAAACTTTGTTCGTTATTAGATTTATACGCAGAACAAAACTAATTTGCGATGTTACTGAAACAAATAGTTAAGTAAACAGCACTACCGTTTTCAGAAATATTAATTATTGAAGGTATTCAATACTTAGTAAATAAATTACAGTTATTATTATTTAAAAAAAAATAGCATTATTTTATACTTCTCAGTTTCCGCTATAGCTATATATATATTTAGAATAAATTGAGAAAACATTACAATACAGATTAAAAGTTGATTTTTGTTTTAAAGTACACATAAATATTATGTTCAATAAATTCTCACTATTTCATTAAGCTTTCAAATAAATTCGCTTTTTCTTTATTCAGTTTAATATTATTTCATCAATCTTATATAATATGACTATGTTGATGTTGATTAGTAGGTACCTATACTGTTAGAATATAGATATATCATAAAAAGTTATTTCATAAAATATATCAGCAACCACTTCATCAAATTGTATTTAATTTTCGACTAATGATAGTAATTTTTACTCCATACATATTAAGCTATGAAGTCTTATGAGACATGTATTGGTCGATTTATGGTCAATTATTACATAGGTACAGGTAATTTAGATAATTATATAATTTTAATCGATGGAAATAAAACTGTAGTGCAGATAAAAATTAGCACATTCTTTTTTGTAATTTGCACGTGGTATACCACAGGTTATTTTTTTAAAAGGAGAATGTTATTTTTTTTAAAAAAAAAGCTAGTAAGTTCTTGTGAATGAAGAAAATCATAATCTTAAAAGTTTTTAATAGTTCCGTAGTCCGTGACTAAACAGATGTAAATAAATTATCAAACTGGACGAAATACGTTATTCACCTACTACCTATGTCTTAATAATTTTATTAATGATCAATTAGAAAAATAAGACTATGCAATATTAAAAGTAAATATATAGGTAACGCAATTTTGTACTAAATAATACACGAACAACAGTCAACAAGCCATGAATATTTTTGAGGTTTTTGCTACCAATTTAGTAAAATATTCAGTATTTAATATCAATTTTTACCTATAAACTTTGGTTACACCATTATATGATACACACGTACGAAATGCGAATACCAGTACTTATGTTAGGGAACGTGGGGGAAAACGGGGTCATGGAGCCAAATGGGGACATGACAACATTTTGTTGAATCGAGAGGAAAATTAAATTTTTAAATAGCTGATTAGAATAGTCCTTCAATTGAGAAGACGTCAATGAAATTTAAAGTTAAGGCATCTTAATTCTGTGGCTGCATCATATAGTTACTCTATGGGCTGCATCACTATTCACTGATAATCATACGATTCATACGATTCCATGTTATCATATTATCACGACATTACAACAACCATTTTATATTCTGAGGAAGCGATGAATGTATTCATTTTACATTGATGTGTTTTTTTTATCTATCATCGCCGTTTTTCGTTTTTGCAATAACATTATACTTCGATTTTCTTCAGTATCCTGTTCGATGAGAAAATGGATCCAATCGGTGCATTCGGGAGGTCAACATTTGAAATTCTCAATATTTTCAAAAGCGCAGAGAAAAACTACACAAAAATTAGGTGATAAAGATAATTTTTACGCAACATTTTCGACAAAATCAATTTTGGTTTTTGGTGTAACTCTAAAACAAAAACCATAGATACATGAAATTTTCACGGCAGTTATTCATGAATATTAGCATTTTCTATACACGATAAAATGTTGAAAATAATTTGACTCTTTTTGAGCTGTTTACGGACATTGTCAGTTTTCAATTTTTTTAGTTTTGTTTTCTATAAATATCAATTAAATTTTATTCGTTGGGTCAAAAACCTTGAAAATTTAATACAAAGCTTTTAAAAAATTGTTACAATGACAGTTGAAAAATATTAAAAATATAAAGTCACAATTTTTTTTATAAGCATTTAAAGTTTAAATTTTGACAAAATACGTAAAAATCAAGAAAATGTGCAAAATAATATTTGAGTTAGAAATTCCTAAAAAATGTTCTCTTTAAATCTATGATTTTAAAATGTAATACAAATTGCCTCATAAGCTTGTGTATTTTTATCAAAAAAAAAAATTTCTAATTTGATAACATTTTAAAAATATTTTGACTGTGTTTGAGCTGTTAACGGACATCTTAAAATTTCAATTTTTTTAATTTTTTTTTATAAATGTCAATAAAATTTTATTTGTGGAGTCAAAAAGCGTGAAAAATTAATATAAGGCTTCTGATATGTCGTTACAATATTAGATGAAAAGTATTAAAAATACATAGGTACAATTTTATTTTATAAGCATTTAAAGTTTGATTTTTGACAACATTTATCAAATTCAAAATTTAAAAACGATTTTGTAGTTATAAATTTATAAAATGTTCAACTTTATAAATTTATTTATTATTTAATAATATGTAATTATCATGACAAACTCCCCCACCCAATATTAAATTCCTGTCTACGGCACTGAATGTATAATTTGACTTTCCATAGTACAGGCTCGATTGGATATCACCGGGACCCAACTGGTATAGTCGCCGGGTAGTTCACCAAGTTCGCCGGCGGCCCGGGCTTAGTTTTCGCACAGGGACCGGTCGGTAAAATCCGATCACGTTAAACTTTTAAAGTGTATCAGTGCCCATTTTTGTCCCAAGTCCAACTAAACAGTGTAAAATCATGATATAAAGTAAGGTTTTTTGATGTTATAGGTTAGGTACTAGGTAAAGGTTCAACAATCAACAGTGTAAACAACATCAAAATATATAATGTTTAATTTTACATTACAAACACGATTTAAGATAGTGTCTGAACCATACTATATTAAATCGTGATCACGAAATAGAAAAAAACAATAATTTTAACAATAAAAATGAAAAACTAAAAACGATTTCATCACAGAAAATAAATCTTAATAAAATTCTGATGAAGAAAACTGATAAATATTGCTATATCATACCTATCATTATTTGTGCAGGTAAGGTGTATTGATATGATGACTGTTTGCAAAAGCATTGTAAATGTTCAAATTCGAATCACGCATAACTTGAAAGAGACAACAGTTGTGCCGTTCAAAAATAATTAGTATGCTGACATAATAGATTGTTATTTTTCATGTATGCGTATAAACAAAAAAAACATCAGATCTATATAATAATATATCGTAATGATTTATGTGTGTGTACCTGCTTTTTTTTAAATTGGTTTGAGCTGCGTTTTCCGTCACACAATGATTTGTTACAGTTATTATTCAACAGGTCGTTAAAAAAAAAGAAGAAGAAGAAAACGAATCATCCGAAGGTACCTACGCCTATTGAATGTACAAAGGAAACAAGGTAATAAAGTTATGTCATTATCATTATATTATGTTATGTTGAAATTGCTCGTACCCCTACGTGTAGTATAAAAACATCTTTATATATTAAAATGTTTTATTACTATAAATAGTAGATATCAATTAAAAAATAAAACTTATCGCGATACATGTTGCGGTGAAATTTATTTATATGTAGACAACCCGAAACTATGATATATAACATATCATAGGTTCACGCTGATTAAAAAATGTTGGTACTATTGATATATTGCCACTACCTATATTAAATATTAATACAGACTAAAACCATTATTCATATTTATAAATTATAATGCACAACTAATATAAAATATTATATTTATATATAAATATATTATATACCAGTTATTTGTATTATGCGTGTATATGCTTTGACACCGTTTAGTAGGTGCAGTTAGGTTTACGTACCTACTTTGTCTATAAAAATCCATTTAGAAATGCGTTTTAGGAACGAAAATAATTGGTTTTATATGCGTTCGGAGTCGTGGTATACGTAAGTTTATTATATTATAATAATAACTGACGTCGTCCGCAACCTTGAACGATTATTTTTTTTCCGAACGTATATTATGTAGATCCATTCGGAATGACAACATTTTAAGACTTACAATTTTATATGGACATGTTATATAGTGTACGGTTATTATTTCAGAGCAACAAAAAAAAACTTAGGCATAGAGCCATATTATTATAATATTTCGTTATACTGCGAACTATTGACGTCCTGCAAGAATTTACGAGAAAGCAGAAAAAGACAGACGTTTGACCTCTGACACTTCCACTAGGACCGTGTTTACTACAAATCTTCACATGTCACTGTGTCAGTCGAAATTTATTATCGTTATAATATAGGTAAGTGTTTACGCCAACGCCTGCACCAGCTGCATATGTTATGCGCGAAAAAACATAATTTATACCATTGCTGGATTTGCTTTCTAATTACGAACATTTAATTACAAATTGCAATACCTCAAAGTCATTTTTTCCATCATAGGTGGATAAGGTATAGGCATTATGCATATTAGTATATAATAACATAATATATTATTTGAATATTCATAGGCATGTGTTGCACGGGTGCATAGTTAATGCTTTCGCTGTACTTGGACGAACTGGCTTCTTTAACTTTAAGAGTGGATTGGATTCCACCAATTCGGTCCGATCCGCTGCACCTGTTGAGCCCGGTAGAATTTCATTATTTTAGGGTGAAAACACAAGTTGACTATTTAAAATTTTAAAATAATGTAAAATTAATCATTTTTAAGGGATGTGATAATATTAATGTTAAAGTTTTTAATTGTTTAATTACAATTTATGGCAATAATACAAACTGTATTAAATTACATTTTTATTTCAATATCAAAATGTTCCGATTCCTATTCAAATAAAAAAATACAACCAGGTTTCTAATAATTTTTAATATATTATTGAACACGATCTATCCTTAACAGGTTACACACTTATACTAACATATATTATAGCTGTAATAATATCGTGACTTCATAAATAAGCATTATAATAAGATATTTATACAGTATACATATATTAATAAAATTAAAATGTTTGACTAAAAAAATTTAGTTTAAAAACTATTCTCGATGATAATCTATTTATTTGACGGTTGGAGAAAATCTAATACACTATAAAAGCTCAATAGCTTGTACGAATTAATATAATACATCAAAGCTGTGTGTTATTTATTATTTTATTAGTATGATGCTTACCTTTATATTAGTATCAGCATTACACCGTTCGTAAAAAAGTAATAACGAAATTTCGCTGTTATCCGTTCAAAACATTGGAAAATATTAATTTTTGTTGTTATTACATAAGTTTGGGCAATCAACACAAGACAATAACGTGCGTCGTTATAATTAACAACACGTACCTATACTATCTTCTCGGGATTTCTAATTTTTCTTCACTCTTAGTCATTATTCGTTTTCACGATTTCACGACCATATTTCATGGTTTGCTTGGCCACCTGTTTCTAATATACGCATAGATAAGTTTCGGAAGATTTTGGATGACATTATTTTTTTTTGGAAATTATGTAGGTATATAGGTATTACTGTACAAATGTACAATAATATTATAACTACTGTATTTTTATTTTTAATAGCAACGATGACGTTAAGGTTGGACATCATGCGGTTACAAAGAAATATGTCGATAAAAAATATTATAGGATCAATCATCGACGGGAATTTGGTAAAATTTTAGAAAGGGAAAGGTATCATTTTTTTTTTTTAACTTTAACTGTTGAATTCTGGTGATTTTCCAGTTCGCCGGAAAATCAGTATTCACGTAGTTGTAATAAAAATATTAATACAATTATTTATTTATACACATAAAAAATATCTGATAAAATAAAAATAAGTTTGATATAATATAATAATATGTGATGGGGGACGGAGTGGCCGAGTGGACTAAAAGGCGTCGGCTGCGACCCGAGTCGATACCTCGGTCGCGGGTGGCATTTTTCTCCGGGCAAGTCACGGTGTCCGGAGAACAAGTGCCGCCATCCCCCACCCGGGCATGGCAGATACCTACGGGTGCCCAAATTAAAAATTCTGCCAAAACAAACACACACGTGTAAACAAATCAACAGTACCCTCCCCTACAGTACCACAGGCTAATGACCTAGTAGTCGAAGCCTTAACCCTAATAAAAAAAAAAAAAATAATAATATATGGTTTGGACATAACTACGTTTAAATTTTTCAATAGTGCTTGGCCGACAAAATTATCCACGCTTTTATACTTTATAGTAAGTATTCGTTGTCTCCGCGTTTTTGGTCTGTACTGTGAATATTATAATTGTTCACTTCAAGTAAGTTCTGATTTTTTCCGACTTAATTTCAAACCATTCCATAACGGCAGAAAAAATCAAGTGATAATATGTAAGTTGTATAGTTATATTATGTTCGTTAAAGTATCTCAAAGTCACACGGTGAACCAAAATTATAATTTTTCATTCAAAAACTTCGATGGAATTTAAAACCGTTAAAAACTTGTTTTTAGTCAAAAAACCTAATGTCAACGAACTGGGCATAAACTGTAATTTCTTTGAGTAGAAAAAATCCGTGAGGCGGTTGACGCATCTGGTCTCGGTTGTGTCTTGTTTTCATTAACGCGTTCAAATGCAAAACATACTATCGACAAATATACCAATACCGATTGCCGATGTTATACTACAAATTTTCAGCAATTAAATACAATATTGATTTATAATTATCATAAACGCACACTTCCCGTTTTGAAATTGAATTGTATTGCTAATGGAAATTAAATTTTTTTTTTGAATGGGTATTTTTAAACCAATAATTCAAACATATCTTTTTTAGATTTATATTTTTAAAATCACGATGCACTTACTGAAAATTACTTTTCAAAACAAAATTCTGTTTAAATGATATGTTATTATTATTAAAACGGGTCCTATGAATTGCGTTAACATATATTATTAGTATTTGCATTTTAAGACTATAAATTATTATAATTCATTTTAGTAAGTAATTTGTTATTTTCTCACAGATTATAATAACAAACAAGAGTTGTATCTATCACAACAAAACGTTATGTTCGTATTGAATATAAAATAAATGTAAACTTGGTATTTCTGTTATTTCGGTTCACATTACATTACCATAATATTATTATATTAAACAATATTATTAGATTATTTTCTTCGTGTACGCATAATGCACACTGTTCGAGATAAAAAAAAACTTACTAACATTAATATAATAACATAGTAATGAGTTCAAATCATCAAATATTGTTGATATTATATTATTACCCGCGGTATTACCTATACATCCCATGCAGCAAGGGTACCGAATCTTAATTTTTATAACAACAAATGTCATAGACAAAATGTACGCATGGATGTACCGAAATTACGATTTTATAAAGTCATACCTCATAATATGTGATAGTATTTCAAAGTCAAATAGAACAAAATGTTTGTAATCCTGAATTGATATTTGTCTCAAATTTGTGTAAAATCCGTTCAAATCTGTTATTAAAAAAAAAATATGAAAATTGAGTTTAAAAAAAATAAACGTAAAATAAGTAGAATTATAACTAAAAGTTAAAATAATTTCATATTCACGGAAGAATGTAACTATCCATACATAATATATATCCATATAAAATATCTAAGGTGTTTAAGATTACGTAGGTATAATAATTTTAGTATGTACCTAATTACGGTATACCCGATGTCTGGTAACGTAACCAAATGGTTCACTCGAGTTTCAACGCACAATTCAGTTTTTATGAATACAAAGCATACAATCTTAAATGCATCTAATACGTTTTTATTTGACATTAATTTAAATATTCGTCTTTCTTATTTTGCATACCTAGTATGAAGAATCGACTTTCAGTGATCATATTTTAGTAGGATACCCGAGGTACAATACAAAATAAGACTGTATAATGTTATCTTATATTATAATGTACCTAACTTTGTAAGGTATTAAGAATTCAAGAGATAGTGGTTTTTTTTTTACAGCAATTTTAGTTCCATCTTCGTAGAATTTTTTTTGTAACATCGGTACCTAAGGTCACATGATGATGATAATAATAATAGTAGTAATAAAAATATTAAATTACTGAGCAGAAATGAAGTACCTAGTATGATGGTTATGTAGTATTATTATTATATATTCAGCTTTATCGAACAGAAGTTTCAAGAAATACTGATCGAGCACATACTAAGTACTATTTAAGAATAGTTTTTTTTATTATTTTATTTACGAAGAAAATCAATTTTCTTTTAAATGTTTCTGTTGTTGACACGTCATGTTATTAGGTATACAGCCGAAATAACAAAGAAAGTTAAACGTCCAAAAAATGCAAGTCATGATTATATACATAAACTAAAGAATATGATGTAGGTACTTACCTACTACTTATGTGCCTAGTTTTCTATTTTATAAGCATGCGAGTGCTTAGGTCACCACAAAATGTATGGACCTATGGTGCGTCACACAGTACATGTCACATAATAATACCTATATAATAATGATAAATTATAATAATATATTATGTTATATCAGATATCTATTATAACTTAATCCACCCCTAAGTCCCAAGTGCCATTACAATATCGGTATTTACAGCAGAAATCAACTGCTAGCAACTCGATAGTATTAAAACGTAATACCACGTTGGTCGTATACTAAATCGTAAATTGTATGATATATGTAGTTATAATATCACAATTCACAAATAAGTACATTTTTAAGAAGATGATATGTATTTTATACCTATTCGCCGGGTGATTCGTTTACCGTAAAACACTCAATTATTCAAAAAATATTAATGTTTTTTAAAATATTTTTGTTACATAGTTTCAAATCGTTACAAACAAAAGTAGTTTTTACTATTTTTTAAGTTTTTACTTTTTTGAATTACAACACAGTTTTAATTTTATCTATATAATTTCTTCTATCCATGAATGTCACTGAAACTATACGGCTAGACCGATTTTGATGAAATTTGTTGTGTGATTTTGAGTAGTTTTAAGTTTAAGTTTGAGTAGCTACCTGGATGGTATAAATTCACAATTGGACCCAATAGCTCAAACAGGGATTTTGAAATTTACGATGGAAATTTTTGTTTATAAATGGTTGTTATTGGTTTGTTATAAGAGAAATAATTAATATACCTAAATTAGTATTTTTTGTTGTTGTTGTACATGAATGGTTGCCATTAGTTCCTTGGGCTGATGAGATAAAAGCATCCATCAACGTCACGTTTATAGTTTCAAATAAAGAAATTATATCTTAAAACAAATATGAGAGTTGAATGTATATTTGTTACTATTATATAAGTACTCAAAAACTACTTAATCAATTTTGTGAACTCAAACTTTGTTCAATGCCTTATTTAATATTCGGTGTATGATATTCTAGATTCATCTTAACTTTTCTGTTGCCTGAAATAAAAATTCTTATTCGCAGCAGTATATTATCAGGTAGGCAATCAAGTGTATGATTTAACTCTAAGGTATCAAAGTTATACCAAGTTTGTCGTTTTTCCTTAATTCCACCTACGGTGGATTAACCACCGATACATATAATATCATAACACAGCGTACAAAAAAATTGAATGCATTGAATGAATACACTGATTTCACGGCAACCAATAATTATTATTATAATAGCTTTAAAACCCATGGCAACCATTTATAAACAAAAATTTCTACGATAAATCTCTAAATCCCCGTTTGAGCACATCCCCTCCTGGTTGGACCTAGGGGGATGATTTGAGAATCTAAGCTATCCGAGGCGTCGCCCAAACGCATACAAAAAATTCATTCAAATCGGTCCAGCCGTTCTCGAGTTTTAGCGAGACTAACGAACAGCAATTCATTTTTATATACATTTTTCTATAGATATAGATTCATAATATTATGCCTAATTATTTGTAAATACGTGATTCTTAATTACTATAGTGTCATTATATTTGATATTGGATCTAATAATAATTGTCTATTAATCATAAGATGTAACAACACAGCCCGGTTAATAGAACAATATTACATGTGGCAGTTCTTATTAAAATCCATTGTATGTAGATATAAATGTATAGTACGTATTACTTAACTAATTATTAGTAATTCCTACTGTAGGTACCTATTTAACGCGTATACGCTGTTTCGGTTGGTGGAACGCTTAAGGCTAATATACAAAATGCGTACTATATAGTGTATAGTTTCGCCGTGTTTGTTCTCATAAATTCCTATCCGCTTACTTAACCTACACAATATAATACATACCTTCTATACTTGACATGGCTCATGAGAAAACTTTAAAACTTACAAAACTAGACTTACCAGTTACAGTATAAATCTAACTAGATAATTCATACAAATTAACAACTTGACTGTTAAAATATTTATTCAAATTACCTACTTCTGTGTTGAGATTAGATTTTTAAGTAACACGAAACCCAAATGTCGGTGTACTTGTTTTTTTTTTTTGGCTGCGTGGGCAAATCAAAATATTATGTTCCACATTGTACTAAACAGTTGGTAAGTATTTTTCAAAACATTGACTGACAACAAAGTTATTGTCAGAGACAAGGGTGAAGTACGATGATAGACCCTGTATAGAAATAATATATATACGTCATAAGGTGAATAATAGAGAGTAGAGACGCGAGAAAGTGAGATCGATAAATTACAATATTATGTCAACGAGATCCCATATCTGTAATCGAGTCATACCTAACCCAGCTAACCCTCAATTATTATTAATTCACCTTAATGCATTATGCATATAATACAAATATGAGAAATATAGTAATTTGTTAATTTATTATTCGTCTTCTCACAATATTATTATGTAGTAGTATAGTATTGTTACGTAGGTATTACCTACGTTTATCTATGAGAACGCCATGTGTTGCACGCGTCTTTCACCAGCTACAATAGTCATACAGTACCTACCTATATAGGCAATACGAATTTATATATTTTCCATATTAAGAAAACGATTATATCAATAACCATAGACTTAGATTTTCTCAGTGCTCGATTAGATCTAACTTTATCTGAAATCACAATATGCAGGTCATGATAATTTTTTTTAACAAATTTAAAATATATAGTGAAACTGTAGTGGACTCATTTTAAATTCTGAGTGAAGCGATGAATGTATTGATTTTACAATGATGTGTGTTTTTTTTTTGTGTCTGTCATCACCTTTTAGGACAGTAAAAGTGCTTGGATTTTCTTTAACAGTAACTTTTCTGATAGGAAATAGAATCTAGTTGATACTTTGGGGGTCAAAAGTAAAAATTTCATAGTAGTTTTCAAAAGTGATATGAAAAACAAAAGAAAAATTAAAGAAAAACGGGAACTTTTACGCAAAATCTGTTTTTGAGAAAATCGATTTTGGTTTTTGGTGTAACTCTACAACAGATGAACGTATATACATGAAATTTTCACTGGTTGAGTGAAACAAACATTGAGTGAAATTTTCAAGTATCTACAGTCATACGTTTTTTAATTACAACAAAATAAGAAAATCGGTACACGAGAAATCGAGTGAATATCAAATGTTGTAAAAATATGAATTTCAAACGCTCATAAAAATTGAATTTGACTTTCTTGTAGACATTTTTTTTCTGATAAAGGTAGATAAACTTATGGATAATCTTGTATTACATTTTAAAATCTTAGATTGAAAAAGAAAAATTTTATGAATTCTCAACTCAAAATAGTTTGTTAATTTTCTTGATTTTTTCGTAATTTGTCAATATTTGAACTTTAAATGCTTATAAATAAAAACTGTGACTAACGATTTTTAATATTTTTCAAATGTCATTGTAACAATATAGTAGGAGCCTTGTGTTAAATTTTCAAGCAGCTTTTTTAACCAACAAATAAAGTTTTATTGATATCCATAGAAAAAAGTACTAATAAAATTGAAAACTGAAAATGTTCCTAAACAGTTCAAAATAAATTAAAATATTTTCAACATTTTATCGTGTATAGAAATTTTAAATATAACTATACACGATACAATTTTTTGATGATTGTCGTTTCGTTGTCATCCAGTATCTACCACTGATTCGATCTGGACTACATCGTTAACCGTCTTGTATTTAACATAATATGTGACTTAATTCGTACAAAAAATTTTAAGATGTTTTAACTATACCTACTGTGCAGTGGCACTGAAAAATTTAAAAACAACCACAGAGAATTCGTCAAATGGTATCATGCAACTTAGACTGAATTTGTACAACCCATACAACTCTTAAAGGATAAGAGTGACACTCTAATAACATAGCCATTTAATTTAAATCCAAATTTGAACAAAGCTCCGGTTAAAGTAAATGGACCAAAAGAAGATACGATTTATCATAAAGCAGATCCCGTAAGGTTAAGCCTTACATTAGAAGATATTATAGTATATACAGGATACAATCAAAACTATATTAAAAACAATAATTCACCGGTAGATGATAGAATCGAAGCTGAACTACTAATGTCAGGAGGGAGAATCTCTCGACACGACTACATACGCTTATACAACATTATGAATAAAGGAAAAGATGCACAATAATAGAATGAAACATTGATAAGCCCAATTTTCTAACAAGAAAATAGGAAAAAAGTTGAGAATTACAGATGAATAACACTACTGAACACCGGGTATAAGATACTATCATTAATAGTGCTTAGAAGATTATAAATATGTGCTGACGAGATAATAGCAAATTAAACAATGGATTCAGGAAAAACAAATTGACCACTGATTACATAGTTTTTATAAGAAAAATTATGGAAAAACAGCATGAATGCGTGAAAGATTAACACATGATATTTGTGGACTATAAATAAGCATAATAAGATATCTTAATAGGAAAACAGTATAACACTATAAAAAAAACTTAAAAGACTCCGGGATACCAACAAAACTGCAAATGTAATACGGGTACTAATACGATTACAAAGTAATGAAAAATAATTCTAAATATTATGATTATTCAATAACTGTGTTGGTAAAGTTATTAAATACAGATTAAGCTAGTTAATTATTTTTTCTCTTTCTAGAATCTAGATAAATGCTAAGTTGGATTTTCACAACTATGTCGGTAAGTTGTATCTACACTAACTTGATGGTTCATTGGTTCTACTTATAAGGCTACATATAATTTCATATGTGAAAAAAACTTACAAACACGCACATGAGATCACTTTAATCCACTAATTTGGTATTAGAATTTAGAACGAACATTTGACACATGCTCTACACCCAAGGCCGGATTGGGGGGGGGGGGTGTCCAGCCGGTGTGGAAGCCCCGGGGCCCTCTCCAGTACCAAAATGAAAGGGGTCCAAATAATTTTAAGCTGATACACATTTTTCAGTGATTTTAAAGAATAGTTTTTCTATATTTTAAAAACTATTTATGGTTTTTAAAATATACAACTAATTAGTAAATAGACAAAAACAACTAAATAGTAAATACCTACAAAAGCACTATGGTAGAAAAGACGCATTTTACCGTTAAATATTTGTTCTAAATAAGCATACTGTTAATACATTTTAAAAGTTATTATCAAAATTTGAATTTAAATTAATGAAATATGAAGTATTAACTTTTATTATACTACAATTAGTAGTTTTATAGACATAAATTACATTTAGGTACCTACCTATTCTTTTTATAATTTTATAATGCAATTGTCAATTTTTGTAATAGTTAGAAAAATGTATCATCCTCGGCGGCGTAATTTCAACTTAATATAATACTAAATACTAATACTATAATACTAATAGTTTATCTATATATTATACACTATACAGTCAATGGTAATATATTATTATTATAAGAACGCGCGACTATTGTTTTATTTGACACGTCGTCGTGTTTTTATGTATCCAGTTTAATGGGTAATAAAACAAGTGATAAAATAACAAATTATAATTACTATTAGACACCTATAAAAATGTATATTATTTTTCTGTCTACGATATTGATACCTTTAAATAATAACATACCGGTAAAATATTTTGCATAGAGCACAGAGACGAAATTTAAAGAACCATAAACAGTACTGAGATATAAGGTTAGATGCGATAATGTCTAATATATTACCACGACTGACCACTAAAGAGTAAATATCCATATGTAAGTTATATACCGTAATAATATAACTTATTTATATTTATTTTAACTCAAAATAAGAATATTGTTTTCAAATTTTAATATTATCATAATAATAATACGAATAATTATAATTTAAATCAAAAAATTAATTGTTATCATTTTACAGAAAAATCAGGTTTACAGACTGCTGCAGGTTCTCCTAAATATTTGAATAAAACTAATAAATAATATTAAAATACACTTCAATACTTTTAAAACAATACATAGGAGGTAATTGTCTTCAGAAATGAAAAAAGTAATGGATTGATGAATTTCATAAATTTACATTGTTCATGATTTGAACGCGAAAAAGGTTCGGAAATGAGACTGTGTCCGAATTTTAAAGACGAGCCACTTCATTATCTATCATTTGTACGATATAGTAGCTACAATAGAAGCATAGAACATATTATAATAATCGGTGCGCTTATAAACACGTATACACTACAATGAGCAATATATGCAGCCATCAATCGTCGTCAAAATGTAAAGAAACTCCAAGCGATAACCATTTATTTATGTCTTGTACAACTTACTGTAGGTAGGTATATCGATTATATAGATATACCCTTGAAGGTACAATATTTATATGGCATACCTTAAACGAATAACATCATACGTTTTGACCTTTTAAATAGATAAATGGTTGAAACTGTTAAAATTGGTGGTTTTAATTTTGAAGCCCTAGCTTTCTAACTAGAAATGTGATCCAAGCTAATTCATATTATCCGATTGTATTAAATACTTATGTTACCATTATATTCAAACATTTTAGCAATTGGATATAACTTTTCAATTTATATATAATATTATGCAAGGAGAATTACTTACCAAGGATGCTCACCCCTATTTTTATGATGGATTTATTCAAATTATGATTTTGAGAATCTTCCAAGTATACCTATAAGTAGGTACCATATTTTCGATTATTTAGATTTTTCTATATCTACCATTTATTTACTAGGTATTTTGTGGCGATACAAACTTGTTTTTTTTCAAATAAGACACAACCTTTTTTGATTTTTCCTATAAAAATTGTTGAACACATGATTTTTTCGAAAATGGTTATGTACCTATCTTAATCAAAATTTGGACGAGTCGTTTTTGAGTTATATACTAATAACAATACATTGGTAGTTTTTTTAATAAAAATATAAAATAATATAATATTAGATCTAGTATTTATTATGTTAGGGCAATATGTTTACAAACTATACAATGTTTATACATTTATATCAATTAATACAATGGAAATGGACCTCATAATATGTTCTGATTGGTGTAAACTTATTCGCAACACTAAAATTTAGTTTAGTTGGTTCAACTAGAATAGCTAGTAGACGGAATGTGAATTTCGGTTGGGCGTAATTGATTAAGTCTGGTTTTTTCAGTTTTATTGAAAATCCGTAATAATTTTAGTGTTTTTTTAAAACTGTTCAAGGGTAATATTATGAGTGTCTATATGAAATATAAATGATAATATGATATGATAAATGTATGACGCAAATAGTTAAAGTATTCAGATGGATTTTTATTGAGAAAAACCATAATCTCTATATGCATGGGAAAATTCCTGATCATGCCACTGGTCAATGCGATTGGACGATATTCCATCAGGTACCTACTACCTAATTACTTAATATAAATTATAATATTATAACGACGTCAAATCATATTAAAAATATGACGCAACTATTTAAGTTTAAAATAAGTAAAGTTTATACCGAATGAACTGCTTTGGCTTTATTTTTGTTATAGCAAATATCACGTGTAAGTACAATACAATACAACCTTATTCCGTGAAAATGAAATGTAACTTTAAAACAAAATATCGTTACATAATTCGAAACTTTGTGAAAAGCATATAGGTACAGTGTTAATTTATATTATTTTTTTTATTTAACAATATACGAAACATTTAACAATTGTTTTTTACTCCTAAAATATTTTATTGACTGTATTTTGCATACACAATTATGTTTATTAAAAAACCACTTTTCTTACTCCACACTTACAATTGTATTTCTTGTTTTTTTTTTTTTTTGTTGGGTTGTTGGTTAAAACTAAATTCTAACAGTTTTTAAGAAAACTATAAATATTTGATTCTACTATCCAACTATTTTATACAATAAAATAATAATATTTTAAAGCAATACGTATATATAATATTATAAATGTTATAAAAAATATATACGCCCATATAGGCAATACCCATAGGCCATAGGTATAATATTATTATCGGGGGACGGAGTGGCCGAGCGGACTAAGGCGTCGATTTTTATAATTAATATTCGTGATAAGAACTTAAAAATAAAAATAAAATTTTTACGCTGGTCGATCCTCAAAGAAAAAATATATACTCAGTAGACCATAATCAAAAAAATTTAATCACCCTTGCAGTCTATATTGACAAATTTTCGACTCGTGGCCTCGTTAATAACTCCTTTGGATAGAAATATTCACATAATATAATATGTAAACCTACAGATAATTGCCGATAGGTCCTGAAACAGAAAAAATGTATCAATTATTTTATAATACATGACGTGTACAGTGTACAATGTACATGGTATACCATACTATCGGCGTATACCTCTGGGGAGTTTTAATTTTGTAATCCTTATAGCAGGACCAATACGTTTTTTTATGATAGGTAATTTATTGTTTGTTCAGATTTTGTTTCAAACAAACTACAAAGAGACAATTCCTGTAAGATATATTTACATTGTTTTCTAATATATTTCACAAAAAAAAATCGTTTATGGAAGACTCTTCTTTTATTACAAAAACAAGAAATAAAGTAAAAATATATCATAAGATACGAATAATTGGTATAATATTATGTACGAATAAAACAACGACGACCATTATAATTTATAATACAATTATTTGTACGTTAAACAAAAATAAACAACGACAATGCATTTACGTTACATGGACAACCATTTTCATAAATATAAAAATATTTTTATTCGAGAAAAACGTCTTTTATATTGTGCTAGACTATAATATATACTTGTTTAAATGAACACGAACAACCAAGATTAAAAAAAATATTATTTCTAGATTTCATTCTTTTAAAATACCAGGGCATAACTCTGAATTCACAAGTTATTTTCAAAGGATCATAAGTATACTAAATAACAATGTAATCAAATGGTATATTATAATAATTGATAACATTTAGCTTAGAATAAATATTTAAATATTATATTGTTTAATTTTAACCAAATAGATGTTACCTATATTGCACCAATATTGACCTGAAATATTTACAACATGTGTGATTTGTACCAACACTTTTGAAATGAGTTTGTAATTTGCACCAAAATAAAGATATGCAATTGCACCATTTCAGATAACAAGAAAAAGGAATAATTGAAATTTGCGCCAAAATTTAAATCGATTATTCTTTCTCCATATTAGGTAATTACGTACAAATTTTGATATTACTATATTAGAGTAAATATATTGAGATATTATGAGAAGCTAATTACACAGAATTAAAAACCTCAAACATTTTATATTATTATAATTTATAATATTATAATAATTGTATTATTTTAGGCAAAATTATAATTTTAAAAACACTTAATGGTTTTAAATTATTTATATACAGTTATAGATTTTGACAAAGATAACAATTATAACCCTAACATAATATTATTTCAGTTTGGTTTTTTTTTATGAAATAGGTAGAAAATTAATAAAGATTCTGTTTAGAACTTACCTCTCTTAACACAAGTTGACCTTACAGAGATTGTTGTAGCTATATAATATCTATAATGAAGTTATAAGTATGTATTTTTATGTTATAAATAAAGTCTTAATATTATAAACAATAATTTTCAGTAAAATAGTCACCATAGTGAACAACAAATAATCGAATACATAGATACTCATTTTGGTGCAAGTTACAAACACTATTTACTATTTAGAATATCTAAGATAGTGCAAATTACAAACTCAGCACAATATATTAATTATTCCTAATATTTTAGAATTTATAAATGGTTTTTACTTCTTAAAAATCTAAATACTTTTATGCTTACGTTGGAATGAATCATTTTCAGTAATAAAACAATTTATCATTATAAACATTTGAAAAAAATATCATGAATAAAATATTATTCATTCTTACTGAGACGTAACATTTCTACAGCACAACCTTGAACCTTCCATTTTTTTATAACAGCAATTTCTTTTTCTGATGCACCAATTTATTGAAAATGTACTTTAATGCAGTATCCACGGCCAAAGCACCACGCTGATGATCTGTAATTAAATTTTATTTATTTCCTTCTAGTTTTATTAAAGTTATTCTACATTCGTCACTATATATTTAAAAAAATATAAATAACATAAAATTAGGTAGTTTAAAATAATTAAAATTGCAATTAACAATGCATAGTATATTAGTACAATAATACTATAGCTTTCGCGCTCGGCGTTGCCAGGGCCAAAGATTTTTTTTATAAATATATTTGTAAACAAAATATGTAGAGATACGTCATATTTTTAAGAATTAAAATAATAAGGTAATATTATGTATCCAAAAGCAACCATTTAATTAATAAACAAAATATCCTTTTTTCGTGGGATGAAAAAAATACATGTGTAAGTTACCCTCTAGTTACCTAGAAAGGTTGTAAAATTAATCTATAAACATCCTCTATGTAAAGAATCTATATTTATAGATATATAACTTTTATTGAAAACGGTCCAGACGTTTTTGAGTCTGTTAGTTACAGACTGACAGACAAACATCCATTTATATATATATATTAAAATATAGATAGTCTACAATAATAACCGGGTAAGAGCTGGTGTGGAAAAGTCTCTGCAGTAGTCTGTGAATACAATTTATATGTAATGTCATGAAATATTTTTAAAATAATAATAAATACATGAAATATAGCTGAACATTGTTATGTACTAAGCATATTTATTATTTCCATATTGTATGTCACACCTATTACCCATATCTATCGTGTATAATAATATCTGTTTCGTGAACTAGACAACGTTTGCATCCCTTTTACAAAATGAAACCGCTGAAAGTCGCAATATCTTAAAAGGAAAGAATTTTATAAAAATTCAATCTTTATAAACCCTGTAAGAAGCCACACAGCTCTGGAAAAATTAATACAATGATTCAAGATTTAGTACAAGCCGAAATAATTAAGCAAGTTATTTTATTAATTTAATATTATTATTCAACAACATAGTTTTGTTTAATATTATTATAATACAATTTTTTTTTTTTTGATTGTGAACTAAAATATTATTATTATTATTGGGTAACATCTTAATAAACGTATAATTGTATAGTTATTGTTTTACAGATAAATAACATACAATAATAGTAATAATACTATTACATTTCCAGATTTAGGTACTTGCAGTTCGATTAATGTAGTTGTATACTCCAATACTTGAGTGAGAATCGTTTGTATGAAATAAGTATTAATACAAATATACCTATACTTCTTTAGCAAAGTAATATCGAGATGTTGACGATATAATATTTTAGGTTTTTTGTGTTTATACTCTAGACTCAAGAACATAATATAAAGTATTTACGTGAGCATGTTTGTTCTAAGTAAGACAAATATTGCTACAGTTTTGTATGGATGATTTATTATGCTATCAACTATTAAGTAGGTTTTTATTCTTAATTTGTATTTATGTTGTAAACATGTATACATTACACAAAAGCAGATCCAAATAATAAAGTTAACGTTAGTCATAATAATATAGTAAGTAACTTATAATAATATTAGTCAAAACAATTGGTATGATTACTAAACTAACGATTTTTCAAAATCTATTATAATATAAAAATGTATTATTAAACATTTTATTTTAAAATGTAGTACTATTAAAACAAAATTGATAATATTTTCTTAATTTATCCTGAATTATTATCTTTATCTGATTTTTACATTATTGCAAGTGTCACCGTTGGGATTGTGTCGCTTTCAAATATACTTATGTTTTTTTACTTTTAGCATAATATATTTAGCTAAAAAAATAAATAATGTTTGAACTTTCTTATGTCAAAATTCAAAAGTAGAAGAGTAAGTTAGTAATGACAGTACATTTTAAAATAATCAGGAAACACACTATAAAAATGAACATTAATTCTCAATAAAACCTATGGTAACAATATTATTAAAATAATTGTTTGCTAACCATGGTTACCTTTTTGGTAGACCATATCCGCAAAGATTCGTTTTTCACGTTTCAGGGCATACCGGCCTTGATATTTAATCACAATCATTTTAAACTTAAATTTATTTCATAAGTATTTAATATGTATACCTACATAAAAATATTTAGAACAATATTATCGGCCTGAAAATGATAGGTAATTCATCTGTAAATTAATAAGATGGTTTTAGTTTTTCATTTTGATAATGGAGGAAAATGGACATTGGAAAAAATCGTCTGGATTTGTTTTTTTATTTTTTTTAAGTTGTAGAGCTTGCTTTAAAAATGATATAAGTAATTTTAAGTTTATTTTTAGTATTTTTAAAGGACCACGGAGCTAATAGCTATAGTATCTACGTATATTATTACGTCACGTATCGATTCACCGATTATATAGGTATAGGTACGCCGTCAGAGTTAAAGAAAACCACATACGCGCGTGTACTTTTTGCCTATTGTATGATTATATTATATACACTCGTGAAATGCATAATAATATATGGAGACGAGATAACGCGTAACGTCAAAAACTACCCATTTCGTTAATTTATCAACATCGCAGATCACTCAGACCTAAAGCGTAAGTATTAAAGTAGGTACATAATATTATGTATACAATTTCATAGGATCTCTTTCACCTGCTCTTGAAAATCTATGTAAGACGAACATTTCGTACTTGATGTAATATTATTGTATGATACATAAGTACAACGTATAATATAGTGTCTTTGTATATTATATAATATTATATTATAATGTGGTTTGCTAGTTCGGTCACGAAGAAATAAATACAATTATTGGTACCAGGTATACTAGCTGTGTAGGTATGCGATTACGCTCCTACAACGCTCTCGAGTATACCAAAAACACGGAAAAATTACATCTCATTCGGTCCAACTACTTTTATCGTCGACGCACGTACAATAATATTTTAGTAAAGTAATTTTACAATTATTGTCTTTAGTCGGTATCATACATTATTATGTGTGTGTGTGTGTGTACAATATATTATAATCATTATACGCATACATTTCTTCAGCGGTGCAACTTATTCGATTGGTTTGACTGTACATGCAAACGGGCCACGGGGTCATACCTACATTATAATGTTACACCTATGTGTGTCACCCGTGGTACAGTATAATTTTGATGATGTGGTCAGAACATAATAAATATTATTATGAAAATATTACGACCCGATCGGCTATCTGTTAAATATGGTTTATATCCTATGGCAGTATAGGCACTATTACGTTACAAGCCGAGTAGATATTTTATAAAATTGAGTATAGTTTACCTGAAACGATGTTATTGGAAAGAGGACAAATATTTTAACTTCCGAGTATGTATAAGTTAGATACCTATATACTATATACATATACGATTATAATTTATAATATTATATTATATAATTTTTAGCTGTAGGTTTGATAGTTGTATCTTGAATTTGATTAGATAATTAGACACCGATTTTTGTGCAATGTGCATCAATTTAGGGCTCAGAATTTGTTCAAGTTGTTGTGTTTCCATGTTTTTTTTGGGCTATTAGTTTTATTCCTAATGGCTAATATAGTAAGATTGAAATTATTTTACATACTACAAAAAAAATATTAAAAGTGTATATGGTGCATATTTTTTCATATTGAGTGATTTTGTAGTTTTAAAAACATATTTTTTAATTTTACCAAAACTAATTTTTAAACCTGTTAAATTTTGATTGAAGAAAAACAACTTATATTTTCAAAATTACAGATATTTTAACATTTTTAGTGTATTTTTAAATTTTTTGTCAGACCATATGATATAAGGAAAGCTATTAGTCTTATTATATTATATTACGTTAAAAATACTACAATATCTGCATAATATTTCGAATTAGAGCTACTGACTTTTCAATTAATTGACATAGGTACTGCACTACTGTATAATGTATATAGACAAAAGATAATGGAATTAGGAGATTCGTATGCTTAGTATAGGTATAATACAAATAAAAAAAAAATTGAATTGAAATATTTAGAAGTATGATGCAAGCGGCAAATTGGGTGGTAAGGAACATAACTTAATAGAATATTCTACACTACGTTATTAAAACGTCAGTACGTTTGTATTACTCGCATACCGCGTAGATATAGGTATCAAAATTGTATGTACCTATTCCTACCTACCTACCACTAGTACTTTATTTTTAATAACTGAGGCCCTGAGAGTATATTATATTACAAGTACCTATTAGAATAAACTGATACCATTTGAAATTTACATTTTATTATAAATTACTAATATTAGAATAGGTTATTATATTTTAATCCCACATAGCATAATATTATATTATAATATGTCATGTAACTTTTTTGATTCAAAATATTTTTAAATATTAATTTAATAATAGGAATATGTGATTCCTTTGATAAAAAATTATCGAAGATGGATTTAAAAATATAATATATGTTTTTAGTTTTCATCCATAGATTTGACTAATACCTAATATCATATAGGTAGGTATAGGTAGGTACCTATACATTATATAATAGGAATACATTATGCAGCCTATATTCAAATTTTCGAATTCTATTTTCAGAGGTAGTTCATTATGAGAAAGGTAGCAGATCTGCTATAGTGCTACCTATGTTGGTAATATCGTAATATAATAGTTGGTTGCAAATAATTGTGAAAACGCAACGAAAAATCGAATCAAATAAACAGTGTACATTTCGTGTTAGAAATCGTATTATTTATACAGAGAGACGTTTATAATCGTTATCGTTCTAATATCATACCTAAATTATAATAGATCACAATAAATATTATTAACGTACGAGTTCATACCTTGTTTAGTATCCTCGTCTCGACAGAGCGACCCTGATACATTTGCTGAAAGTGTGGAGGGGTGGCAGCCCTTTAAAATTAATTTACAGTTTTTAATTTGTACCTATATAATATTATTATTAATAAATATTATAAGATTTACAATTTATCACATGACATGAATACTCAAATTCTTCATTGCACTACTGTTTATAATTTAATCACTCAGTGCGTAGATATTACGCGACGACTGAAAGATCGTATAAATATGTATATAATAGTTATATAACATATAAATATATAATTCAATAAGGGATGAAAAGATTCGTCAAGACCAATGGGATCCGATGAATAGTAAAAGTAGCCAGAAAGCCTTCGAAATCTATACATTCCGATTGGTTACTGTTCGAGTACCTGTTCATATCTATTATTTAGGTATTTATGGTGTTACAAGAATATTGTAAGTCCCAATAATAATAATGCCACGTCCTGCAGGTCGCAGGATATAATTTACCAATGTTAATCTTTATACCAAGTAGACAGTGTTGTATAAAGTATTCAAACACTTTGTAAGTACTCAAATACTTACTTTAAATACTTTCTCGAAGTATCTATATTTAAAATAAAATACTCATTTTCAAATAGGTACTTTAATAATAAATTCATTTTATTTAATATATTTTCTATTTTAACTTTGACCATGTAAAATAAAAATAAAATTGAGAATATATATAATAATATTTTTTTTTCTCGTTATAATATTATTCTAAACCGAAAATCAAATGCTTCGACAAAGAAAACAGTTGAGTAGGTATTTTAAAGCTCCGCCAAATGATGCGGTGTCAAATATGATAATTATGTTATGTAAAAATATAAAATTAACGTACAACATGAAAATCGGTTCAGTTCATTTATAAAGTAAAATAAGGCGGACAAGTGGGTGTCGCTATGCTGTATAGTAGGCTACAAGTAAGTTACTGTATTGGAGTAATGAAGGGTGTTAAATTTGAATTTGTATACAATTAACGATTCTGAGCAACAATACGTTTGATTATGTATTTTTAATATTTTTCAACTGCCATTGTAACAGTATATTAGGAGCCCTGTATTAAATTTTCAAGCTTTTGAAATATAGTATTTCAGAATTTTTTTTTATAATTCTATAAGTAAAATATAATTGCTTAAGACGATGGTAGGATTTATAATTTAATTTATCTTGTTATTGAATACATATTATTATAAATTATAATAATTATGTAAAATTATTGAGTTCGCGACTCCTGTTGTATTTCCGTATATAAGCCACATTTTACGAAATTTACTATAAAAAAAACTAGAAAGTTGATCAAAATTATAATCACACCAGTATTATAAACACAAAAAAAAATATACTTAAGGTTACATAAAAAAATATATTATATCTTTATCGAAATCGTTGTACTAATCTAGACAGTAGACATTTTTACAAGTAAAACATACGCCGCCGTTCAGACTTCGGCTCTATGACGTCACACGCATATTTTCAAACGCCTATTGTATCTCATTGAATATTTAGTGTTAAAGTGTGAGATCTACACCATATTTCTTAGATACTGACATACTTTAAATCCAAGCAAACTTGTTTTTATTGTTCTGACATCCTTTAAGACCTAACCTACCCGTGTATTGTGTACACCTATATCGGCTATATCTTGTAATTTTAGATTTCCACGGGAGCAGTGAAGCACTATAGATTTTACAACGATGTGGGCACATTATTTTTTTTGTTTCTGAATTCTAACAAGACCCTTTGTACCTATTATAGCAGAAAAGAAGCTTCCACATTGATGGTGGTTTATGATAGAAAATTGCATCTAGTTTGTTCTTTGAGAAATCGAATGTGATATTATTTATAAGCATTTGAAATGTTCGACTTTTTTTCAAGTTACTGATGTTGATAATTTTTTTGCTAAGGCAAAAAAAACTTTAAAATGTAGTAAAAGATTCCTCAAAAATTGTTCTTACAGCAATACAATAATATCGAATATTAAATTTATACTAATAACTTTTTTCATGAGCCTTATTGAAAACGTATTATTAACGTAATATTTAAAATATTAAATAAAGAAATTAAAAATTAAAAAATCATTCAACTTTTGATTTTAATATTTATAAGGATTGAACATTTTCTACAAAATTACTCATGAGTTTTTCTTGTAAGTTAAAAATAAACGAATATAAATGGAAATGTGAAGGTAGTTTCTGGATTATTAAATTGTATTAAAAGGACCAAGAATGCACAGGCCATGATAATAGATACCTAGGACGGTGTAGGTATAAAGATATGAGGGTATGAGGATTCGAAAATTATAATAAATTACTATAAATTATACTAAAGTATACTAAAATATATAAATTAAAAAAACCAGAATTTGAATAACTGGATTATTAAAGGATAAAAAGGGGGTGAGAATCCTTGGTAAATCATACTGCAGTATATATTAGGTACACTATAGTCCAGTCCGAAGCAGTGCAGTTGAAATAGGTAATATAAATATAATATAATACGCTCGCGTTTTATAGTTTATGTCTGGTTTGAGTCGGTTTAATCGAATGTGATAATTAATTATGTATATAGACTCGCCGCTGCTGACAATAAACGGGGTGGTAATTAATTATAATTAATCTCGTTCTGGCCATGCAAAGGGTCCATAGCGTCAATTATTATAATATTTGTTCACCAAAGGATCTAACCTATCTCTTCGGAGTCATAAACACATAACCGCATTAAATATTTGTTGGCTTTCGTTCACACGGTAATACGTATATATTAGTATATAATATATACTAATAATAGCACAATAGCAAAGGCGTAACTGGACCTTTAAGTTTTAGAGGGGGGCTTGAGCATTGGCTATTTTTGATAGCCTTAAAAAAACACAATACATGCAAGCAGTTTTTCATTTATAACTTTAAAATATTAAATAGGTATGCGCTGAATATATTTTAGATTCTGAGCGAAGCGATGAATGTATTGATTTTACAATGATGTGTGTTTTTTTTTTGTGTCTGTCATCACCTTTTAGGACAGTAAAAATGCTTGGATTTTCTTCAACAGTAACTTTTCTGATAGGAAAGTGAATCTAGTTGGTACTTTGGGGGTCAAAGTAAAAATTTCCCAGTAGTTTTCAAAAGCGACGTAAAAAAAAAAAAGAAAAATTAAGGAAAAACGGGAATTTTTACGCAGAATCTGTTTTCGAGAAAATCGATTTTGGTTTTTGGTGTAACTCTAAAACAAATGACCGTAGGGACATGAAATTTTGACTGAATGTTTATATTAGCATTTTATATACACCATAAAATTTTGAAAATATTTTGACTCTTTTTGAGCGGTTTACGGACATTGTGAGTTTTCAATTTTTTTAGTTTTTTTTTCTATAAATATCAATAAAAAAATTTTTGTTGGGTAAAAAAGCGTGAAAATTGAATATAAGGCTCCTGATATATCGTTCTAATAGCAGTTGAAAAATATTAAAAATAGATAGGCACAATTTTTTTTTATAAGCATTTAAAGTTCAAATGTTGATTTAAATCAAATTTATAATTTATTAATTATTTTGTACTGAAAAATGTATAAAATGTTTAACTTTTATGGCTAAGGATTTAAAATTTAAAACAAGGTTTCACGTAAATAAGTTATATATAAATTACTTTATTCACAATAATATCATCAAATATACTTGGTAATATCATAGGCTGACTGACCATTTTCGCTCAGAATCGTTTTTCTTATACAATGATATTATATCATTGAATTCAAATTTAACACCATCCATTACAGTGACCCACTTGTAACCTACTGTACAGCAGAGCGACATCCACTTATCCACCTTTTTTTTTTTTAGATATTTGCATTAAATAAATATAATCTGATAAATAAGAGCACTGTAAATAAGATAAACCTACCTACCTACCTACAACTCACTTCGAAGTCTCAAATAGGTCAACCACAGCCATGTGCGTGGAAGCTTTCAACATTTCAATTAATCGAATATTATAAGAACTGATAAACATAAATTAAGCCAAAAAAAGAAATAATAACTATCTCTCAAAAAGTGTGTAAAAAAGCCTAAAATGTAATAAATTGTATTAAAAATAAAACATTATGCAAAAATATGCAACATAAAATAAAAGATTTTGATTTGTCATAACACGAAACAATTAGGTAACAAAATATGTACCTACCTACCTGTATTGTTTCTAGCTGTCCTTTTGTTTACGAGACCAAAACAAATTTACAAATGCTAAAAGTTGTCTGTCCTAATCATTAGGTACGAGGTAGCTATATGGCTAATAGCCTATATAAGACGAATACCTATGGCAAATGCATACCACTGCAGTTACAAACCATAAACATATCTACCTACCTACTTACCTAATTTAACGCATAGTGCTTACCTATACCTATTACCTACTAACTGGATACGTTATTATAGGCACTACGTATACACACATTCGTGTCAGGTATAAGTTAATACCTACTATAAAAAAGATTCACCATGTGAAGTTGTACTACAGTAGTTTTGGTATGTCAACAACATCTAGCACACTGAAGATCACTGGATGACTATATTACTGTAAGTCTTCCGAAGTAATTGAAACATTGTTTATTATTTAATTTAATTACGTATGCCTATGTCCTATGCGTATAGGTACCTAATGATAAACGCATCAATTATAACATATATGTTACTATTTAAATTATAATTAAAAATACCAAAGGGGTCTAAGACCCTCACTCAAGCCCGGATTAAGAGGAGGGAACGGGGCACGGCTCATTGATTTTAAGGGCCCATTTTTATCCAAAAAATATATTTCTTTAACGCGTCCAGTACAGCTTTAAAAAAAAATAATTGTTTAAGTAGGTAGGTAGGTAAATTATTATTAAAAATTATAAAATAAAATTATTCTCAATTTTACATCACGAAAAATTACTATAAATAATAAACTATGTTTGGCAACAATTTTGTGTTTTTTTATTTTTGAGCATTTTAGATTACCGATTTAATTATACTATAATAATATGAAGTCGTTAATATGTAATGATACAATTATTTTGAAATTAAAGTTGAAAGGGAGCCCACTAAGTGTATGGTGTCCCGGGGCCCAATTGGTCCTTAATCCGGGCTTGCCCTCGCTGAATTATGTCTATTATATTACAGGTCCTAACCCCGGTACAGTATAGCGAAGTAAAAAACATTTTAATTTAAGTAATAGCATTGATTATAAATTGAGTATTTATAATCAATGGTAATAGTCTACGACGGAAAAAGAAATATATAACAAAAAATCAAAAATAAATTAATTGAAGCAAAAAATTACTTACTTGGATTTTGTGTGGGAATTATTATACAGTTTTTTACCAATTAATTAATTACTAATTTTTAATAATACATTTTTTAATCATAAACAAAAAACAGACTCCCGTATAGCTAGGTTGGTATATACATTTTATTCTAGTCAACTGCATTGATGTTATTAAGTTAATATCAATGTTCAATTGACCAATATGCAATAATTATGATTTTAAGTATTCATGAACTATGTAGCCTAAATAGAATACTTTAAAGTTAAAAGTGTTTCGGTATGTAATATTTACAATTTGCATTGTAATTTGTTACTTAAAAATTCAAAAGGATGTAAATGTAATTATTTAGACAGTGGTTAGTAGTAACATAAAAAATCATTTATTTTTAATAATTAATTCAATTGCATTTTAGATAAGTATAATAAATAATTACGTAAAACTGAATAATTATGAAAGAAATATAAGAAGTAGGTACTATCCACCTACAATAATACCTATAGTAAGGAATTATGAATTAGGTAAATGATTTAAATGTCCATATAAAAAAATAATCCAGGTACCGTATAACTTAAAATGAGAATGCCTAATTAACCCAAGAAATATGTTTAGAATGAATATAAATACTTCATTTTATGAGAATAGTTTTTATCGATGAACATTATAAGTTAAAGTGTTACTACAATATTACTATGGAAAAATAAGTTTCACATCAATATATTATAATATTAAATATAAACTATATATTTTTAATAAATATGTTACGTTCATATTATTATCATTCATAACCATTTTGTAATAAATAAATAATATCAGTTGCAATGGACCTATTAATGTATTTAACACAATACAAATAATGGATATTAAAAAAAAACATATTATAATGGACAATAGTTGTAATATAAAACCCTAAACTATTCTACCCTCAAATAAATATATATATAATATACTATATGATGTTAGGTGAAAATATAAGATATATTTTACTGAAATATTAATATTATTTTCGTTTGTACACTGAAAAAATATAATATGACGATAGGATTATAACACATTACAAAAGAATATTTACAAAAAAAAAAATATTAATAATTATTTAAGAAATATAAATGCAACACAATTATAACGTATACATAAGTTCATATCGTACGTATTGATTCTTAACATCATTTTCTATGTGTGGATATCCAGCCACTAAAGCATCTTGGGCACTAATGTAAAGTGAATTGTAAATTTTCCAGTAGACATCACGTACTTTCCGAGCGGGATGAAAAAGTCCCTGAAAGAATAGAATAATTAGTGACCAGCAACTAACAGTCACTTTATTAGGGTAAATGTCAGACGGATTTAGGACAGTTGAGTGAGCTGCAGCGCGGAGACCCCACAATTTTTAATTATTTAATGGTAAATACTAAATAGTAAATACAGAAGAATGTATTATTTTAATTTAAATTTACACATATTAAAAAATATATATAACTAATAGGAATAAGGTTAGGTTATAGAACTTTATTTATCTATTTAAAACTAAATTTTCATAAAAAGTTATGGGTATTTTTGTAATTGCAATATAAGTTCAAATAAATTAAAAATATCTAGAATTTAGATAGAAAAGGTTTTTGTGCTATCTACGAATACTGTGCACTGTTGACTGTAACAATATTATCAAATACATTTTGAAATATACACTTGTTGGTCGGGAATTATACATCAAATATCTTAGTAACACAACAAATTTGTTGTTCAGTAATAATTATTCTTTTAAAATAGCCAAAATAAGATGCTAATATTCTCTTAAAAAGTTGAAAATATTCTTCCAATATTCTTTAAAAAGAATAATGAAATATGCAAAAAATATGTTTTTTTATTAAAATATTCTCTTGAACTAAAAATATGCATTTATATGCAAAATAATTAAGCAAATAATATACAAACTGATATAAATAAATACATAATATGCAAAATAATACAAAAACCTGATATAAATAGGTACCTACATAATGAAAAATACTACATGTTAAGAAAAGTTTGATTAAATTATTAATAATAATATTTAATATTTTTAACTAAGAAAATTTTTGAAAACAGTTGACAACTATATTTTGTTCCATGTGCTCTGGTGTCATATTTGTAAGACGGTCGGTTAAAATGATTTTATATGAGATAATTTATATTATTTACGCCAGTGCAATAAAAAATATCGAACATCTACAAAAATTAATAGATATATTCTCTAATATTCTTTATTATACGAAATATTTTTTTATCTTGAAATATTCCCAAATATGCCAAAAAAACTTTTCCCATTAACTCACCAGTTATATGATTTGTAAATATTTCAAACCCCTGTCAGACTGCATAAACTCAAAAAAAAATATGCAAAAGAATATAATTCCGGCCCCAAGTAATAATCAATTGAGTAGATATCCAACTGATTTCTGGGTAGTATGGTGAAATATACCATCCATCACGCCTACCTGGTCATATTTTTATTCTAGGTGGAGAACAAGTCTTTTTTTGAGATTTTAAATTTAAATTTCGAAAGTTCCATGGGTTGTACAATTAAGATACATATTATCATAATAACTTTATGTTTAAATATTGATTGTTGGCTGCTTAAAAGTATTACAAGGTATAGGTTAAAGAACTCTAAGATAGAATATAATGAGAATCTATAATATGTTTCATTGTAGCAACTTACTTGAAGCGTATACTGTAAAATTTTGATGGGACCTAGGGCAACTCTCAAACCTTCAACAGCCTCCATAAAAGCTTGAACCAAGTGAGGGGATGTTTCAAAAATGTTAGGCCAGACATAGTTCAACAAATGAATTAAAGCATCCTCACAACCAAAACCAAAAACTCCAAGAGCCATATGTTTAATAGCTGCACATGCTGTTTGTCGGTGTACTAAATCTCTAAAAAATATAATATCCAAATTAATTAAAAAGATACATAATAAATAAGTAAAAATTATTCATATTATCTGTCATTTATGAAATTGAATGAACATAAAAACTATGGTTGGTTATTGAATGTTATTATGATTATTGTTTGTATAATTATTACATATTAATTATTAATTTGAGTAAAATAATTCATTCGGAATTTCCATAACAAAACAGAACTTTTGTATTTTAAATACTAGTCTTAAAAAAATATATATGTCAAGCATGTTTTGGTAACACTTAGGTACTATAAAACTGAAATAAAATAAAATATTTTTATTTTTATTTTACTGTCCATCTATACATATAGTTGATTATTTTAATTAACTATGATGCTGATCAAAAATATAAATATCCCTAATCTGAATATTTAACTTGTATTACCTGTCCATAAGTGCATCTTCTAAAAGAGGAGTGACAGCATAAATATAATCTTTGCCCATTTCCCCAATATATTGAAACAAAAATGATAGTGATTTAAGAACACCGTTTTGAACATTCAATTCAGGTACACGGTATTCATTCATTAATGCAGGCAATACAGTAAATGGTGAACATGTTTCAGCCACTATAGCAATGGCAACTGTTGTACAAACACGATTTTGACGTTCTTGTACTTTTAAATTATTCAAAAGTGTAGCTAATACATCATGAGGTCTGTAGACAAATAATAGTAGTTGGTTATTTAATATAATAATTAATTGTATATTCTCATTCATAAAAATCAATTAAATGATTTAATACTCAATTTTAAATGCTTACCCAATGGCCTTAGCAATATAACCAAAAGTATTTACTGTTGCTCTTCGGATTGCTTTTTTATGTGCTTTTAATAGTTCAAGTAGTTCAAAACATATTCGCATCCATTCTCTGGCAGGTACATACTCTGGTCCTCGATCAGCAATACGACCAACAAGATCAATACAATTCTCTTGGACTTTCTCGTGTCTGTTTTTCAAAATTGGTGTTAGCCGAGGTAACAAGTCTTTGATAGGCGGAGTCATTCTTGTCATGCCGATCACGTTTACAATACCTTTTAATGCTCCTAAAATGCTTCCCAACACTTCTGGATATTCTTCACCCAAGTATTCATACAACACTAAACCCAAATGCCCCATCAACTTCTCCTAAAACATACAATAATAATTATATACAGTATAGATTAAAAAGTCAAAGAAATTAGGTATTTACTTCTTGACAAATTTTCATGATACACGCTATCCGAGCAATCAAATCTGCAGCTTGTTGTCTGATTTTAGCTGATTTGTTATTTAATCTCCATAAAATTGTACCACATATTTGTGGTAAATAGGGTTTAACACGTCGACCCAGTTGGTTAACAATCATACCAAAGCCATTCAACATGACAACATCCTAAGTAAAGCAAAAATTAGATTAATAAAATATATTCTATTATGAATAAAGTAACTTGAGAAATGTTAGCACATACTTCATTTGTTTGTTCTTGGAAAGCATAAAGAATACCATCAATAAGCTGTTCTTCAAGCCTTGAGTCAATGTCGGCTGCACCCAAATTACCAATTGTTTTTTCAATAGTTTCCATAACCATTTTACGATACTGTTCATTTTCGTCTTTTAAATCATCAACAATGCGATTAATAATTTCTGATGCACCGACTTTATTCGCTATTTCCATAGTAGTATCAACTAACTAAATAAAAAAAAAAATTTAGACTCATACAACATAATATAACATTATGATATAATATAGATAATATATTACTTGTCTATAATTTCGTCTATCAAGAGCCATTCTATGATTCCAGAAATGTCTAAAGAAATGAGGTAAAATATCTTCACGAATATATTGTGGTTCCACACCATCTGTTCCACAACACTGTTTGACAACCTAAAAAAAAAATTACTAGTTAAAAATAAGTAAAAATAAGAACACTTGACAAATACCTTCAATACAATCTTTTTCATTTCTTCATCGGGCGACTGAAACTCTCGAATCAAGATCAACATCACTTCTCTGGTATAGTAATTAGCATACTCAGCGTCCATCAAAGGTATTAAATATCCAATAGCTTTTAAAAATGCAGCTAAACCCTAGGACAAAAACAATAACAGTTAACTACCTTTTTAAAATATTATAATTATGTATAAATCTTACTTTTCCTCTATGAGTTCTTATACCCTTCCATAAAGGTTTAAGAACAGAATCAAAACTTTCAATACCATAAGGTGTTGCTGCTTCAGCTAACGCAGCTATAGCTAAAGCTGTAATAGTTCGAACTTTTTGTTGCTCGTCTACCAAACCGTGTTCAATAATTTCCACCAACGAACGCAAATGAGGTAGAATAGCACATCCCATTAAGATTGCAATTTGTTGCACAATTTTTATACCTACATTTAGATTATATAAATCAGAGAATTAGATAAAAATGTCACTAATACAGCAATATGTAAATTATTACCTGTATGGCGAGCTTGCCATGATTTCTTGCTTTTACACACAGCTTTTAAAAATGGCAAAAGTGATGGAATACCCAATGCTGAAGCAACTACAGCAAATGCACGAGCTGTAGTATTACGTACGTATTCATCAATATTGTCAATATCAGGTCTCATAGTAGATATCATAGTAGCCAAACCAGCTGCTTTGGCTAAATTTGAAATAATTTCACGTCCTTCTACACGAGCATAGTAATCTTCATCAATTAAAAGTGGTTCAATAACAACCAATATCTGGATAAAAAAATTAATATTAATTATTTTTTTAGTATTTTATTTCTACTAGCTGACATATTTAATAATTTAAATCCGTAGAGTTGTACAAGTATTTAATTTTAACAAGTTTTTGAGTATGCAAGATCTTAGCATAATCAACAATTTTAGTTTTTTTTTTATTATTTAAGTTTAATAATAAGGATAGTAAGTTAAACTAGACCATTGCTACACTGGAACAACTGTGTGAAAAATATGTTTGAATAGTGGTACTTGATCTACAGTGGAAGGTAGTGACGGAAGATAGAAATAATTGGAGAAGGATATGTTATAAAGTATGGATTTAATGACCGAAAACTGACAGAAGAAGAAAGATTAAATTATGTCTATTAAATAGAACCACCAAAAAATCTGTTAATGAAGAATATAATTAAGTAGTTTTGTATTCAAACATTAACCACCAATTACTATACCCAAAATAATTTGATTTCACAAATGTAAAACTTAACTGTTTTTCAAACAGTACTTAAATATGCAACTCTACAAATCAGTATAATATTAATTAAATATGACTTACTTTATGGACATATGGTCTGACCAAGTCATCAAGTTTATACAAAATTCTATCAATAACTTTAACCAACAAATGTCGTTCTTGGTCTTCGAGTGTAGGAGACATAAGTAAAGGTAAAATTTGATTAAATAATGGACCAGCTCCCAACTCCCTAGCCTTATCTGTAACTTGCCTCAAGGCAGCTTTTCTCATTGGTGGTGTACCATTTTTAATTTTTAAAAGCAATTTCATAATTTTCCTTTCTTTTTGCTCTTCTAATGTTAAACTTTCTTCATCAACATCCATCAACAATTTGTCAAAATACTGGGCATCTTCAGGTTTTAACATAGGAAGATTACCAGGCGGTTGATTATCAACAATTTGTGATTTAGATGGACGGTCAACAGATTCTTGCATGAAAAACCCTGTTGGTGTGCCAGCTATTGGCGTTGGTGTAGCAGTTAGTTTACGGGCTGGAGTTCGGATTGGTATGTATCCAGCAGGTGGTTGAAGTACTTTATAACCAGGTGGAAACATTGCATCTAACTCATCATCAGTCAATGGACGATTACGCTCATCAATTTCACGTTCCCACCTATAAGCCTGTAATTGTTCAGGGGTCATTGACAACAAATGACCTAAACAAATAATTAAATATAGTGTTAAGTAGGTATTAATATTTTATAATCATAGTTGTTGTATGTACCTGGAGTCGGTGTTGCCATACCCATGGCAGTATGTCCAATAGGTGTAGCAGCACTATTTGAAAGAACAGGAGTACGTGGTACCATGGGTGTCATAGGAGTAGCACCAGGTGTCATACCACCAGGTGTAGGTGTCATTGAAGCTCCTGATGGTGTAACTCCTACTTTTGGAGTTGCTGCTCCAGGTGTAAGACTACCAGGTGTAGCTGATGGAGTCATTTGTGAAGGTGTTTCATCCCAACGAGAACGTCTTTTACTCGCTGATGGTGTTGGAGTATCTTGAATTAAATCAATACCTCCACGATCTGTACGAGGAGTTTCAGCCCATCCACTATTATGGCCAGGTGTAGCTAAATAATAAATAGGTTTAAAAAAAGTTTCTTTTGATTAATTATAATAATTACAAATACCTCTTTCTGTTTTAGGAGTTTCATCCCAACGATTTCTCCGTACTGATGTTTGTGTAGCTCCTATATGACCCGGAGTATCGCGACCAGGTGTTGCAGCTCCTGCAGCTGGAGTAGTATGTCCCGGTGTCGCATCCCACATTCTAGTGCTTTGACCAGGTGTAGCACCTGGTGTTTCTGCTCCCATTTTAGTAGGTCCAGGAGTTTCATCCCAACGTGATAAACCACCTTTAGGTGTCTATAATTAAATTGATTGACATTACATTAATAAAATTATGCATATTTAACGTAAATAATGATGATAATAATCCATACCAAACTATCGTTTATTTTTTTTCAAAACAACTGGGTACTTACTTCTTCCCAAGGAGTAGAATTAGTTTTCTTTTTGGCAGGCACTCCTGAGGAGTCACCATTTTGCACAACTTGATCCCATCGTCCTCTTTTCCTGACAGTACCTTTAGAGTCCCCATTAGTTTTAAGATTACCATCTTTAGCTTTATCTATAATTGTTTTCCGTACTTCATTCTCTTCACCCTTTAACTTTTGTTCTTGCATAATTTGTGAGTATGTCCTGGATCCAACATCTGGAGTTTTTCCACCTGAAAAAAACAAATTATTTTTTATGTGAAAAAATGGTATTAACAGTTGCCATAAATATATAAAATAATCCCACTTCGACATAGTATAAGTACCGATAATCTGACTTTAATGATAATAATAAAATTAGATAGTTTAGTTTAAATAAAACAACAAATTAACATTACCTTCAGCAAATGGATCAATACGTTCTGGCGATATAACCATAGGCCTACGAACTTGACGAGTATCGTCATCTTTGTCTGATGTTGCCTTTTGAAGACGTTTTCTTTCAGCAAAAGGATCATAGTCATCTTCATCATCTCTAGCCTAATTTAAATATAAACATTTAAAATTTAACTTATGCAAGGTGATTACAAATAATAAAATTTTATGGATTCACTAGATTACCTGTGCAATTTCTTTAAGAGCAGCTGCTGGTGCTGTTATAGGCTTTTTATTTCTATAATGTTGATCATCAATATCTTCATCCTAAAATAGGATTTTTAAAAACATTAATATTTTGGTATTACCTAGTAAAAACTATTTAAATATTTTATAAAAATTAAAATTTTTAATATGTAACTGTTTGAATACTTAACCAATAATATTATAATATGATAGACATATCTTAAAATGGTAGGTAAACACTAAACATAAAATAGTAATATATTATAAGCCCATGTTATGATTGTCAACCATCGTTGTTATTAAACAGGCAATGATAATATTATAGGTATGATAAGACATATCTTAAAATTGTAAATATTAATCAAGTTGCAACTAGGAAATAGTACAAAAAACATGAAAGCAACTTGGAAATAACATACTTGCAACTTGAACAAGTATATAGCCAAATAAAAAGTTCATAAATTTATAATAGGTAGGTGATAGGTACCTAATAACATAAGTCCTAAATAAAACATGACGTATTGAAATAATGTAAAAACTAGTAAAAAAATAATAACAATAAATATGTAGAACAAATTAGAGAATGGAAATAAATCAATAACAAACAGGTTACATAAAATTATGAAAAATTAATTATATAATTTCTAATTTTAAGATAAGTTATAAAAACATTGACTATACCTATAAATTATGTATATAAGGACAATTCACTATCAGGTATAATGTTCTCTACCAGTGGCACTAGACATAATAAATTAATAAGTAGTTCTCTATATTTATGCCTATGCTCGGTATCCTTGACCTTTTTGTAAAAATAATTTTATGCATTTCAAGAAAATATTTGTTCATAAAATTAATGGGTATTTTTACAATGCTGAAAATACATGCATCTGTAGGTACTCTTTAGTAATTATTGACATTCAAATGTTTTGTGACAAATGTCTAATAACATTAATAATTAATACACAAATGCCAATGTTGATTTCTGATTTCTAACCAAATATCAAAAGAGCAAAGTTAAGATAAATAAATTAGCGTCAATGAAAGTTGCCGATCATCTGAAACAACAAAAACTTTGGTTTTCTATTAAAAATGGTCCAGCTATGTTGAAGTTTTTGTTTTCTATATAACTTAGTTTACCTATACGTACATTTCTTTTTATTTACATAAGAGTTTTTGATTAAGCACTGTGAGAATCGTTAAAATGATAAAAAAAATTGCCTGCAACTAATGCCTTCCGAAATGTTTGTGGGCCCTAATATTTAATGTATAACCCCCGAACCAAGAGTCTGAGCACGCCTATGAGTTTGGTAGGTACCAAAAAGGGTTATATACAATTTTAATAACATATTTTCTATTTAAATAGTTATGAAGTTATCACAGTTTCAATGCAACATAGGCGATGAGAAGTAAATAAATATCAAGGCCCCCCCTAAAAAAAATAATCCTAAATACTTCTCTGTTAATTCACTAGCATATTATAAGTTTTAACACTTACCTAATTCAATAAGTACATAGGAACTTATTTATTACAATACTTTTGCAAAGGATTTGAATAAACCTATCAATTATAATTTATATTCAATTGAGAACATAATATTACACTGATGATATACCATTAGTTGGTTCTAATTTAATGAAAAAATGACATGAGATAAGAAGAATTATAAAATGAATTAATAACAAAACTATGGTCTATGACTAAACATCAATGCATAATTATTATTATTGGGTAATAAACAAGGTAACTAATTGACTAATTTTTTTTATAGAAATGATTAACCTATTAATATTAGAATCACATTGTCTAATCATCTATCAAGTTAATTTCATTCTAACCTACCTATTATGTGCAATATCTGTTACAACCTGACTTTGTCGACAAGAAATTTACACCGTACCTACAAACGAAGCGAAACTGTATAATATTCTGGTGTGTTGAGAATAAAAACCAACAAGAATAATAATTCAGTTGGTCGCAAAAAAACGATACACAAGATTATGGACGACGGTGGTCAGTCACAACGTTACACCCATAGGTATACCTCAGAGATGGAAATCACATGAGATTTAATTTAACTAAATCCCGTGTGTCGGGTAGTGTGCGTACTCACATCGTACTCGTCGTTGGGGGCAATGGACGTAACATAACCCTCGAACTTTCCGCCACCGTTGTAGATGTCTTGGTCAAAAAATCCAGAAGCCCCGAGTCCCACGTCGCTGTCGTCCTCTTTCTGTTTCTCATCTTTTTTGCGCTGCTGAATCTCGCGTATTTGCGCCTCGATATCCGCGTGCGTGGTCATGGTGAGCGGCCGCAGTCAACAGATTTATCGTCAGTTCCCGGTTTTTTTTTTAATTATTATTATTCGTTGTACGTACCCTTACTATCCTACTCGGTAAGACAACAACGAACACGTTTCGATTCGTTACCCTGAGCGTTAGCGGTTTACAGGCGAGAGCGGCCTGGATGGTGAAAAAACCGAACGATATTATTGTTATATATTAACACCTATATTTTATTATAGTAAATTATTATTAAAATTAAAATACAAACGCACGAAAACGAATAAAAACGCGATTGACCAAACAATAATCGATGATTTTGTGGGTTAGCCAACCATCCGCAGGGTTGGCAGCGCCGGATTGATATTTGATGTGCGTAATTATTATCTATATTCGTGATTATAAGACCCATTATCTACATTGTGATAAGACCAGACGGTAAAAAACTGATTGTTAAATCATACAAATATATAAATGGTAAAAAATAAGGTGTATTAGATATATTGATATAAATAATAAATATATATCTATATCTGTGTTATGATCTAAGGTTTTATTACACCTTGTACAAGACCGTGATTCGTGGTGATTACGAATTATTTAGTATTTACGATTATGGATTAGTGACGATAAGTGATAACGAATTAATGAATAATGTATATTATAATTTATAAATTTAAAGTAGAAAACAGATTTTCGAAATACTGAATATTTTGCTGCCAATTGCCATGAATGAGATCGATCATAATTTTTAATAATAACAATGTCGATATTTCAATAATAATATAAATGTTCCACAAGTCGTGCTAACAAGACTGTTTTTTTTTTTTTTTGGTGCTCCATTTAATTCACTATAATTATTATTGTTTTCTAAATTCGGGCCATCACCTACAGATCTGTTTTTGAAAATGGATGATATATTTGTGAGTTATTAGCTTGTGATCCACCGTATATATTAATTTATTTCTCCAGGTACTTCTTTGACGCTAACAGCATAATATTTGTTTTACAGACATTATCCAGAACGGTGTGCAAAGGTGTTATGGACAGTTTCAAAGGTGTCACTGTATTGTTCATGCAAAACAAGCGGTCAAAGAAAGTTGGCAGACCAGTAAACTTACCAAAGTTTGTAAAAAAAATTATAATTTATGAAAAACATGACTTAATACTTACTAAAATATAGGTTGAGTTATTTTTATGGTAAATGGACATTTCTCCCTCCCGATATATTTTTGATATGGACATTTCCCCCCTATTTTTTTATAAAGTTTATTATTGACTAAAAATAATATTGAATTTAATAATACAATATTTTTTTTTTTTTAAATAAATTATAAAATATATTAACATTTTTTTATTTTCATAAATATAAAAGATTATAAATGTATATGTTTGATTCACTGAACTAGATCCTAAAAATAATAAAAATTTAAAAAAAAAAAAGTATAAAATGAAATATTTGTATAATGTATAATTAATAATTGATAATCTCATGTCGTAGTACCTTTGCTGGGAGGCCTCTACAGTCCGTCCTATCTGCCTTTTTATTTATTTTAACCTATAAACCATCAATTGTTCTTATTGTTCTTCTTTTTTGTAACAGATTGAATAAAAAAACATATGAACCAAAAAAAAAAAAAAAATAATTAATAATAATGGCTAAAAATTCAGATATTAAAATGATACATTTTGTAAAAAACATTTGATTACTGATTCTTTTATTATTTCTAAACATATATTATTTTATGAAAATATTAGACAATAGTCAAAATAATAATTTCATATTAAATAATAAACTTTTAAAAAAAAAAGTGGTCAAAATGCCCGCATTAAAAATTTATGGGGGGGGGAGGAATGTCTGCGATTTTATTTTTATATGTTTATTATTATGCAATGACTGATAAATTGCTCACAATATTAAGAAGTACCTAATTAATTGTGTTATAAATGTGATTACAATGTATTAATAAATTTATCAATATTAAAAATTGTTACCTATTGAATATAGTTAATTTGAAAGTTTATAAATACAGTTATTTAGTTTTTACCTCGGTTTTTACAGACGTATGGTATAACAACATGGTATATTTCAATTTTATTGTTTTATACACTCCATTGTGATTCTTATTGGTTAATTCTTATAAGTTGCTTATATGACAAAAATAAATAATATAACTAAATTATATATTATTAGTATATTATTGGTCATATTTGAATTCTGTAGTTTGAAATTAATTTTTTTTAAACAAACATTTATAAATATATTTTTTAGCTTAGAATAATAAAAACTTAATAATTTATAATATTTGTAGTACTGTAAAACGTCGCTAAAATAAAATCACTTGAGACCGTCCAATTTTTCCATCTTAACAGGGTTTCCGACTTGCCGGGGTTCAAATTTATTATGTATATGAATCAGGATCAAAGATATTATCTGATTTCCATCTTACCGAAGTTTTACTGTATATACGTATGACGTGTCATTTAATGAATAAATAAAAAATATTGATCTTGAATGTGTTGCTTATCTTTTTTTCAGAGATCAAAAAATGTTACAACGAATAATTCAATGCTGTACATTAAATGGTGGCATATTTTGTTTAAGTATAGTTATTTTTGAATATGTTATTCTACCTTCTTTAGGCTATATAATGTCATTTACATTTGGAAATTTTAACGAAAATATTTGGTTATGGACCCGATCACTATTGTCATGGACATTTGGAGCTGTATGGGTCTTACCAATATTTTTGCTGAGCAAAATAATTAACAGTCTATGGTTTCAAGTAATATATATTTATACATATATATAGCCTAAATAATTTTATACTTGGTTGTTTACTCTACTATAATATAGGGTTTGTTTAGGATATCGCAGACATAGCGTATAAACAAAAAAAAGGTGATCCACAACAGTTGACACGGATTAGTAAAGTGATAGCTGATTTTTCGTTCAGTATAGTTGTCCAGTTCTTATTTCTCATTCAAGTAAGTCAATATTTTTATTCAAGTTATAATCTTTTGAATAATGTGTATTTTAGAGTTATTTAGTAAGTATGGTGCCATCAACAATTCTGAGCAATATTCTTAGTATTTTGCATTTATCATTGCTTTATTCACTTTACTCATTTGAATATAAATGGTGCAATATGGGCATGGAGCTAAACTCAAGGTTATCCATTATTGAAAACTGTTGGCCATATTTCCTTGGATTTGGACTTCCACTAGCAGTTGTCACATCTTTGCCAGAATCGTATATTATTAGGTATAGTTAGTTCATTACTTTTATTTCCATAAATAATTTAGTATTTTACTTAACCCTATTTTTTTTGTTTCCAGTGGTTGTCTGTTTTCAATTCTATTTCCCGTGTTCATTATCAGTGCTAATGAAGTCAGTCCATCTAAAATTAAAATATTTAGGTGGGAGTAGTTTTTATAAATATGAAATAGTAGACTATTGTCAAATGTTACTAATACTGTTTCTTTACTTTAAGATTGAAACTATTTGCACCGGTTCTATCCATAACTAGTACCATATTCAATCGATCCATTGGTCCATCTATAAAATCTTCAATAAGTACTGCATCTAAAGCTCAAAAAATGCATAAATGAATAAACATTATGTGCTACATATTATGTTTAAACGTATTATATATATTTTTTAATACCTTTTTAATTACAATTTTTGTGGATATTGATACTTTTTTAATATTTGAGGCTGTGTAACTAAAAATATATTAAAATGTAAATGGTTAATATATAATTTAAATATGTACTTGATGTTCTGGGGAATAAACTTGTGCATTTATTTTGTGATTAAATTTATTTTAAAGCCAAGTTATAAATTTAATTGAATAAAAATCGTAACTAACAGACTTTAATAACATTATATAATATTTTGTTTATATATGACTAATGAAATAAAATAAACATTTATATATTATAGTATACATTATTTTTCACCTAATAAAAAAATCTATATATTTTTACAGATTCATGTCATAAGATGGTGGAAAAACAAATGATAGTTACAATAGCTTCATAAATAAGAATCCATTCATTAGGGTCACTTGGCTGGGGTTAAAAGGTTAGATAAGAAAATGTAAATAAAAATATTACAACTACACTTTCTTTTGAGTCTGGAGGGTCAAGGATTTCCTGGAAGTGCAAGAGTATTTGTGAGTGAATTGGGGTGGTTTTATATTCTAAAGAAATATGTTTATAAAAAAGTAAACAATTACTGGTTCATTCTCAATTGATTTAATTGTGATGGGTTTAGTTAGAGATAAAGAGTAGAGTATTTGTTATTTTACTGAATGTTATTATTTGAAAAACCTCGAATATTGTTTAAGTTTGATTTTTAGTTGACCCCCATAGTTGTATCACCTTTGGTTTAAAATAAGACATAAATATATATATATATGGGTTTCAATCGATGAAACTACGGACACTACCGAACGTTTTGTAGCAAATGTAATAGTGACGTTAGAAGTTGATAGGGAAAGTGCAATATGTTTGTTGTATTCTGAAGAATTAGGAGAAAACAAACCACTAAACAATATTTAAATTATTCGACAAAGCTATTTATGGGATTTTATGACCTACTGGGGTTAAACATAACAATGTCTTATTGCAGCCCCGTGTTTAGTCAAGGTTGGGATTACAATACAAACCATTTACTTTAAAGTTATTCATGTAACCTGCTTGACACATGATCTGCATAGACTATTTGAAAAGCTACGAGGCGAATTTTCGGATGTTGATAAAGTAGTATCTTCTGTGAAACAGGTATTTCGAAAAGCACCTTTATGTATACAATCATTTAAAAGTATGACGAACAATAAAATACCACTACCATCAAAACCCATATTAATGAGATGGAGTAGGTACTTAGATTAACGGTTTATTTTTATTATTTTTGAACTATGCGAAAATTTGATCAGTTGTACAGATATTTATTGAAGATGACTGTATTCGCACTGCTAAATTATTTAGAAAATAACAATCTAGAATGTAATTTAACATACAAAATCCAACTTTAGATTTTTATCGGAATCTACATATAACATTTTTGGAATAACAAGGAATTTTGCTATCTGATTCATTAATCCATAAGTGTTATAGAAAATACACAAAATAAATTAAGTGAGTTAAAATGATTAAAAAGTAAAAACAATCCTGGCACTGCCTATAAATAGCTCAAAAATAGTCAAATATTTTTTTAATTGTATGGTGGTGTACTTACTATATAAAAAGCTAATATTAACAATTGGTGATAATTTCAAGTATCTACGGTTATTCGTTTTTGACTTAGGTAGTTAGGTATACCGTATGAGAACAAAATCGATTTAGTTTTGTTTTTGTATAACTCAAAAACTAATAACCTTGGACACTTTATGTAGGTAGGTAGGTAAATAGGTAATCTAAATGTGCACAGTTCAACCAAATGTTTAGATGACAATTTAAAGTTTCTCATCTAACAATTTTCCTATTTGTTGTAATAATTTCAAAAGGAATAATCATAGATAGATAGGTATTGAAATTATCACCAAATGTTTATTTTATCATTTTCTATACAAATTTTATTATTTATTTAAGTGTTGGAAAACACATTAAAAATAGCTTCAATTTTTAACTTTTATGGTGGTTTATGGTAAAAAATTGGATTTGGTTGTTATTTTGAGAAAAAATTAAAAATGTACAGTAAGTATGTAGGTACTATAAAAATAATCTGGAATTTAAAAAAAAAAAATACGAAAATTAGTTAAAATAAATCAAAAGAGCGTTATTTATAACTGACTTATACTTTTTGACTTAATTATTTTCCTATTATTTTAAAGGTTGCAATAGCGTAATTAGGAATTGGTTCTGGGGTAAGATATAAGTTTTTATAAAAGTAAAAGTGAGTGGCTGTGCTGACTATGTTCGTTAATTAATAAATTGCATAGATCATAATATTATATTAGTTGATTATTATAAATTAAATGATTTAATAATAGTTTTCAAAGATAATAAAGTAAACAATTAAATTAAATCTAATGTACTACTTATATACCTATTATTCCTAATATAAAGTTCATCTTTATTTTTTTTTTTTGCTAAAAGGTATATGTCTTTGGGATTTAATTTTATGTCTTAATGCACTGGCAACATTTTTAGTACATTTAAGCGTTCCTATTAAGTTAGTAAAAGTTTATAATTATTAATAATAATTTGGTTATGAATTCTTTGCACTTTTAATTGTTTTCCGAATATAGCCACGCGATGCTCGTTTTATACATTTTACATTAGGTAGGATACATTTTACGAATTTTTCAAAATAAGATGTTTTAATATTTGTATTTATTTGCATTTTTTGACAGTTTCAAATTTAAAGGTTTTTTTGTTAGAGATTTTTAGGATATTTGAGGCATTCGAACGGATGACTGTGTAAGTATTAGGGCCCGTTTTACAATATCATAGTTTAAACCTCGGTTACGTCTAACTCACTGATTTTACCAGCCGAATTCGGTAGTTTAACCTTAGTTTAACTGTGTGACTATTGCGCCACCCCGAAAATGTAACCATGGACAATATTAAGCACTGCAGTTATGTACATGTAGGTAGGTACCTATTTTGACTATACTATATTCCGGGTAACATTTTCATTTTTGTGCGAAGTATTTAAAACAATATATTATTAATATTAATATGTTATATACCTACACCTCATTCTTATCAGTATATTTACACAATTACACCAATTTTAGGCGTAGTCAGCTATACCATGGCCTTAGAAATGTATTTTAAAATACATTTGAGTATATTTATACGTAAAAAATATTTTATTATAGAAATCGAATTTATGGGATTTTAATCTCTCTAATACACCAACTATATAGATTATAGATTCACTTTCGTGTTAGGATTTAAATACTTTTTTTTTTTTTTTTTTTTTTTTTTTTTTTTTCCCTTATAACCGACGACGCCGCGGGAACTGCTTTCGCATTACTTCCGCGGCGCCGCCATCGTTTATTGAATTAGATAAATGTAACATTTTATAATTTAATATTCACACCTTTGAATTTGTCCCTTAATGGGCGCACATTGAAGTTAATTTTTACATTTTAATGAAATGACGTTGTTGGCTTAAGGCCCGCTGGTTGCTTTGGTAGACTTCTCGACCCGGCTTTGCTGCCCGCCAGTCTCGAAGTCACGTTCGTGGTCTTCCCGGCCCGGCTTGTTAGCCAGTCGGCCTCGAGTCTCGTGCCTCGCGGTTCTCCTTCCGTTGTTTTGGAGTTCGCGTCTCACCGGTGATGGTTTGGTCAGTTTTCCTTCTGTTTCCTCCGTTCGTTGGATCCTTCGTGCTGCTCGGTGCGTCGACTGACCGGTCGGCGGTTTCTTGAGGCGTTCTGACTAGCGCCCTTTCTCATCAATCGCGATCGCCCGGACGGTGACGAATCGTGCTACGGGCGTCCTACTAATGCCCCGGCGCACGCCTCCGCTGGTTAGGTCAGGGCAGTTTCGGATGATGATACTGGGGCGCTGAGTTTACTAACCCCTGGGTCCCCGTCTAACCTTCCCGGTCGTCTGTGCTTCGAGCCTTCGGCCTGTGTTGTTGTCGGTGGTTGGAGGGCGATGTTGGCCCTCTCTGGTCGCTGGTGTTGACCCGCCGGTGTTCGGTTTTATACAGTTTTCCTTCTGTTTCCTCCGTGTCTGGTATTGCTGCGTGCTGCTCGGTGCGTCGACTGACCGGTCGGCGGTTTCTTGAGGCGTTCTGACTAGCGCCCTTTCTCATCAATCGCGATCGCCCGGACGGTGACGAATCGTGCTGCGGGCGTCCTACTAATGCCCCGGCGCACGCCTCCGCTGGTTAGGTCAGGGCAGTTTCGGATGATGGTACTGAGGCGCTGAGTTTACTAGCCCCTGGGTCCCCGTCTAACCTTCCCGGTTGTCTTCGCGTCGAGCCTTCGGTCTGTTGTCGGTGGTTGGAGGGCGATGTTGGCCCTCTCTGGTCGCTGGTGTTGACCCGCCGGTGTTCGGTTTTATACAGTTTGCCTTCTGTGCCTCCCCCGTTGGCCGGAACCGGAATTCCGTTTCCAGTCGGCACCACGTGGAGGTGGGGGTAGGACTCTGCCGACCTAGGATTTAAATACTATTTTAATCACAGTGGCATATTTAGGAAATTTTGCTAGGGGGGGGGGGGGATGAAATATAATATATTGGGTGTAAACACCCATAAATACATACATTTTTAAAATCCCCCAACTTGTTGAGGATAGTGTATTAGTGTGGATCAAGGCGAAATAAGAATTAACACAAATTGCAGTATAGTACCTAATAGCATTTATTATAAATTCATACTAACGCCAATATCGTGTTTAATACGATAAACAAAAAAAATAGTTATAATTACAAAATCCCGTTTTCTCAGTTCATCGATAACCTCATCTGGTATGATTATTGTATGACCGGCATCATGCCAATAAAGCCAACACATTAATGGCCCGTATGGCCGTTTTACAATAGTTAACTAATGTAAAAACCGCGGAATTCGACCGGTAAAATCAGTGGGTTAAGCGTAACCGAGGTTTAAACTATAATAAATTGTAAGTCGGTTCTAATAAACAGAGTATATATAATAATTACTACTTAATTTGTAGTATTTATTCAATATTAGATACGAAATTTGATAAAATATTTACTTCTGTCATACTATTTATTAGGTAAGACTAATACTTAATAAAAACTTGAATAACATCGTTCAGGTGTAGCAGTGGCAAAGTACAGAATATTTTCAAGAGTTCATGAATATTTGGATAAAACTCTTTATCACAAAAATCTAAAGCAGTGGTGGCCAAACTTTTTTTACCTCGGGCCAGAAAAATTTTTTTTTTACTTTTAAGTCATCAGAATTTTAGGTATAGATATATAATTTCATATTTAACGACGTTTTTATTGTACTTAATAATTTTAATGTCTTTATTTAATACTTAACTTAATAATTACTACAAATGAAAAAAAATTAAATCGGCTTACATTTCCAAAAATTATTTTTATATAAATTATTAACTACACATATAAAAATAAATATAAAATATACAAAATATCGTTTTACACTTACAAAACATATTTTAATATGTATTAATTTGTTAATGTGAACTATGAGCTTGTTTCTGTTGACAGAGGACATTATATTAGGTTCTAATTTAGTAGAATTTACCCGGAGAACGGCATGTAGATGTTCATTTGTGATGCGAGATCGAGTTTTACTTTTGTTAATTTTCATCGTTGAAAATACTTGCTCACAAATATATGTTGAACCAAATATACAAGACATCTTAGCAGTAAACTTCCGAACATTTGGAAAATCTTCTTCAGACAAATTTGAATAAAACTGAACAAGATTTTGAGAGCTTGTCAAATTATTAAATGTTGTTCTTAAAGAATTATTAGATTGGAGTTCTATAATTTCTAATTGTAAAGAAGCTTCGACAATTTCCGGATTTATATTAAATGGATTTTCAAATAGATTTATAATTGGTTCTTTAGTTCGAATGTCTTTAAAACGATTTTCAAATTCACGAATAAGCGTGTTAATAATTTTGATGCCCTTTTGTTTTGGAAATATACCACAATCTTCTGTTTTTAAAGTAGCACAACATTCAAAATGGGAGAAATTTAACTCTTCAATTTGATTTAGAAATAAAGATAATTTATTTTGGAAAGCTTTTACTGAACCGAACAAAGTACTTACGAGTTTTTCTTTCCCTTGTAGTATTAGATTTAACAAATTCAGATGATGTGTTATATATCTGTTAATATTGTTAAATTCCATAGCCATTCCCCATCATTTAATTTACTACATTGTACTACAATAGACATAACATTTTCTAAATCTAAAACTTTCCCACATAGTGCTTGTTGATGAACAATGCAGTGAATTCCAATTGGTGGAGATCGATTTAGTTCAGACATTTTTGAGTTTATTCTTCTGATAAGTCCACTCTTAGACCCTATCATACTTTTTGCACCATCTGTAGTAACACTAACAAGATTTTCAAAATTAAGACCTTGATTTTCGAATGTATTTAATAAAGCTTTGAATATATCTTCTCCTATTGTAGTACCACTCAAACTCTCCAACGCTCCCAACTCTTCTGTTATTTCAAAATTTGCATTCACACCTCGTAAAAAAATTAGAAGTTGTGCCGTATCTACCATATCTGTACTCTCAGCTAATGCTATTGAAAAATATTGAAAAAGTTTTACTCTGTCTTGCACTTGTTCAAAAAGATTAAGTCCAAGATCTTCTATTCTTCTAGTAATTATTTGGCGTGACAAACTAACTTGTTCAAACAAACATTTATTCTCAGGACATATTTCATCAATAACATGACATACACTTCTTCACAAATTCTCCATCAGAAAACAATTTACTTTCTTTGGCTATTAACTGAGTAACTCGATAACTAGCACGGACAGTAGACCCGTTTTGTTCACATTTTTTCTTAAATATATTTTGTTGAAAATTAAGAATTTTTTTTAAGAAATTAAATTTTTCTACTCTTTCTTTGCCTTCTAGATTTTTAAATTTGTCTTTATGTTTAGTTTCATAGTGTCGTTTTATGTTATATTCTTTTAAAACTGCAATAGTTTCTTTACATATTATAGGTACCCATACCTTTATTTTGTCATTCTATAAAAAAGTAATCGTCTTCCCACTGATTTTTAAAAACACGACATTCCGAGTCGATTTTCCGTTTTTTGTTAAACATAATGAACTTTTACAATACACTACGTAATAACAACATTAACTTTATAGTAGTTACGTCCTGACCGCAGACGAATAACGACTGATCACGATGACTGTAGAAACTACAATGTAGATAAAATTGGTCGCGCAACGAGCACAGTAATATTACTCGTTGTAGGTACCTACATTGTTGTTTCTACGAAAATAAGATAAGATACGATAATGCTATTTATATTATGTTTATAGAATGTATACTGTATTTTTAATTTTTTTTTTTTTTTCGTAAATGTAAAATATTATAGTTCTTTCGCGGGCCAGATATTAAATGATGGCGGGCCGTAGTTTGGCCATCACTGATCTAAAGCATGTAACCCCAGATGTGAATACAATTGTTTCAGTCACTAAAACTAAACCCATGCCCTATGGTAAACTTACGCAGTCTTCATGGTAATTTTGTTTTATTTACCGACTATTTATCGGGTTTATTATAAACACTCATGCATGAAAAATAATTTGCGGAAAATTAAAAAATACAGTATACCATAGATGTATATGTTTTTGTTGTCCAATAGTCACATATATGCCGCGAACGACTAGTGGCGTATAGTATATCAGAGCAGTATAACTACCACGGCTAGAACATTAAGAAAGTAATATCATATTGAGAAATACAGAAAATAAGAAAACTTAACTTTACAAAAAAAAAGGTCAAATCGGCTTTTTTTTATATTTCAGTTTTAAAGTGAATTATGAGTATTTTAAAATTGTAAATTGCTTATACATCTGTTAATGCTCATAACTAGATTTCAAATTAAAATTTAACAAAAAACCGATGAGATGCCCTAGATAACATTCTTATCTTTAAATTTTATAAGAGGTCAATTCACTCTAATTTTAAAATTAACGGGGCTAAACGTGATCTGCTGAGCGTAAAATTTGCTATGTCGTACACGTGTAAGACGGAGACAACATGTGCGGGTGCGACGTCCTCTTAATACAATTTACTTAGACATTGTCGACGATATAGGCCACAATATTTATAATAATATAGGCAATATGAGTGTTTATAGTTATAAATTATAATTATAGATTACGGGTCTACCGGTGATAGTCAATCCACAACTTAATTTTAATTGAAACTTTGGATTCCAGGTCAACCAAAGTTAACCTATGCAATGTTATTTTAAGGAACTGTGCTAATTTAACACTAAAATTAATTTAATTCGCTTTTAAACGTCTCTATGCATACGTGTGAAAATTAATATAGATTAATTGTTTGAACGCGCTGTTATTGTATTACAAACAAAATTATTTTAATATGTTTCACATTACATTTTATTTCAGTAATGGTGCAGCTTTAGAGTTGTGCAGTGACATGCCTTCTGGTTTTAAATTACATTTTTCATTTATTATATAATAATATTTCACTTACCATATTATACCTACTGTTTTCTTGAATGGCTTGTACATAATAGTTTTAATATGGATCACAGTATCTAATTCCTTAGGTAAATTAATATCCTCATACTGTAGTTATCACACTTAGGATATAAAAATTGTGGTAAGGTAAAATTATGGTACCTACACTTAGAGAAGTAAAAATATTATGAAGTGTATTAAAGCCTAATAAAAAAAAAAAAAAATTATGAGTGCTTCCTAAATTTGTTTATCAAGAGGATAAAAACTTAGATATATATTATTATTAATATTCATAAATCATAATGATTCATTATTGTGTCAATTGTGTCATGTTGGCACAAACAATTTTTTATTAGTTTTTTCATATTTTATAAGTAAAGTTCTTGTCCAATTTGAATTATATAATATAATACAAGTGCGGTGTTAACTGATAGATTTTGTTAATGTAATTGGAAACAATATGTTTTCGGTAGCAACTTTTACAAGTAGAGTAGGTATGACAGTAATAATTATATCTCACAAATTGCAAGACCAATTCCTTCCCAAAAATCTCCGACCACCGACCATTCAATTGTACTCGTTAGATGACCATTTAGTTATTTTTCTTTTAAACTGTTCCTTTAAAAATAAAACTAACACATAAATATACATGCATTGGAATAAATTCACAAATCTTAATATTAGCGAGTTTAAATTGTCTTTATTATATTATTAGTTTGTGTATTACAAAGCAATACGTTGATGCTCGACTACATAGTCAAACGTAACAGAATTTAAGGTTTTATTTCTGAAAACAAACAATGATGTATATAAACGCCAGTGGGTACAATTTAAAATATTTTAAAATAACAAAATTAAATTGTGTATTAGATTCAAACAAATCAGACTAGACTGATGTAAAATTAATTATTGAAATCTATCTGGTACCAATCTATATATGTATATATATATATATATATATATATTTAATAACAATAATTTAATAAAACGTATAAGTACACAATACAAATATCTAGGTAATAATATAATGAAAAATTCGATGTGAGTATAATAATAAAGTAGTGTAATTAATTGTTTGCATTATTGTAAACTATATTCATCAGACAGTAATAATATAATAAGTATACTATAATAAAGCCATATTATAGGTACACAAACATAGATAGGATAAATCTAATCAAATCAATAGTAAAATAATAGGTATTTAATAGAAAATAATAAAAAAAATTTAACTGAAAAATAATGATTGTCAATGAATGTAGGTAATAGTATACGATGTGAGGCTGCGTATAGAACAAAATTATCACAAAATGTTTAACAAAAAAATAAATACAGATATCACAATAAAAAAGGTTTGTTCGCCTTCAATAACAAAAAAAAATAATAATAATAAATACTTAAAACCAATATATTACAACATAATAATAGACTACCACCGGTCGTTGTAAATATAATTCACAAGACTTGCACAGAACGAGAGAATACAAATAATTAAAATTAAAAATAATTATAATAAATGGCAAAATTAATCAAATTAAACTACAATAACGAGTTAAATCGATCGGTCAGTCTTTAGGGATCGACATTGAAATCAGCGCAAGTGTCTCTAAACTTACTTTTCAAATGCATCACATATATTATATTATTTATTGCCTCTGATTAGAATAAATTTTTCTCTTTTGTATTTACTAGGTGCCTAGTGGCTAGTACCTAACTACGTAGCTATAGTTGTACGACTTTATTCGTATCATTGTTTGAATTCGGTCTTAATGCTCGGCCCAACTCCGAATTCAACATTTTGTATTTTGGCCTCGAATTCTTTGATCAATTCCGCTTTTGTCTGTAAAAAAATCCATCACATATTATACGATTCTTTAACCATGCACACAACTTGGTGTATATTATAACATTTCCTTTAGAATCGGTGTAATAAAGCCTGTGGAGTCTTATTATACAAATGTAAAACTATGCGCTGATCGGGTAAAAAGTTCAAATATAGTAATTTAATAAAAAAATAAATTAAAATAAAATATATATAGGAACAAATAAATACAAAAATCATGTAAATAATAATTATAAAAAAATATTGTTACCTATCTAAAAAAAATATGTACAAAACAGTTTATTCAAAAATAAAATTATGACATAGCTATGTAATACCTATAGCTATATGTATTTTAGAAATAATCAGACTTATACACTTTTACTCGAGTAGAGCAGAATTATGTATCAACTTACTTTTTTCTTGAGATCATTAAAATGTTGTCTGATTTCTTCGTGCTGTTTTTCTAGCTCCTCAGTCTTCTTCTCGTAGATCTGAGCCAAGCGCACCCGTTCATTCACACCCTTTTCCACCATCGAACTGGATACTTCTCGCTTGATCCTATATACATCGAACAACATAAAAAACTATTAATATTATACAAAAGTTTTTATATTTGTAATGCATGCAATGTCTTTTGACATTATTCCATATTTTTAAAATAATTATTGGTGTTTGAAAATTATAAAAAATTGCCTCTATACAAGACCATATAATAATATAATATCTAACCTTATCCGAGGATTAGGAATGCCTCTGATATCGCTATAGGTACATTCACGATAAACATATATTATATAATAATAGGTACTACCATACCTTCCAATCTCGTCCTTGTCCTTGTGTATTTTTGCCAACGATTTCATTTCGTGTCGCCGGCGGTCCTGCAACTTTTTCATCACTTCTGCGGTTTCTTTATCCAACAGCACGCGCAACATTTTCATCTGATTCGATTGCGACGAACGCATCACTTTCTCCAACGACGAAAACACGATCTCGTGATATTTTTCACGGAGGTCCCGTTCCTGTACTACGTGCTCTTTGCCGATGGCCAACAACCGTTCGGACTGGCTTCTGGACATCCTCGGCATCGAACTGGTGGAATTGTCCGTGTCGCATTCTGAGGATTCGGACGCGTCTTGGTTACTCTGCAACATGCTCTCCTGGCTGAGGGGCGTGAAATAAACCCGTTAAAATGTTTTTGTTTTAATATTATATTTATATGGTTAAAACGCGCAAACGAGATCACGCAATAATTATTACATATTTTTTATTGATAGTCGCTTGACGAATCGGGAACTCATCGAAAACTTGGAAATTCGCATCCGTTCCGAATCGTGCGACGATTTCAGGTGCTGCACGCGGTGTCTCTCTTTTTCGTGTTTCCTCCGAAGCATTTCAAGCTTTTTCTCCAGCTCCATTTTCTTATCCTTTACCAGCTTATTGTCGTTAAGCTTTGAAAGAGATTCTGCGACTACACCTTCGCTCACTGTACGCGTAAAAAAACAAAGAATATTATAGAAAGCTTATTATATTATATACTATGGGTGACGGGTGTTTATTATTAATGCTATCTCTATAATATTAAATCAGTTGATTTGAAGTGTGTAACTATTTATTATTTATGCATAATCAGAGTGAAAACTTGAATCCAACTCACGAGAAGTAGACAACAACACCGGGAGATTCCTTTGGGAGCCTTTCGGTCCCTTGCTGAAGTCATCATTGACCGAATAGTCCATCGTTGACACGGGATTAGTCGTCACGGATTTCCGGTGTGGTGCCGTCAATGTAACGGTCATGTGGTGGCCGGTGGGCAAGTCTGGGCAGCTGGTTTGATGACGGGTGACTGGTTTTATGTCTCGTTCCGCTGGTGCGACACTCGCCTCGATTAATAAGGTGCCACAGATTAGATTATGATTGTATTATTACCCTATATATAAATTATGAGACGACATCAATCGTCAATCGAGCTTACTTCGTCGATAGATTGGTCCAGTTCGTCCGCGAAGACAGCTAATTGCTTGGTGCGTTTATCCAGATCGGATTGGAATTTTATGGGATTAGCCAAAGCCTCGGCAAAATCCGATAAGCCGTCCGGGACGTAGTCTTTTACGGTGATTTTTAAGAACAACGTTCCGCAAGGCAGGGGCTGACCCATTTCGTTACGCAATACGACGTGTCTATATCCTGGGCAGAGGCCAACTACTGGAATGACACGATGGCCGATCAACTTCCCGGACTCCTCGAAAACGGCTAGACGCAGCGATGCGAGTTGGGGGAGGACCACCTGAAACACAAACATATTTTTTACTATGACTTAAATGTTTTATTAAAGTGTTTACCTAAACAATTTTTCTATATTATATATATACAGGATACAGTAAGAGACATGCACGCGTTATTATTGTCATTATTATGGCAATAAAACGAAAACGTACTTTTTTGAACACAAAAGGTTCGTCACCGTACACCGGGTTAATGCCGTTGTACGGTACAGTCCGAGTACGAAATTTTTTCCTGACCGTGTCTGCGGGCAAACCATACATCTCGATGTCCACGTAAGTGCCGACGCGCTTATCGGTAAGCATTTGACCGGATATGACGTCGACGGTTAGTGTACCAGCAATGATTCCGTCCACGGTGGATTCGGCAAACGGGTCAAACGTACGGTCGGCGCGCCTCATGAACTCCGGTTTCAACAAATAACCGCTTCGCATGTTGTACTCGAATATCCCTAAATTTAGCTGCATCGCCACGTCCATGGTTTGATAATTCAATGCGACAAGCTGACATCCTGCATTCCAAAACACTTGTGGCATAAAGTTGGACGAGTCAAAACGTGTACCGGCCGGATAAACTCGGCTCAATTGATTTTTGTTATACTTGACAAACTCCATTGGTCGTTCTTTCAGCAATGTCATTGCTTGTTTCTCGTCAAACGATGACATCTCATAGTGCCGGTTTTTTTCTTAAAACACAGTATAATAACGATATAAAAAAAATAATTATGAATATTATAAATACAACTATATAGCTGAGACGTTGCGCCCGGGCCAAAGATTTGTATTTTTTTAATAAATAGGTATATTTGTAAAAAAAATTTACACACCATACGTCTTCTGACTACAATAGTAGGTAATATAATATGTAACCGGGGGGACGAGGTGGCCGAGCGGTCTAACGCGTCGACTGCGGCGCTGGCAGTCGCGGGTTCGACTCCCGGCCACTGGGCGGCATTTTTCTTCGGGCAAGTCACGGTGTCCGGAGAACAAGTGCCGCCATCCCCCCACCCCGGGGCACGGCAGAAACCTACGGGTGCCCCATTAGAAATTCTGCCAAACACAACACACACGTGTACCAACCTACCCAATATAAAACCTACCAAACCTACCCAATATAAAACCTACAGTACCCTCCCCACACCCAATGGCCTATGTTGCCGCGGGTTACTCAATAAAAAAAAAAAAAAAAAAAAAAAAAAAAAAAAAATATGTAACCTTCAATGACAATCATTTAGATAAATAAAAAAAATTTTTTTTTGTTCGCTGGAAAAAATTATGTGTTGGCTACCCTTTAGCTATAACCTATAAGAGTTGAAAAAATAATCTATAAACACCCTCCAAATCTCAAGGAATCTATTGATATAATTTTTATTGAAAACGATCCAGTACCTATAGTTTTTGAGTCTATTAACTTAGAATAAAACTTCGACTGTAAAAAAAAATATAAAATACAGTGCTATATTATAGGTGTATATTTGTTTTGGTGAACTGAGTCACGTGGGCACAATTGGGTCGCTTTGTGAACTAATTTGACTGATATTGACAATTAATAGCACTAGGTATATAAATCAAACACGGTTCAAACTACTCTCTAAACTTTTCTGATATCTCCAAAAACAATTTGAAAATTTCGCAAAATCGGTTAAGTAGTTATTTTATATTTAAGCTACAAACATACATTCAACTCTCGTATTTGTTTTAAGATATAATTGCTTTATTCGAAGCCATAAACGTGACCATTTTATGCATGATTTTACTTCATCTGCCCAAGTAATAACTAATGAAAACCACTTATATATAAATATAAAATCTGTAAGCTGTAACCAATAGCAACCATTTATAAATAAAATCCTTAAATTCATAAATCTCAAAATCCTTGTTTGAGCATTTCTCCGAGTTGGATCTACAGGGCCCATTTGTGAATCGAAGCCATCCAGGAACCAACTCAAACAGACACAAAAAATGTCATCAAAATCAGTCCAGCCGTTTAGGAGGAGTTCAATGTCGTACAGGTGTACAGCAGAATTATATATATTATAAAGATTATTTAGGCCCTGGCTGAAATGCTTAAGCATAAAAACAAAATGGAGCCTATGGTTTTTGGATCTTAATCATATATTTGGCGTGTACAAAAAACATAAATAAATATTTTGATTTAAATATTTATTGGATTTTTTTAGGAGTAGGTACTAATACAAAATGATAGGGCTGAAGACGACGAGATACCAATGTGCGTTTGCTTCGTCTTAAAAATGGCCTAACATGGCAAATTTACTTTCAGCAGTTCTCCAGCTTTAGCTCCGTTAATTTTAATATAAGAGTTAATTTACCAACAGTTATATTTAAAATTTACAGCATTTTTAACTCTAAAGTTTTGAGTATTACAATTTAAAAATGTTCATAACTCGTTTCAAAATAAACTTACAACAAACCTGAGAAAATGTTGTTACCTTTCAGCTTAGTAATAGGTAACTCTTAAACTCATGTACGTAAAACTAACGAAGCTAAATTAGAACTGCATAACACACATTTTGTATGTTACGCATTGATGAGACACCACTTGTGAATGAGATTTCATTTTAATGTAAAATGTAAAAAAATATTACGTCGGTACCTAGGTACTTATAATATATTTAACTTCTTATAAAACTCACTTTCTGCGTTTTCAAAAGAGGTGAATTGCACTGATTGACAATAATTTACGAGAACCGAAATTTCCGTACCAGCTTCAGTCTCTTTGGTGTTGGATACCTTATCGACCAAAGGCTTACCTTGTAAAACATGTTTTAAATCAACCGTTCTATCTACATCCTCTTCTTCGCCATCGGTATCACTACTGCTATCATCATCATCTAAAATTGTATTAATAACATTAGTCATTACTTATGCATAAACTTAACATATTTTTATAATTTTTTTCAGCTTAATAGCTGTAAGTTAAATTTTAAGTTGGAAAAAAAAACACAATTAGGTGAAAATAATTTTTCTAATTCCTATAAATATAATGTTATATAAATTCCAAAATGACTATTTTTTTTTTTTTTTATAAATATGCCTGTATAAATAGGTACTTACCTATAGTATTGTTTTGTCTAAATTATGGATTTTTTTTTGATTTTTTCTTAAAAAATTATATTATATGTAAAATTGTAAACGTTAAAAAACAATAATAATGATACAAAATAAATAATTTTTAAAAGTAAATGTATGAAAAATATTCAGCCAAATTGATCGTTTACATGTAGTTATGATAAATAATTGCATGCGTAAAATGTAGGAACGTAGAGTTAAAATACCTAACCCGATATATTTGAGTTAGATTTTACTAAATAAATAAATAGTAAAATAATTCACAGTAAAAATATTATTTGAAAGGAATAAATGTATATTGAAGTTAAGGTTTTTGTATAAAACTCGTTACAGATCGAGTAAAAATGTAAAACCTATATTATATATAATGATAGTAATATACCCACAGAATATTAACAATATTAAAATAACAACTTTAAATTACTTCAATTCAACTACCTGTTGAGCATTTTCAGTCCTAGTAAGTTAAAAAAATAGTCTATGTTTTAGCCCTATTACCAGCAATATTCTTTACATTGCAATATTAATAGTTGCTTATTAGTTAAATTATAACATAATAATTACTGTTTGTACCTTCATCTTCGTCTTGATTACTGTCCTTGCTGGATTGTCGAATTGGTCCTCGTGGTAAATCTCCATTGCCCAGTACCAAAGTGGCAGCTGTAGCTGGCTCCAACACTACACTAGTCGTAGGCTTTTTATGATGATGGTGATGTTTTTTCTTATTTTTGATAATTATTTTGTTTTTCAGCATTGAAGGAGGTGGTAACGAGAAGCCGGGCTCAAGCTAAAATAACGTATACGTTATTACGTATTAGGGATAATACATTAAATGCACGAAATGAAAACAATGAATAATAATTGTGTTTATTACTTTATGACTGTCCAATGGTTCGTACAACAACATGTCGCCGAAATAATCGTGACAGTATTGGGCAATTTTCGCTTGTTGCTTAGTGTTGCAATGGTTTTCAAATGACAATATTACTGGGTAGTCGGACGACTTGAAAGCCGACTCGGCAATTGCCTCTATTACTTCTCGAGCCGACACTTCAGGTACAAATGTGTATCCGTGCAAGATTACCGGTTCATTTGTCTTTCCATTCCACAAATCTAATTCAACGCATCGACATCCAGACAGTAGGCACTGTCTGTATATCTCCACGGACGACTTACCAGTCAACTGGTGACCTAGTGAAAACTAATTTTAGAAAACTATAAATAATACCGTGCACAATAATTGTTACCAGTCAAGTAAGTGTTATGTGACGAGTTTATGAAATAATGCGATAGCGGCTGATCCATGTCGTTATTTAATTCAAATGTAGTAGAAGATACTATGGGGTTGTCGGCGCTCATCAGGTACTTGAGAAAACCGTCAAAACTCAACAAGGCTCGTTGAGCGTTTTGTTTGTTGGGTTCAAATTCACGAATTAGATCTTTTGCTCTATCTGAATTGGCATATGGATGGAGTATTTCGTTTAAACGAGGATCTCTTTGAGTACGATTCAAGAAATCGACGAACTGATCAACTGTCATAAGTTTTTTCTTACCCGAAGCTCCGTGATCACTACAACATCTGAAAATGGTATCCAAGTTACAGTTGCACACTCTTGTATAGATAATTGACAGTTGTTATTCAAAATAATAATAGAATTAATTTATTAGGATAACATAATAATACCTTAAAATGAGAGCCGGATTAAAAATACCCAAAGGATATAGGCGGGCTAATAAACTATATTGATACGTCATACTATGGCTAAATGTTTAATACAATGAAATAATGTTTACTTTTTATTATTGAAATATATTATGATTTATCTGCTAAAAAATTTATTTTCGGAATTGAGCATGCTAAGTGAGTATTGTAGTGTGGCCATTACAGCTACTAAAAATAATTATTACCTAAGAGAAGCATTTGAATGTTACTGTAGGTAATTAGGTAGCGTACGTTTATTCTAAACTGAGAAAATGGCAGTGATCAGCGATTAAACAGATAATCACAATCATGAATATTCGATATACTTTTATGTTTTTTTATTTATAGTTTACAAAATTATAACCTATCAGGACATAGGATATTATGGTATTTTAAAATATCGATTTAAACACTATTGTCGAATCGATACGCATATTTTTTTAAACACATCATTTTGAATAATAATTTATAAAAAAAATTAAGATTTTTCCAATAAGAATAAATAAAAACATGTTTTAGTATATAAACTAAAGGCATATAAGGACATTTTCTCCTTGTTAGGGTAATATTCAGTCGTGAACATTTTTATATCATTTTCTCACTGACTATCCTTTGGTAATTGAATATAATTGTTTGTTTACGCGCTTTACATACGTGTAAAAAAATAACTTTTTTAGTTTGTTACATCCGGCTTGGGTTTTTATAAGAAGTAGATAGATATTTTCAATTTCAATAACTCTTGTACCTCTAGTAATCCCTAGATAAACATGAAAAATATTACGAGTAAGAAATGCCATAGATTTAAATAACGTTTACGGTATTCCTGAGCCTCTTGACGTCCTTAATGTTAAATTACAGAATATTATTTATACACTTCATTAAGTATAGTTTATTATTCGTGAATTATATAATAGGTATATGTCTTGAATGTAAAAATGAAAATCGTTGCAATATCACAAATACACAATATATTATCCACATAATATTGAAATACTTAACTGTTTGAACAGTTTATTTTTTGTACTTGAATAAAACTGTTATGAATATTAAAAGTGACTCAAAATTATGGCGGGGATGACTGTCTTTCCTAATTTAAACTATTGCATTTAGCCTTTATAATTTTCATTAGGTGGTGACGGTGAGACAATCTTCAGCAAGATGACAAATTATAATGACTATAATATACATTTTCAAACATACGAATATAATCGAAAATAATATGCCAGAATACATTCATAGGAAATATCCACTTACGACGCGTTGACAGCAAGATTGTCATGTTTTTAGCATGGAATATAAATATTAGAAAATTATATAATTTATTTTCTCAAATACGATATTAAAAAGTGGGTAGGTACTACTCTGGTGTAGGTACATTATAGGTAGGTAGCGTGTGGATCAGTGTAACAGATGTGTTAAATTTGAGTTCAATGATATAAAAAACATTGTTACAAAAAACCGATTGACGGTCAGTCAGCCTATATTACTAGGTATATTTTATGATATTATTTCAATTAAAGTTATTTATTTTATTATTTGTACAGCTATAGAAGGCTGAGTTATTTTTTTCCGTTAGCATGGCATTTTAAAATGTCATTGTGTGTATGCATTTTTATAGTTAAAAATAATATACTTTAAAAGTTTCAAATATAATATTTTAATAAAATCGTAAAATCGTAATTCTTTGTTTGAATATCTAATTTTGTTCAAATTAAATTTAAATGATTAAAAGAAAAAATGTGTTTATAATTTTTTTTTAGATTACAGTACTTTTTGGTTACAGTATAAAATACTTATGAGAAACCCCGTTTAAAATTTTTAATTCTTAGCAATAAAAATTGAATGTTTTATAAATTTTAACTGAGTACATCAAAAATTGTATATTTTTGTGATTTTGATACATTTTGTCAACATTTGTACTTTAAATACTTATAAGAAAAACTGTGTATTTGTATTTTTAACATTTTTGAAATGTTATTATAACAACTTATAAAGGACATTGTATTTCATCGTCCAAAGTCTCGGACCGAGCAATAATATAAATTATGTTTACAGAAAAAAAAACAAAAATATTGAAAATTGACGATTTACAATGTCTATAAATAACTTAAAAAGAGTCAAAATATTTTTGAAACGATTATTCGTTTTTTAATTACAACAAAATTAGAAAACGTTCGATGTAAAGTCGTTAATTTGATAAAGGTAGGGAAACCTATGAGGAACTTGTATTGCATTTTTAAACTATGGATATAATAACATTTTTTTTTATGAATTTTTAACTCAAAATAATTTGCAAATGTTCGTGAATTTGACGAACTTTTTAAAAATCAAACTTATGGTTATGATGCCCATAAAAAATTATTGTGAATTTATTTTGAATTTTTTTTTTTAATTACACTAATAACAACTTATTACAAACCTTGTATTTAATTTCCAATTTTTTGACCAAGTGAAAAATTATTTATCGACAATAATTGAAAAAAAAACTAAAAAAATCCAAAATTTCTTATGACTATAAACAGCTCAAAAAGAGTCAAAATATTAAAAAAATTGTATCATTATGGATAATATTCACATAAATATTTTGTAATAATACAGTTGTTCGTTGTTAAATTACTACAAAAACAACAATGATTTGGTCAAAAGCTGATTTTTCGTAAACATTTGTATAAACTGAAATAAAGCACACGGCTGTTATCATCGAAACATACAGTTTTTATTGAAAATACAACCTAAATAAAATTATATTTTATTGATTTATATGAATTAACAAAAAATTACTATTTTATTTTAAATTTTAAATATGTTTCGGTTCTAATTAAAAGATACAAAAATTATTTACCATATAAACAGTTTATACAACAATGGGTCAAAGTCATTTGATGGAACGGAGTAGTTAAGCTTCGATTCTTTATTCTAATAAGTAATACTGTAATAGTATTAGGAGAGTATTATATGAATATTATAGTATAGGCATATAGCTATAATAAACATGCAATCCATCGTCTTATTATTTCTAAAAACTTAACGCTGTAAACTAATATTATAAGTGAATTTTCTAATCAATATGAATTGTTTGCGAATTAATAACCCACAGTATCTTTATGGTGGTGTTATGGGGTTGATGATTGACCGACGTCCTATCTTATTTCACGCCACAAAAAACTGTACAGTGTTGTACATACTATTTTGTATTTTAAATAGGTACAAGTAGAATTAAATTTATTTTTAAAGAGATCATTATTATTGTAATTTCTAATAGAAAAAAATTGTTTTATAAATAAACATCAATGAGTTAATTATAACTATATTTTTTTTATTGATCTCGAAAAGCCATCAGTGGACAATGGCAAATGCCATTAATAACAATTATATTTCGTGACAGTGTTGATTAAATAATTACAGTATTTAACTTAAGCCTCGCTACTGTCGTCAATTTTATCTCAAAAGACCATTAGTTTTGACAAGACTAAAGTTAGTTTACGTCGTTCGATTTTGATTCTGAAAAAAATTTGAGCATAACAGAAAATTGTCTATAGATCGTACGGAACACTATGTAACTACTATTTTAGTTAAGTACTCCCATGTGTATTTCACCTATTACAGAGGAACGGGTGAAATAAAAATTTTAGAAACGGTGTTACAAATTCAAAAAAATTGAGTAATCGCATCTACCAAAGTAAAATAAATTAATACTTAATTGCTTACATTAGACTAAAGGGGTCGAAAATACTGATAGAAGGCCAGCAATATAATATGTCTCCAATATCGCTGGCCTTCGATATTATACTCGATATTACTTCGATATTACTTATGAACAAATTATAAAAACTGTCAAACAAATTCATACATTTGGCGTACCTAGGTATAAAATATTATTTAAATAAAAATGTTCAAGAAATTTCTCGGAGGGGGTTATATATTATAATAATTAATATTATACACAATGGAAAAAGCATATCATGTGGTGTTTGCGTATAATTTTTTTATAAATATGTTTTTAAATCATTCATATTTTTTAATTAGAATATTTAAAGATCTCGTCATGTTTTATTATTATAGATTAACTTGCAATACAAATATTAAAACAGGATAATGTAAAATGTAAAATGGTGCTAAAAAAAAGAAAAAACTAACCCCAAGACGCAAAAAATCATAATCCGGCCCTGTAAACATTGTATAATTTTATGACCCTTTCCACATCCATTAGAATATAATATAGTCTACATATACACTTTATTTACCAAAGGATATTAATAATAGTATAAGATAACCCTGTCTTACAGTTCAAGTGTATAGCAAATTAACATCATATCACAGAATGCAAGTACCAGAACAAATATAAAGTAAATTAACAATTAATTCAATATTATGTATTATAATATAAACTATAAATCATACTGCTATCTGTCTGTATTCACTAACTAGGTAACTGATATTTGTACCATTTATAAACTGTATTGGTAATTGCATTTTGCCATCAACTTTATTATGTTATACATTTTAATTTATTTTAATGTTGAAATGTACTTACACGTCATCAAATAATTGTGCAACTTCGGGTCGAGTCGTAAGATTTTTGTAGAAAGTGAAGAAATCTTCAAATATAAACTTTACCGGACTAACGAAATCATTCTGAATAATATAATATCAATTACTATTGGACTATTCAATACAATTTAACATTTAGCATTGTAATTCATACTTTATTCGACGGTAATCCAGATGACTCCAGGGCTTTTTCGACTTTCTTCCTATCGTCTTTGTTCTGCGCGAATGTCTTGAGAATACTAAAATTATTATAAATAAATATGTAAAAATGAATGTCAAGAGTATATAATATATATTATTATACAGATACAAAGTGTCTTGTGGTAATTTAATTTCGTGTTGTATAATATTATAAAGAAACTTATAGGCACCGATGTACGCAAGATATTATCAGTTAAAAAACACGCAAACACAAAAGGTAGGACAAGGTAAGAAAATAAATATTATGTCTAAATCAATTTTCACGTTATTGATATTTCTTTTAACTGAGTAGGTAGGTATATACAGTTTTTGTGTTACGAATTCGAATAGTGAAATTTACGCAGCTTATAAAGTTTTCAATACCTATGATTATTGTCTGTTTGATGAAACAAATTAAAAATATTCAAAGTAAATAAGTTTAAATAAAATTAATAGATAAATTAAAAATTGTACAACTCATTTAGATGTATATAATATGATTATGTACCAGGATATATTCCATTAATCATTAATTTTTTTTTTATAATCATATTTTCCTCGACGTTAGTTGACACGATCTCGATAATAAATACAAAAAAAAGTGATGAATTAGGTATTGGAGTGGTTATATATATGCTTATATTTCAAAGCAATAATGATTGCATACGAAAAACGATTTAGAACAGAGGCCAAACGTACTTTGAAATTAAAATAAGTGGGTACTTCCAAGCACATTCAATATTAAATTTCTAATACCTCATGATAATATATGGTGCCAAAGTATAAACTGCTTTATGTTAATATATTTTGATATAACAACTATGAGCATTATTAGTTTTTTTTTAAAAAAGCATACATTGTAAAGCAATAAAATATAATATAGGTATACATAACATTCGATTAATTGGACGTATTTAAGCACTGGAGCAGTATTCTAGTAATTATTTAATTTAATTGGAATTTTTGCTGAGGTGTATGCTCATTTGTTTTGAGTGATGTCATTAATAATTAATTGAATAATTAATGGTTTGTACCCAGTATAGTATATTACATGAGTCGCACAAGGGTTTTATCTTATATTTCGTAGGATGAATGCAGATGAGTTCAAAGTGAAGTGCCTAAATACACATAAAGTCAAGTGAGACAAACCGTTTTACTTCATAACAACTGTTATAAAGGAATAATTCAGTTTATAATGTTTTATTAACCTGGAGTGAGGGAATTACTTTTTCATGATAATAATCACAGTTCAAAAAAATGTATGTACACAAAATAAATAATCTATTTCTTTAATATATGATTCTATGAGGCATATGAATTACATAATAATTGTTTTGAGAAAATTTACCAGCTTAAATGAAAAACTGGAGAAGTCACTCTGTTGTATAGTAGGATTTTGTTAATATATAGGTCACGAGTGGAAACAATGATATGACAGACCCTATTTCTTAAGATATTTTATTATAATATTTATAATGAAAGTTTACCTATAACTAATTATATGGCATGTTGAACTAATACTTGAAGAAAATATCACACATATCATAATATAATAGTTATTAAAATATACTATTCTTAATCTTTTTCTTATAATAAGTAAATACTTTTTAACATACATAATTTCGTAAAAGTTTTAACTTTAAAGAGCTATGAAAAAAAATTGTGATTACGTATTTTCGATACATTTAAACTGTTATGCGGAAAATTTACGAGGAACCTTATATTGCCCATTACATTTTTACCCCTTTGGTATAAATTTAAACATATTATATATATATATTATGAATTACAAGTAAAAACAACAAAATGTATAAATGTTCTTGATTTTGACAAATCCTGTCAAATCCTGTCAAAATTTGAACTTAAAAAAACGCTAAATAAAAAACATTAAGCCCGTGCATATTCAATATTTATAAATTGCTATACAAACAACTAATAAATCTAACCAACTCAGAATATGATTATTTTAAATTTTAAATTGTTTGTATAGGACGGCATTTTAAAAATTCTGTGTAAATAATGACATACAAATAAATGTAAATAAAATAATATAAAAATGTAATAATCACTTTTTTATTGGAATTTTGCCATTCTTGTCTACTAATAAATTCAATTTCGTATGCGTTTTGTGCAAGAACGCTATTGGTGACCAATTTAGCTGCACCAAATTCAGAGCAAGCTTCAAAAGACCGTCTGTCCATACCTAAATAATATGATAAATAACAATTAATGACATGGTAACAATGTTTTACCTCTGCAAACTCTGCTAAACGAATACACAATAATAAAGACATCATAATTCACCGCAATGACACTGAAAAGGGTCAAGTACACTGCAATATTGTCAAATAGATGATTGAAATCGATTAGTATCTTTACAGACCTGTATAAATTAACAGTAGGTACTTATAATTAAGTTTTTTTGTAAAATAATCGATTCGCAGTATCAATATTTATCAACATGTTATAAAATATATATCATACTTAAAATATATTTAGGTTAAATAAATACCTGCATTATATATTATATTATTAACATATTTATTAATATTTTCGTTATCATTCTAAAATAAACGTAAAATCAACGTAAAGTAATTTACACATATTTTTTGAAATAATATTACTCAGTTATTAGAAGTTGAGGTACCTACTTAGTACTTAAGAATAGACACTATATTATACAAATAATATTAATTTTTATTATCTTCGTTTTACACGCAATTCACATTATTAAAAAAAAAATATTTATGTTCGTCATAATCGACACAATTTTGTTATCTTTATTATTAGAATCAATTAATATTTTATCTAGGAAAACATTATTGGTATTTTCTAATTTTTATTTTTAAATTTAAAATAAACAAATTAAATCATTACAATTTAAAAATTATACTTGCATCTGACGTTGTAAAAAAAAATTCGAAACAACTGACGAGAGAACACGGAAAATTTCTTGAATGTTGGCAAATAAGTTATTTTAATCTTCTACCTATATAGTATTTTAAACGCATGTATAATCGTAAAATCAAAAAAAAACTATTCTCATAAAAACGCGTAGATAAATAATAATAATTCTACTTTGGGTTAAATTCTATAATAACAAAGATTACAGAAGTTTTTCAAATTTTAATAAAAAATTTTTAGGAAATTATGAAATTGTAGCTAGAATACTAGATTACCAGGCTTATAAATTTTGTTTAACGCTGAGCCATAAATCAATTTCAAGTATTTCCAATTTATTTTAAAAACATACAATAATATTTTAACACATATAGTACAAAGCATAAAAGTGAGAGTTTGTTTATTCTTTAAATTTTAATTGCCTTTATAAAGTACTAAATAAATTTAAATCTGTTTTTAAATACTTACTAAATTATAAAAGGTTTCAGTAAATATAAAAAATTTAATGAAAATTATAAACGTAGTTTGTTATATATAATTGTATGTATGTAATTGTATGTAATTGTTAGTATGTATACATAATAATATATAATTATTTTACGACAATAATTAGTTGTTGGTAATTTACTAGCAACATAGTAGACATTTTTTTAAATCAGTGATATTTTTATCGTTATTTTCGGGGAATTGTATCCCGGCTCCGTGATTTTTTCTTAATATTTTCTCAAAGCATGCTCAGTGCTCACCTCCATATTTTACTTTAAAAACGAATTAATGAAAATGTTGATACTGGAATGTCTTAAGAATACTATAGAATCATATTCTCAAATAATTAGATTTTGTATGTATTTTAAGGAGTTATACCTGTGATGATGACATAAACTTCTTTTTCCAAATAATAACAACCATTTTTTTTTTAAATAGTTTAGGTGATTTTTCAAAAATGTCAATGTATTATATAAATCGAAATTTGAATTTTTAATTATATAACTTAGTAGATACTAAGGATCTAATATCCATGTAGTAACGAGTACTAATTTATGATAATAGAGAAGAATAATAGGTTTAACGATATGAAGTCTTAGATGATTTGCAAATAACAATGATTTATAAATTAATGAAAACTGTATAAATTGTAAAAATGTTCCGAATGAAATCAGTACTAGACTAATATTTTCCAACTTATAGTTCACGACACAAAAGTTTTTTTTTACTAAAAAAAATTTAATGTAGTAAAAAAAAAAATATTTCTTAGTTCCTACCCATTCGAATTTACTATAGGTACATTTGTATTATGTGTCTGAGCAACAGTATACCTTCTTGGATTCCCAAAATTTTAAAGGAAAGAATAACCCCGACAGTTGCATTGGATAAACATTAATTGTAATGAATTATCTATAAAGAAACGATTAAAAATAAGCTAATGAACTGTAAAGCGTAAATAATTAACATTGAAAATGTCATTATTTTCATTTATTTAAAAATCTAAAATCTGAAAAATGCAATCCTTGTTAATAATAATAAAAAAGGTCTCCTGAAATCGAGGTGATCCGTGACCTTTAAAAAGTCCTTTAAGTGGTCCGTAGTGTCAAAAAGGTTGGGAAACACTATACAAGACTAATTAATAATTATTACATCAATTTTATATTTTATGTAAATCCATTATAAAGGACTATTATTCTTAATAATATTGTTATGTACCAACCTACATGGCTACATAAACATTAAGTATAATAACAACGAAACTGCTCGTTCAAATATCGATTTAAATTAATCCAAATTATCAAAAAATACATATAGGTACCATCTTATTAAACAACATACCTACAGTAAAAAAAAAAAATGGTTTTTGTTTAAAGATAAAAACATGTTTTTCACGGAGCCAGGTACTCCTTAAATATTATAACAATCTAAGTACTTATTTGAAATTTTTGCTTTATGTATACAATTTTGAAAATTAGAATTTAAATAAATACATTGCTAAAGGATTAAAGAAGGTAAGCATGCTTGGTAATCGCACCATACATAGGTATTACCCAAGTTTTTATCTCCGTGGATTGATTGTATTTTTATTTTTTATTAAATAGAAATATATAGGTAATATATTGACTTTAATTAATTAAAATGTCCTATTAAACCTAATCATAATGTATATATTATTATATTGACTTGATTAAAGTATTTGCAACCAAACTGACACAATTAATATTTTCAAACATAAAATACATTTATATTTTGTTGTTTTTTTATTAATAACTGTATGTCTGTCTGTATGTCTTGTCTGGTTTGTAAACGTATTTTAAAAAATGTAATAATCGTCTAGATTAATTTTATAAACAATATAATAGAAACTACAATACAATAAATCATTTATTCAATTAGTTTAAGAACTAAGATATTTTTTTATACGTAATAGTTATTAATTTACATCAAAATCTTGTCAAAAAATACCCGAATTACTACACTATTGCTGGGTATTAACTACATAATACATTTTCATTTTAACAATTTCAATGTGTCTTATAATTATGTCGTACACTCGTACATATGTCATATGTGTAAAACAAAACTGAGTGAGTCTTTATTACCAAATACATATAGCAATATATAGATAATAACAATCATACATCATTATGAACTTAAAAAAAAAATTATTGATATTTCTTTGATAAACGAAAAAAAAAATTGAAAGTTATTGTAAAAATCATTGATAAATCATTTATATAAATAAATATTACATAAATATATGTATCTATACTTTTTATCTTCAAATTGTCAATTAACACATAATATTGAATACTTGAATAATAATTTTAAAATTATGATAGTTAATTTAAAAACCGTTTTATTATCATGTTCATATTTATGACTACTGTGTATTCACCTACTTATCGTAAAATAATATAAATTTCAAATTATCGTATTGCAGAAATCTTCATTGAAAATAATGAATGAATGAAATTTTGAATATTATGCAAATTTAAGACCGGAATATTTATTTATTTATAAATAAATCCACGTTGGAATTAATATTTCTTTTTAAAATTAGTTCAATTTAACTCAATTCAAGCGCATGAACTGTAAATAGGGATTGTCCCCCATGTTTCAACTTTTTTCTTTTCATTTTTTAATTAAAAACAAAAGTGAATAAACACTTCAATTGAAATTTGATTTAGCGTTTCACCTTTGGAAGGAAAATGTGTTTGATTTTAATATCGGAGGTGACCTTTTAAATTAGATACAAAAATTTAGATGAAAAAGAAACAGCCTTTCTAGTAATATTTCATTTTGCGTTTTGGCCCAGCCGATTATTATTGCGTTTTTATAAATCCTTTATGGTACAAAGATATCCCGCTGATATACAAAGATATATTCCCTCTCCGAGAGAAATCTTGGCCACAATCCCGTCTTGTTTGAAACGAGCACAATACATCGATATACTTTAACATAGTTATTCTAGGGTCGCACTCAGTAATACTATATAATATATATTATAAAAGGAGCATTAAACAACCAAAAGGGGTTTCAAGTTTGAGTTGTTTTTTTAACGGTACAAGGTTTTTTCAAAAACATTGTTTTTTTAAATTCACCACAAAAATATTTTGAACTACTTAGAAATACAAAACGTAACCTATTTTAACTCATCATAACCATACTAAAAGTGATTATATTTGGATTATATTTTGCAACTATGTATGTTATAATATTACATCAAGACTGCAATATTCAAGTAAAATAATATTTTAAAATCTAAATAATTAATAATTGGACTCAATTCAGGACTCCTTCAATACTATTGTACTTAAGTAATATTAATATTAGCAAGAATAAATAATATAATAGTAAACAGAAAGTATAATTGAAAAAATATGGTTATGAATCATGATACTTTATATTTTAAGGACAATCCTAAATGAATCCAATCCTAAAACAAACCAACATAATATAATGATAATATGTGAATATTTAAACAATACAATATTATTATGTTCTATCAATGAAACGTGTTTATTTATAAATTATAAACAATTTATCTTCACTACTATTTAATTCCTAAAGTAATTTTAAATATTTATTCACATTTACAGATTAATATTTTAAAAACAATGTTTAAACATTTCACATTTAATCGTTTAATCCGTATTATAATATTACAGCTGGTGTATTTAAAATGTAAAAATACAACAATAGGATACACGTCAATCAACTAAAACAGTAGTTCCCAAACTTTTTTCCTTGTGATACAGTACCTATTAATTATTTATTTTAAAATGATATAGGTACCTTTACAATATTGTATAGCAGATGTCTATTAATTTATTACAAATTTTTTTTTAGAATTAAAATTTGGTAATGAATTAGTAGCGCCGATGAATTTTTATCCAGTCTACTTCAGTTAGGTTACACTAGACGTAACCAATTTACAGTAATTAGAGACAAACTATACAAGTAATAACTAATAGGAAGTAAAACAAAAGGATAATTATTATAATTTAGTAAACAATGACAAAATAGTCATTCAATTTGCAGTTTACTTTTCGGGTTGTTTTAATTTTTGCATACCTATACGAAAAATCTAAGAATATACGTGCTTAACACTGTTTCAACAAATTTTAAAACACTTTATTAACAAATCAGTTTATAATTTATCGGCATAATTTTTCTATTGGTAACACAACAAATTTGTAATACTGTAACGTAATATTCAGACTGACCAACACTCCCTCGCCCTGTTATCTGGTCATCGTATATAATTAATACCCACGTTACTTTGGAAATTATAATTGTAATTATATATTTACATTTATAATACTACCATGTGTTAATTAGATGATGAATAACTATTGTAATGCACCACAACTGCTTTATAACATCCACTACCTCTGATGTTTTCACCTTATTCTCCTATTATCCTTTACTACGGTATAATGAAGAATTTAATTGTCATTTACTGAGTATAGTCTACATGTTATTATTAAAGCAAAAATAAATATATAATATTTAATGAAATTAAAATATTATTACATTCACTTTAAACAGTGTTTTTATTTTCGTAATTTTGATGAATTTTGTCTAAATCCAACTTTAAATGCTTATAAAAAAATCGTGCCTTTGTATATTTAATATTTTTGAATTATTTACTATAACAACTTATGAGGAGACTTGTGTTACATTTTCAAGTTATTTAACTCGGAAAAATTGTTTTGTCCATATAAAAAAACCTAAAATGTTTAAAAATTTTAAATGTCTATAAATAGCTTGAAAACCAGTCCAAATATTTTTAAAATTATATTTCTTATAGAAAATGATAAAATAAACATTTTTTAAAAATTCTAACTTCAAAACTATTATCAACTTACGATCAACTTTTTTTTTAAATTATACTAATAACAACTTATAACTTTATATTACATTTTCAAATTTTTTGACCAAGTAATACATGTCAACAATACATACAAAATCTAATAGACATGTCTTATGCCTACAAATAGCTCAAAAAGAATCAAAATATTTTGCAAATGTCATTGTGTATGTACAATGTTAACATAAACATTGAGTGAAAAAATCATTTTTTACGGTTATTTTTTTTTATTCATACCAAAAAAACAAATCGATTTTGTCAATAACTGGTTTTGCGTAAAAATTCACATTTTCCCTTATTTTTTTATTTTTCCTTAAGCTTAAGAAAACTATTAGACATTTTCTATTTTGACCTCTTCAATGTACTAATTATATTAACTTTACCATCCGAAAAAGTATTGAAGCCGAAAATCAATTTATTATTTTGACTACTTACTTATCGTGTTTACAGATTACAGGCACAAAAACCATTTAAAAAACATGAATCATTGTAAAATCAATACATTCATCTCACCACTCAGTATCTAGAATAAAAGTTATCAACTAAAATTTATAATTTTGAAATACAATTTTGAAATCTTTGTATTATTTTTTAATTTGTGCAAAATTTTTAATAGTAATTCAAGGGTAAAAATAAAGAGAAATTAAAAAAAAAATAAATAATTTAATTATTCACTATATACGCTTACGAAGCTGCAATAAATAATCAAATAACTTAATAATTTAATAAGTAAATTTTAAATTTAAATTTCCTTTATTCAAAAGCGCATAGTTATATAAGTGATGACAGTACTTAGAAATGTAACAAACAAGTTTAATTCGATATATAAATGTGGGTACCTATATAACGTTCAATTAAAGCCTACGGAGGAGTACTAATTTCATATTTCTATCCCTATAATACGTAGATTTTCGTCCAAAACCTCCGTATTTTTTCTTCTGGTCGCTCAACTTCAATAATAATAACTTAAAAGTACACGAAGTTTAAAAATTATATTATCTACATCATGAGTAAGTACCAAATCCTCAGAAAAAACAGTTAGTATAAACATTTTAAATAGAAAAGAAATTAAATTAAATATTAATTAAAAATTAATTTCAAAATTCAAATGCTTTTAAACATAAAAAGGTTTTGAATCATTTTGAAGCAGAAAATATTATTCTACGGTAATGTAAAAATATTTAAGTATATAAGTGAGTTTCCAGTGTCTTATAATTTAAGCCCAGCTACAGAAGTTACATGTATTCTACTATAACTGCGGAGTGAACCATCATCACAATTTTGTACCATTTCGAGTATGATATTTTAAAATTATCAATTTATTATAATATTTATTCCTTAAGGCAAATACTATTAATTTTAAAATCATGTATATTTCCCAAATCATACACATAGGTACCTACAAATAGTGCGAAAAGTTTATTTTAAATAATTTCTCTCGTTACTTAATATCACGTATCGTGAAAATAATCAGTGAATACAAACATATAATAAATGTAAATTAATGCATTATTGGAATAATATCATTTTTGAAATTGTATTAATCCCGAGAACTAAAAAGTATTCAAGAATTACATATATTTAATTTAAAAAATAACAAAAAGTAAATAAATCGACAACTTATATTTTTTTTATTTCTCGTGTTCAATATGCTTTTATTTTTATATAATAATATATTATATCATGCGTCTATTCTTATATATTAATATAAGTATAATTAACAATATATTCTATTATTATATTGATCACGATAATGTGATAAAAATAATTATTATTACGTAATATATTATGCTTACTTGGGCCGTTTGCTTTTTATTGCAACAGAAATTAATGAACGACACGTTCACAAAATCCGTGGCCACGACGACGGTAATCGTTTTATCGCCCAATGGCTCTTGGGACCCCATACACACGACACTTCTCAATTTCGCGTCCTAAATAAAACCGACGGACATAAAATCATTCATCAAATATTACTACACACATACTCCTACATATTACAAGCGTGTGTATAAATACACATATATACATTTATAATTACACACACGCACACACACGCACACACACGCACACACACACACACACACACACACACACACACACATTTATATAATATAATAAATAAAAATACTTTTGGGACCCTGGCGTATTTTCCTGTCCTAGTATCCCGTATCGTCGACATGTCAATCACTTCACAGTCCTGACAAAAAAAATACAGCAAAAAAAAAAATAAAAATAAATATGATAATAATAAACGCGCAGTCATTATAATATATGGTTAGGTCACAATGATATTCAGTAAGCAGTGCTCTTACTTTTTTCTGGTCCATCCAATGCAAGAAAAATCCTCGTTCGTCTACTTTGATAGTCACCGGTAAACCAATTCCGCTCTCCTGTAAAAATAAAATACATTCATCTATACATTTGAATACTGCAGGTACAGACAATTATATTTGCCAAATAATTATTAACATTGCCAATTTTATTTTTATATACACAATAAATTTCATTAACAGCTTTCAACTTTGAATATTACATCAATTAAATTATTAATATACGCAAATTTGAGTTTGGTGATGTTATTACTTATTACCTATAACTTTATGTTTAATATTCATAATAATTGTATATGCAAGTTTCACAGATATACCTAAGTTTATAATTTATTTTGAAAAGTATGGAAAGGGGGACGGAGTGAAACGCGCACTGACGCCGGTTCGATCTCGGCCACGGGTGGCATTTTCGGTGGCAAGTCACAGTGTTCGGAGAGAGATACCGCCATCCCCCACCCGGGCATGGCAGAAACCTACGGCTGCCCAACTTGAAATTCTGCCAAACCTAAAAACATGTTTCAATCATTCCACCCCCACTATAAAAAAAAACACAACAAAAACAACTAATGGCCATAGTTGCCGAGCTTAAGTTCAATGAAAAAAAAAGTATGGAAAACATAAGATTAATATATTTGATCATAAAACCATTATAAAACCATATTATACATATTATATTTAGCCATAAACATTTTAAATAATATATGGACTTCATACTTCACAGGAAATTAAATATATTGTTAACACTTGTGAACTAAAACATGATTTATATTTTATAATTAATATTAAGTATTAGCTAGGTATACGTTTGTTAAAATGTAAGTCCAATTTAACAAATCAATTGGGTTGAACAAATAAAAATCAATCGTGCAAAAATTACGTAAGTATAAGGATAATTATAAATAAAAGGACACGAAGAAAAAATATTACAACTGCGTATTCTTTGAGTAATTAAAACATCTTGAAAAAAACATAGTTAAAAGCTTTCAAAACATTAACGGAATTCAACTAAAATAATATTCGTACAACAATAAAGCATAAAACAAAAAATTATAGTTTTAATCGTGGAAATAAAGCTATGACAACTTTGAATATTAAAACATTCCATCCCATGGGCCTGGAATCCTTGAAACAAGAATAAACTATTTTATATTTTTAGAATACCTAAGTAATTTTCTAAAAAATCCATAAATTTAAATACTACTGCATTCAAACATTTATCCTTATTATGTATCTATATCATAATAATCAGAATCATAACAAAAAAATATTGTAGGCTTCAGTGCAAACCTAATTAATAACTCTAAACGTGACCGACTCCAATAAAGTTTGAATTTAAATTTACCTACATTAATTTTAACGCCCAACAATTTTTTCTACCTATACAGTACATAGTAAGAAAATTGAACGACTTTCATCGGATTTAACCATGATTTTGAACTTCCCAAGTGCCCGTTCGCATTTAAATTCGCGGTTTATCTAGATACAAAGTTTATACATTTTTAACTTTCTTACCCACGCACCATCCACGACGAGAACGTTAAATTCGATATACGAACGTTGCCTGACTCCGTAAACTTTAAACGGCCATACGCTGATTGTAATAATATTTACACATCGTTCTACTGTACCACAATTAAATAGGTACAATTTAGATATGCATGCCCAAATGTTCTATACCTGCATAGAACTATTAAATGTAAAACTTAAACATAAACACGAACACACCTTAAAAATATTTTGAAGACTTGAATAACTCGTATAATATTATACAATATACAATTAGCATCAATTGCAATGTCAAAAATAAAAAACTCATTGATATTGTTGGCTAGCCAATAAATCACGCACGCGTAGGACGATAGTAAAGTACCATATTGGTATATACAATATACATTCACCAGATATACCGTGTAATTAAGAGTTTAGTTATACCTATGCCTCGGGGCTCAGGCCCTTATTTTAGACAATATGTAAAGTAGGTGCATTATACATACATAAAAGGGTGTATAGTGTGTAGAATTTATTACACCGATGAAATAACATTCGTGTCCATATAATATTATTACGATGTTAATTATTATAAAACAAATATTTCACACGATAATTTAAAACTGATACATTATACGTATATAATATTTAAAACTCTATAGAACATTAGTGCATATTTACAATTTTGTTAAGTGACCATTTACATAAAAACAAATTAATCAAAATGTTTACCTACAAAAAATGTAATACGCAAAAAATAAATGCCCAGTACCTATTGCTTAGTATATACCTATATAAAACCATAATTATTTTTAAACCAAAATTCATAAAAACAAAAATGTTTTTTAATATTCTTATAACATTCTAAAACAATAATTATAAATATCCAGTAGATCACGATTCCAGAAACATATATTATTCGTATGATGACAACTGATCATCCATTACTCAACTATAGTGTTAGGTACATCAAAACTGGTATCGATCAGAGACCAACTAAAGTAATGTTTAGGTTAGGTTTAAGTTTATTGATTTACACAATGATGATGTGTCTTTTCACCACCTTTTTGGTACAATAAAAATGCTTCGACTTTTGCATCTTTTCTGGTAGCAAGAGAATTCTGGTTGGTACTTTAAGAGGTCAAAAGTAAAAAATTCCTATTAGATTTCAAAAGTGTAGAGAAAAACAAAAAAAATTAAGGAGTAAAGAAAATTTTTACGTGAAACGAGTTTTTGACAAAATCGATTTTTGTTTTTTGGTGTGACTCAAAAACTAATAGCTGTAGTTACTTTATATGACTATTTTCCTTACATACCTTTTTATAGACATATGAAATGTTTGTGTTTTTTTCTTCAATAATTATTGTTATACGATTATTTTTCGCTTGGACAAAAAACTTGAATATTTAATACAAAGTTCTTCATAAGTAAGAACTTTTAGTGTAATTAAAAAAAAAGTAGAACGTAAATCTATAACAATTTATTGAGCGTCTAAAATTAGAATTCTGAAAATTTCATAAAAAAACGTGAAAATTTGCAAATTATTTGCACATATGTAAAATTCAAACAATTTTTATTTAATAGCTTATATAATAGGAAATGTAATATAAAATGTCTCATTAGTTTTTCCACCTTTAACAAAAAAAAAAGTTCAGCGGAAAGTCAAATAAATTTTTAACGAGCGTTTGAAGTTAACATTTTTATGACATTGGATATTTTTTATACATGATAACACTAAAAATATTTTGACCCTTTTTGAGCTATTTATAGACATTTTCAGTTCTCAACTTTTTTTTTTAGTTTTCTTCTATAATTATAATTTATAGTTTATATTTTTGATTGGTCAAAAAGCTTGAATATTTAATTCAAGATTGTAAGTTGTAATAATATCAATTTAAAAATATTTAAGATTAATTTGCATGGTTTTTGTTTTTATTATGGATTTTAATTTATTTGTTAAATTGCACAAATTGGTAATTTTTTTTATGCAAATATATAAAATGTTCATTTTTTATAGGTAAAGATTGAATAAGTATAGTTTATACTGTAACCATAAAATCTAAAAAATATTTATACCTACAGATTTTTTTTTTTTTTTATAGATATTTAAGTTCAAATTTGGAAGAAATTATATATTTCAACAACAAATAACAACTTTAGTAATTTTGTTGTTGCTTAATAATATTATTCGTGGGTATATCATTTTCATTCAAGCACACAATACAATTTTTAAATGGAATATTTTCGGCAAAAATTAATTTAACCTACTGTATTACTAAATACTTATAGTAAAATTAATTAGTTTAATAGTTTAATAGTGATAATATCATAAAAAATACTTAGTAATATAGGCAGATATAACCCGTGTCTTCACTCAAAATCATTTTTTAGATACAATAATTTTTTTATTATTGAATAGAAATTTAACACAACCATTACAATGACCCATACAATTCCTAATGTATCATAGCAGGGCGGGACCACTTGACCACTGTTTTTAAATTATACCTAAATTATTGTTAAGTAAAATCCATGATTTTATACATAATTTTTTTATAAAAGAAAACTATTCATACAAGTGTTCAAAAACTAAAAACTAAATAAAATTATTTATATAGATACCTAATGAATACCTGGGGTACATTGCATTTTTTTTACTAAAAATAAAACTATTATTAAATTAATTATTTAACATTAGAAAATATATTATTTTTGTATCATAATTTATCAAAAATACAAAATTATAAACACCAATAGATTTATTTGTTTATTTTAATTTTATTATTTATCTGGAATAATTTACTGTTAAAATAAACACATGGTTGAACCTTGACACTAAAATTCCCCACAGTATAATTTATATAACTCGACCCTATACTGTATTTAACTATTACAACAAAACGATTATTGTTCCACAAATCACAATATTCGCGTTAAATTATTATTATTTATTGTTTATAACAATATCTACACAATAATATATAGTTAGCGTATGTTACCGTTTACACCAGTATAAATACGCATTCTAAAAAGGGAAATATAAAAAAGACCCAAATTATAAACACTATGAAAATTTATGAAGAATATAACAATAATTTATTTTTCATGTTTCGAAATCAAATGTGGAGTTACTTAGTATTACAATTTTTGAGTAAAAAAAACTCAGCTTCTAACTTTTTTTAACGCAATGATTTATTAATGCTTTTACGTTTAATGATATATACAATATTAACTGCAATTTTAACACTGAATTACATTATGTAGGTAATTCAATTATAAAGTCAGCCTATATAAAGGTACCACCAGCTAAAGTAGATATTTTCAACTCCGTATAATGCAGTAAAGTAATAATTATTAAGATTTGTAACCATATAGCTATTTTTACTGTAAAAGTTTAAAAGTAGAATAAATAAATGTAATACCAATATTAATAGGTACCATAATTGATTTAATACCTTAACTATTATGACGGACCAATATTATTATTACCAGTATCGTTTGATTTATGTAAGCACAGACGCACAGTAAAATATAAACAAGATATTTAACAACTATTCATTGTGTTATTACATGATCTGCATCTAATGATAAAATAACCCATCGTTCACAACTTTTCGAAATAAACAAAACAATTTTACAATAATAGATATATTTACCAATCGCTTTATACCTAGGTTCTGCGGGTGCAGGTGTGGATTACTAAATAACTTGCAGATCTACAAACCCCATAGGACAGTGTTATTGTATGCATTTAAATTTTGTTGAAATCATTTGTGGCTTGTTGAAGCTAGGTCAGAGGTTAAATATTATTATTTATCTTAAAGTCTTTGCGAAAAGTGTGGCAACATACAGTGCCTGTAGTGTGTACCAACCAATAGCGTTAATTATTATTTATACGCAGTGGCGTGGCGAATGGTAATTTCAGAGGCAATCGCCTCTGAGATTTTTCTTAAATAGTGGGGTGGGTGGTAGCCAGTGGGTCCCCTAGTAAATATAATATGATATACTCGATAAGTAGTCAATAACGATCTGAAATATAATTAGTTAGATATATTACATAAACACATTATTATGCATTAATACTTGGGATATTTGTAACTTGCCTTTGGAAAACTTTTAGTTCGCCACGCCACTGTTTATACGTCATTATAGTCTCGGCAAATAGCATATTATTATTTTGAATGCCAATAAATAAGCTGCATAGGCTTACGCGACAGTTATTTTAATTTTAGAGGTTTGATTTTTTTTTAGTAACTTTTACATATTATATTAAGATTACTATTTGTTACGGATTCATTTAAGGCGATACATAAGAAAATGATGCATTTAACAACCATTAACGAGCAAATTTTGTTCATTTTTTATAATATATTGTTCATATTTTGATTTTCGTTTTACATAATTTACATAATTTACATAATTTTTATTTGTTTTACCCATTTCTCGCATGATCTCATTATGAGATAAGACATCTCGAGAAAGAAGTAGTTTTATTTTTCAAACATATTAATATATAATGATTAAAATGAATGTTTAAACTGATTGGGTTGTCCGCAGAATAGGCAAAATTCACCATCACTATTCAAAACACATAAATGTCTATAATAATATGATTAACATTTAACTGATCTAGACGTTCAGCTCAGACAGCTATACTAGCAGCAGGCTGCAGATAATGAAAACTATTGAGTAATTAAAATACAGTATTTGTGTTATAATTTATAAGTGATATTATATATATATATATATCTTGTAGAAAGCAGATTGTTCAATACAGCGATCAATGAATAGAGTTCTATTAAATACGGTTGGGCGTGTAAATAATCTCAATGGTCAATAATTTGAAAATTTTCAACTAAGCGGTTATGTTTTTTCCTCGTAAACTAAAAAAAAAAATGGCAATAACGCCTCCTACATTTTTTTGTACGTGAGGATAATGTGCTACTCGTTGAAAAATGACCGGAAGGTTTTAACCATTACATTTTATACACATTATTCAGTGTTATTCAAAGACACTCACGAGAAACTCTTTTTTGTATTGTGAAGGTAGTTTGTGAAGAAATTTATCTTCGTTAATTTTTATTCGCCATTGTTGTGTCGGCGGGTTCGATTTGGGGTTGACGTTTTCTTAAAGAAATTTACTATGGCCACATTTGAATTATTACTAATGACGATTAGTGTCGATTAAAGGTGTGCCAACGGCGTATATAGCATATTATTTATTTACATTAGCAATGAGTACATGGGAAATATATCGTACAAGTTGTTACTTGTTATGCCTAACTCTTTATCAAATATCTTGAGAACGTCTAGTCGTATATAAATATTAGAAATAATACTTATGCAATGTAGTATTGTCGTTGATTTTATTTAGTAATATTTCGACCACGAGACGATAGTGCATAATATTAATATATTATATTGTTTAATATTACTGTTACGAAGTCCTGTAGTTTTCTACATTTTGACAATACTCGTGTAATCGCAGACAGGGTGTAGTTTTACTGACTGCCAACATAATAGTATGTATTCAATGTGGCCGTGTGCATTATATTATCGGCCCATTTTATTGACCTGTTTTTGGTTCTAAATTATCTGCAGTGCATATATTATCTATAGTACCTAACTAATTTCTAAATAATAAAGGAAGAGCTCCGATTTAAAAAAATATCTTATCAGATTATCTTTGGCTGTTATTGGAATTGTCTGAATAGTTGATCGACTAAAATATTAACATCAGCTAAGGATCTATAATATAATTATTCGTCCAAATAGGTGCAGGTTAAATGAACCGTTAAGACTATGTTTTATGTAGTATACAATATTTTATTTTAGATACTGTAAGGAAAATGTATTTTTTTGTTTCCAATTTCGATTGTCAGTTATATATTATTTTAGTTTTTATTTAGAAATTCATCATGATTAAAATTCATTTTAATATGCTTTTAGTGGAGTATCTTAAAATGTATTTGTTGGCTATTGGATCGTTATATATTCTGAATTGTATTCATCACTTCGGTACCTATCAAATATCATTTTGAGATGTGGTTGTATTATTTATATTTTTTGTGATGGTAGGAATTTCAAATTATTAGTGTTGGGCGTTATTGGTGCGTGATTATTTATTTTATTGATAGTCGGTCTTGAGTTTAGACGGCGGTATGCTTTTATTATTATTTCAGCATTATTTCGTTTTCAGCGTAGTGTACTTAATTAAATTTGGGTTGATTCTTACCTAAGGGTTGATACATTTTCCATAAACTTTTGATTGACAAAATTATTAGGTATTTTTTAAATAAATCAAATTTTATTGAAACGTGGATTAAAAATACCAAATAAAATGTTAAAAAATGAGAGCGTGATAAATTATAAAATAAGCACATGACTGCCTCGGCTGAAGGCTATCTCAGAAGTACCTACATTAAATATACAGACTTTCAAAAAGCTTTCTATAAGGTTAACCATAGTATATTATTACATAACTTAAAGGCTTTTGGTTTTGATGGTACATTTCTAACATGGATTGCTTCTTAGTTCTTACTTAAAATACCGTTCCCAGGCAATTTAACTTTAAATTTATACTTATGATGATTTTCAATTATTTACTGATGTTCTACAAGGTTCGCACTTAAGGCCTTTACTTTTCATAGTTTTTCACAGTTATTTGAAACTGTAGGTACAATTATTACTATTTTCAGATGATGCTAAATTGTTCTGTTCAATTAAATCATTTTCAGATTTTCAGATATTACAAGAACAATTAAATTCATTTTATACTTGAGTGCCTATGAAAAACGGTTTTTGATTAAAAGTTGTATTGCTGATAAATTAAAATTTACTACCTAATTAATTTTCCCGTTCTAAAAATCCAACCACATTCAATTATAAACTTAATAATAACGAATCAAATAGAGTATCAATGTTTAAGATTTGGGTATACATACATTTTTAATCAGATTTATCATTTAAATTCCAGCATAAAATAATTTTGAACACATTTTACAAAATACTAGGTTTGTTAATAAAAATACTCATAATTTAAAAAAAGACCTAAAGCCTATAAGAACTTGAATTTTTTCCCTTGCAACGCTGAATTTTAGAACCATAATTTTACCTTAAAACTTATCCATAAATAAAATATCTTTAGTTAGTCCAATACATATTTTTAAAAATAATTGTTTATGTCATATTTACACTTGAAACCAGAAATTCTGACGTAAACATTCAGATATAAATTGGTAACGATTCGCTAAACATAAAAAGACAACTTCCTATTTTTTTTTAATTTAGGATTAACTAAATGGTGACATAATTGATTGTTTTCTTATACTTTTCTAGAACCAATGTGTTATTCCCCACTATCTTAAGAGTTATAGTGCAGATTCTTTTTTTTTTGATCGAGCATTACTCTTAGCTTATAAAATATCCACATAATTAACTTTATTTAATAAAATCGTGGTAAATTTAAGTTTAATGTTACATTTTTAAGAAATAATAATGTATAAAAATGTATTTCTATTTTATGGTTCACTTATTCGTATTTTTCATATATTCTTAATTTAAGTTTAATATTATTACTTGATAAAGACGTTAAGTTAATCTTAACATTGTTACATCGTGTCTTGTCTGTCATTGTAATTATTTTCAGCGATAATTAAATCATATATTGAAAGGGCTTTGGTCCGTAAAATTAATTAATAAATAAATAATAAATATCTATATAATTAAATAAACAAGTTTATTAGTTTTCAAATAAGGATTAACCGAAATGATTCGGTTAGGTTTGTAGAAGTGCTGAACAGCAAACTTCGATGACCAAGAAGATAATGCGCCTCTTACTGTTGGCTTAACAGAACAATGCTGTTCAAAATGGTGAAGATTATTTAACCTTGATTGAATGTTTAATGCTAGTAACCATTTTCAATTTGAGACTGCGTATAGTTCATACAGCTTGAGATGTCACTATGGATAACGAAAATTGAGTAATTGTACCAGAAATACCTAATACGTTCTTCCGTCGATATCCCAGGAAATGAAACAACGATCTATCTGTACGACGGAGAGAAGAGAGGGGGAATCTTGTTTGCGTGATATATTGCTTTATGTATTTCGTAGTTTCAATATTACCTTAGTACCAAAGTCGTATGTTATTATATAAGACACACAACAATTTTTTTTTCTATTCAAGTTTTGGTAATATCGTTTTTAGATTTTGAGCAGAGCGATAGACGTACATCGTTTTACAATGATTTTTTTTTTATGTCAGTCGTACAATTTTGGAACAGTAGAACTACTTTAATATTCAACACTGAGAGTTATTTCTGGTTTCTGCAGGTATCTGGTAGCTAATTTTATCTAGTTTGTACCACACTACGTTCAGACTCGTTTTTCATCGTATACAAAGATTTACCGTGAAATTCGAATTTAACACATCCATTGATTACAGTGCGAGGCACACTCGACACTTACTATACATCATAACAAGTTCCCTGTTTATTTGCGGAATTGAATATTGGACTGATGATTTAATTATTTGACATAATGCAATGTATTTTTCTCATGTTTAACATTGTATACTATATAATTTTATTTTATTATCTCTAAAAATTATTCAACTAAAAATAAACCGTAATACCTAGGTAGGTGCCTACAGTGTTTTTAAAATAATAAAAATAATTACTGCTCATACGGCAAATACTTGGAAAATACCAACAGTTTTAATCTATGTTTTAATATTCATATACGATTCTATAATAAAATAGAGTAGGTACATAATATAGGTTAGGTAGTACAGTTAGGTATACAGTTTTGCGGATTTTTGTGAGTATACTTTTCCACAGTCGTGGGCAAACAAAGAATACGAGTACATTTTTAATTGAATTGTTAGTTAAATATATATTATCTATACTAAATAGTACTTAGTTTCTAAATGGAAATACTCCATAAATTTTAAATTCACTTGAAAAAAGTGGTCGAACATACACACTCTAAGCTTTTGTTGAATGGTGACAGACCTGAAAAGGTTCAATGAATACTGATCGGTGCAAGATATAAGAGTTGAAACCACATTTTATGTACTATAACGCTGAGGTAAAAAGATAATCCTTTGAACGTATTATACCGACCTGACAGTCAGTAAAAAACATGCAAAAAAGAATGCGTGGCGTTAAGAGTGGGTTTTAAATGTCCAAATTGAATATTATATATATAATATTCGATGACGCTTATAAGTTATAACTATTGATTTTATTAATCTTACAGTAAAATAATTTCAACTATTATAAATTGTAATAGTCGTACAATTTGTAATTTATACATTATGCTTATATTAAAATTAAAAATAATTGTTATCAAATACCACAGTGATATTTTCTACATTTTGGTGCACTTTAATTTTTATTGTGCGATATCTGGAATACAATATTCAATAATTGACTTGAATATTCGTATTAATTGATGAAAAAAACCTATAATGAAATCCTTTATATAATTGTATATCTAGGTACTTAAGCTACCTAACCTAACCTAACCTAAATTCCATAATTTAATTATTATAATGTTGATTACAATTTGAATACAATAGGCAATAGCATCATGCATTAAACGAATATTTTTATGTATAGCTTAATATATTAAGATTAATAAATTATAGCCAACGATAAATTACCCTATGTTTACAATGTTTTATTTCAAATTGACACATTATATTTGTATTAAGCTAAAGTGTTCAATAATTTATAATAAATCAAAATAGTATTTGAATATCGCACATTTTTTATTTCATATCCTAATATCCAATCAAATTATTATTAGAAATATATCATTAAAAGCTAAGATGGATAAAGTCAAATAAATTTGTATTGGTTTTCAAAGTACCAATTTCTTTTTTAATTTAACACTTGTTTAAAAAAAATGTGTGCAATATTTTTTTATATTAAAAACTTAAGTTTTTTTAAAAAAGGTAATTTTAGAAGAAATCGGGAATAGCTAAAATAAATATTTAGATTAGCAGCTATGTTTGGTTGAAACGAGTTACATACCTATCTTTTAAATGTAAAACGGTGGCCTCGGTGTCTCAACTACCTCTTGTCAATACATTGTATTTATTTTTATCGTAATTTTATTAGATGTATCAATATTTGGATTAAAAATATATTGTATATTTTTACCTCGACAAAATCAAATTGAAACATTTAGTCCAACGAAATTATGTTTAGTTAATCTAAATAAATAATTTATTTACAAATGAACTAGCAAAAAATAAATGAATAACATCTGAAGAAGAAGCTATTTTGTACATATAATCTTCACCCTTATCATGAATCTTTAATGACTCCAATAGAGCCTATATAAGGATTAAATCGATGTAAATAACCACAAAACTCTACGCACATATATTGTATATGTGATATGTATTCAGGACCGCTGAGAGGTTAGCATGTGCTGTTTGGTTTTATCTTACATACGTCTTGGAGACCTAAGTTTTATTTTAGGTTATTGGCATGTGGAGTTATTACCTGTACCACGTGGATTAAATATAAAACAATATAATGCTCATTTTTTAAAATTAGAAACACGGTTTCATTGACTGAATACCTGCATTAATTATAGTGATATTATCTAAGGTACATATTGATTTTGTTCGTCAAAGCTGATTTAGGGAATCTGCATATTCGTTTATCACTCAATATCTCCAAGTACCTATAAGATTTTTACATTTACTAGGACCCAGACGTCGGTGGTGTTTTATTATTGTCTTGATTATGAAAACTATATTCCGTGAGTATATTTTGATTATGTTACGGACCTTGGTTCTAAATTAATAGCAGTAACCTTGACCCTAGTCCACACATAGAATATGTGTGCTGCAAGGCATTTAAAACACTCGGTTTTGTAATAAGATTAGCAAAAGAATTTCAACTAAATATATATCTATTCAAATGTTATATCGTGCTCTTGTCCACGCAATACTGGAGTATGGTTGTTTTGTGTGGGATCCCCACACATACAACTAGCGATTCAAATTGTCCAGAGTAAGTGTTTGCGTTTTGCCAGTTACGTTGACAATTACCATGGTCCGGTAGCAAATACAACCAGCCTATCTTCCTTGGCCGAACGTAGATAGCAGAGATTAATTCATCAAATAATCGTTAAATGGAACAGTTGAAATTATCTGCACTGGTCTCGTGAATCTATTTTATCTAATACCGCAGCGTTCAACCCGAATCACTAATCCTTTTTACGTTCACATTCCACCACTAATTATTTAGCAAATGAGCCACTAAGACAACTATTGTCAAACGCCAGTGTAGACACAAATTTTAAATTTTAATTTTCTAACTATAATTTCTATTTTTATCATAAGGTATTGTAGTATTATGATTATACTGTTACAACATGTTTTTAAATGATAATTTAACCATACATACTAATACCTATAAGTTACATAAGCTGTTAGGTAAAAATAAATTTCTAGAATGGTTTAAATCTTAGTTATCAGAGCGAACTCAAGTTGTTAGAATTAATGATTCGATTAGTGATATCAAATGTACTACACACGGAGTACTTACCTCAAGGTACTATACTCGGGCCTATACTATTTTCTATTTATATTAATGATTTATTTGAGCAAGACCTAGCAGATAAAATTATATCTTATGCGGACGGTACTGCTATTTTTATTAGGACAAGAAATTCGACTGACCTGGAGTCATCATCCTTAAAAGATTTCACTACAGTTAAAAATTGGTTTGCTAATAAATTATCTTTCTTATAATACAAGCAAAACTGTTTTCATGCCATTTGCTTTATCCAATGTTTCTATCCCTAAAATAATTACATTAGAAAATCACTCGACTAAATGTCTAGGCAATGAAAATAATGTTATAATATTTATGTTAGGAGATCCTTCTCTCACCACGATCAACTCTTATATATACTGTAAGTTAGGTTAGTTAAGTTTATTAACTTTGTTGAGTTGAAATAAATAAATAAATAAATATAATGTATTACGCTTGCTGTTGTTAATTAAATGAATAACAAATTGTTCAACTCCATGTAAAAGATAGCCTATATTATAGACTATGTTTCCAGTTAAATTAATAATAATTAATAAATAAATAAATATTATGAAATAAAAAAAAAATCCATCTCGAATCGGCAATCAGTAAATATTATAATATATTCCTTATATCTACAATATATTAATTAATCTAAATTAGTACCTCGATTAGTACTAACTAGGTAGGTACTGTAAGTAGTATATTATATGTTTAGGACGTTTGTTAAATTAAGAACTACTTATCTATCTTACATAATCTGAATGCTAAAGATGTATTCAGTGGGTTGTTATAATTATAGGTGTGTCGTGTGTAATTGTTAACTCTATGGTAAACTACTCCATAGATAATTACCTGAAAGCCTGTAAAAATATAATGGGTAATGTTCAGTCACACAGATTAATAAAATTGGTATCTGATTACGATAATTATATTTTATAATGTTGTATAAACCAAATGCCCAAATATTCTCATTGTGACTAAAATAATAAAACAACCACAAAAAAAAGTCCTGATTATAAATGCAAGTACAAGACGAGTAAAAACATATACCTAATAATTAATATACCAAAGGTACATAATAGTCAATAGGCACGTATAATAGGTCCGGTACCATCGCACAGCTCCTTACGATAGATTTCACAAATAGTTTAAATGTATAAGTCACAAAGCCGTCCAGACCTATATTGTACGTTTATTGAATGAGTTATGAAACCATACAATATTTATTATTTATTTATATTTTTATAATTAGATTGTAAAGAAACAAATTTAGGATATGTATAAATGGTCAATGTCGTGAACCAAAAATATCTATTTTTGTCATACTTAGATTAAACGCTAAAAGTTTTTTTAACATATTTTTACATTTTGTTTCTGCGATGACCACTGCATAGTTATACTTTAAGACATTTAAAATTATATTTAGGTTAGGTTAGGTTAACCTACTTTAGGTCAGCCTTTGTTTCTAAGGGTATTTTATTATACTATCTTTGTAAAGTTAAGTCATTGTAATTGCAACTTAGGAGGAATCTTATATTAAATGTTTGAGTCTTATTAAGTTAGTTTACATAACTTCATGAATTTTCAACTACAAAATAATTTAAATTTGTTCGTAATTTTGACGAATTTCAACGTTACAAAAAATGATGACTATAATATGTATGTTTGATAATTTTTGTATGGGGTAAGAATATTTTATAAGGAACTTTGTTTTAAATTTTTAAGATTTTAACTTGCATAAATCCAAAAAATTCAAAAAATTCAAAAATTTCAAATTTTTATAAATAGCTCAAAATGAGCTAAAATGATTTTACAATTACACCATATCTAGAAATGTTAATATGATAAATTATTATATGAGTATTTGGTGGAAACAAGTCTTTATGGTAAATTATTGCTGAATTACATCAAAAAAACGAAACCGATTTGGTCGAAAACTGGTTTCATGCTAATATTCCGGTTTTTCCCAATGATTTTGAAAAAGTACTAATAATATTTTACTTTTGACACAAACTAAACTCAAATACGAGTACTAAGAGAAACCACATTCGATGTTGAATATTAAAACATTTATAATAAACAAACACACACACAAATCATTAGAAATCAATACATTCATCCATTTGCTCAGAATCAGAAAAAAAATTAGAAGAATAATCTCGTCAATACTATATACTTATTTTGTTTTAGTATAATCATTATTAATGTAATTAATTGGAAACAATTTATTGTATGTTTATAAATGATGACAAATAGATACCAACCAAATGTACAGTATAATGATTTGTTAAGATTTTGTCCGTACAAAAACTTTAAAGGGTATAGATTAAAGTATTAAACCATGTATAGGCTGACCTAGACTTAAACAAACTTAAAATATATTTCCTCCAATTAAACAAACTGCAAATGAACTCATTATATATGGCCATATGGGTATACAATGCGATAATAGTGTACCCAACCACACTCAGCACACCCAATTCGTAAGTATATAAATTAAAACAAAAATATATTATGAACTATTTATATATAATATATATATTACATATTTTTGAAATATTAATTTCATAAAACTAATTTATCACACATTGAAAACAGAACATAATATTTTTCCTATTGACAACTAATTAAATATATGGTTTTAAGTTTCTATATGATCGTATCATAATAAACCATTAACCGTGATATGCACACTATGTCCTCCAACACAAATTGTGTGGTCATATTATACTCGTTGTAACTAATAACTACCAATACTATTGTTGATTTAAAAATATTTTATGTAACAAATAACAATACATTTTAATTTTTGACTTACAATTCTCGAGAGTCAAAATCTTAATTGAGTTAATGTGTAATCTCGTATTTATATCACGTATTGTTTTAGCCTGTATATATTTATTTTAGAAATGTATGTTGAAACGTTGATTTTTTAATGCAAATATTTATCATTGATTTCTAATTTATAACAATAAAACACTTATCTAGCTTGCACTGTAAATAGAAAAATGAGACAAGAGCACACCTGGTTTCTATATATTGCATATATATTTTTTTTCTATATGATTCAGATTTCATTCTTTTATATGATAAGTAAAAAGTCTGAATATTTGGTCATTTACATAGTTTTATTTAATAAAACGTGTTGATATAACATATATGTCTGAGAATATTCCGAGTGAATTAGACATAAGACAACAAACACTCTAATTCAATATAACTATTAACTACTTGTGTAAGGTTATAACCTCAAAAAACAAACTGATATTAGCTATGAACTGCATATTTCTCTACAAATATTGTTTCATACATATTATTGTTAAGTATTTTTTTTTGTCAACCAACGTTTAAAAAAATAAAAAAAATACCTAACTTTGACAAGGGATATATTTTTTTAATTGTACCATAACAATAAGTGAATGATTTCTAATAGTAATCAAGCCAATACAAATAAATTTTAAATTGCCTAATAGACTGTACCAAACTAATAAAATCGTTATTTAATATTTTAGAGATACTATGTGGTATATCGACTATAAAATATAAAGTTCAATATAAATAAAATATAATTTAGTCAACTCGGAGAGTTCAAAATTTCCATTTTCTTCTGGAATTGAGTTATATTATATCAATGAATATTTTTTTAAGCTCCTTCTAACATCTTACAGTAAAAAATACAAAACAGTTATATAGATAATATAATTTTTTAATAATTTTGAATATCGCAAATTAAATTAAATTTAGTACTAACTCATGATTAATACACTATTGCCGTGTCGCACAAAAATATTATGTTAATTTAATGGTTCACTAAAATGTATTTAACCAATTGCGGGACTAAATCATGTTAAGAAACCATTAGCTCACTATTGATTCATTAAATGCTTAGTGATTGTTTTTGCAGCCCAGCATATGTATTTTTTATTTGTAAAGAACATTTTGTATTTCTTTTAATTACTTCAATGATGTTTTTTATGCCTACAACTATCCTAATTAAGAAAGTTTATTCAAATACCTACAAGTTTTCAGGAAGGCCCATTTTCATGATTTCGAGATTCCAGTAATTAATTAATAATCAAAGCCTAACCACTGGTTCATAAACTATGACAGATATAATATTAAAAATTGACTAAAAATATAAATATTTACATTCAAATAAAAAATTAATTTTTAACATCTAAGTTATTATGCATGTATTAAAAATTATAAAATACTAATTCAATACTACATTATGGTTATAGTATGATGAAATATTTTTTTTCAAATAATATGTAATGCATTTATTATTATTTAATACTAACATATAAATTTGTGTTGAAAAATAATCCACACATTAATCTTATCCAAGTATTTTTTTGGACATGGCAAAAACATAAAAAGATATTATACAAATGGAAGTAGGTGAAGTGACAGAGGCAATAATTTATAGTAATTATCTACTAACAGTAATCCAGGGGACTTAGTAGAAACTCAAGGACCAAATCCAATCGCTGCAGAGTATCATTAAACAAGTGACCTGACAAATTGTCTAAAGGACAATGTCTGAAATCTAGTACACTAGTACACAAATAAACAAACTTTAATAACAGTGGCCACGTTTGTAGATAAACACGCATGCAGTTATTCGGTACTAGCAAACTTACTAATTTTGGTTACAAGTAATAACTTTATAACACATACGCAGAAGTTACTAAGATATTCACAGCATAAATCCACTAGAAGGGAGAATACTCAACAATTCTCACCGAGTTCTGTGTGAAATACACGTTCTTAAGACATTGAGACTTTTATATAACTTTGGTACTTTACCAGAAGTTAACCTACGAATCCACTTTGTTGTCTTTGTCGTGAAAATTGAACAACATCGCCGTAGCTTGTAGTAAATGTATGCACTTTAAAACATTGGATTTGAAAAAGTGGTAATACTACTAAGATGACAATATGATAACTATTATTGAATATAGAAAAACAATATAAGTGTACATCTTTGGATAAAATATGCTAGGAAAACGATGAGGAAAATTATTTTTTTGAGGGAAGTAATGAGCCGTCGGGGGAGGTGAGAGTTTATAGGTATACCTCAAATCACTGCCATCGTCCTTCCCGCTGCATCAAGTGCCGCGAAGATCACTAGGTAATATAGGTACTCAGACTACTGTATCAATGATAAAACCAATCCAATGCTGTGCACCGAGATCACATTATTCTAATAAAATTACAAAAGATGTATAATGTACAAAGCTATCCTAAAACTGTAAAACTAACCAGTCAAACCACCTGAACAAAAAACACTCAGCGTCCTTTCTGAACCCTCCGTGGCCAGACCAAAATATCTCATGCCTCCGTTTCTCCTGACTCCAGTAATTATCATATTACCTAAAAGTAGATACATGCTAGGTATCTGTATTTCTTATAAATCGTCCATGTCCTTCATTTCCTTCCTTACAGCTGTATTAAATAAACAATATATTCCTTAGGTATAGTTTATTATTATTTAATTTCTTGCTCATTTAGTAGAATTCATTAGAATACATTATTTCTACCTATACACTTTTAATTGATCTTAAATTCTAAATTGATATTAATATCATGAGTGAACATTTTAATAATAAATGTGATTATTATTATAATCACCATACAACATATGTGTTCTATCAGCTGTGACTGTTGAGTTGTACTTATTATTAATATATATCGTAATTGTTGAGCTATAATAACTTTTTTGTTAAAAGCTATAAAATATGAGGTAAGTACCTATATATGCCGATTGAAATAACCGATGGGTCTACTTCTACTATAAAATTACTTTTATTTTGTTTGTAGATCATTTGTTATTTCAATGATTTATTGTACAAACGTATGTATACATTTTTTTTATTCATTTTAATGAAATAAAATAAAATTACTGTAGCAATACTTGCACATTGTTTTAAGTTCATTTTTTCAAGACGGTCAATTAAACTTTATGGAATAAATTATTTAGGAATATCTATATTTACAATTATTATTATTAAACAATTTAATGATAGATATAAGGGTTTGTACATTATTATCCGTTCAATTTTAGGTTGTTAAATGTTAAATCAGACTGTTTAATAGCTATAACTCATGGAGCGTTAAAGCGTCGTATTTGTGAAAAATGGAAGGTATATAATATAACGTTTACATGGATACATATAATATGGACATTTATTCATTTCAAAATTCAAAATATAAAAATAATTTTGAAGGGAATAAAATAATAATATTAAGTAAAAGCTAATTACATATAAATATGCATAGATACGATAAAATATTTATGTGCGTTACATTATCTTCAAACATAAATAACCTTATTTAGATGATAATATAACGATGGTGATGTGGTTATACACGTTACAACAATATAAGTACATGTTATCTTCAAACATTAACAGATTATAATATACATTTTGAATTTTCTAAACATGTGTAATACTATTACTTTCCAAACATATGAGGTATAATTATTATTTCTATGAACAAAATATTGCATAATTTACACTTTTAAAGGACAATGGTCAAAAATGTCAACAGTAAATCATAATCATTCACGAGGTTAAATAAAATATTTTAGTGTTATGTAAAAGAGAAAATATAAATAATTATAATTTCTTATTAACATATCTAGGTACCTGTATTCATATCATCATGAACCTGTAATGAATTTTGTCAAAAACAAGTTTTGCGTAAGAATTCCTGTTTTCCTTAATTTTGTTTTTTTTTACAGACGTCCTTGAAACTAACAAACAAGACATTTTCAATTTTGACCTCCTAAAAGTACCAACTACATCCATTTTTCGTTCAAAAACCACTCCTAAAGTTGAAAATTGAATCATTTTTTTGGCTACTTTTCGAGAACACATACACATATGATAAACCCTTTTTTTCTATAAAATCTTAATCTTTTTAGAGTAAACAATTATTTTTTCAAGTATTTATAACGTTTATTTCCATCTACAAATTACACATGTGTGACAGTTGACTCAAATTTAAATACACTATATATAGTTATAATTGTATGATCAATTGTCTTATTGAATTAATTAATGTTATGAGAATATGAATCCGTGAAACTAGTAAAGATTTCAAAATATTTAAAAATATAAAATGCATAGTTTTTTTAGAATAATAAAATATTATCTTGATGAAGAAAGAACAAATTTGTACTTATTCGTGGATACTAAAGCGTTGACCATGATAATTGTTATTTCATAAGTTTAAACTTTCACTTTACTCCCATATTGCGGTTAATTTTTGATAAACTTTTAACAGATAATTTAGTGAAAAAACATTTTATACAATAGCGATCCAATAATTCGATTTTGTAGTTATTAAAAGTTTAGCTTAGTACCTACCTATTTAAAAATATCTCAAAATTACACTTCCTTCATCAGCTTAATAAATCTTGAATTTGGAATAGCTTTCTCAGAATTTATTTACAGCATTCATATTATTAAAATAAACTTATTAATATGCTTAAAATATACTAAAGTTCCTTCTTTGTTTAAAATTTACGAGTTATTCTAATTTTCTATGAGTAGTTATTTACGAATCTCAATTGTAATAAAAATATGACAAATAATTAATGTTGGATTGACTAATCAAATTTTGCAATATATTAAGATTTACATAACTAGTTATACAAATTAAATATACACATCAAAATTTAAAATCGTACAATTTATTATAATTGTATATTAAATAATATAATACAGTAAGTACCAGGTACATATTATATTTTTAAAATAATTATAGAATATTTAATTTATTTAATGTCATTACAACAAATTAAAGATTATAATACATTTAAATATATAATAAAGTGATCAAGAAATAAAATTGTTAAATCAACAACAGTACTACTATCCATAAAAATAGCAATGGCTGTATGGACACACAGTATAGTAATAGGTATAGGCTAGCTTAAATAGACTTAATATAACTAGAAAGTATTACAGGTGGTACAAATTTGCATAACTATGTCAACCTAAAACAACAAAATTAAATTAATACGTCTTCAACAATGAAACTTTTGAGGAAATATTTTTATTTCAAATTCAAAAATTTAAATATACTTGTATTATTATAGCTATTATAGCTCAAATTTAGCTATTATTATCAAATAATTTAAGTTGGTTATTAGTTAATAACTTTGTTTGGAGTAAGTATTGGTTTACTTTGTGAAAACTTATAACCGTACCTAATTGCGTATTTAGTAAAACTACATACATATATAAAGGTACCTATCTATTATCATTTAAAAAGTATTGTAAGTATATTCTTATATTAACTTATATCATGTTAGGACAAAATTACGAATTCGTGTAGGTACTTTTATTTCAAACATCTGCAACAAAAGCTTTCTGCACCTAGTCCAACCAAAATTTCAAATTGCAAAGCCTAAATCAAGAAAAACAGAAGGTAAATTTTTCACACAAACGAGGACTTTACAAAATATGATAACTTGAATAAATATGTCAAAAACTCACATCAAATAAAATCCCAATTCGAAAAATACATAGTATTTTATTACACTTGCTATGAAAATATACTATCACTAAATTACATTATCTTAAAATATTTCCATTTAACTAATAGCTATGTATTAGGTACTCAAGTTGCTCAAGTTGTCATAAAATAGAAATCAAACGAATATTTACATGATAAATTAAATTAAAATGTAATAAAAAAATTGACGTAGGTAGACGAACTTAAACTAAAAATGTTCTATAAGAGCTACTCACTATAAATTAAATTTAAATTTGTAATTTATTTTGCATAAGCGACGATGTTAAATTTAAAACAATATAATTTAACTATATATTTTAAATTAACAATAAATTAAAAACGTAAAAATATATTTATCGAAAAGAGAAGTACCTGCAGATTTAGACAAATTCCATACACTAAAATCTATAACACCAAAACTTTGTTTATTAAATAAAAAATTATCAACACATTATAATATACTCATTTTTAATCCTTTAAGCCCCATACTTTTATTAGTACCTATTAACAATTTCATTAAAATATGGCATAACTTAATCTAGCTAAGAAACGATTTAATTTTCGGATATTATCACGTATTGACGTAGGTACCTACAATTTATTATTATATTAAATAAATATTATCATATTATCATGTTATCAGACATTTATTTATTTAGTGTTATGAATTGAAAAAAAACAGCATACATTATTATGATAGATTACCTACACATTTTTTACTTCCTATTTACAATATACCTACCTAAGTAAATTTAATTTTTATCATAATTCAAGAGTATAGAAAATCGTTATTTTAAATTTTAATTGTAACCCATTATACATTTTCAAATAAAATACTCTTTAAAAAAACTATTAAAATTCTATTAAATGAAAATGAATCATGTGTGAAATGTATCCAATTTCAGAAAAGTATTGCAGAAGTATATATCTTCGGCCATCTACGAGTAATAAAGTACTGTATACCATGTCTTACCTTAAAAACAAGAGGTTTATTTTCTCACGGATAAGGAAAACGAAATTTCAATTTATAATAGCTGTCCGAGCACTAATAAAAACAACTTTTTAAAATCTAAAATAAAATTATATTATATAACTTATGAGGTGCGAGTTGATTAATAAAGAGGTTTTTGAACTTTTATTTAATTAAACTTAAAATTAATTTTATTTACATCATAAATAATAAGCATACGAACCTATTATATTTTATATTTAACAAAATTAATGTTATTTATTAAAATATCTTAAAAAATATTTTACGTACATTCAACAGAAATGTAAATAATACAAATACTACGAAATATAAAAAAAAGTTTTAGATTGATTTAATTGTAAAATCGTTAACCGATAATTTTTCTTTGTAAGTAGGTACCTCTATGTACGTCTATATAAAACGATTTAGTAAAAGTAAAAACGATTTTTATTTTCTTACACATCATTCACATTCACTTATTGTATGATATATTTATGAACAGTTTATGCAATAAAACATTTTTAATTAAAATAAATATTAAGAATTTTTAGAATTTTTAGAATTTTTAAAGAAATTGACGATCATTGGTAAAAAAGCTACCTACTTATTCTTTGTTTTACTTAAAATCTAAAAACAGACATGTACCTGTTATTTATTTGGTAAACAAAAACTACCTTCCTAATAAAATAGTCATATTTTATAATTTATAATTTATTATGTATTATATAATTTTCCATTGTGATACAGATAACAAAAATTAACAGATATATTTAAATATTTTAAAAATGTATTTCTATTAATTATTAATGAATAAGTTTAAAAATGTGACACTTAAATATTGTTAAAGCAGTAGCATAAACAAAAATATATCATTTTTTTTACAAATTTAATAAACACTTGATCTTTTTTCAAAACCGTATAGGTTTTCAAGATAACGTTATCGCCTGAATGCAATGTTAATTTTAGTTTTCCAACTATTCATTTATATACTTGGGAATGGCACAATGTATTTTTGACCATGTTTTAGGGAGTTTTCACTTTTAAGTACCAATATTAAGTTTTTTTGATTTTCTGGGAAACATATAAATTACGAGCTAAACTTAATTTCCAATCGAAATATAAGAATATTTTTAAAGTACTCCTTTGAGAATAAATTCAAGCCTTCGCATTCAAATATACAGAAACGTACCTATTAAGTTCTGCTAGGATTAGCTTGGATCGGTGGGCGTCACCCCATACTGAACATTTTTATACCAACAATTTTGATATACATTATTATTGTGATTATAATAATATTATCGCCTATTGGTTATAATGATATAATATTTGAAATGTTTTTTGTATAATCCCTATTATGATCATGGCTTATTTGCTTGTCATTTGAATTGGTAGTACCTATATGGTAGGTTAATATTATTGTTATGAATTACTGTCTAGACCTACATAAGGAACTTGTGAATAAAATAATTGAAATGATGTGCGTATTTTTCACTCCTCGGGAAATGGGCGACGCATTACATCGGACCGGAAATAATCTTGAGATACGTAAACCACTCGTTTCGCGGGAATTTCGTCGTACTGATAGGTAGTGCACACCACTACGATATGATAGTACGCGATAGCCAACGACGACGACGCGAAAACGGCTTGATCCAGCGTACCGACAGACACTGAGAAAAAGGATAAATTACGAGTGACGACGGCGATTTACTATGACTTAAGAGGACGTCGTACTCACATGTGTTTTCTCAGTCTTACTAAAGCATGACAAACCAAAATACAGGTTCACCAATTCCAATCTTGTGTTAATAGTTTAAATATTAAATGATTGTCAAACTTAAAAGTAAGAACATTAGGTAACACCACTAACACGGTTCTCTCGTTGGTTTTTACAGTATTTTAATTTGTATAAACTGGTTATTGTAATATGCGAGATATTAATATTTAAAATTGCTCATAACTCACTTAAAAATTTAAATATTGTAAAAATCTAACGAGGGAATACAGAAAAGTATAATGTTCTCACCTTATTATTGTTTAATAATAGATCAATTCACTCTAATATTAAAACTCACAACACGAAATTGTTTCTGCTGAACGAAAATTAGCTTTAGGTATAACATATATGTTTCCGATTTGTTAGACGGAGACAAGACATGCCAGTGTGATGTCCACTTTAGGCCACGCCGCCACAGTCAACAAAACCAAATTTATGTAAACCGTCGTGTTAAGTGTTCAGAATTGTCTTGTTATTCATTAAATTAAATTAAATTGTTTGGGCAAAACTATTTTACTAGTACTTACTTAAGAGGACACCACACCCACATGTGCTGTCTCCGTCCAACAAACGAACAACATAGAACATTTTACGTTCACAATAATATTCATTTTACTCTGTTATTTTTAAAATTAGAATAAATTAGCCTTTTATAAAATGTAAATGTATAAGATTATTATATTGGGCATCTAGGGAACTTTTATTTATGAAGCATGTATATATGAGCATTTTAAAACTTCATTTTTTGTAAATAGTATTAAATTATCATAATTTGTATCAAAATTAAAATATACCGATAAAATACTTCGAAAAATAAGATAATAATCTTACCATTCAATTTTATGATAGACCAATTCACTCTAATTTTAAAATAACAAAATAAAATGGATTATTGTGAACGTAAAATGTACTATGACGTATATATGTAAAGCGAAGACAACACATATGCGGTAACTACACAATATTATAGTATCCACCTATGGAGTATATATTCGTATTTTTTTTATCTATTTCATATATAATATTATGATAACGTGTAACCACACGGTTTACACAGGGAATACGGTGATAGTGGAATACTACCTGTAGTGCGTAATATTGTAATAGCAGTAATAAGTGTTGTTTAGTACTGCAGTGCGATGACATTCCGGTAAAATGAGTCTTGTATATACGTACATAATATATCTATATATTGCGGTCCTCATCGCTTTTCATCCAACGAAACACGTCCCCGAAGATCCGGAACTATATCTACTTAAATATACGTATTTTTTTTAGGTAGGTACAAGTGTAAAATGTTTTTGTTTAATAAATGTATTATGAACTCAAAATTATTTTTCACTTAATGACGATAGGATATAAATATTGAATCAAGTAAATAATGTAATCTTATACCTAAGCATTACTCATTAAAACATGTGACACTATGTATTCACGTAAAATTTTCCTTGTGAACCAAGTATTATCTAAATAATTCTATAATGCACATGGTAATAATTAAATGGAGGGTCATTCACTTTTACGAATGGTGAAAAAATTAAAAAAGTGTAAATTTGGCGGGTAAATTTACCAAACTCCTTATCTCTACGTATATCACGCCTCTACGACTGTTATTTAACTGATTGTAGTTTAACATTATGTAGTGTGAAATCCGCATAAAACCTTGATAAAATGGACAAGTACTCAATAAATGTCAAGACTAACATTACAATTTAATGATATAGATATAGTTACTTAAACATTTTAAAAGATCTATATTTGAATGAAACCATGGTTTAAATATAAATTATAATTAAGTATAAAAGGTTTGTGCTTAAATGATTCTGTACCTTTAAGTATATTATACACAAGGACCAGTGACGTATAGTGGGCATAGTATTTGAGTTAATATAATTTATTTGTTGCAAGTTTGAAATCTTGTTAGAACATTTCTATAGTATTAATCTCCGAGTTAATCTCGTTACTATTCGCCAATTGCGGAACGACAAACTTTTTTTCATGTGCTTTTTAGCAGTGTCCTGCGGCTACTTTATTGCTATGATCATGTTCCTCGATAACAAGGATAATAAAATATTGTTTACTTGTTTTTGTTACACATTTGTTTTCCTATTCAATTATAAAATTGATTTGAAATTAATTTTATTGTCAAAAATACATGCCATAGTATAATACATTCATAATTATTATGATGGGACAAAAATTAGTTCCAACTGTTCTGAGGCGTTAAAATTTTAAATTTATCTCTGGAATTATACAAAAAACACATTATTGTTGAACCTATTTCACATAAATATATAATAAGGATATTATAATCCCGGATATAATATATTATAACAACTTCATAAATTTCAAACATAATATATTATACGATATAATACCACATTATTTTAGGATATAAATCTCTAAGTTTACAAATATATTTAAAACTTTATTACCTATGTTAATATGATAATATATATGTTTTGGGTGAAAATTAATAGTTACTTAATTGTGTACAGAAAACTTTTTAGTAACTACCTACTAAAATATTATATTTAAATCAAACTTTAATTCGGCTAAAAAATAATAAAAATTAAATATGTTTAGAAAAAATGTAATAGTATTCTGGAATTAAAGAATATTGTTATAAGTTCCGGTTAAAAGTTAAAAGTACACGTATTAGTCAAGGCCATTTTAATTTAATGATAGAATTCATTGTCAAAAACAAACAAACAAACAAACAAAGGAAACGTTTTAAAAATATTTTTAGGTACTGAGATAGGATCTTATGGTTTAACTTGCTCATTGACATTATTTTAATTGGATTTTATGTTTTAAGTATATTTTTTTGTTTGTTTATCGAGTTTTAAAATTGTATCCGCCCTCTTAAAAATCCTATGCAAGCTTTTGTACTAATACCTAACTAAATCTGATATATAATATTATAATCCTCGAATTTGATATAAGAAAACAGAATGTCGGACACCACGTCAACTTTAAGTAAAATAGAGTGTTTAAAAAGCTTTTCGAAAATATTTAAGTGTAAGCATATATTTAAATGCTGTCTCCGGCCATTACCACGGGCACGATGTTAAGTATTTATTTTTCATATTACAATTATTATTATTATTATTATACGTTACGACAGACTAAAATAATAATATTACATTATGCGCATTCTATATAAAAATGTTAACACAACATCAAAGAAATACGAAGGTTTATGTGTATAAACAGTAAGCTAAACTGCATATAGGTACACAATTATATTATTTATTTTGTATTTATTTTACCTATTATATCATATTGTTATATATTTAAACATTATAATATGTACAAAGTAGTATGTACGTAAGTATTTTTTCTCGAGCGTACTGCGTACTTACATACTTTTCATTTCAAAAACACTTTTTTCGTGAAAACAGTAAGTTGCTCCTACGCCCACTCACTTTCACACGTCGACTTTTTTAATCGAATATTCGTGTGAAATTATTGTAATAATTTTTCACCGTGCCAATATGACCTATAGAACTATAAATGTCATCAGCGATGTGGTATATATAATAATAATAATAATAACATCGTAACATGTTTCGATATACTTTCTATTCTCTCGAATATCCTATTATCATCTCGTAACCATTACGTAAATAATTTTGCGTTCGGAAAACACTACATTATTAATATATAAACATTATATACAATATACATAATACATTAACAACGGACTTACACTATATTATATGTATAGTATAATGCATTAATGCAGTATACATTATAATACCAAGTATATAAGTACTACGTTCGGTCTATATATAGGTAGATATATAACACGAGTTACCCATCACTCTTATGACTGAAAAGTTTAATCACCATATTATTACCACTATTGCGGTTTACTCAATTAATAATAATAACGTTAATACTATTATATTACTACCGTCTGCTACTATGTTGTAGTAACAAGTAATAACTCTATATCTGTATAATATCGTTCTAACATGAAGGCACTACTTGTTGCTCGCACACTACCGTTATGTTATCAATAACGGGCTTCGGGTTCATGATAAAATTATAATAGACATAATATATTATTATCATTCATTACTACTATTACAATAATATTATTGTATAAAGATGACGTCAATCGGTCTATATATTGACATATTGTATACATATTATTTACACACGTTATTATTATAATAATATACAATAACTCTTTCCCGCGACCAGCGTCATCGCAGACCGCAGTATAATACCTACGCATTATCATAAAGCGGTTAACGATTTTAGCAGGTACTCATTTTATTAACTTAATGCTGCGTTTCAAACGATGTACTCACGTCGTCCCATTTCACCACTTTTTCGCCGTCCAGCAGTGCCCGGGGCACGTCCAAAGGAGCCATCTCGCGTGCTCGATGCCGAACTTGACGGCCGGGCGACTGTAACAACAATTTTAGTTTTCACGCGCCGTCAAACTGGTTCAAACCGGTCGTCTGGCCGGTGACGGCACCAGCGGTGAGTGCGAATGCAGTGGCGTTGGTGGCAGCATCGACATCGACATCGACATCGATGACCACGACGACCACGATGACCAAGACGGTTCCCACGTCGGTGCCGTCATCGCACGTTTCGCGCGGTGCCTATGTCCGCGGCGGTATACGAACAAAATCCGAACGTATAATTCGTTTTTTTTCTGTTGTTTTTAATTATTAATATTATTCTTTCTCGCTGCCGCCTCTCACTCTCTCGCCATACTCACACTCACTCTCTCTTCTGGCTTTATCGCCAACCGGACGGAAACGGCGTAAAAAAAAAATTTTCAAATAAAAAACCGACCCGTATAATACCCGCAACAATAATAATTTATAGTAACAAACTAGAAAATGAGTAACGTGACACGGCCACGGACAAACAACACAATGCCACCACGCGCTCAACACCACACGCACGCCGAGGACTGGACACCCGACGATAAAGGAACACGCCGGCCGTGGTACGGTTGTAGTGGGTACTGGCGGTAATATTATTATTATTATTTTAAATATCGGCGGCGGCCGGCGGGTAAAAGGCACTGGCGTCGTCGACCCGCGACTTGTGCGCGTGTGTGTGTGTTACGATATGACGAAACCGAACGACCGTCGACCGAACGGATTGGCGAACAGCGACGACAGCGAACTGACGACGGCGGTATGCGAACGACTGCCGACCGGTGGTACTGTGGTACTCGCGGCACTCGGCGGCATTCGGCGGCGCGCCGTGCCCGTGGTGGCTAGGTGGGGCGGCGGCGGTGGGCTACGTGTCTGCCGCCGCCGCCACTTCCACCCACCCGCCGGTCAAAAAAACCACCTCGCCGCACGACCTTAGTCGCAAGTCGCAACGGCCGCCACACCGCGAGAGCCACGGCACCACGTCGCCCGCGCACCACGGCGTGTGTTGCTGCCGCCCGTTGGATGGGGGCTCGCCGGATGCTGGCGAACGACGACAGCGGCTGTAACGGTGACGCGCGCGCCGGCTCGCACGATCCGCCGCCGCCGAGTCCGGATGCTGGAGACCGGCGATAAGGCCGTATAATGCGTAACGTATATAATATAACGGCGTGACGCGTTAACAAGACCGCTGCTGGAGATTTTCGACGCCACTGCGCGTGTATGATATTATTTTATTCCCGGTGACGTGTTATTATTATTATCGTCGTCGTCGAAACCGCATCGGCTGGCACCGACCACCATTATAATTTATAATACGTATAATATTATTATTATGTATGTACGACACGGCTAAATACGCGCGACTATACAGCTCGGCACCAGACAATATACTGCAGAACCAGCCGCTATATGTATATAATATAATGTAGTAGATATGTCATATGTACATGACGTACTGATACGCTTCACACCGCCGTCGCCGACCGCATGAAATCATCCCGGACGATTGAAATTTAAATTAACAGTCCACCCCGCCCCTCCCCCGCGCGAACTGCACGACAACGGCACTCGTGTTATAATAATCATATTATTATACCATCATCACACTCTGCGGCGGCGGATACGGCTTTTAAACTCTGTATGTATACGATATACGGACTTACGGACGTCAATCCCAGTGAAGTAGTGAAAACTATATTATAATATTATGTACATACTAGTATTACCACTACTACTAGGGTTATAATATTATTATGTGGGTATTGAAGAATATTTTTTTTTTATTATTCAATATGTATAAAATGTTCCGACATAATATAATACGTTATTAAAATTGTAATAAATTAAATATTGTCGTGTTATAGGCCCCGCATGATGTCAATGAATTCGAAACAATAATAATATACAATTTAATATTTGAAGGCTGTTTAGATCTGTCGATCTGTTTAGATCTGAGTTGGGTCCTAGAGACTAGAATACTGAACAATATATTACTAGTTGGGCCGCTAGTTGTAGGGTTTTCATGTGGAAATATAAGTAGTTTGTATACTGGTAGTAGGTACCTATATACGGTTTCGCGTCATTTGGACTCGACGCAAGACCATAAAAGTGGTCCAATACGAAATAGGTACTGACATCGTTAATCGCGTTATATGGAAAATGTTCATAATATAAAAAATGAACCTACTGTTGCATGCGATCATAATAGTAATATATTTATAAACCTTTTCTAGTTTCGACCAATCAGCATTTTATTTTGATTACCGCTCGCTCCATGATAATCATAATATTTAATACTCTATCGTATTTTCATGATGAAACGCATAGCGCAACAGGCGATGTTTTCGTGCTCACGCTAAAACTCGGGTTTTATATACTCCTAAATTCTCACTGATTAAAATCCTAGACCCAACTACCTAGTAGAGTACCTAAGAAATTTGAGGCCCAACTATAAGAGATATACTAATCGCCGATAAGAGGTTCTACCTTATAGGGTGACTATAGGAAGTATAATGCTAGATTTCATTATTTGTATATTTGTATAAACATATAACCTGTTAGCAGTAATGTAGCTGTGAACCATTTTTTTTTTTGGGGGGGGGGGCAAAATATTAAATAACTCACTTTAAAATCATTAAAATATAAAGGTATAATATAATCCAAAATGAATAATATGCATTAAGCAAAATAATAAAAAGCGTCTTGATGGGGGAGAAATGCCTCTGTTCCCCCTCACTATAAATAGGCCACTACCTGTGAGCATCATTTAATCTAGCAATAAAGAAAAATATACTATAACATATAAAAAAAATTTGTGCAATTTTTTTTTAAAGTCATTTAAATTTTAAAATTCAAATTTGGACCAATAATTGTATGTAAGTAACAAAAAATTTAGATTTATTGTAATTCAACATATACCTAGTATATTATGAGACATGAATATTTTCAACACTACGTATTAATGTATTATGATAAATGTTTATATAATGTTATTTACTATAGGGATCAGAGGCATAGACAAATGGGGGGGGATGGGGGTCAGATCCCCCCTGGGTTTTTATTACCTTAGTAAAAAGTTTTGAGAGGGTGGAGGATTTTCTAATTTTCCCTTCCCATTTAGCTGTCGTTTTCTTTTTTTGATCCCCCCTTTCAGAAATCATGTCTACGCCACTGCTAGGGCCTAGGGATAATAGGTATAGGTAAACATAGAATTACAATTTTAAAAATATTTGAACTAATTTTAAGTTATTCGTGCCTGCATTCTACGATATACGTCACTACGAACTTATAAACTTAAAAAAATATATGATGTAATGTTATCATAATTATTATTATATAATATAAATTTATAAAATTTAAACTAAGCAAATTTAGATAACGACATAGGTACCTATCTACGCAACTGTATTTCAATAGGTACAATACTATCTTTTTATTTAACTTTCCTTTTGTTGTATTGATTTCAAATATTACCTTTCGCTTACTGCAAGCTACATTATTATACTCATTAATATATGAGTACCTATACTACTATTATATTCTTTTCCCTATGATTAAACTTTAATATTTAAATATGGATAACTATATATACCAATATGAACTAATTATAAATAATAAAATATAATAAATACCTTTTTGATTAATATAAGTATTGTTATACCTTATAAATGTCCCCAGCCCCCGTAAAATATAGCCATGTAATGAATAATGTTTAAATAATATAAATATTACACATTTGTGAATATTATATTAAGATAAAGTATTTATAAACTATATGACATTTAATATCATTCATCATATCATCAAACAATAAAATTTATCCTAATTATTCAAACAGGTAGTTCCATTGTTGAGCGAATTACAATTTTAAAATACAAAATATTATAGTATTAAAAATTGTATTAACAGTAGGTAATAAGATATAATTACGCCATATCCGACAAAAATTATCTTAAGAGTTAATGATTATAATAATTAAAAAATTATAAAATTATATTATTATAAAATATAATAGTTACACTGTACAGTTAATATTTTCAAAATATTATAATAATTTATTATTAGTACCTAACTTATTAGTAACCTATACCTACATACAGATTTAAACGATGTTAGTTATTTTATTAATCATGACTATTTTTTTAAATGTCAATAATTAATTTTTTGAATCTTATAAAAAAAATCAATAAAGGCAAGCATAAATTAATAATAAACAATTTCTTTTGCTCAATTATTTAAAAGGCGTGGTATATAGTGCATAACGAACCATTGTTTATTTTAAGGCTATAGATGTTTTTCAACTGCTATATTATAGTTTCTATAAAATTGAGGCTGTTTGGTATTTTATTAAAAAAAAAACCACCAAAATAATTAAATAAAAACTTTAACTTTTAAATGTTGTGAAAATTATAATATTATATCTATAAGTATTAATTTTAAAATGGTGTTCTTTACTTTTTTTCTGTGAACGCTCTCATGAAATGTATTAAAAATGAAAACCTGTAGCCCTATCTGTAATCCATATCAATTGAAAATATTCTATATATAAAGATAGTCAAATTATTGGAAAGTACTTACTTTATTTGATTTTTTCAATACCTAGTCTTACGTAATTAAATACCACCGCATTTGGCCAAAAACAAAAAATACATCACAGGTTTGATTTTTTCTAGATCCACTTAGTACATATTTTTATCATGGTATAGGAATAGGATGCATCCTGACCAACGTTTATAGTAAAACAATTTTAAGAATGTTTAGAAATGTACACATACCTATTGGTTTTAATAAAATTGTATTTTGGTACTCTAAACTCTACATCAGGGCTTCTCAACCTTTTTCACGACGACACTCTAATTTATATCCATACAAATGGTAACACACTTAAACAGTTAATGTATTTTTGAAAAAGTAACAATTAGTAGTATTTTCATAATTGTTTTTCTTATTTGTAATCTGTGGTTTTTACCATAACGTCAAAACGCCATAATAATGTCATATTATATTTATACTTTGAACACGTACAATATAATTAATAAACAACTTTTTTGGCGACACACCATTTGGGTACTAGTGGTCTACATAAAACTATAAACATTGACACATTGTATAATAATATTTCATTAGACCATGTTAAATATAATTGTTTCTAAATTTATTTAAATCAAACTAATTGTTTAGTATAATATCTATATGCTATATTATATTGATACCAATATTAATAATAATTATGATATCATATCTAAATAGAAAATAAAATAAAATAATTTATAACTAACACAAGAATTATTTGCAATAATTTATCTATTATAAATTATTTGCAACGCTTATATTATAATATTTTGTATAAATAATGAATAGTTAATTATAAAATATTGTTGATCAAAATACTGTAAAACACTGAAATAATATAAATGAAATATTTTACAAATAAAGTTTTCAATAATTCAATTTCTATTTTCTACTGTATCTATTGTATAATATGTATAATATTATTTTGTTGATAATTAATCGTCATAGTCAAATTGATAGAAGTATAGGTAAGATGTAATTGTTCGATAGTAAAAAATACTTTATCTTAATGTTTTCATTTTTTTTTATTTTATCCAATTATTATTGCTTTGTAAATTTAATATTATATACCAATATAATTATTTTAAACTAGCTATACCTATGTAAGATATAAATATCAGTAATATCACATATTATTACTTCATAGTATTATTTACATATTATATTTTCGGATAAATCATAAATAAGAATACAAAAAAATAAATAGGTACAATAATTGAAATTTAAAATGTCCACAGTCAAATCTTAAGTGTTTTAATGATATAGATTATAATATATAATAAATACTTTTACGTACCTTATGTTATGAATTTATATTTTATTCAACATATTTTAATATATTTCACTGTTTTTAACATTACCATTTACCGTTGATTGTATTACATCTAATACGAATATTGGGATTTCAAATTGTAATATTTTTCTACATTCTTGCATACCTATAGGCTATATATAATCGTATACGACTTAAATAAATAATAATCCAACATATTTCAAATATTTCAAAATTGCATTATTTATATACTATTCTAAAAATCATTTTCTGCGATATAAACCTATACATTATATTGTAGAACCAATATAGCTGCTCGCTCCTCTTAGAATCTAAAATGAGCAATCTTTTCTATTATAATTTATACAGTTTTTGTTAAAAGAACATCAATAACTCATGCTGCATAATAGGTCGGTAAAATTCGATGACTCACCCTTTAGATTAATGTTTGTATATGTTTTTATTGATCAATTCCTCAACATTTATACATAATCTGATCTGATACCGTAGGGATAACATAACTATTTAAAACGTTTTCACCCTATTTTACATAGGTTGATGAATGTTAGTTTTTTGTTTCGTTTTAAAATTATTTTTTAAATGGGTTTATGTTAACTCCTGAGTTTATAAATGTTTTTAGATTTTATTTTGACGGAATAGAATTTTTGAATATCATTTAGATGAGCCAAGAATAACAATTTCAAAAGACAATCTTCTCATAATCTTTTTATTTATAGTTTTTATTTGTATTTTAAATAGGAAACTACCTATACAAAGAAATAATGAATGATGTTGGTATTACTCACGACCCGAATTCCATGAAGTAATTATAACTCAAGACCTGGTAGTGTTTTCTATAGAAGTCAAAACTGAGTACCTATCAAAATCTTTGGTGATGACAGTTTGTTGAAAATTTCTATCACGTTTCCTTCTTTTTGTTTAGAAAATGACGACAGTTGTAGGTACGTAACATTGTTTCAGACGTCTGAGGACGGATGTGATGTTGCCATGTTGGAATATTATACATATAAATCGTGTTCTATGACATTATTGTTGTAATTTTAAATTTTGATATGGAATTATTTTTCTAAAACAATACGCGCCAATTACATGAATATTGAAAACATTAAAATATTTATATATAATATAATATATATTATTAGCTACCTTCGTATTTTTTAATACTTTATATAAATTTAATAATATGTATAGGCGCAAAAAATTTGATGGATTCTTCTTAATTGATTTACGCAAATATTATTTATCATATATCTATCTAATATCGCCCAAATTATTGAAAGGTTCCATAAATAATTGTTGTTGCGTTTCGGTATGAAATATGGGTAATATGTGTGAGGGATATAGATGGAAGCGACTTAAATATTTATGTAATATGAGAGTCAATAACGACAACTAATAGTTACCTGAGAAAAGTTTAATTAGTATTTTGTCTTCTATCCTCAAAAGTAATGAGGAGGTGATCAATATTTAATATAAACGCTGCAAAGCTAAGGAACTTGTGCTTATCACGTTAAGTTAAATTTTTAATACACAATAAGTATAGGGAACTTACAAGACAGGCCTCACAAAGGCAAAACGTAATAACCAGGGCTAGGATTTGTATGCAATAAAAAACGGTAAAATATGCATTTTATTTACCAAAATATGCAAAAATATGCATTTAAATTTTTATAAGATAAACACAAAAATATAGTTACAAAAAAAATATTTTTTTGTTGAAATACATCAGTGATTAGCTGTTCGTCTTTAGGGTCACGTTACCAGTTTTTCAAATTTTTCACAATTCTATAAAATTTGAAAATTAAGTTTTATATTTTAGTTGCCACTTCAATTATAAGACTTTTACACTAATCTACTACCTGATACCTATTAAGGGGGGGGGGGGGGTTGATAGGGTGTATTATATCGAAAAAAACGACTTTACGAGAATAACGCTCAAGCTTTGTAGAATTGTCGGATTCTGATGACTTTTTTTTTATCTGAAAGAAGAAGACTTCCTACAGCCCACACCAATCTCTGATTTTGTATTTTATTTCAAATAATTGTATTAAAAAATTTGTAAAAAAAATGCTTTTTATCTTGTATTTTTTTAGACATATTATAAAGTTTGAGAATGAAATATTGAAAAACAGAGATCGATGCGGGCTGTAGAATATTTCTCTCTAGCAATTAAATAAAAAATTATGAAATTTGGTTGATTCCATAAGGTGGTATCATTATTCCCACAGAATATATTTTTAAGGACAAAATGGCATCGGCATCGGGCGCCTTAATATAATATAATTGAGAAAAAAAAATAATTTAGAAATAAATTTTATAATTCACATTCACTACAAGTGTTACATGCTACGATCACATATTTTTTCAAATTTTCGAAAATGAATGTCAAATTATTTAATCTTTTATCGCATACCTATTGTACCATAGGATTGTATTTATAAAAATAAAATTTATGTTTGACAAAAAACCAAGTATTATGAAATTTACTATAAAACATTTATTTTTCACATTCTTATAATCAAAATGTACAATAATATTCATTTTATTCAATATATGCAATAATATGCATTTCATCCAAAATATGCAAAAACATGCAAAATAAAAATACCACAATTTATCTCATCATGAGGTGATTCGTGGACATTACTGACAAAATCAATAATCAGAAGTCGCAAAAAAAACATGCTTTTGCATATAAATCCTAGCCCTGGTAATAACTAATAACTTTATAGGGGTCACTAATTTAAACTCATTACTTGCATATTTTTCCCTTTAACCTTTTCATCATGTTTAGTGCCCTACAATATATTATTTTCATATGGGAGTAAAAATTCAACTCACAATAATACATATTATGTATGACAGGGCACGAATCCAACTATCCTAGGGTGGTTAAGAACTTAAGAGGGCATAAGCACTCTCCTAAAATGTTCTCAATACTACACGTTAATACATTTTCAGTTTTTTAAATATTTCCATTGTTAATTATTTTCAACTGTTTTAAGTTCATTCTAAAATACAAAATTAACCTACCTTTATAATATTTAATATACAAATATAAATACGAATAAATTAATAATAGTTTGATACTTATCTGAATTGTTATTATTTTTAAACGTATTAGTGCTTTGTCTATTTATAAAAAATAAACATAATAACAAAAGAATAAAAAAAATCCTCAATTAAATTTTATTGATTTGACGTCCCTCGCCATATACTATTTGTGGATTTACGCATAAATGCCTGCGGTGTACGATGAGTCTGAGCATTGAACAGTCTATACTTTTAGGCTTTATACTTCTTTAAAATGACACAAAATAATAATTAAATTTTAAAAAGTAAAAACTGAATTACCTTTTGTGTAAATTCTATAGGAATTTAATTCATTATTTTCATAGAGGGACTATAGGGCTTGCTTATAATAATTTAGAACATTTTGATTTATCGTAATCAATTATTCATTAAAACAATAATTTTAATTAAACTAGTTTCATTAAAGTGAAATATTTGGTAAAATATTGATATAGCTTTATTAATTTAGTATGTTCTGGTAAAATAAATATTTAAAAACGTGAAAACCAAAAATAAATATTTAGGACAGGAAATTATTACTTATATTTATTTTTGCTAATAAAATTAGCGAGTAAAAAATAACAAGTAAGTATACAAATTTGTCTTGTGTATGAAAGTTGAGAACTGTATTATTATGTCAGCATGTCATAAAAATACAGGTGTTATAAAAATCGTATGTTCGAAATCACGTTCATAGTTTGTCATCATATTGTTTTTTTTATAAAATAACAAATGATTTTGTTGTTTGAGTTTTTCGTTTTAATCCCATAAACTTAAATATTTTTAGATAATCCATACAAATTTAATGACAAAATTGGTGTAGTCCACTTCAAATTTCAATACAATAATATTATACAATATTTAAAAGTTATACATGATTAAATAATTTGTATATTTTATATTACTTAGGTATATCTATTTTATATGTATAGTATACACAATACATTATACACTATACAGTATATATCAACTATCAATATCATATACATAATTAAAAAGATTAGAAGCTACCGTAGGAACTCAGTACTCATATAAATAATATAGATAAATACAAATACAAATATTTAGTACTTTTCCGACTAAATGTATAACAATATAGTATTATTTTAACTAATAAGATTACTGTTGTTGTATTTGGTTAGAAGTAATAATTATTAAAGTAACAATAAAAAATATATAGAAATATAGAACTCGATTAGTATTTTTAATTAAAACTTTATTAGCAACATGCATATATATAATATGCCATATGCGGTTAGTCGGATTAATTAACTGATTGAATAACTCATTATTATTTCTATAAAATGTACAATAATAATACTAATATTACGTCAAAATCTCTCCTCGTCCTAACATGTTGCCGTGACCTACTGATTTTCCAACTCCCACTGCCCCACATTATGAAGTACTATCAAAAGCTGGCTCCTTTACCCAAGTACTCAGTCTATATACAATTTAACTAATTTGTTTTACTATATTTTATTTTATTCTATATTAACCTTATAACCATAATTTGTTCTTATTGTAAAAATATATTTACAGATAGAACAATTTCTAATGAATATAAATAAAAATAATATTCTTAAGTATTTTTGACTGGCCATTTTTAAGTGCTGAATTCTATGTGTAATATTTTTGTAAAACCAATTGAATCAACGCGTTATGAATTTTATTGTAAATGGATATTAAACTATTTTATTACCAATTATTTTATTAGCGATCAAGTATATAGTTTAATTTTCAATAAATGGAACGTTTAGCAGCTGATATAAAAATACTATTTACTACCCTATTAAATGTTTGATCTAACATATTTTTAGTCCACAGAAAATTGATGTCATCTATTATATACAAATAAATAATTGAAACTAATAAAAAAAAAAGATAAATAGCTCGGGCATAGATAAAAGATAACTAATAAGTAATAACTACAATTTTTAATTTGATGATATAATTATTTTAATTCATTGATTTGATCATGCTATGGTAATATATAGACAATATACATATATATATATATTAATGATGAGTTTGGTAATTATTTAAATAATTTTTTTTTCTTATCGTACTATTATACATTAACTAACCATAATGTATAGATAAAAGAATATTAGTTAAATATTAGTCGAATCTGGGACAACGATATCAGACTTGAATTATAACTTTCATTAAAGTGCAAAAAATGTATTATACTGTTATATATTCAACACTAGTGCCATAAGTCATAACTAATTTAGTAACAAGTTTCTATCGAGTATCAATGTATCTAATTCTGGCAGTAATTTGGAACTCTAAGAGGATTTGCCGGTTGTGAATTTAATTACTATCTCTTGAAATGCATCATGAACCATGATGTCTTTTGTGATAGCATTCATCTATCTGTGTACTGTGAAGTGTGTACTTAAGACGTTCGTGTTTCTAAATAAATAAATGAGTAAATTAATTGACAATTTATATTATTTTATATACCTAGGTACTCATCTACACACTGCATTTCTCATTCACAATATCGATTTTGAACGTTGAACGTTTCTTTCTATTACAAGGATTAAATTCAAAATTATTTACATATCATATTATATTTTCCGTATGCTGTACTAAATATATTTGAAACCGTATGAGTGATATTTCTAATCTAAAAAGCTATCGTGAATAAAAACGCATCACAGCTAGTTGAATTGGTGCAGTGTACCGCGCATGAGAACCAATAATACATTCGTTTCACCCGAGGGTCCTATACTCAAAATTCGAAGGATACGCAACGCACTGTATATATACATAATAATATAACATCGTATATGCGAACGCCATTTAAACACGTCCGTGTAATATCATTGAGTTTAGAATATAGATATTATATGGATTACCCATTGGTAATATTATATACATATTCTTTGACATTTGTTTACTAAGAATTTCAAGAATATTACTCTATGTAGAATCCAATACGACAGTGACTGTTAATTAATTATTTGTTAAAACACCAAAAACAGAATGATAATATCGAAAATAATTCAATAACAATACCTTCCAATCACGAAGGAAATTAGGCGTGATTATTACACCAATAATAATAATAATAATAATCAACCTGGCAGTAAAATAGACGTCATAAAACTACCAATAACATTTTATTACAGCGGTACAATGTAATATAATAATGTAGTGGCTTTATATAAATAATAGAACTTACAGAACTTCCAAAGTATATCGGCCTTTTTTTTTTATTATTATTCAGTGGCCACTTTGTTAATTATATCATATTATTTTACAGCTTGGCAATAGGTACCTATACCTACAATAGACATTAGGTTTGCTGCACTACCTCCAAGTCAATATATTTTTATCCGACCCAGAACCAGGTCGGACTGCGAATAAAAATTGGCCCCAGGGAAACTGCAAATTCGGTTCAATTTTGGGCTGGTAATAAAATATTTCTAAGTTATCCAAATTTATTCAAGCAGCCAAAATTTTTGCCAGGCATACCCACCACCCTAGCCAATCTGCCCCTTATCTAAGTATAAGTTAATTAAATAGGTACTTCACTTTTTACGCTTGTAATACAAAAGTCTGATTTCCTTTATATTATATTAAATTAAACAAATATTAGATTTGAATTTTAATAATTAATAAAAAAAAATACGCGTATAACAATAATCACAGTTATTTAATTATTTTTAGGGTTTTTAAACTTGATTGATATTTTTGACAGTAATCAAAAAATATATTAATATGACCGATTTTTTTTTTAAAAACAACAATTTTTTTATCAAAACAAAATTTTTGAAAAAAAAGTTAGAACGCAAAATTTAATATTATTATGTCCACCCATGGCATTAATGTTACAATTAAAATTATATAGATATAAATAGTCTAAAACATCTATTAATTATAAAATTAATTTAAAGTATCTAAATAACAATACTATAAATAAATACATTTTAGTATTGACATTGTTTATCAGTCATATTGTCATATTGATCATCAAGTAAAGGTATACAATAAAAATGTATCTGGTGTCCCCTAGGGCCTATATAACTAGTACGACACTATACTGTAGTGGTCGGCGCAGACAACAGTAAATGTTTATAATAATGTTCTCGAAATATGAGAATTTTGCATGCGATACGTATCATTTGTATAATACGTATTATAGCAGTTAACATTATTATGCACGTTTCAATAAAAAAACATAATTTTAGGTCCATTTAAATAAAGTGTATTACACACTTACTTAGGTATACCGTATACACATGTTATCTAATCCCAGACGGGATTGTGTATTTTTTAGAATAAAATAATATAATATTATTATATATTATGACGTACTAAACCAAAATGATAAGTAAAGATTTATATTAATTAAATTTGTAAGTGTATTTGTGGCCTTGTGAGTACATAATAAAGATAATATAAATATATTTTTTTATCATATTTTGATGTTTAACGGTCGCGTATCGTTCGTGGTTTATGGATCAGAAAAACATAAAATATTATAGGTTATAAAACAATATTAACTTTTTTAATGTAATAACACAATTAAGGTACACAATGGAAAATAATTAGACTCGATTGTCGACGGACACGTTAGAAACATGATTAATAAAGGAAATGACTGCAAGAAAAAAATTCAAACATGGGGCTGTTTATGAAGTTTGTACCACAGAAATGCAATAAAACCAGCCTTGATGTTGGCTTGTCAGTGTTCATGATAAACTCTCAAATGAATCTTTGAATAATATGTAATAATATAAAATTTAAAAATCAGTGGAGAGGAATTTATTGTAGAAGTGACGAAAGACCTCAACGGTCTGATTAATTAAAAAATATGTTAAGCCTAAAACGTGTTCAATTTCTCAAAAAACTGTTTAGCCGTTTAGGTACAACGTTAAAAACATGTACGTATTATCTATTTTGTAGTATGTAAATAAGTAGCATGCAAAAATTGACTACGCGAAAAAAATCCTGTTTTTCCTTAATCTTCCAATAAATTAAAAAAGTACTTACTGGGAATTATTTTTGACTTGACAAAGTACATATACCAGATACAATTTGCTATCAGAAACTATTGTCAAAGTTTAAGATTAGAGCAATATAGGCTCCCAAAAGTAACACAATATTTACTTTTACAATACATAGGTACAATATATATAATCATACAATATATTCATTATTAAAATCACATTAGAAATTTAAAAATATATATACATTGCAATTTATTAAATTGATAAATTATTTGATAGTAACAAATTAATCAATAAAATAGTTGTCTAGAATTATGTCATAAAAAATATTTTTTTTGGATTATGCAGTAATGAAAAAATTAAAATTAAATGTACAATCGCTAAAATATATTTTACACATAACTCTAAATTTGCTTTTATTTAAACTCGAAGATTACTTAAATATTAATACCAATAAATTTATAATTTTATTATATTTACTCATAGAAACACGAATTATTGGTCCATAGGACTACTTCTTTTTCAGAGAACCAAAAGGAATTTATATTAGATCATAAAATATAACTTTGGTACATAAATCTATTCTAATTGTTCGTGGGTTAGAGTTTTTCGGGACATGTGCACCGATAATGGAGTATTCATTTTCCACAGCAAATTATCCTTCCCAATTACCATATGTCCATATTATGTGGAAATTTCATTTAAATGGCATGCAGATACATAAAATATCAGAGAAGATTGTTTTGCCGTAAAAATCAATATCATTATCAATCAATAATAGCAATTCTTCAACAAATTTTTGGAAGATCGGAGGAATTTCATATAGACCCGTATATGGATATTGCAGTATTATAGATCCTCTTGGTTTCAATCCCAGAGCGTTTGATGATCCATCCAACAATTAGTCTGCGCTGCACACAATAATTATGAAATTTCGTTGTTCGGGTCACCCAGCTATAATGAATCTGATAATTTTTTGAAATGCTATTAGTATCGAGCAAATGAAAATGATGTAATATTTTGTTAATGAAGAGAACGCCGGTGGGCTTTAAATTTTAAAACGGTTACAACAACCATAAAACTGTAATAATATTATTTTTTTTAAAATCATGGTCAGTAGTATGATGGTGTATGATGTTTATAGTATGATGGTGGCTGTGGTGTCTATTTAGAGTTATTATCGTTCCTATTTCGGTCGGTTTTTTTTTGGTTTTTCTTCTCTCCGTAATGAAGCTAAAATTAAACATACATTTGATTTTAATTTTTTTCTTTACTTTGTCATTAGGTACTTTATAATCAAAAAAATAATATTTTTTTTGACATCTTTATTTTAGACAACTATTTTATTGATTAATTTCTTACTATCAAATAATTTATCAATTTAATAAATTGCATCGACCACTGGATTATATTATATTAAGTTCCTGTTCCCCAATAATAGGTCACGGTTTACACCCACATAACGTCGTGTGTCTCGTTCAGTCTTTTTGGCGACCATTTGTACCCGCATATCAGCCAGATTCTTCTGCATGCTGGCCATCCGCTGGTTGTAACCCGTCGTTAGCGCAGGTGGCCCTACCGCATATACCACCGACGAATCAATGGGTTTTCCGCTGTCTACCGGAACCGTGGCGACGGCTGGCTTACACTTTTCCGGAACAACCATTACAAACAGTCCCGTGTCGGCTTTCGAGTTTTTTTCGTAATCCACCGTCACTATTTGAATAATTGGGTGACAAATGCTCTATGTTAATACTACCACAATATTATAATGCACCTACACAAATTAACTATATTAGTCTATAGTTGCCGGCAAACGTATCAACGTTGTGGTGATTGTTATTATAATTTATACGTATAGGATAACTGGATAAATATTATATTTAGCGAGAGTTGGGCCATGGACGAGTGAAATGGTTTAATAATAGACAGCTAAGTCTGTTATAAGCTAAATCAGTTATGTAATACACAATTAAAAATATCTAGTTTAGTTTATCATTATATGATAATAACAAATAACAATTTGAAAATATTAAAATACTAAAAATACATCAGCTCTAAAAATGTTTTTATAGACATTTGAGGTAGGTACAAAATAATAAATATGTTGGTGAAATAGGACATTTAAATGAAAAATAACAATTATCCGTATTATTATTCCCGGGGACTTGAAATATACCTAAACATAAATTCTTATATTTTACTATGGTCTATAAGTACACAATGATATCACAAAATGTTTAAAAATGAATTTTAAGTTATTGTTTATTTATACATCACGAACCTATTCACATCATTCTACGGTAAATTGGTATTGACCATAGAGTAATAATTTGACTCATTAACTATAGGTAATAACTATAATAGGTATTTCATATATAAATATTTACTATTGTAATTATTATTAATAATATAATAAATTCGATGATATTACTATTAAAAAAATGTATTCCTATAATAGCAATTTAAATCTTAGGTAGTAAATGGTAACACAAGCTGACTGGTCTTTCCACTCAAAATCGTTTATTGTATGCAATGATTTATCATTGAATTCAAATTTGAAACATCCATATGAGAGTGAAGAACTCGATGACAAGTTACACTCAACACCTATGCCTATACTATACAGTAGACCGTGATTCGTTTTTTGTTTGTACTTTTAAAGTTCTTACCGGACTTACCGGAGAAATTAATCAATTATTTTTACTAAATTGATTGTTATATTATTTTTTTTTTGTGTTTAGCAATGTAAAAAACAAGTTAACATTCTCATTAGCCATTCGATATTATACACTAATTGTATTTAAAAGATATTATAGAATATACCCATTTATGTATTACACTTTAATAATATAGGTTTCGAAAAAATTATACCGTATATACTTCCAAAACGGTGTTAAAATATAGGAAACTACTCAAAATATATTGTACACTAATATTATGTACCTTTCACGATGTCACTAAGGAGAACAGGAGCCAAGTTGGCAATAACGCTCGTCGACGGATTCAGTCCGGGAGTGGAATTAATCTCGATCAAATACGGAATAAAGTTTTCGGTGATCAAGAAATCGGCTCCAAACAATTGAAAAGTTTTGTCACGGTGTATCGTAGTGTCCATCGCGGCCTGTAATACAGCGTAAATACTTTCGCACATTCCAGGAAATATCAATTCATCCCATACGTATTCTTGTCCAATTTTTCTGAAACATGAAATCATAAGTTTGGCTACAAGGATATACTAATAAAATTCTGAATCATGACATAATATATGACATATATTATGACATATTTTATTTTAGAACAGAAAAATAGTTAAAATACAATAATATTGTTATTGTTGAGATTAGCATTTACATAAGCATTTATAAAATATGAAAGGGGACGGAGTGGCCGAGCGGACTAAGACGTCGGTTGCGACTCGCACCATCGCCGGTTCGAACTCAGCCCCGGGTGGCATTTTTCTTCGGGCAGTCACGATGTCCGGGGAAAGAGACCGCCATCCCCCACCCGGGCATGGCAGTACCTACGGGTGTCCACTTGAACATTTTGCGAAAACAAACACAAACGTGTTCAAAATCTACAGTACCCTCCCCACAGTTCCACAGGCTAATGACCTAAGTGTTCTAAGCCTCAAAAACAAAAAAAAAACTAAATATGAAAATCCCCAAAATGTACAACAAAAATCAATTTAACTACCTACATAAATAAGGAAAATAATTTAAATTTCTAAAAAATTCACTAATTAAATAACTATACACTATACGGAACCCATATGGATCATTCAATATTCCGTATTTATCCATAGAAAAACTGTCATTATATTTTATTACTATTTCTTTACTGAAAAATTGAGTATTTTATTTTATGAATTAGCCTATCACGAGTAAAATAAAACAATTTAAGGAAAGCATTCAAATAAATAAAACTGCAAAATAAATATTATCCTGAAGGGAACAATCCTGTAGCTTAGTGAAGGTGAACATTGTATAATATTTATATTTTATTGAAGAAAATTCATAAACATCGACAAAATCCTATCTCCACAGATGTTATTAAGGTGCCTGGTCGTTACTAAATTCTAAGGAAATGTTATAGGCAACTTAATATGCATTTCGCTGTCAACTATGTCGTTTGCCTTTGTTATAAACTATCAATAGTGTTAGAATACGGGTGTAGTAAAGGTATACGGGATTATTTTATGGATATGTTTTTAATTATTTTTAGTTGATTAAATATTTTAGCTTGAAATTTTTAAGTCACATCTACCGTATCTACACATCTTATTTATTACAATTCGAAATTTCGAAATACCGTTATAAATAATATGGCTCAATCAATTTCTCGAATATGTTATAATAGAGAGTTGGAATATATTTCCGAATGAAAAATCAGGATAAGTATTGTAAGTTGTAACGTACTGTTAGTCGTTAGAATTATTAAAATGAGTAGTTTTCGACTAAAATTGAGGTAGTCGTGATGGCTCTTTAATCTGTGTGATATGGTGTCTTATTTCAGTTATACCTCAAATGGTCTTGTAGTTCACTGTAATTCCACATGCATTCTTCGGGTACTTGTGGATTCCTAATTTTTCGATATTTTGTTTGCAGCCTGACATTGCTGAGGTGAATAGATTCATCCATTTTTTTCATGGAGAAACTGTTGGCACAAAATCGAACGTAACCCTCTCTGTAAAAAAAATTGTTTATTAAACCATTTTTCATAATAATCGATGTGCATGTATTGTTATTTTTATGTTCTAACTATAATAAACGATAATTATATTATATAATATGCCACTCGCATACTTTAAAAACACCATAGAACACGCGTACACTAACTTTGTATACTAACTTGTACATCCACACAACTACTGGACTCATATTCGTCACTAAAAACCATTGTCGCAAATCAATCTTACATGCGTAGACCAAAAGGGGTCTTTCTAAAAATTATTGAACTAGTTTTATGTAATTATTTTGAATTATCATGGATATTTTTACCGATATATTTTTGTAAAATACAACTTTTTCTAAAGACATCGGCTACAGTGATTTTTCGTTTTATAGTGTGCAAGTCTCTAGACAACATAATTCCGTGACCAGAACAGTTTGACGTGGGTTTTATTATCCATGTATTGGTTATTCCATCTATATAGTGTTGTGGGCAATATGTCTTTACTTCTCCAAGTAAATATTTACATTTGGCATAAACATCTAGCTACAGCATAACACAATACTTATTATAGTTACTACAACGTCTAAAATCACGACTCCACTATCAATAATCGGTGGGGATAGTGCACGTATACGTATACGTATGTCTGCTGATTTGTTGTACACAGAAGTGTAAAAGAAAAATGCTGATGACTTGTTATCAGTAAAAATATTATAGTTGGTGTATAGGTTTTGAGGAGCTGGTCATTATCACTTAAGATATGTAGTGAATAGTGATGTACTATGTCAGTGTAGTAAATGTAAGCTGGGTGTATTGAGAATGATTTTAGTTTAGTTTTAGTTTAAGCAAAAGAACTAGGTATCATATAAATTCTATTTCTAAATGTTGACATATATTTGGTTGTTATTTTATTATACAAGGAACAATTTGAAATATAATAATATAATATTAACCCCGGTGTACCTCTGACCACTGTGTTTGTAGATGTACTTCGATTATTTTTACCCCAAGGCTCAGGAGATGTATAGTCAGTAGTCACTGGGAGATAAAAGCTTTCATATACATTTTTTACGTTTTACTTCAAACTTGGATTTACTTCTAATTCATATATATACTCGTGATCAAATTTGGCATTACTATCGATGATCAGTTTTGAGTAATAAATCATAAATTCGTTCCATACTTTTTTTTGATTCTTAAATTTCCACATATCTGTTTCTGTACTACCAGTTTTTTGCTTATTCAGAAATTTGAATATACATAGTTTCACAAAATCAATAATTGTATATGGTATCTGGTGAGGAAAGCAATGTTATTATTTTTGAACAGACGTACTATAACATTTAAACTTACATTGCCGTTTGCTGTAAAAATCATCTTATTATTCTCAATAGCTTGTACTATTATCTTCAGTGTGCTTACTAATGCTGTTGTAATGTAATCTTCCACAAATGCTTCACTGTCTGCTTCGGATCTAATATAATGACATCTTGGAAACATCAAATTTGTCACAGAATTTTTGTAATATTCCAAACATTGTGCCAAACCATCCTGTATTTAAAAATAGATATTTTAACCTTATTTCTAGGTATACCTAATTAATCAGTTTGAAAATTAATAAACATAATATTCTATGAAGTTATATTATATTCAAGTATATAATTAATTGGTTATAAATTTAAAATATTCGTATTATTTGTGTTTTAAAGGTATTTAAGAAGTTGGAATTGAAACAAAATTAGATATTTAAACATAAACAATAATTTTAGTTATTTTGTCATAATTCAAAATATTTTCGTGGAGACTTGAAACTTTTCACCTTTTTTAAATTCATGAGTTTTTTGTACTACTTGAGGAATGCCCTGAACTATAGTTTTCAAATGAGACTCTCTCCCCTTTCACTGAAAAATTATTTAGCACACAATTTTTTTGAAAATGTCAATGTAATTAATTCAAAATTTGTACAAGTAGTTTTTCAGATTTTAAATGTCTGTAAAGACAATAGTCCTTGAAAATGGTTTTACAAAAATATTAAATAGATGTAATATATTGGATCAAGTATTTATTATGCTAAAGCCATTTTTACAAATTATTAATGTTGATGGATTATTATTTATCTATACAATTATCAAATCACCATAGCCCCTATGTCTTACACAACTACACAAAGTTAAATAATTTAAAAACTTCTCGTACAAATTTAAGGTAAGTAAGTCAACATTTTCAGAAATATTATCCACTAAATAATTTGCAGTAGCAAAAGGGGGGTTACCATTTGAATAACAAAAGTTTGAATCACCACAGGACACGTCTTTTAAGTAGTATAAAAAAGATCTCAAGAATTTAAAAATATGGTCTTTAAGTACCTACCAACCTATATTAAAAAAATCCAAAAATCAGATTTTGAATAACTGCAATATTGAATAAAAAAAGGGGGTGAGCATGTTTGGTGAATCACCTTGTATATATTATCATTATTATTATATTATTTTTAATTATTAATATTTACTATAAGTACACTGTACACACGATTAATGTTGAGCTTTTTATTTATTCACATAATTATACGGTATGTCTGTATTCACTTATAAATTAATAACATATGAAATAATATTACAATAACTATTATAGGTAGGTACACCTAATATAATATTATGTAATTCGTTTTTGACAAAAAATTTAAAAAGAATTTAGCCTATCCAAAAATTCTACAAATTAACAACATCGAACATTGTTAAAATAACATAATTTATCAATACTACTACCAACATGGAAACTATAGTAGATTGACGACGATAGTGTTATCAGGACCAGCGTTTGTGCGAGACGATAGTTCGAACGAATAGCTTGAAAGAATCAGTTTATTGGAAAATAATTATAGGTATAAACTGTAGGTATAGGAAAAATTAAAAGTATGACTTGAGTACCAACCTATATTTTATCTTGGTGGTTTAACTTTCGGGGTTCCTAGTTTCTACCCATGTTATGCTATACTATTTTAATAGATCAAATAAATTAAATTAAATTTTCTCAATTAAGATGTAGACATGTAGTAGTTTTAAAAATTAAAAACGAATTAATATTCGACAATAATTATTAAACAAAATATTTTAAAACTAGCTCATAATAAGTACAATATAGGTAGGTTACTTTGGTACAAAATACGTGTCTTGTCATCTGACTGATGGATGTCAATTTACTTAAAGTAGACCAATTAATCAACTGTTTTCTAGTAACGAAAATATAATCAGATTTTTTATTTTTAAGAATAGTCCACGATTGCACACTTTTCAAGCGTTCTATGGCGGCATCATTTTTATTAATTGACGATATCAGTGGAGGAGATTCAATCCAATTAACCATGTATGCTTAAAAATTAAAAATATTATGAATTATGCATATAATAGCGTATATAAATAGTATACAAGTTAGTATAGGATATGGTATAATATATTAAATTGTTCTGTAGGCGTGAATGATGTTCAAAATATTTACGTGATGATTTCAAATAATGTAAATAATTTATTGGTTGTCTGTTAGGATCTCGTTTTTCCACCCAACCACGGTTTTTCAGCTCAAGAGAAATTGTTGGAAAATATCCTAATATTGAAAAGATTTTTTGATCCTGCAAAAATGCAGAATAACAGTCCAAATGATAAATTTAAATTAGGTACGTTAATAATATTATAATTAATGCGAATTTCAATCAAATTACATTTATCAGCATTATCAATCTTATTAAAAATATTTTTTTTTATTATTATTATTCTTATTCTTATTATTTTGTTTTTGTATTACAATGTTTAATCCATTTATCTATTATCTATTAAAGTTCAACTTCGGTTCCCTTTCAATATGATCTATTCTAAAGTACCTTTATAGCTTTCAACGTTCGATTAGTGATACTCGTCAAAGATTCAACGTCTGATGTTAAATTTAATGAATTCAAATTTAATAAATTATAACTGCACTCTTTTATCAATGCATTATGAAGTTCTTGAATATAGTTTTTAAAATTTAGTTCATATCTTGTGTTGAGGCTGCTCGTTTTTGACAGTCCTGGGATTTTGCATTCTTCTTTAAATTCCAGAGTTTGATCAAAACCGTCTTGTGTATCATTTGTTTTAATATTGTTTGCGGTTAAATGTGGGTTTACCTCATTGTGAAATTCATTATTCGGAAGATGAGCGATTTTTTTTTTTTTTTTTAAGCGTATATGATTTAGTTTTATCTTTTTGATGTAGAAATGTATTTTTTTCATACAAACGCAACAATGTCTTTCTTTTGTAGGTGTTATTGTTAGAATTCATTATGTATTCTTTCTCCTTTCGGAATGTGTTGATTAATAATTCTTATCAATTTGTTGTAAATTTTGTAAATAATATAATATGTATGTTATGTTAAACTTGTAATATTCAAGATTTGTTTTAGATGTTTAGTGTCCATAGTAATGAATAGTGGTATTTTTAATACATATACAGTAACTAATGTATCATACTGTTATTATTTTTTGGGAAATACCTAACTTATTAATGTAATGATCTTTGTAAATAACAATTAACTACCAACTAAGTTTGCTTAATACAGTTATTTACATAAATTAAATTTTTACTAACAATAGTGTTTGCTATCAACAACATTTGAAGTTTGACAATAAACAATAAAAAAAAAACCATTTTTTAATTTTTTTTAATAGATCTCTTAATCCAAGTAAGTATAAACTGAAAATGAGTGTATACTTTGTGTTTTTGTTGTACATTTCATCAAATTCTTTAATTAAATAGCTATACAATTCAATGATGCACATTCCCCACAAAATAACACATTTATGGGGTCGGGTCATGGAGGTAGTGCGTTACAAAATATCGGGGAAAATGCGTTAATTAAAAAATTAAAAAATTATCGACATTATTGTCTGAACTATTATTTGAACACAATAAGATTGTATAAAGTTTAAGGAGCCTCGCTATGGCTATTATATAAGGGGCCACATTTAGGAAATTTCTAATTTCGTTTTAGCCTCCCGGGATTTATGTGTATTAGTATTTAGTTGTAAATTATTAAATTAGTATGAGTGAAATTCAATGCAGGTACGACTCTCGTATGCGCATACACATGTCAATAACTCGATAACAATATAAAATTCACTATACGATATTTTTGATAACTTACTTATCGTTTTGACCAAATTAATGTTAGTTAACGTTGTCTGATCTCCCAAAAAAAATTTCAATTTGGCAGAAGAATGTCTGTAAATCGTACGAAACGCTTTACGTTTTTTATTTTAATTATGTTTTTAAAAAATTCATATTTTCACAATAATTATAGAAGATTTAATTTTTACAAAGTGTTCCGTCTACAATAATTTTCTGTCAAGTTCAATTTTTTCTTCAGAATCAAAATCGGACAACGTAAACTAACTTTAATTTTCTCAAAACTTGAGGTCTTTTGAACTAAAATTGACGGCAGTAGAGAGGCCCCTCAATTATAATAATATAATATTTGTGGAATTATGTATATTTAAGTAAGTGCTGACTGCTGAGTTTGTATTGTTAATACTACAGCATATTAATTAATTTATAATTTATTATAAGTTCAATGGCTTTAAAATTATATGCTTTTTCTGATAACGAAATAATATTAGCTACCTATTCTGTTTACTTGTAATAGTTTATACCAGGCATGTTAAACTCAAAGTATCAAATGGGCCAAATATATTGAATAGTTTACTATTTGGGCCACACATAAAAATTTAGCGAAAAAATGAATATTTTGTACAAATTTTTCAATTTTATTCTTTATGTTTACGAATACTGCAATTACAACTAAATTAAAAAATGAAAAAAAAAATAAACATTAACATTTAAATAAAATATAAATCATACTAATTATTAATGAAAATAGGTGATATATAAATTACAAAAAAAAACATAATAATAATTGTTTTTAGACGATATTTGACATCTCTTTTCTCCCACCAAATTTTCAATTTAGGGAGAAATATTATTTTACGAAACCACTTTTAATACTGCATTAATCTGGATCTAACGGGTGATTTATTACTGATCATTATTGAAAAAAGTTGCTTACATTGATAATTACTACTAAACAAAGAAATAATTTTACTAGCAAATCTACGAGTTTCTACATATTGTATTGGTACAATATTATAAAAATCAGGAACACCAACCTCATTAAATTTGAATCATTTTGAATCTCGATCAGTAAACATTATCTGTTGTTTTTTATACCCTGATATAAACTCTTTCAGTTTTTCTTGCCTCAATAACCCTTCATACTGAATCTAAGATAGCTGTGACATGACATTAATATATTTTTATATTTTTTCGTCGATTAATATTGGTAGCCGCGGGCCACAAAAATATGACCCATGGGCCGCATGCGGTCCGCGGGCCGCGTGTTTGACATGCCTGGTGTATACTATGGTTACTGTTGTCTGTTATATACCTACCTACGGTCTACATTTAAACAAGATCGATAAATTATAAACATGTCAAGAAGCATTGAGCTATACTAACTAGTAACAAATAACAATTATAATTTAATGTATTAGAATTAGAAACTATTATCTACTATACTAGAAAACGTTAATTATAATATACAGTGCTACACTGAAGATGGTGGTGCGAAGTTAAGATGTACCTACGACGAAACCCAGTAATATATATTTTACTAAGGCATATCGAAGGGTGAAGAGTTTGAATTATTGTTCGTTAATATTTTATTCTAATTCTGATTATAAAATCATAACACAGGTATTCTAGTAAAATTTAGTTAACTAATGTTCTATGAAACGTTATTATTAAATTATAAAGTCATGCATTTTTTTCACATTAAATTCAGAGCTCAAGACAATGTATAAAATGTATATATAATGTATATTCTTTTCATAATAATTAAAATAGGTATATTTCACTCAACTATTAAAACAGCCAGCTTGTAAGAAACACTAAATAAAAATAAAGAATAGAATTATAAATCAATATCCCAAATACCGATATAGGTATGAACTTATAATGAGCGTCCTACACAGAAAAAACTTACACTTGGAACGTATGAATAAATAATATATTTTATGATTTATGAATATAAAATATGTATAGTTTGTAGATCATTGATTGATACTTGTCAACTATAAACAAACAAAAATAATATTTTACTAGCAATATCAATATTCAATACATTACTTATTCATCGTCATGACCTACGGTAATAATTATTGAATTCTAATTGGAAACTTGTAAAATGCAATAATAATATAATATAATAAATTGAAAAAGCACAAAAGTATTTAATAAATAAATTATATACAATATAGGATTTAGATGTGAATTATAGATGATAATATATAAAATTGCTTGTTAATACATTTAAATTAAAATATTTAACCTATAGAACACAGTGTACAGTGATAATATTTTTACGTCATTATATGTCTACGTCATAAGTATATAATGATAATATTATGTACGATGTATAGAAGCATTTAAAACTGTATCAATTTGTCCCGTGAAATGTGAACTCCATCAGTCATCACTCAACTCTCGTGTAAGTAATTCTCCTCACGTCTTGAAAAATATATAACCAAAAGAGATTTACATATTATACCAAAATACCTACCAAACTGAGAACAAATTCATATGAAACTTTCGGTGAATTATACTGTAGGTAACGTGAATAACCTTTTTGCGGTCGACCATCTATTTTAAAGATCTTTGTACGTGAATGGTAACCGAAATAATAAATGTTCATCGTTTAAAGACGATAGGAAGAAACTATAGAAGAAACCTTTGACGTTGGTTTTACGGTCTGTTCGCTAATTTGTCGTTATTGTTTTAGTTGGTATAAAGTTAGAAAACCTTTTGTTTAACACAACCATGGCTTGCGGTACAAAACAAAATATTAAAACGTTCCAAAACTACACGGAACAAGAGAGGAATATCTGCTACCTAGTCGCTTTCACTTTGTTATCCTGCGTAAAACAAACTACTATCCTATATGCTTGGACTATTGAATTATTGCGGTTTTTCAATTAAGTTTGAACTGTTTGGAGCGTGCAAAATAGTTAATTCTGTTATCTATATGTGCAGCTATATAATCAAATTAAATTAATTTATTCATTCCGAGCTAGTTTTACAAGCGTGTTTATTTTGGTTGTATATATATTTTGAATTATTGTGTGTACATTGTGGATATACCATAAAAAGGAATAGTACAAATCAAAGTAGTTATCCTAAAAACGGTCACGAAACTTTTATTTTTTTAAATGTTAAAACACGCTAAACTTAAAGTTTAAATAGTATTATTTAAGTCAATTGCCTTTGTAATGTATTTTATTTATATACATATGACCTGTAGACTGCTATAGCTAATGTTATAAATAGAACACTTAAAATAAAATAAATTACAGTGAAACTTCCATATAACGAACTTCCGTTTAACAAAATAACGAAATATTTTTGGGAACTAAACCAAATTATAAAACCATGTTTATTTAATTTTATTTAACAAAATTCTCTATAATACGAATTTTTTATGTACCTCGTGAGATTTCGTAATACGGAAGTTTCACTGTTAGGTATACTAAATACGTCTTAATAGTTAATACTATAGGTAAAACATATAAATATTTACCTTTTCAATATTTCTACTATTGTATATCTCTTAGTACAAATACTACGTTTTATGACATACTATAGGCTTTCAGATTTATTTATTTTAGGAAGGAAACGGGAATATAATAGATGTTCAATAATTACTTTAATGAGCTTACAGATTTTTATTTGTTTAAATATTAATTACCTTTTAATAGAGGATTAATAACAATAATTATATTAACTCTTAATTAACATAAAATAATAATTTAATTAATTCACTCAATTTTTTTTATATATTTAATTTAACATAATATTAAATAAGATTTAAAAAAATCAAAATTACTCATGTTCAAAATAATTATAGGTACCCACTCAATATTTTTATTGGTACGGTAATAGACAATAGTCGAGTGTTTTATATGACAGTTTTTATCATACGTTCAATAATAAATATTTAATGAAAATCAACCAATTAATAGACCGTGTAGCCGTGTAGGTATACTGTAATATTAATGATAGGATAGGCTACTGGTTAGGTATAAAAGGTTACAAAATAATATAACATAATATAGTTTTACCCTGCATTTTTCCGATAAATATGTTATTATTGTGTGTACCAAAAGTGACGGGAAAATATATGTTCAACTTGAAGGCTGATATTTGCATATTATTCCACGATTTGTAAACCGTGGTCCGTGGATGTACCATAATATTATAATATCTAATCTACGTCTATTTCATGACTGAAATAGCAATCACCGATAGATGGTAAAGCTAGGCTAGCGATGACTGGATTATATGGATATGCGTCTGTACAAACTATACAAGTACGATAGTGGTTCTTACATCCTACTTTATAAAAGCAACGTCTTATTCTTTCGTCCGTTACCAACTTACACTAACTTTTAATTGCAGAAAAAATGTACAGAGTTGCACGACCCATTATCCGGCGTGTGAATGTATAACGTTACATTTGATAATAATTGAAATGTTCAAAGTGTACGTTAGGTACTACTTAGTAGCTGATTGATCATACACACTAACAATATATTGTGGGGATGTGACTAAACTGTGGGGCACAAAATAATATACGGTCGAATACAATGGGTATTGTGGACGGTGTAGCAGCGATTTTACCTTTCAATAACAACACGAACACCGGTAGCTTCCATACGAGTACTCGATACTACTACTCGGTATAGGCACTATCGTAGACTACATTAAAATAATAACTGAAACAAATTCAAACAATATACCTACATGGAACATTGGAACAATAGATTCGTAAATGTTTTTTCAATAACACCATGTTCGTTTAAGATGAGTAATCAAAAATCGTTTTATTTTTTTTTATTATTATTAATGAATTAAAATAATGTAGGTACTGATTTGTCAACGAGAGTCAAAGAATTTATAACTCCCTAATAATAATATCTAGTTATTCTATCGTTGTAATTCTTTATTTCTTAATACTATGTATCATTTATATTATAATATTATCCTGCTTCAAGTATTTTCAAATTGGATACAAATTGTATTTTCATAAATCTAATTACAATTTTTACAGTTTTTTCAATTTTTGGCTCAAGTTTTTTTCGCGAAAATGTATAGATTGATACAGTATTTTATTCATTGAGTGTTTATTATAATGAAGATGGATTGTCGAAGATTTGACTGGGTCGTGTGTATTTAGGGAAGTTTATCACTATTTATTTGAGTGTAAGATTTTCCTTGCACACATCACATGATGGTGCCGGTTATTTGCTGATAACTGATAAGTTATAGGTTAGCCGTTAGGTCGAAGATGTGATTTAGATGTGTGTGTGTGCTTTTTCTCAATCAAGTAGTTATTACGTATTCTTTTGTAGGCAAACAATTATAATAATTGATATACTATATATATATATTTATTATTTAAGTATACCCTAAATGATAAATAATTAAATCATACTACATCACATCGATAACAGAAAAAATGCCTGCTTGAAGTTATTTTTGATTACGAAAAATAGTCTAATTTTAAAAACAACTATAAAAAATAGTACATTTCACAAATGTATCTAACAAAAATGTCTACTACAATAATGCCTATGAAACAAAATTAACAAAATAAAAAATGTATTATATTTAACACATTTGAAAGTAATTCATTATGTTACGTCATAATGTAAAGAAAACTCTAAATTAACAATGTACCTAATTTAGTTTATACTTTTTTATAATCATTCTTAATGTTTTTGTTTTGGATTAGTCTTAAAAATGGCTGAACCACATATTTTTAAGTCTAACAACGGGAATAATATTTTAGCATCATCACATTTTTAGGCATAAGTCGTAATGGTAATTTTTCCATCGGTGCTATTTTTATGAAACGTGTATTATATAATAATAGAATGTATAACAAATAAAATTTAAGGAATCTGACCTAAGAAATTATTATAGAAACAGTTACGTCATTGCCACACGCCAATATCATAGAAACTACTCTTTTAACTTATTCCATTGAAGTTTGTGGAACACTGAGGTTGATCGCAGAATTTATTAGACAATGCGCACGATAACATACAAATGAACAACCTGGACATATCGTAGAATTAGATCTGTAAGATATTCTAAATGAAGACCTACTTGTTATGCTACCACAAAAACAAATATTGCTTCATACCAAAAAAATAAATAATAAAATAAATAAAAAAATAGATTAAAAAATGCAGACATCTTGACCGTAAACTTTTTGATTTTTTTTTATAATGGATTCTTTTCATACTAATAAGCAACATGCATTTCCTTTGCTGGCGTTATTGTTAGAATTCATTATGTATTTTTTCACATTTTGTTTTATATTTTAAAAATAATATTTTTTGGTTTTTCTTTTTTTAATAATAATTACAATCCAAACATAAAAATGTACATCAATTACTGATTATATTTACCATAATATTTTCAAAATACAAACAGAAAGATGAAAAAACACATAATAAATTCTAATTTCTAAAATTCTAACAATAAGTCAATAGACAATAACACCAGCAGGTTAGGTATGTACTGAGTAAATGGCAAGTGGAATGGATTAATGGGAAGAACGGAAGATGGACACGGAGACTAATTCAGGATTTAAAGGCATGGATGAGCAGAAAGCATGACACTGTCGATTTTCATATGACGCAGTTTTTATCAGGCCACGGTTGCTTCGGCCAATACCTTCATAAGTTCAAGAAGTTGAAGGAGGCTACTTGTGTTGACTGCCAAGTGCCAGGAGCCTATCGACGATCCGGAGCATGTCATGTTTGTTAACGGCAGATAGTGGAGGAAGTGGAGAGCACTGGAGGTCGAGCTGGAAGAGGACATGAACCCGGACACCGTGATCGACATCATGCTGAAGAAGCGGAGGAACTGGGAAGTGGTCAAGAGATTTATGAACCATGTGCAGAACATCAGAGAGCAGGACGAAAGGGTGCGACAAGGCAATATAAATTAGTTAAGATACCTAGTTAATTTTTTTTTGTATATGAAGCTCTAAATCTTTTGTTTTGTATATTGTCCATTTTCATATTGAAAATATACAATACGGATACAGGGGGAAGAACAGCCCACCATGGGTTAAGTGCCCCCTTGTGGCGCCGTGATACCACACAAAAAAGAAGGTATCTGCCATGCCCGGGTGGGAGATGGCGGCCTCTCTCTCCGGTTAGGTAGGCTGCGACTGCCCGAAGAAAAATTCCGCCCATGGCCAGGTTCAAACCGGCGCCAGTGCGCGATACAACCGATGCCTTATTCCGCTCGGCGGCTGTAGTCAATTTGCACCAAAATTGACCCAAAATATATACAACATGTGTAATTTACACCATTTTTTTAAAATGCGTTTGTAATTTGCACCATACTCAGGTAGTAAGAAATAGGAATTGTTATTTTTTTGATAGTATCTCGATAGTACCAACTTACAAGTTGTTGTACATATTGTTGTAAGTTTATATAAAATCGTATTATTAAGAATATAAAAAAAGTTAGCCCATTTAAATAACTATATGTAAAATTAAAAAAAAACAAATGTATACAATATAGATTTCGATAAAAATGTCTATAATCCTAATATAACTTTAACCTAGTTTTTATTTATAAAATAGTTGAGCTTACACACATATTGTTGTGGGTTTATATAATCGTATTATTATGAATATAAAAAAAGTTAGCCGATTAAAATAATTTTACATATAATTAATTATATAAACTTACAGCAATATGTGTATAAGCTCAGCTATTTTATAAATAAAAACTAAACTAAGTTTATATTAGGATATAGAAACTTGTAAGTTGGTACTATCGAGATACTATCGAAAAAATTATCGATTTTAATTTTGGTGCAAATTACAAACTCCCCGCTCGGCCACTCAGTCCCCCTGTATAATTTTCTAGTAAGGATATACTGCAATAATAATCAATATTATAAACAATTAAATGTATGCCTACCTCGGCTACCCCGATTAGTTCAATATACGTAATTTATTTTCTTGTATATACGATGGGATACTATTCATGTGTGAGTAAATCTAGTAAAGTAGTAAATTACATAAACTTGTTAATAATATGAATTATTTATTTAATTTTGAGAATTTTAGCGAAGCACATTAAAAAGCTTTTTGATTTGGGAACTTAAATCTAAAACTTTATTATTATTCTTTAAATTAATTTGTTTTTTTTTAGAATCATATGGAGTCAATGTCGATTATACATTTAATGTATCATTTTCTTTGATATAATTCAATTGTATCACCAAAATCTAATTTATTGTCATATTTTTTATTCGATTATATTTCAATAAATGGCAACAGCTTTAAAGCTTTTATGATGTGACAACATTTTGAGAACAGTTATTATTAACCTATTATGATTTATTATGGGAAAAAAATATTTGTATGATTTTAAAGTTAATTTTTATATAATATGAAAATTAACAGTATTTTATAGTTAAAAATAGTTTTTTTATTACCTTTAAGTTATAACCTTAGTAAAATCAAAAAAGAAACAATGTTGGCACTTGGTAATCAATGTAATTTAGATGATACTAATCATATTATGAAAAAAAACCTAACTTAAAAAGCAAAATTAAAAGTTGACGTCAACTAACTTGGTACAAGAAAAATAATTTGATAAACGAAAGTAGTTTTAGAACTTCAGAATTTCATACAAACAATATGAATGTCTTTATTTTCCATGCCAAAAGCTTGGATGAAATATAAATGCATAAATAAAACTGATTCATGTTATAATACCGTAGTAATGATGTAGTGGAGTACCTAATAATACAACTAACAAGGCAGGTTTTCACGAAATGAAGCATTTTGTTGAAAAATAAAATATACATTTTACAGTAATGGGAGACATATAATGGCATTGTGTCATAAAAAAAAATGTATATTTTATAATGTTTATAAAAATAACAAACGGCTGTTTTATCGCTATTACTGTAATTTATGTAGGTAAACACACACATAATATATATTTGGGTATTAATTAATATAATATGTGTGTTGAGTACTTGTGTGTGTAATATTATTATGTATAGTAAATATTTTTTGAGTGAAATTGTATCTCTGTTATAAGTTATAACAAAATCGCCCTAATAGATGTTTTCGTGTATTCCATTAATAAAGAATAATAACAATCAATACTATTCTTTATCAAACTTTTGGCAAAGGGTATATATATTATAATAGATAATATACATACGTTATATCTTAAATGAGTACAGTATTAAAAGACCTATACATATCATGTAGATAACGAGTAACTATTTCAATAATAATTATACAAATAATTATTAAATTATTTAAGTCAGTTTTTTCTAATGTATTTTATATTCTTACTATCCTTATTCCTTATCATACTTACTAGCTTTAAATTGTTATACCTATTGTACGATAGTGAGTAGATAGTTAAAACGTTTACAAATTTATTACAATATATGATCAATATAAATGAGACTTAGAATTATTATTACATAATAGCAGCTAAATTTACCACATTGTATAGGATGGATAATAGGTAGCATCCGGGTCAAGTATACAGAAGCAAGTATCAACATGCATGAATGCATACATATTATTATGTAAAAAACTACTCGGATCATAGTCATTTTAGCAACACATTTTCTCTAATTGTGCAGAAAAATAAATTAAAAATGAATGGGTGTCTCAAGTACCGTATATATATCCATAACCTTATTTTAATTGGACTTCTGCAGAAATTGGTAAAGTCGATGACATACGACTAATGTACAACTGCAGTAATGTTTTCAAGATAACTGTAAAGTAAATTAAAAGTAAATACTACAAATTTTAAAATAGCACTGCATCTTCTAAACAAATAAAAACCCTTACTTTTTATTATTTTACCCTAAAATGTACCTATTATCAAATCATAACATAAAATAATGATATGGTCAATGGTCATATTAAAATTTAAAATATCTAAAACTATTAAAATTTAAAAATGTGTACCATCATTTAAATTCCAAAGCTATAACAATATATTATTATAGATTGGCCTCTCTAAAAAAGCGATTTCAAGAAAATAAAAAATTGTAGATTAAAATCAATACAATTTTATAAGAATTTCGATTTTGCACATTAATAAAACACTCTACTCCAATATTTTTCCTCTACAAGGAAAATCTATGAATCATGAATATGTTTTTGTTAATAAGTAACCATGTCAACCAAAACGTCTATTTTTCAAAATCAGTTAGAAAAATTTAATATCTATACCCAGCCCAAAAACATATTATTTATGTTAAAAAAAAATATATTACGTAAATAGTTTAAACATTTTAACCAAGCATAAAAAAAGTTTAGTGCTTCGTAATTTTAAAGTAACAATTTTTAAAATAAATGATTTTAGTAACAAATATGTAACGAATAACGTAATCATGGATATTTCCCTCATTAATTTCTCATCATACTTATGATTGAATAGCGTTAATCCTCTAGGCAAAACATTAGTCGCACAACTCACTCGATAGAAGCATAATATTTAATATTATATATTATTATCTTTCTTCTCAATATAATTTTACGAACTACGCGTGTGGCTTGTCAAAGTATTACGCATCAGTAGAATTATTCAAACATAATTCGCAAAAAAACAGCTTTTGTCAGGTAAACGTATTTTTGTGTGTTTGTATATTGTATGTTACTGATCAAAGTAAACATAATATTTTTAGGTCTGACAACACCAAATCTCTCCTGTATAATACATTAATACGACCATACGAGTGTACTGTGGTGGTCAGTCAAAGCATGTTTTGCCGTACCTACCTATACTATGTATATTATATTATATACGAGGAAACACGCAGACCACTAGACAGTCAGACAGAAGCTGTTATGTTATGCAAAGTATGTTAAAACTTATACTCTCAGAATAATTATTTTACTAGGTAACCACAAACTACACTTATAAGTTACCTAAAATGTATATTATGTTCGTCAAAGTATATTTTAACATAAACATTTTTAAGTAGACAACTTCTAGTTAAATCCATATCCCATTATAGTGTACTCACGACTCACTTGCATAGTATAATAAATTAATAAATATTGTTTGGAAGTACAGTTATTTCAGACAATCAGCACGAATGACCCTTTTCAGACCAATACAATTATTGTTTTTGTTTGTTTACTATAACTGCAGGGCTTTGCACCCGAACGTAACCCGAAACCCGAATTAACCCAAATAAATGAAGAAACTGAAGAAACTGTAATAGGTATAAATACTCTGTGTGTCTGACGTCTGTGTATACTCTTATTAATCAAACGCTTAGCCACGTAGGTATACCAATAAATTGTACCATTGACTTTTGGTGCAATGCCGAAATTATCCAAACGTTAAAGTGTCCATCGTATTACGCGTAGACACAAAGTAATAAATCTACTATGAATGCAAAAATGTATTGTAATTACTTTTGTTTTCATATTTTTATATAAAATAATATCCATCATATTAAATAATTACAAGAGTGGAGCTCAGTCTAGTATAATACTTTTATGAAGTGATTAAATTTTAAGTTCTCACAAAAGGATTTTCGTAGAAGAAAAGCCCTAGTCCTGGCGGCATACTTTATTGCTTCATACATAACCTCGGAAACATCGCCAAACACGCCACTTACCTAATATAATTTACAAAAATATATGGAGATCAAGCAGAATAGCAAACAAATGGAAAAAGTCGTACAATTATTACGATCACCAAACTACAGACCTATCACTCGTCTAATAATAAATACAACAAACGAAAACAATAAATTCCAAACTTGGACCAAATATCCAACCACCTCGCCGAAGCACTCAATCCAGACCCCAACAATATACACAAGATCATACAATTTCTCAAGCAAACTAATCTTATAAACAAACTGTAAATTGTAAATAATACCAATCACTTAACCTCTCTCCTAATTATTACTATCTTGTCTTGCTTTAAATACTAAATTACTTTGTACACCTTTTAAATATTAATGTAATATGTAAATATACTTAAGGACAATAATGTACTGTCACATCCAATGGCCATAGACGCCGCGGATAGTTGTTTAATAAAAAAAAAAAAAAAAAAAAAAAAAAAAAAAAAAAAAAAAAAAATTCCAAACTTATTTGATACCTAAAAAAATCAAAATCACATCCAAACAACAAAATGGCTTCCATTGAGCTAGCAGATCCACGATGAATAATCCATACATTACAAAATCAAAAATCGATAAAGACTTAACACTAAATAAATAGGTATTAGGAATGGACAGTATCGACAAAACCAAAGCTCAGCCATGAAGGCAAAATGTGAATATAGAGTGTTAACTAAATTAAATACTTTCATATTGACATAAAATGTCAAGTAAAAGTATCAAATTCCGTTCAAATTACTTCAACCTAAAAACTGGACAACATTTCTTACAAAAATCTGCTCACAAACTCACAAACTTGTCAAACAAAACTGGCTTCGACTTTTCTATCCAAAAATCTCAATGCATAATAATATTGTCAAAAAGAAAAATATACCCAGAAAAGTTCCAGTTTATGTTTAAGTCCAGTCGGGCTTATCAACTGACAATAAAGTGATACATTTTTTGAGGTTATAAGGGTTCCTTTATAATTGATAATTATTGTAACCTCACCTCAAAAAAAGGCCTCTTATAGTCTATCCCTCTCCTAGATATTGAACTTTCGCTTTTCCCCAAAAAAGACCACAACCTCTTAGTATACCTCCAGTATAGGCGTTTCCTATCCATTCTTATAATCTTAGTCCATGATAAATGTTATCAGATAACAGATAAGGAAAATTACAATATTATTTATGTCATTATGGATATATAAAAATAATAAATAATAAATGCTGGTATATGCCATATGGTATTTTCGGTAATTACCGAGGTACGGTTTTTTCGGTAATTACCGGGATGCGGTATTTTTGGTAATAACGGTAATTACCGAATCACGGTATACTGGTATTCTGAAATACCGAAAATACCGGATAACAGTATTTTTTAAATACCAGTAATTATCGGTATACCGAAAATACCGCAAGCCCTAGGACAGACTATAGTCAATACATAAATCGTAAAAAAACTAAAAATCGTTGAAAATTTCAAATGCCTATAAATTCCACAAACGAGCTAAAATATTTTGAAAACGTTATCAAAACTTGAAAAGTCTATTCAAAATATTTGGTGAAAAATTCAAGTCTCAACAACTTTTTATTTTTGTCTTAAGGGGATTCGATACCGTGATTTTCTGTTTTGTCTAACACACTCGCAATAAGAATTTGAAAAACAGATTTGAATTTGTCGTCAAGTCTACTTGAAATTGACTTTCCCACATTTTTGATTTTTAATTTTAACTTCTCCAAAAATTGAAATACGACAGTTTTTAAATACTCTTTTAATATGAAATTTTTAGGAATTTGGGGGATAATATCAAAAATGTGGGAAAGTAGACTTGACGACAAATTCAAATCTGTTTTCAGATTTCTTATCGCTTCATTTGCCAATTGGTATTTTTGGCCAAAACACGTCTAAAATACTATGTCACGCGTGTGTTAGACAAAAGCAGAAAATCATGGTATCAAATCCCCTTATTACAAAAAACAAAATAGATTTTGGCCAAAACTGGTTTTGCGTAAAAAATTTCGTTTTTCCATAATTTTTTTTTGTTGCCCCATTCAATTTAAAGTTTTAAAACTTTTATTTTGCCTTCTTCAATATACCAACCAGATCCAATTTTTAGCCATAAATCACAAGTCCACGAACAAATTTGAGAATTTGATAATTTTTACAGCTCGAAAATGTGATGACAAACAAAAAAAAATATTTAAATACAAAAACTCATTATTGTAAAACCAATTGGTACATTCATCGAGCCGCTAACAATCGCATAAATAAAAGCTACCTATGTTAAAATTATACAATTAGCAACTTTAAAACTGCCTGAGCAATATTTTTTTGTTTTACATTTCTTTTAAGAACGCTTTAAGTACCTATTTAAATACTTAACAATTTTTCGTTTATTTTTTTAACTACCTACTAAGTATTTTTATACAATTAATTAATATGTAATTAATGTTGCTTTAGGTGGGCTAAGTCGAGATTAAAATTTAGTTGGATTATACTATAACTAATTATTTTTTATTGTGCTAAAAACTCCTAGCAATGGATGGTAACGATGGATGAAAGTTTTATTATCATACCTACTTGTAACTTGAACAATATACATTCAAATGTATTATTGTGTTGCGTTACAAAACTACACAATGTTGTTTCATTGTACAGTGAACACCGTTTAAGGACACGCGAGAGTGTAGAGACCAGAAAGTATCTGGGTTTATACTTTATTATAATTTATATTAACCATTATGTGGAATGTTCTATTTTATAAATTATTTTACTAGTTACCTACATTGTGTTTCGATTATGAGTATGCGCCTAATTAATCACCGTAATAGTACTTAAATGTCAAATATGTGTACATAATATCTACCTATATTATGTGTATAGTGTACAGTTGACCTTTAGTTGTTCGTTGTTATTAGCAGCATTGTGTTCTTAAACGAAGGTACACTATTAGCACTTTAATACTATTAAATTCGTATTTAGTACCAGTTTTTTCCTTTTTTTTCTAATGTGATAAAAACTGTTTACTTACATGGGTATTTTGTACGAATCCACTAAACGACTAAACAATATTAAGTTAAATTCCAAACAAAATACTATTTATGTATTCATAAATTACTTCTATAGTGTCCCTTTGTTGACGAAAATAATATGAACGTAGTTTGGATTTAAATAATAAATATATAATATTAAGCACTAAATAGAGCTTCAGAGCTTCTGAAAAAGAAATACTTATTTGGATTGCACAAATTATTTTCTAATCTAGTTGAAAAATATGATGGGTACATAATCTTGTCATGGTGTTAAATATTCTAAATTTTAATTTCTGCCATAAAATTCCATCAATGGATGAATCACTTTCGCTCATTGTAAAAATTAAAATATTTATAACGAACAAGAAGAACAACTAGTTGGTACATTTCAAATTTAAATACTGATTATTTCACATTTATTCAAACACCCAATTATAACCATGGATATAATATTAAGTTAATATATTACACTTCAACAATAATAATTGATACATGATAATATTTTCTATGAACTATGACTGTCATATTATTATTCTTTGATAGTATGATAATACAGATTACCTACAACCTATGTATGCAGCATTGCAGCACAGATTTGTATTTATAACTGCATTGTGTAGATCTGCAGTCTCCGCACGTTAACATAGGTACCTCGAATACACGTCATGTGTTTACAACGTCGAATGTTTATACTTTATAGTATTAATATAAAGTATAAACGTAAAATACTGCAGGTATCCCATGAGTAAAGTTAAATAACTTGTGTAGTAACGAGGTGGAATAAACTTTAATTATATATTTATATGAAACTTAATCATAGACATAGTATGAAATTATGAACAACCTTTTTGCAAAAGTTTCAAATATTTCACTAAGTCAAATTCACAAATTCAATACAAGGTTAAAATATTAAAATTTACTTTCAATCACAAAACAAAAAAATTTTTTCATGTCAATCGTTTATTTAAATGAATAATTTAAAAATTACGAACTATACGAAGTAAATATACAATATTGATTGTGTTATGCTTGTATTACTTCAGTATTATTTTAGGTTTGGTTTTAATCAAATTATTTTTGAGTGAAATCCCTGTAGTTCTTTCATATAACTTAATTTGGGTGTCAAACAGACCTATTATATGATTACATGATAAAAAACAGACTTTCTTCGCACGTACGTACGTACAGAAAAATTAACAAAAATTGTTTGTTGTGCTTAATTTTGGGATTTTTGTAACTACCACTTATCATAGTTCAATTTAGAGTTTAAACTTTAGACCAACCCGCATATTGACATCATCAATACATAATTTAAGGTTACACTATTATTTATTTTTTATTTTTTTTTTTTTATTGAACAAAAATTTATATTTAGCATCTGTACTAACAAGTTACAATAAGTAAATGGGATGTGGTTTGATTGGCGGGAGAGGGAAGTCACCAAATGATAGCACCCCGTGAAAATCGATTTAAGGAGAGAGTAGGTCCCTACACCAGCTCCTTTTAAGGCGCCTGGGTGGATATACCTGAAATTTGTTTGGATGATAGTTGAGTGATTATAGGATTTGAGTGAATACTGTATGTTTTGTGTGTTTTTTTGTAGGTGATCATAGCAAGATTATTTAAGGTTGGAATGCAGATGTTTTTATGAAGTGATTCATTGGTTATATACCAGGGGGCACCTGCTATTAATCGTAGACATATAGACTGGAATGCCTGAATTGTTCTGGTATTTGACGGTTTGACAGAACCCCTGCAAAGTTGAATGCCATAGTACCACGTAGGTCTTAGAAGAGACCTGTAGATTGTTCTTTTGGTTTTTAATGAAAGCTTTGAGCGGAATAAGGGTCTAAGAAGGTGAAGACTCAAATTGAGAGCTTTAAGCTCGTTTTTTAAGTGGGGGCCCCATGTAAGACGTTTGTCAAGAATTAAGCCCAGATATTTAGTTAAAGGGTTACACTATTAGAGCCCGATTTACAGGACATTTTTTTAAATACTACAATGGTTACAAAAAGTTATTTTCAAAATAAGTTGTGTATTAAAATTATTGCAGCATTAACATGATAAGTTATTTTTAAATTAGACCTAACAATTCTTGTGTAAACGGCTAATTGACCTTTTACCGGGACTAGTGGTTAGTGATGTGATAGCTTTGTGTCACCATGCCACATAGATAAGAAATAAATATTTATAAGTACTAATATAATTAATAATTATAATAGTTATACACTGTTATATTATGTTGTTGGATGACAATAAATTAGTAAAATAGTTTCTGAACATTTAAAATAAAAACAATACTTAGTAGTAGATAGATGCACTATACTGGTATCTCTAAAAACAAATTAATCTTTGAAAAAATTTAACAGACTTACAGTTTTCTGATTAACAAAAAATATTCTAATAATAAAATTCATAAAATATAGTTTTATATAATATGATAGGTGTTGCGCTGCTGCCATTAAAAGATCAAAAGATAGTACCTAATGGCTTTGCAATTTTGCTACTAAACGTAGCAATGAAAAAATAATGGCAATGTAAAATTTAAAATCTAGGTCTTGCTATCTCTAATGTTTAGAAAAAGTTTCTATATTAAAGTAAATACTTTTCAATATAATAAGTAAAGTCTAAATAGTTAATCGTATGATCTTACGCAAAATAAATTACCGTTCCTTAAACAACATTTATATTGAATAGGTACTATACAATTATGAAAATATTTAATAGGTCATATACCTTATTAGTTGTTCTTTTCTATTGAACAAATATAAGTTAAAACAATAAAATATTTCCCCATACACAATTCCAGTTAACTTGTCTCGGAGAGCTAGTCTAGTCTTTACTATAGAAATAATATAGTACTTAATAATATAATATAGACAAATGGTTCAGGAATCTACATATTATTTATATTTATAATATACTAGCTGATCCCGTGCACTTCGTGCCCATTCAAAATGCCGACTCTATATGACTAAATAAATAATATATTTTATTTTATAATAAGATAATGGTTACCATAGCCACCATTTTGGCGTCACGCAAGTGGATGTGCTCGTCTGATCGTAACTTCGACTGATTGAAACGAATGAGATTGAGACGTTCCATTAATATTCAAATTAAAAAAAAATAATAATAATAAATAAATATTATTCTCAACTCCTATAACCCATAGCAAACATTGATAAACAAAAATTTCTATCATAAATCTCAAAATTCCTGTTTGAGCACCTATCAGGGGTGATCAATTCCCTTTTTAAATTAGCCTATGACACTCACAAAGAATGTGGCTTTCTATTGGTGAAATAATTTTCGAAATCGGTTCAGTAGTTCCAGAGATTACCCTCAACAACGGTAACTAACAACTCCTCTTTATATAATAGTATACATATAGATATAGATTAGTACATTATACGAATCATACAATAATATTAACCCGTTAATTAAACACTTAAATCATGTTTCATAGATGGACCCATGTCCCGAAAACATGTTCCGATTCGGAATACAATTTTATTTAGCGACAAGTCTCTGTATTAGACAAATAAACTGCGCATACGCAAAGAGAAATGTCACATATTTTAATATTTATCTATTTGAACTGATGCATTATTATTATTACACATAATATATAAATCAATCAACCAGCGACCAACAGCTAAATATGCGACAGTTCGCTTCATGCATGCGCACATCAACCTTTTAATACAGTGACTTGTCGCTTAGGTATATGTGTATCAAATTTTTGACACTGGCAAGATGGGGTCCATCCATAGTATATGATCTAAGATTAAACAGTATCCATGCACATTGTATATTTATAAATTATTCAATAATAAAGATATAGGTATGGTTTAGCTCTGGGAATTATAATGCGGGGTTGCATCAACCCAATTGGCTTTTGATAATAACTATATTATAAATTATAATACATATAAATATATAATAGATATAGAGCAGTGATTCATTTTACGTAAGATACTTATAATGAGTACCTACCCTGCGGTAAATGAATCACTCCGTATGCAATACATATAAATATATAATAGATAAATTTTAATATTATGTATGTAACATTATATTCTAACTTCTCATTCACCTTACCGTGTTGAACAAGTAGCCGCGCGGTAGGTATTTAAATAATTTAAATCGTATTATTGTATTACTAAATCTATGTGCACAATAACTATTTAATACCTATTTAAAATGTTTATGCCTGTAGACGATGTTATGTTGTCCTTTTCTTTGACGCTTTGATGAAAATAACGTAACCTAATCCTATAGAATAATAATAGTATTTACAATATTTAAATCTGAAGAGTACTAGAGTGTAGATACCTAATTATTGAGGGCTAGTAATGTCGGGGAAGTAATGCTTACGCAGTTCCCCCCCCCACATTAGTGGTTCATAAGAAAAAATAAAGGTTAATATAGTATACATTTATACATAATGAATAACGGGTAAGTACCTACGTTGAAAAACAAAAATACATTAGTTAGTTAGTTCACGGAACGTAGAATTGCAAAAAAATTTAAAAAATTTAGATTCTACACCTCCAAACAGTAACTATTAACCATATAATTAACTACCTAGATACATTGGCACAGATACAACACTAGCCTGAGTAGCCTTGAACAAATTGATGCGTCTCACGCGATTTAACAATAAAAACATTTTATTTAAAGCACAATACCTATTATACAGTGGAAAAAAGCAACGCCTTATAACTGTAATTCATTTTTGAAATAATTTATTATTCAACAATGATGTCTTCAACTATCTTATATATTATTATATTATATACCTACATATGTTGTAGATATATAGGTAAATTGGTTGAATCACTGAACCTCAATAATGGCGATTCAAATAAAAACGTAGTCGGGTGGCACTGCTGAGTGGCCTGCCCATAAATGCTAACTTCCTGTCAATAACCATTAATTATCAAATTTACTCATTAAACTTATTGCACTGCATATTAGATTGTAAATATATTTTTCAATAAAATAAAATAAAACTAAAAAAAACTGTGAACAATTAAATAAAAAATGTATATTTTAAATTGTAATCAAGCTTTAACATAATATTATAAAACATTACTAACTATAGGGTTAGGTTAGGTCAATATTTTATCTTTTTACCTATTACGGTATATATTACTCCGTTGAAATATTTAAAATATCAAATATTTATCAGTTAAAAAATGTGGTAGGGATAACCGAAAATTTCTAAAAACAAAATATTTTGGTATCGATTTGACGATTTAACTATAAAACAACATATTAAGCTTTTCCACGTATAAATGGTACGATCAATCGAGTGACAAAAGTATTTTTACTTTTTAAAACAATCTTTTAAATAAAATAATTATTTTTAAACCTCGTTTTAAATAAATATCAGCAGTAGGTAATGAGTAAGTACCTACTATTTTCCAATTAATACCTAACGTCTCAACGATTGATGTAAAAATTATGTACACAATTATTATACAATTTATTAATGTTCATAAAATTAAATTTAAAAAAATAAACTATGATGATGTAAACATATTATAGTTGAAAATTATTTTATGGAAAATAATCAAAAAGGGATAATGCCTTTGGTAAAAAGTATTAAATTAATTAGGATAAAATACTATAAATACATGGTGATGAATATGTTAGTGTTATCATTAGTTGCTTCTGCACTGTGGCGTAACCAAGGGGGAGTAAGGGGACCCCCACCCCAGATAAATAATAACGAAATTGTCATTGATAAATCATTTTCATATAAAATTTTACAAAAATGTATTGTCAACCCCTCCCTCCCTCCTGAAAAAATTCTGGTTACGCCACTGCTTACGCAATTCTGTATCTGATTTTTTTCTTGAATATATAAAACCGGAAAGACCATTGTTATTAATGTTGGTGGAGTATCTGGAAACATTTGTTTGGATTAAATAATCAGCAATTTTCAAGCTAAACTATCGAATTATCATTATTATTTTATTAATTATAACCCCAGCGGCTAGCGATTATATAATATTAATTATATAGGTACAATTTGATGGAATGTTATAAATGTAGGTACCTATATAACCATCATTGATGATGATTAGGAATTAAGAATAATATAACAATGATAGTAGTTTACTAATTTATAACAATAGATAGCCGGTAGGTAAATATTGGGTTAAGGTATTATAGTGTCGACTGTTGAGGGATACACCATACACATTTGCAATATTGAGCTACAGTCACACAATTTAAGAATAGACAATTTATTTAACATACTAACATAATATAAAATGTATGTTCTATAATTATTATAATATGCTAATACAATTCATGTTGGAAGTTTTTGAAAATGTGCAAAACATAAACTGTACAATTTAGGCCTTACCTAATGGCTAATATAATATATCTTGACTATTTAATAATCCTATAAAGATTTATTTAAGCATTAAAAATAAGTAATAGTTTAATGAGTACGAAAAATATTAACTATACAATTTTATAGTACCTGTATAGTATTCAAGTACCCATATAGGTACTCTCTATAGTTTCGTATTTGTTATTTATCCAGTTAGGTATATCTATATTCCAAGATAATGTTTCAAGTATCAATTATAAATATTCTCTACTATCTAATAGTAATAATAATATATACTAACTCCCCTTGTGTGCACACCTCTTCACTCTTGTCATGGGTGATTTAAATTGGCCGACTTAATTATCAAATTTTTGTTCAATTCGGAAGATTTAAAATTCAAATTTTAAGTCCAATTTAACTCAAAATTTAATAGCCCGGTAAAGTTAAATATTTAGACATTTTTTCTTTAGCTTTAATCTTAATCCCCATCAGTGGTGTATTGGTAAATATATTTATGGGTATACGCACCAATAAAATATGTATGTAACCTAAACGATTAAATTATATCATCGTATATATTATATAACGTTATTGCAGTTCAATTAGTATATAGTTTTTAACATTATTTTATTAATTTTTGTATAATGTAACAATAGAAAATAAAACAAAATCAACTCGAATGTCAAAAAAATTAAAATAATAATAACATTATTATTATAGGTACAATCTATAGAATTTTCCACAAAGATTTTTTGTATTCAATTTTGGGTTTACTAAATTGAACTTAAAGTCTTAAAATACATTAAACACAACGCATATTGTTATATAACTTATATTCAATACCTACTTCAATTGATAAATAATTCATTAATACGAATAACGTTTTTTTCCTATATGAACTATTAAATAAATTTTAAATCTTATTTGGTTTTCTGGTTATTTTGGAAGCGTATACCCGTAAAATAAGATTTTACATTGGGTATACGCTGAAAATCGAAAATCTTCTGATGGGTATACGGCGTATACCCGCGTACCCGTACCAATACACTACTGATCCCCATTTTAAGACCAATTTTAATGATCCAATCCAGACCATTTCTACATCCTAGGTCTAAAATTCACTTTCGCTTATATTGTATAACATTGAGATACCTACTAGGGATAGATAACAATATAACGGTAACCGACATAGGGTGGCTGACTGGTGTGTAGAGTGACTGGTGGCATAGTGCACAAATATGTACAATAAACAGTTTAATTTCAATGTGTCAAGGTAATATTATAATACATATTATATGTATAGTGTATATTATATTATGTTATATGTAGGTATGTAATATGTATTACCTGGTGGTACCTTGCAATGTGGCCAATGTGCATAGGTACATTTATAATCCACCTTGATACTGTTTGTAGTGTCGTAGTGACTTTTAATCACATATAGGCATATAGCTGTAAATAGATCTACCATCGTTGCAATTTAAACCTAAATCAGTCACAGTGCATTTAAATTTGTATAATAATGATGATAATGATGTTATATGATAATAAATAATGATAACGGTAGTATGATAAATGATAATGATAATGGTAGTATGATAAATGATAATAAATAATGATGATTCATAAAACAAAAAAAAAAATGTACCTAATTTTTTTTTTAGTTTTTAGTTTTAAGTAGGTAGGTACCGATTAAACATCTTCAAATTTGAATATACATAGTAAGTTTCATTTTAGTGAATTTCTTTTATTCATCAAATTTGTATCAGACCTCTCATACAATTCCAATACCGATTCAGGTTGAAAATTTGGATGTCGGTTTTATTTACCTTTATAATTATTTGCAATAATAAATAAAATTCCCTAAATTAATATTTTATGTTCGGGACTACAATTTGCTATAAATAATTATAAATTTTATTCTTCAGTGCATACAATTTTTTTATTTTCAACCGGAATTTTTATGTTTTCCAATTCTAATTAATCAAATACTTTTTATAGATGTTTATATAACAACTTATATTTGACTTTCACGTTGTATTTATACAAATGTTATCAATGTGGCAATATTATGTAAACCTTTAATGTAAACTGTTTTATAGTTACTCGTGTTTAATTGTACTTTTATAATAATTTATGGATACAAGTTGGTTGAAAATGTTTTGTCCAAACGGTTCATCGATTGATCTATGGGTCAACAAGACATCAGAATGTTTTGTGGAAACCACAGTTGCTGGTTCATTAGCTGTGTACATGATACTATTCGGCACAGCCCAATGCTCAATGTACAGGAAATACAGCACGCCTCTATCACAGGCTGCAATTCCCCAATCCAGGCTATACTATGTTCAGATAATCATTACATTTCTTCTTCCCTTATTGGCAGTGGCTAAGTTTTTCCTCGACATTCACATTATTCAACATGGTGTTGTGTACGGTTATCAAGTAAGTACATATTAAGAAATTGAATGTGACACCCACCTGACTTAACTTTGCTACATGTTATGATATATTATTAATTTTTTAGGCAGTATATATGCTTGTTATGGTTTTTGTATTTCCATTATCGGCAAAACTCATACTAATGGAAAGAAACAGTCTCTTACCATCAATGCCAGCCCGTGGACATGGTCTAGTCTTACTCATTTTCTGGGTATTGGTGTTCCTTGCTGAAAATGTGGCATTCATTACCATAAAGAGGGATGATTGGTGGCCTAAATTAAATAAGTCAGTTAATAATTTTGTCTATGGATTTTTATTAAATTATATTCTTATACCCATTATTAATAATTTATTTATAGTTTAAATGGTCAAATTGAATTCGGTTTATTCGTTGGAAATTATATTTTAAGCTTCTTGTTATTGATCTTGGGTGTAAAAGCACCTGGAATAATGACTGCAAGAGATTACTTTAGCCTACACAACTCAACAGATTTGTTTTTAGATGTAAGTTTTTATTGTTTAATTTAATTATATATTTCAAGATACTTATTATAATTTATAATTTAAAAAAAATGTGTTCCCCATTTAAGACTTATAATTTTTGCCTACCAATGGGTAGCATTAGCAGAATGGAAAATCATAGATGCTATATTTCAAAATATAACCAGGTTTAAAAATAATGCCAGACAACCCCATTGTCACTTGCGTTTTCTTGGACCCTGATTTGTAGAATTGTAGTTTTGGTAGTCTCCAATCTCCATCCACTAAATATTCTTTTCATAATAATAATAATAATACATTATTATAAATACATAGGTAATATTTTATAAGATTAGTTTTTCAATGTTGGTTATTATGACGTGTTATCTATGTGAAGTGTCTATGGCATATGAAAACAAAATATGTCATAGGTAAAATTATACCTACTTCAATGTCATTTGTACTGCAATACTTGTATGTACTGTTTATAAATACTTAGATAAATTTTTATTTTTGTTAATTTTTTTTATAGACTTGTATTATTTAAATGTGAATTAAAAATGTATCATTCAAGACCTTTTTTGGTTATTGTATTTTTATTGTCATTATTTTATATTTATACAGAAATAATATTGAATGGTTATAATTTTTTAGTCTGATCGAGTGGAAGAAACCTCAACATGGAAGAATATGATTCGAAAAGTCAAAATGATAGCACCTTTCATATGGCCAAAAAAGAGTGTGGCTTTACAACTAAGAGTAGTTGCTTGTATTATTTTGGTAATTGCTGGAAGAGTAGCCAATGTATATGTTCCACTTTACAGTGCAAAAATTGGTATTTAATTTTTGATTTAATCTTTTGATTGATCCTTTAATAATTATAAACAGCATAAACTAATAATTGATTTTATTCTTAGTCGACAGCTTAACTGCTATTCCTCTTGTTTTTCGTTGGGATTTGATTTTTACCTATATTGGTATCAAGTTTTTACAAGGAGGTCTTGGAATGGGTTTCTTGAATAACTTAAGAAGTTACCTATGGATTAGAGTACAACAATATACTAAACGTGAAGTCGAAGTGAGTTTTCATTAATTCTATATAAGGTAAAAATATATTAACTGTACCAATTAAAATATTTTAACTTAGGTATCACTATTCCGTCATTTACATAATTTAAGTTTGAAATGGCATTTGAGCCGTAAAACTGGTGAAGTTTTAAGAATTATGGACCGTGGAACAGACTCGACCAACAGTTTGTTGTCATTTTTACTTTTTAGTATTGGACCTACCATAATTGACATCATTGTAGCAGTTATATTTTTCCTATCATATTTCAATTGGATGATGGGAACTGTGGTTTTCATTACAATGGTTTTGTATATAGGTAAAAATTATTTTGCATTCAATAATATCAGTTATATTTAAGGATACTGAGAAAAAAATTCTCTACAATTATATAAATTTTAATGCGCTCCAGACTATTAAGTATAAGTGTATGACAAATTATTAAATATAGTTGTAACTTGTAGGTACTCTTTGTGAATTTATTAGTAGGTTAGTAGGTAGTTATTATTTATTTAGTTAAAACAAGATAAAAAAAAAATGATTTAATGGAAGGCAAATTTAGAGAAATTTAATATTGAACAGCTGCAAATAAACATTTTTTTCTATAATATTAAATATAATCATAATCATACCGGTGGCTGTAAAATTGTCATTTTGTCGTACTCATGCTTCTGTCACCGCCACCGCTGTAGTGTGTGAGGGTCTTTAACCATTATACTTAAGATTTTTTTGCGTCATTGGTCAATTTTTTCCTATTATATCATATTAATTAAATATATATATATTTTTAATTTAACTAGGTCATCATCATACAAGGTAGAACACTAAAAAGGCCAATTTTCAAAGTTCAATTATAAAATTAGTTAATTATTAATATATTAGAATGAAGTAGATAACATGTTAATTATTAAAAAAAAAATTAGTTGATAATCTGAGTATTTTTCGACAATAAAAATTGTTTTCAGACATTAAAAAAGAAATAAATAAAAAAAAAAAACACATCATTGTAAAATCAATACATTTATTAGGATCTAAAATCTTAACACTACCTATTCAATAAATAATTTAGTCAGCCTAAAATTTCATAATCTTAGAACTTATATTTTTAAACCGGCAAAATTAAAGCCACAATTGTCATGCTCCCAGTGGTGAATTAATGTTTTCATATTTTTGTTAACCGATGGTTTGTGTTCAAAATAATATTTTCATAAGAGTCATTCACAAATTATTATTTTACAAGCCAGAATTCCTGTGTTAAAGACTTCCTAAAAAATTCCTGGATTTCCTAAAGAATCCACGGACTTAAGAATTCCTAGAGAATTCCAGGACTTTTCCGTACATATTTTGATATCCTTAAGAATTTCGAACTTACCTACTTCATACAATATTTCAAAATGCCGTAACAACTAATAATATTGTATGATTATGGAAAATGTTCAGTTAAACTACAGTTTCAACTTTCATTAGTGTTAAATGTTTATTAATATGCAATTTTTATAATAATTGAATTATGTATAAAAAAGATTATATTTATTTATTAAGTTCAATAAAAACCCAAGCGCTTTTTAAGATAAAATTGTAACAGACAAAAATTGATTATCCATAGAGAATAAGTTATAGTTTGGCCATTTTCTTGAGTATTTTTCTAAATTTAAACAGTTGTAAGAAAATATTCACCAGCAGTAAAAATTCTCTGAATTTTAACTTTAACATATCTTTTCTGGTGAATCTAGTTGGGCACTTTGGGGGGTAAAAAGTGATAAATTCCTAGTAGTTTTTAAATGCGTCAAGGAAAACAAAACAAGTTAATTTATATAAAAGATTGAACATTCATAAATATAAAATACCTGTTTTCTTTGCTAGTTGTGCAGTTCTAATTTTTCTGAATTTACTATAGTATAAGGTCTAAAGACTAAAGTAATTAATAATTATTCATAACGCTAAAAGTGAATTATATCCAATGTTTATATTGAGCTTATATTTTTAGTTCTTCTGAAGGTAATAACAATCTAATAAAAATATAATACTGTATTTGGTAATGCATTATCATTATTTTATTTTTTTGTCGTCAAATGTTTAGCTTTGACAATCATCATAACAGAATGGAGAACAAAATTTCAACGTCGGATGAATATAGCAGATAACAATATGGAAGCTCGTAGTGTTGATTCTATGTTGAATTTTGAAACAGTTAAGTACTATGGTGCGGAAGAATATGAAGTTAAAGCCTATAAAGATGCAATAATGGAATATCAAGTAAAATTATTGGAATTTTTTTTAAAAAACCTTAAGTTTAATAATTAATTCAACACATATTTATTTAATTTTTTTAGCACGAAGAGTTTAAAACGCAAGTATCATTGGCTATTCTCAACACCGTTCAAAATTTGATTGTATGTATAGGATTGTTAGCTGGATCATTGCTCAGTGTTCATTTTGTTGTTGATCTTAAAGAGTTAACAGTAGGTGATTATGTTCTATTCACTGTGTACATCATTCAATTGTATGGACCACTAAACTATTTTGGGACATTTTACAGGTATAAAACAAATATGGTATTAAGGTAACATCTCACCCATATGTTTTGTCTTAGTCCTACAAACGTACAACAGACAATTTGAGTTCAGCAAAACTAATTTTGTGTCAACTTTAATAATTACAATGAGTTAACAGATTATTTAACTTGAAAGTAAGAAACATTATCTGTGTTTGTTTTTTTACAATATTTGAATTTTTAAAAAAGTAATGAATATTTTTTAATTTTTTAATTTTACATACTCCTCGCTTGGTTGAAAATTAAAATATTGTAAAGAAACCAATGTGTAATCGCAAATAAAGTTTCTTACCTTCAAGTTTAGTAATAGGTTAATTCATTGTAATATTAAAGTTGACAAAAAATTGGATCTACTAACTCAAATTTGCTGTTGTACTGATAGGACTGATACAAAACATGTGGGTGAGACATCTTCTAAAAATCAACTAAAATATTAAAATAATGTGTATAATAAGTGAATATTAAATCATTTTCAATAGAGCAATTCAGAAGAACTTTATTGACATGGAAAATATGTTTGATTTGATGAATATAACACCAGATGTAAGTGATGTTCCTGATGCTAAAGACTTGGTGTTGAAAAATGGACAAGTGGAATTCCGCAATGTAACATTTTCTTATCAACCCGAAAGAATAGTCTTACAAAATATTTCGTTTGTGGTTGAACCGGGCAAGACATTAGCATTGGTTGGTCCATCAGGTAGCGGAAAATCAACTATTGTGAGACTGTTGTTTAGGTTTTTCGATGTAGATTCAGGATCTATCATTATCGATGACCAGAATATACAACTGGTTACACAGAATTCACTCAGAAAAGCTATCGGTGTTGTTCCGCAAGACACTGTTTTGTTTAACAACAGCATTAAGTATGAATAAAAAAACTCTTAATAAATACAAAAATGTAACTAAAATTATTTATTAGATTTAACATAAATTATGGAAAAGTTGATTCTAATGACTCGGAAATAATGAATTCTGCAATGGCAGCCGAAATACATGACAGAATTATGAAATTCCCAGATCAATACAATACACAAGTGTGTTTTGTTTATTTAACTTGTAATCAAGTTTTGTTTTAATATCAATCATATTCTTGATAATTTTCTAGGTTGGTGAAAGAGGGTTAAAACTTAGTGGAGGAGAAAAACAAAGAGTTGCTATTGCCAGAACGTTACTTAAGGCACCTGCCATTGTATTGCTGGATGAAGCCACAAGTGCATTAGATACTAAAACAGAAAGACAGATTCAAGTAAACACTAACATTTTGTGAATATTATATTTTTGAGTATCTAGGTGTTAATAATTTTAAAAACATTCAAGGCGGCGTTAGATCAAGTCTGTGCTAATCGCACTACAATAATTGTTGCACATAGGCTGTCAACTGTTATACATGCTGACGAAATACTAGTTCTAAAAGACGGACAAATATATGAGAGAGGAAGGTAAACCTATGTGTCCTTTTGGTGTTATCATTTTTTTTTTTTTAATTTGCTGTTTACTTTTTTCAAATTAAACTATTGACATTTTAAATGTAATGTCTTGTAGGCATGATGATCTCATAATAAGAAACGGCCTGTATGCTGAAATGTGGTCTGAACAACGTAAATCCAGCAGTGATATACCTTCTAATGAGGATTCAGCACCTTCAGCAACAAGTACCAGTGAGACTTCAACAAGTACAAAAAGTTACCACCATCCACATGTTTAGAGATTATGTATGAGATATACTGGTTTAGGGACATTATGTAAGGGTTATAGTCTGAGATATACTTGGAGTATTCTCTATATGGGCTAGAGGCTGGTTTTTACTTATTAGAAAAATATCTTTCAATGTTACTACTTCTAAACATGTGTTTTACTTTTATTATCCTAATTAATATGATCAATCTATGTACCCGACTTTCAATCTAAATGCAGTGGTACTTTATAAGTTGTTAAATACATTTTTTTTTATTTTATTGTGTTAGGATATATATTTTGTATATTGACTTATTATCTTAAAAATGTACAACTGATTTTCATATTGTACCACAGAATAAATTTTAAATTTTAAAAATGTATTCTGTGATTGTACCAGAGTCACAATTCATTTTGATTGTTGGCCATGATTATTTTATTGTTTATGCCCATGATAGGATAGATTATAAGATTATAAGATCATTAATCTATTATCATTAAATGTATGTTTTATTAGCCCAAAATAATATGTAGAATTGGCAATTGTACACAGCAACCTAAATACTAATTGTTAAACTTTGTATATAGAGAAAGACTTAATGCTCTCAGAAATACTAATAGCTAAGCTAAAATAACTAAATAGTCAATTATTTGAACAAAAAAACTTTCCCTTGAAATTTGGAGCCTATAACACATAAATAGTTGACAAATATTATATGCGTTAGAATGTTATTACTTATTTTAATGGATGTACTTACTGCATTGTATTTATTGTGTTTAAATTGATTGGATGATCAAATATCAATAGATTACAATATATTTGTATATAATAAAACTCAATTTATGTTATTTTGTGTATGCTGATTATGTTTAAATGCAGGAAATGATTTGTAATTTTTCCTAACAAAATAAATTATTGATGGTAATAACTGAAAAAATATTGTTTTATATTATAATACAATGTATTATTATGATTCTGAAACTTATACATTACTATGAAGTATGAACTATTTGTTTAATGTTGATTCACCAAGTATGCTCCTGTTTTTACCATTAATTATGGATGTATTTAAATTTCGATTTTAGGGAATTTCGGAAATTTTAAGTTTTCTTCAAGATTAGGGTTTGTGGCCGAGTGGGAGTGGGAGGACACAACTATACTCAGCTATTCACCAAAATTTTTTTTTTTTGCGCACGCAGGTATGGTGAAAATGTGACTATACAATTCACATATTCACTGTAGTTCTACAGTTTCACGTCGTGAAATACTCAATAACGTAGGTATCTATAACCTAACCGTTCTAACCTCTTTTTTATACTCTGGTTTATTTCAGTTGTTGTTCGCATACCATACTTAACTATAGAAACTAGACGTTAATAGACATTCCAATGCATTCTCCCGCCGATGCCCCTAGACCAGGCATGTCAAACACGCGGCCCGCGGACCGCATGCGGCCCATGGGTCATATTTTTGTGGCCCGCGGCTACCAATATTAATCGACGAAAAAATATAAAAATATATTAATGTCATGTCACAGCTATCTTAGATTCAGTATGAAGGGTTTTTGAGGCAAGACCAACTGAAAGAGTTTATATTAGGGTATAAAAAACAACAGATAATGTTTACTGATCGAGATTCAAAATGATTCAAATTTAATGAGGTTGGTGTTCCTGATTTTTATAATATTGTACCAATACAATATGTAGAAACTCGTAGATTTGCTAGTAAAATTATTTCTTTGTTTAGTTGTAATTATCAATGTAAGCAACTTTTTTCAATAATGAACAGTAATAAATCACCCGTTAGATCCAGATTAACCGACACACATCTAAATGCAGTATTAAAAGTGGCTTCGTAAAATAGTATATCTCCCGAAATTGAAAATTTGGTGGGAGAAAAGAGATGTCAAATATCGTCTAAAAACAATTATTAGTATGTTTTTTTTTGTAATTTATATATCACCTATTTTCATTAATAATTAGTATGATTTATATTTTATTTAAATGTTAATGTTTATTTTTTTTTCATTTTTTAATTTAGTTGTAATTGCAGTATTCGTAAACATAAAGAATAAAATTGAAAAATTTGTACAAAATATTTATTTTTTTCCTAAATTTTTATGTGCGGCCCAAATAGTAAACTATTCAATATATTTGGCCCACTTGATACTTTGAGTTGGACATGCCTGCCCTAGACACAGTGTTGGGGAAGTTATATTTCTTTGCTAATTAAATTACAATATGAATTATAAGTTACGTATTATGTACTAATGCAAAACTCGTTTATCAGGATTTAAATAAAAAAAGGAGGACAATATAAAAAAAAAAAATTGGAAGTGACTGCTGAACAGTAGGTTACAAGTAGGTGACTGTTATGGATAGTGTCAAATTTGAATACGAAAAACGATTCTAAGTGGAGACGATTTTTCAGCCTAGAATATTGTTTACTATATTTATATTGATATTATTAAATATTATTAATACCGTAGCCGGTTAAGTTGAATTATTATTATTTGTTTATCACCATACTTGTATATACCTAATAATATATTTTAGACGTTTCAATTACCCACGAATAATATTTTTAAAATAGTATTTATATTACAAGTTACAACGAATTATGAACGATATTGAAAAATAAATTGCCGGAAATCATTAGTTGGAGAAGTTTGAATTTGGTGGTGAGACTTATTTTAAAGTTATATAGCTAATTGAAATTTTTGGTATTTTCATATATATACCTGGCGTAGTCACTTGCACGCTGCGCTCGCTCCAACAATTAAAATCAAAAACATCCCTCGACTTGTTATGTAAAACCACCATGGGTGGGTGTCAGGATTATTTTTGCATCATAATTTTTAAAACATTGATTTACCTAGGTCCAAAAAAACAATTTAATTTGTTATACTTAAGCTTGGTAAACCTTAAGCATTGTACGGGTGCGTAAAACATCGAAAATCGTGAACTTCGTAAGGCTATACCATAAAAACTAATATTTTAGGAGTTTTAAGAAATTGGCTTCAAATCACATTTAATTATTTTATATAGGTAGTGATATTGTTGGTAGGTTAAGTTTCTATTTAAAAATAGATCAATAGCCAATATGTTACTTAAATCAACGTTGATGGACAGTGAATTTTATTATTTTGAAAAAACCATCCTAAGTACGTCAATTTTCATTACTGACTAAGTCCCCCCAAATGTCGGTCAAGTCCCCCCAGTTAAAAATCTAGTTATTAATACTAATTTTTATATTCCGTGGTACTAAGCAATATAATGGCCTATGGGGAGGGGGGCTTGAGTCCCCCCAAAAAATTGAGCCAATTTGCGCCTATATATAGCAGTAATGCTTTTAGTACTGCTATAGGACAGTATCCAACTGTCCACTGAGATGTCCGGGGTCACAACAATCTATCCTCTCATAAGACACCATTGAAAATATCACTTCTATAGCAGTAATGACAATTTTTGGAAGATGTTTATACTTCTGCTATAGCAGTAATATTTAAAAATGACTGTAGATACTTAAAAATTTCACTAAATGTTTTTATTAGCATTTTCTATACATGATAAAATTTTGAAAATAATTTGACACTTTTTAAGCGGTTTACGGACATTGTCAGTTTTCAATTTTTTTAGTTTTTTTTTCTATAAATATCAATCAAGTTTTATTTGTTGGGTAAAAAAGCGTGAACATTTAATAGGAGGCTCCTAGGTTATTGTTTCAAAGGCAGATGAAAAATATTAAAAATACATAGGCACAATTTTTTTTTATAAGTATTTAAAGTTCAAATGTTGACAAAATGTATCAAATTTATAATTTAATAATTATTTTGTAGTTAAAAATTGATAAAATGTTCAACTTTTATAGCTAAGGATTGAAAATTAAAAATAAGGTTCCACGTAAATAGGTTATATATAAATTACTTTATTCACAATAATATCATCAAATATTCTTGGTAATATCATAGACTGACTGACCGTTTTCGCTCAGAATCGTTTTTCTTATACAATGATATTATATCATTGAATGCAAATTTAACACCATCCATTACAGTGACCCACTTGTAACCTACTGTACAGAAGAGCGACATCCACTTACCCACCTTTTTTCATTTACCTTTGAAACAATAACCTAGGAGCTTTCTATTAAATTTCCAAGCTTTTTGACCCAACAGATAAACGTTTATTGATATTTATAGAAAAAAAACTAAAAAAAATGGAAACAAAAAATGTCCGTAAACGGCTCAAAATAAGTCAAAATATTTGGAAAATGTTATGGTGTATAGAAAATGCTAATATAAACATTTAGTTAAAATTGCATGTACCTACGCTTATTTGTTTTAGAGTTGCACCAAAAACCAAAATCGATTTTCTCAAAAACAGATTTTGCGTAAAAATTCCCGTTTTTCCTTCATTTTTCTTTCGTTTTTCACGTCACGTTTGAAAACTACTGAGAAATTCCAAGCATTTTTACTGTCCTAAAAGGTGATGACAGACACAAAAAAATAAATAAAAAAAAGCACACATCACTGTAAAATCAATACATTCACCGCTTCTCTCAGAATCTAAAATAATAAGCCACTGTAGTAACAATAACACAGTAGACTAATAATTTTGGCGGTTCAAAATTTATTTGGCTGCTTTATTCTGTAGGTATGCTACATTCACGAAAGTCTGCGCACGTGGCACGCCTATATGTATCCAATACTCATACTATATTCAGGGGGCTAGGGGCTGTATTTTTAAACAATTTTATACTGTTAAAAAACAAAATAGCAAAAAAATCATTGACATTTTCTGAAAATTATGACTTCCTCCGTGTGTCTGGAGCCACCCTGACTATATTCGAATTAATTATATTATCTACTGAGTATCTAAAATGTGTCATATATAGATGCTCACGTGACACAATTATTATAGGTAGACAAGTTTGAAATTATTAATAATTAACTGATTCGATTTATTAAAATTAAATTTGCGCTCTTGTTTGTCATTTTTCACAGTCGTGACATAGTCTACATAACCCCAGCCACGCCGTGGAAACTAATATTGTTCGTTTTGGCTTTTGAGGAATCCTAATATGTAGTTTTTGCAAATAATCCTATGGTTATTCGTTTTCAATTACAACAAAATATCAAAAGCCGATGGATGACAATTTCTTTATTTACGGTTGAAAATCTAATATCGTAAAAATGTTTAGGTAATCGATAATATTTGATAATTATTCGGGAAAAAAATAAATAGGTAGTATATATAATAATATTTGAATATGATGTTTATAAAGTGCCTCACACTCGGTGATCTTAGACAAAACTGCGTTTGTTGAGATCCAACCAATATTGTTATCTGTTTTCGGAATAGTTAAAATATCGACATTATGTGAATCTATTGTATTCGCGAACGGAGCCGGCAGGGAGCGACGACGCTACTTGTCATACTTTAACCACAAATTATATAAAACTATTATATACAATTTAATATAATCTGTGCTTTAACTTTGCCCTATAGGTTAGGCCTAACTTAGGTCACAAAGTCGGCATTTCCAAAAAATAACTAAAACTCGTCTACAGTGGACACTTTTGATATTCTGCGACTGTCTGTTTTCGTTATAATAATATTATTGTACATAGTTATTAGTTCACTGTTAATTCACTTAATCATTTAAAATATTCGACGCATTGTTTTGGCGGCAAAAGTGCGACCAAGGAGAATAGACACACGCTTTGTCGAAATCAACGAGTTTTTTCACGAATAAATGTTGCCACTTGCCGAACACCGCTGATAAGATTCGGGAATCATGATTTTCGGAATAGCTGTCCAAAGGATAATTCGGCAATCCGTATTCCGCCAACATAGCGATTTCCGAAGAACCAGTCCACTTTGTACTTTGACAGCGATTCGCCAGACAGCAAATAAGGAATATAGCAAAATGACGTACCAGATCGAAGAGAGAGGTTCGCCCAACACTATTGACTACAAATTGTTCATAAGTAAGTCAACTTTGAAGTTATATTGTAAGGGAAAATGCTTGTACAAATCCAGAATTTGCCATCGATATTTGATGAGGGTTATTGTATGCCTTAAAAGTTGTTTAACACATTTGTGCGTTTTTTATTTTAATGTTCAAACATTCAAGGTCATTTTTATGGTGACCTTTGCCCGCTAATAAGTATTTATGAATGATTACCACCTGAAGTTGAATTGTGTACCTATATAACAGATCTCGTGTGCATAATATAATAAAATATATTTTATATTATTAATAATTGTATACCTGAGAGTTGAGACGTATGTTTGAGAGATTTTTATTCAAATTTATTCACGGTTTTGTAGGTTGAGAAAAAAATATTTAGTAGGTAGTAACTAAATCAGTTCAAATTCCTTAAACATTTATTAAGAAAATGTATTATTTTATATTATTAAAAAATAAAAATTATAAAAAGGCAACGGGAAACCACTGCGAAAACTGTAGTCAAACCATCATGTCTTAATGGCTATAATAAAAAAAAATTACATTCTTAATTTATTTTTAAAACAGGTAATTATTAAGAAAAATGCACAACAATTTTAAGGTACTTATCAAATCAATTACAAAATATATAATTTATATTGTTTTTTTTTTTTTATTGTTCTTTTTCTAGCTTTGGCGACATTGGCCATTGGTTTCTACATTGTTACATTTGTACATTTAATTTGTTTTTGGGTGACAATTGGTTACAATTGGGGGGGGGGGGGGGACTTTATGACTTATGACTAAATGTTACTTAAATATATTTTTTTTTTTTGGTGGTACTGAGGAATGAAATGACTTTTTCAGGTTGACAGTCGGGACCAATTATTTCATATAGGTCCGTCTGTAAATTGAATTTTTCCCTTTCTTCCTCATTTGATCGGCATCCTGTCATCAGGTGGTTTACAGTGAGAGTAACTCCGCATGAGGTGCATTCCGTCGGTGGTTGGTTCTTCATGAGGTGTCCGTGTGTGAGGTGGGTGTGGCCGATTCTCAGTCGGTTTATTATTATTTCTGTTTTTCTTGTAATTTGGAATTGTGGCCAGGGGTTTATGTTTTGCTTTATTTCGCGTAGTTTGGTTTTTTGGTTTAACCAGTGATTTTGCCATAAATTTTGTGTGATTTTTTTAATGTGTTTTTTTGTGTCTAATATTGTGCTATATTTTTGTTATAGATTTTTTTGCGTGTTGGTCAGCTAGATCATTTCCATGAATTTTGGTGTGTCGGCAATTATGATGTTGGTGGCAATATTGTTGGTTTGGAATATATTTTGGATGCTATTGATGGTTAGGTTAGGGATAGGGGTGAATATGTTGAAGTTTTGGTGTGAATAGTTTTCTATGTGTTTAAGAGCTAATATTATGGCAATGGCTTCAAAAGTATAGATTGAGCATTTCTCTTGCAGTTTATATGTTTTTATTTCTTTGTCGAATATTATTGCTATTCCTACTCCTTGTTCGCTTTTGGAGGCGTCGGTATAAATGTCTTGTCCAGGCAAATTATTTTTAAGGTCGTAGAATACATTTTTAAAGATTTCTGGAGCCGTTTCTTTTTTTTATTTGTTGCAAGTTCTGTGTTTATGTTAATTTTGGTTGCCCATGGGGAGGTTTGCATAATTGTGTTTTTAATTATATTTGAAAAATCTAATTTGTATTTAGTGTTAATCTGTTTGATGTGTTTGGGTATGAGTTTTTTGGAGTTGTTTCTGTTTTGTCTTGCAGCAAAGTGTAATGCTAATTGTATTCTTCAGATCTAGAGTAGGGGTTCGCTAGCTATTATATAGATGCTTTCGACTGGGCTGGATTTAAAGGCGCCGATGGCTAGAAGTAAGCTGGTATTGTGTATTGGGTCTATTGTTTTTAATGATCCGTATTTGGCTGAAAGGTAAATTTCTGCGCCGTATTCTAACTTTGACTGTATAAGTGCTTTATGTAATTGAAGTAGTAGCTTGCTTTTGGATCCCCATGTTGTATGATCTAGTATTTTTATGATGTTTGTTCTTAGAGATATTTATTTTTTAATGTTTTTTAAATGTGGTATCCATGATAGTTTTTGTCGAACGTAACGCCTAGAATTTTGATTGTGTCTTTGTTTGGTATCGTTACATTGTTTATTTTGAAAGTGGGTAGTTTTTGATTTCTTTTTTTGGTAAAACTGATGCTTTGCGATTTATTTGGTGAAAACTGAAAGCCGGTTTCTGAAGACCATTTTGTTAAATTATTTAAGGTTTCTTGAAGTAGATTTTGTATTGTGTTTGTTTGCTTCTGTAAAAAATATTTAAGCCGTCTGGGAAGAGTGTATTTGATGGGTTCAGTTATAGTGTTAGATATATTGTTTATGGCTACTAAAAATAATGTGGACAGGCTTGATCCTTGTGGGATTCCATTTTCTTGAAAAAATGTGTCGGAAGTTGTGTTGCCTAGTTTTACTTGGAATGATCTAGTTCGTAAAAATTTTTAATATAATTTAGTAGGTTTCCATGACATAAAATTTTGTTTTGTTTTTATATGATTCTATGTTTCTAAGTGCAGTCGTAGGCTTATAAGGCTCATAGATTGATTATCGGAAAAGGATTTATTTATTTCGGTTTGGATGTATCCTAAGTTATCGATTGTTGATTTATTTTTCCGGAATCCGTTTTGGAAAACTGATAAGTAATTTATTTTTTCTATGTACCATACCTATTATCCTTGAATTTGCTATTTTCTATAGTATTTTGCTAATATTGGTTATTATGAAGATTGGTATGTAGCCGTCTACATAAAATTAATTTTTATTTGGTTTCAGAAGCGGGATTATATTGTTTGATTATATTATAAATATATGTATTAGTTTTAGGTAAATTTATTTGAATACAATATGTTTTCCCTTCACATTGAAAGTATCGAATGTTTATAAGTCATAACTTCATAAGTTTAATTTTTATTACAGAAAATGAAAAAGGAATAGTTTCACCATTCCACGATATTCCATTGCTGGCTGATAATACAGGCAAAATATTTAATATGGTAGTTGAAATACCTAGATGGTCAAATGCCAAAATGGAGGTTAGATTTTCTACTATTAATACCAAGAAATAACTAATTACTAAATAAAAGTTTTTTAGATCAATACAAAATCTGCCCTTAACCCTATCATTCAAGATACGAAAAAAGGGAAATTACGTTTTGTACCAAATGTGTTCCCACACAAAGGCTACATATGGAATTATGGTGCCTTGCCTCAAACTTGGGAAAACCCTGAATTACTTGACGAACATACAGGATGCAAGGGGGATAATGATCCCTTAGATGTACTTGAAATTGGGTACAAAGTATGTTACAAACTTGATTTTTAAACATTTATATATCGTGTTTAAAATGTTTATTTATTTTTAAGGTAGCTAAACGAGGTGAAGTACTTAAAGTTAAGGTATTGGGAACTGTCGCATTGATTGATGAGGGCAAGTATTATAATTTATGTTACACATTCAAACACCTATTCTATATTCATATTTAATGAGATATTTTAGACATTATTTAAAAGTGGATTGTGGTCTTCCTATACTTATTATATATTTATATGTAATTATAATTTAAATAACAAAAAACTAGAAATGTCAGAAAATAATCTTTTATTACATTTTAGATGCATCTAGTGTAAGTGCCTATGCATTTCTAATAGGATATCATCTTCAAACGATTTCTTTGGAAGATTATAACTTCTGACATATCTAATTATTATTTAATAAAAACAATAATCAAGAATTTATTTTGTGTCTAAAAAGTATTAATATTATATGATGCTAAAATAGCCAATAAGGCATTTTATCTTTAAATTACTTATTATTAAAATCATCGATCATCAATGCTAATATTTTATATTTTACAACCATCATAATTAAGATACAAATATACTTAATGTAGGTATTTAATTACTGCTGATAATTTAAGAATATATTATATACCTAATTATAAATATGATAAACTTCCAGGAGAAACAGATTGGAAGGTACTAGTGATTAATGTAGAAGATCCAATTGCACCAGAAGTAAACGGTAATTATATTAGTATAAATTATAATGTAATACTTTATCTTAGGGCTGGCAGTATTTTTGGTATACTGGTAATTACTATATACTGCCTACTAGTATCCAGTTTTTATTGAAAATACCATGCCAAAGTAATTATTGAAAATAATGTAAACATGTGTCTCCAGACTCCAATATAAAAGGTAATTCGGGTATAAATATTCAGAAAATCTATTTTTGGTATCGTGTTAAACAACATAATATGGACGTAACATACATTACAAAACCATTATTTTTAATATGAATCATGAACTAAGATCGTATGTACTGGACAGAACAAGGCAGGCGGGTGTGTGGTGTGTGATCCTATTTTGTCACAGTAATTTGGTATGGTGGGGGAGGGAACTAAGTAATAATTTGCTATTTGTTATTACAATTTTGCCACTGTGTTCAGTCCATACTATCTTTGTTAATAATATGATTATTACATTTTCATAGGTTGGAAAAATTGTTCTAAATTTAATGAAAATACCATATAACTGGTAATACAGGTAGTAAACTGTTACTAGATACTGGTATCTAAATTTCATATACTACCAGCCCTACCTTATCCTTTTTTTAAAAAATATTTATTATTTGTATGAACTAATTCTACTATCCTGCTAATTTTTATAATATTATGGTTTTATTTCTAGACATTAAAGACATAGAAAAACATTTTCCTGGTCTACTAAAAGCCACTGTAGAATGGTTAAAGATCTACAAAATTCCAGATGGTAAACCAGAAAATAAGTTTGCGTTTAATGGTGAACCCAAAGATGCAGAATTTGCTTTAAAAATAGTGAGTGATACTCATGAATACTGGAAAGCATTATTACAAAAAGAAAACACTGACGGCTTATCCTGGTAAGGAAATTTTTATTACAAACAATTTTTTCAATGGTATATTTCCATAACTATGTTGTTGAATATAATGATTGATTTTAGTGTGAACACGACATTGAATAATGCTTCTAGTATTGATAACGAAAAAGTTCAAGCAATATTATCGGAGAGTTTGCCACTATCTGAGCCTAGCCCATTATTACCAGAAGGTAAATTAAATAATTAAATTTAATAATAAATAAATTAAGTTCTTATTCTTAACGATCCAGTATGATTTTTTTCTAAAAATAGTTATCTCTTAATACAATATATAAACCTGCGTTATTATATAATTGAATGATACCAAACTAACTAAAATTATATGGAAACATTTGAGGGGTTGCCCCTTGCCTTTTAAATTTAAAAATGCATTTTATACACTCAATTGTGTATTTATTAGTGCACTTTTGAGACTTAACTTTTGATCACAAGGATGGGTTAAACTATCGAGTAATAATATAATTAACCCTGCAAGGTTAGGTTAGCCCTGACAATAAACAAACATTTTTTACTCTACCTTAATCCCAAAAACCCGGTATGACAGTTCACTTGCCCAATTACAATTTGGTGGGATATTATCTTGGTTCAAATCTGAATATGAATTATGATTGATTGTTGCCAAGCAAAACTCAACCAATATTACATTTTATTTTTCCCGTTAAAAACAATTTGTCAATTTAAACTTTACCCCATTGCCTTTCTTTTTTCAAAAACTGATTAACATATTTCTACTCGTCATATTGAACCATTTAATTGCAGTTGATTTGGATCAAATAGTTATATATACCCACTATATTTGTAAGCCAATCATCAAATAATATACTCGGTCCAAAATATGTCTTATATTTTTTTTTCAATAATAGCAGGTATTTAAATTAGAAAATTTTATAAAGGAATTATCTTTGCAAATATATATTTGACGACTTTTTGTTTTGTACTTATAGATCTATAATATAGAACAATAATCTCAAATTTTTCCTGTGGCACATTTTTTTCTCATATACACTTAAATATCTCCATAACATTTTAAGTTGGAACATCAGAATCATCAAGAAGTGGATCATGTTCTTGAAATAATACAATCATGCTATTTTCATACATCATTATTGTATAATATTTATTTATTATAGACATTATAACATTATTTAATTCAGCATTGAAAATGATCACGGTGGGCCACTGATTATGAACTATTCCATTGCTGATACGTGATAATCAATCATCACGGAGAGGCATTAGTCGCAACACTTTGAATAAATCTTGAGTGGGTCACTAAATCCTAAATTGTATATCGAAGGGAACTATGTTTTTGCAAGTCATATATTAGTCTAATTCTATGTTTTTAACGTACATAATAATTGTATACAATATCCCATATTTAGTTTGAAAATAAATACATTTAGAAAGCTAAACATTTTTTCTTTGGTCAAATTAATTTATAAACTATGTTAGTTTTCCATTGATATAGTTTATTTTGCACATATAAATGTTAAGCATTGGCTATTAAAATTAAATACATTAAATTTCTTAATAAATATATACATTCATTACTTTTATAAATGTTAGTTTTTAGTGTATTAGATAATACTTGATTAATATTGTTTAATATCTCAATGGTTTTTTACAGTTGATAATGTATGGTTCTGCATTAAGTCTAATGGCGTGACCTTTAAATTGTAGATTTGCAGCTCGATGAAATAATTTTATTTAGTTTTACATTTATGTTTGTTGCAGTTGATAAATGGCATTTTGTAAAATTATAAAATGATTACTATTCATGGGATCAATTGTTTGGTGAAATTAGAAAATGGGATCAAAATAAATAATTTTTTGGAAAATATTACAATTGTATTTAAATATAATATATTACCCATATTCATTCCTAACTAATGTTACAGCATCCAAATTATTTAATAAAATATATTTGTGTTTTTTTTTTTATGTGATACACAAACATTGTAACCTCATGATAATCTTGATGTTTTTAAATATGTATTTCAATAAATTGTAATGGTTTTTTGTTCAAATTATAATTACTGTTGTCTTTATTTACTAATTAATTGAGAACGATTCAATGATCTCTATTACCTAGTAGTTGGCAATCAAACAATTTTAAACATAAATTTGTTTGAATAACAAGCAACTCATGATTTTCCTTTTGAAACATGGAAAATTGTGTAAGTATACATTGTTTATTTCTTGCATGAACGACGACAGTTGAAATACCTATTTCATTTTCATAAATTGTTATTCTTAAGTTATTTTTTTCATTCTAAAAATTTAATGTGGTCATGGAAAAAGCTGTTGTTCACATTTTAAAATTGATTCTCTATTTTATTTATTTCTATTTCATTAGTATATAGAATAATGTGAGTAGCTGTCTTGTTAAGTATTCGAATACTAAAACATATAAGTAACAACATAAGAATTCACAATACTAAAACATTTTCATCGATCATCTTGAATTTCAAAATACTTTAGCAAGCACCAATTTAAAATACAAATTTTGGAAGATGCTTTGCTTTCTCAGTGCACAATTACATGATGGTACGAACTACGAAGGTACAGTGATTATTGCAAGCCTCAAACTATCATTATACAGGTTCTACGTTAGGTCAGTCAGGACACATTTGACTATAATATAATTAAAGCCACCCACAAGACACGCTTGTAATTATGCGAGCAGTATATTTTCAGGTAGGATATCCACAAGTGGTGGATTGCAGATCCCGCGATGTGCGTACGCAATTACAAATGTTTTATTAACAGGTTGTCTAATATCCAGGGACAGCGGTAAAAAAACATTTTTACTAAGTTAGATGGTTTTGACTATATTATATAATATACAGGTAAACAGGTTTATATTTAATCATAATTCATAAAATCATAACCAATAGCAATACACAAAAATATGTTATTTAGTTTATTTTTTGCTGGACTAATGGCGCCACAGTTGCATTTTTACAATCCAGAATTTCTATTTTTCAGGTGGATTTTCTTTTATACAAACCTTATCCCTGCCAAGTGTCAATTAAGAATACAACAGAAAAAAAATCAGCCGAATCGGTAAATGTGCCATCAAGTTATGGCATAACCAAGGGAAATAGGGATATAATTTTTATATAGATATTATATTGATTGTTTTGCCTCCATTAAAAAAATAGATTTTATTGACATTGAATTTTGAGCTAATAAATAATTATATACATATATTTTTTTGGGTTAAGGCTTTGACAAATGAGGTCATTAGCCTGGGGGTACTATACATTTTTAAAATGTTTGTGTGTGTGGCAAGGATATATGACTAAAAATCTCGGGTGGTCACCCATCCAGGAGCTAATGATACCGGCCAATGCGTACACTCGGAGCAAATACATACGTAATTGAATGCACACACCGAGCCACAAATAATTATATTATTGTACACAATTTTATAATTTTGAAGGTTTTATAGTAGGAAATAACACTTGACAAATACTCAACATATAACTATATAGGTCATAATAATATGTAAACTATGGTATAAAACATACTAATAATGTAAATTTATTATTTCATTGAATATTATATATTATTTTTAATTTGATGTTATGTCTCATAAAGATATTTAAAATATGTTGTCATAAAAATGTTAATAAAAATTTTAAATTACACAAGTCTATACAAAATGTTTCATCGCAAGTCCAAAACTGAGAAAACAAAAATAAAATCATTAACAGTATAATTATTATAATATACTTATACATACATACATGCATTATTAATTATTATTTATAATAATAAAAAGAATAAACACTTAAATAACATTTTTAACAGCAACAAATTGCCCACTTAAAATAAGAATAAATTAAACACAAGACAAAATGTTATCACATATTGACATATAGAATTAATCAGATAGTGTCTAGTATTTTATTCTGTCCAACGAACGCTGTTGAACAGAATAACGTATTGGTAACCAATATAATAACAGTAATAATAATATTAGAAACTAAGAAAATGTAATATTTACTAAGGTGATATTTGTACTGGTTCAACTACACGTTATCGATGAAACAATTTTCAGTGAACAAATATTGCAAAACAAAAAGATATGTGCAAAAAGTAGCAGGCAGACTTTAAAAGTTTACAGTTTGTTGTTACCATCAATAGCATAATAATTATAATTAATCAACTTTCATACTATTCATTAATGACTATTGACTAGTATATATTATTCTCATTGGGTCAATGGCAAGCTACTAAAAATGTTAAATTATAGTGGTGTATGTGATATGCTTCACCAAGTATTCAGACACTGAAATATTCATAGTAACTATGTAACATGATACGTTTACCACCGATCCGACACATTAGCTGCGAGTAAAAAATCTTTATAAATAATATTTGTGAAGAAACAGAATTAAAACATAACGTCTCTTTGAAATTTTTCAAAACTGGGTTATGTTACACGCTATTACACATCTCACAATCATGTTATGGATTGTATAATAATATAACATAGTTATTATAGAAAAAGGCAATTTAAGCAGAGTGGAAGAACGAGGCATGTAGCATTGATCTATTTTTGCATGTTACATGTACACATAGAGTTGTTCAAGTATATCACTGCCGACCTTAGATATAAGAACACCTTGGAATTGCTGTTCTCCAATTTGATTTTGCAAAGCCAACAACTGTGAAGCAATCAAAAGTTATTATTAGTAAATAGTAATGTTTCACTTTAACATCAATAATTAAAAATGAAGTACAAATGAGTGTTAAGAGCCATTCTTTACAGTTGGTAAAATACCACTTATCAAGACAATAGCACCTTAGATAATGTTTACTTACTTGAGATTGCAGGTATTTATGGAATGGTATGCAGTGAATAGGGTCTTTGAGCGACAGGCATCTTTGACGTTCATTGTGTTCGGTTTCATACTGATATTCGCACTCGGAATTAGCCCGTGAGCTTACATTGGAGCAATCGTCAGTCATTAACATGGAACTATTTAAACAAACAAGTAAATCTAATATAATATATTATGGACAAGTGATCTAATAATTATTTTATTTTATGACAAACCATATTTATGATATTTTGTGTATTGAAAATTACAAAATTAATAATCTACTTACTCTGCATAAATTCCATCGTCAGTCTTTCTCATTATGTCATTTAAGGTTTCTACACACACAGTTATAATTTCTTTAAATAATTCTAAAATTGGTCTAAAACAAAAAAAAAAAATATTATGAACAATAAATTCAAGCAAACAAATTAATAACTTACTTTTTTTGACAAGTTAAAAGTGATGCTAAAGCAAGACATAATAATTTTCTTCTATCGTTTTGTGCAATTTGATTCATTCGTTCTAACCAAACTTCAATTATTCTATTAAGTACATTATCAAAATTCATTAAATTTCCATTTTCGGTAATACATAAATGTTCTACAACCTACAAACAATTAACCATTTAAAATAAATTTTAGACAAATCAAAATTATAAATTATTTACTTTAATAAAAATACTTGAATCATTTAATATAACTCTAGAAATTAAAGATAACCGGCAACTATTTATGGCTAAACCCATTTCACCAGAACATAAACACCTGGAAAATAAGTAAATTTTTAACTAAAATAGTTCTCTTTTTAATTTATCTATAAACATTATTTTTATTTTCAGTATGCTTTTAAAACAAATTCAATAATTCTTACTTTAAGTTTTGTCCTAAAACGACCATCATTAACTCAATAGTTTGCGGTAAATTTACTTTTATAATTGTTTCATATAATGATAATATACATACAATTCCTTCATCTTTTAAATCATTCATTAAAGATGTAGTTAAGTTAAATAATTGAGTACCATATTCCTGAAAAAAAAAAAAATGTTAAATGTTAAAAAAATAAATATAATTTGTAAAACTATTATAGCTTATAATTATTGATAATACTCTTTAAATACAAAACAAATGATTTAAAAAATAAAGTAAAAACAATACTGAATATAATATAATTTATTTGTTTAATCTATTATGTTTAAAAAGTTTTCTATACATTATTTAATGTTATTTTGTTCATATAAATATTATATATATATATATACATTATTTTTAGATTACAAACAATAGTACTTGCCGATATGACCCTATCTGGTGCTATTAGAACATAAGCTTCAAGTATCATTAATCCAGTTTTTAGATGTTCAGTAGAGTAATCTGTAAGTTATAAAAACCATTAATAAAATTAATTTAAATAGAAAAAATTCTAATGCTATGCTTACCTAGTAATGGAAGAAGATAATTGATTAAACTTAGCATGTCATCATTATATGTTGCACATGATTCAATGTAAGATAATAACAGTTCAAGACCATCTTCTTGTAAATAAATGTATGCTTTTTCTTTAATGTCAACACTATATCGAATAATAGGAACTAGAAATGGGGTCAGTTCAGCACTTTTTGTTCGAATGGCCTAAAATTTAAAAAATACAAAAGAACTAAGTATAAGCAGCCTATAATACTAGATTGTGCTCTTATGAGGGAACAGCAGTATTATACATGTAAACTCTGAGCTTAAATGAACAATTAACATGCGTATAACACTATACTCTGTTCAACGAGAGTGCAACTCTGCGGCGACCAAAACTCGTTGTAATCCGCGCATTACCTACATTTAACCAGCGCAACCGCTGCAAACACGTTCAGGTACTCTGTAGTGGGAGAATTTAGACATCGAGACGGCGGAGCGCGTTCATTTGGATAGCATTGTTAATTTCGTTGAACAGAGTATAGATTGAAGTAAAAGAAAGCTTTGTGAAGAAAACCGAACACAACTAACCTAATCAATTAAACAACATAGTTATAAAGTAAATAAATTAAATATTTTACTTACTCGTACAATTTGTGTTAATGTGGAAATAATTGCACAGCGTAACATGTGATGGTCATCTGAATCTGTCCATAATTTTGGCAGATACTGAAGTAAAGAATCAAAATAAGGTTCAACCATCGGACCTAATCGTTCTACCATAAACGACATGACATGTAGCACATTTAACTGAAACATTAACATAACACAGAATGAATAAAATATATATTATACACAATATGTGTTTGAATAGTGTTTAAAAATGTTAACTATAATGGAGACATGTTAATACCTTTGTGTCACATTCTCGGACACTAACTAAAAGTTTATATAACGAGAATGCCATTGGTTCCAAATATTCAATAAAATGCTCAGAACTAAAATCAAAGTCATCGATTGCACAACGTAAAGTAGACGTCGCAGCTAAACGAACAGCCATATCTTGTTCAGGGTTTAAAAGTCCAATAAGTATATTGTATAATTCAGGTCTGTATTCAGGATTTAGTCTAACTGTAAGCCATTGACCAATCAACCACGCCACACGTCTCTTCAATACACGTGAATGACCATGAGATTCCATTAACTCCTGGCGTAATGTCGTATTAAACCAATCGTCAAAATTTATCTAATACAAAAAATCAAGTAAGAAAATCATCAAATAAGTCAAATTTCTTTTGGTTAGCTTCACTTAAAAATAATATATTTTACTATTTTAGGACAATAAATCTTAACACAGAAGAGCATATTTGTGCATTTCATCGAATTGTACAAATTTAAGCCTCGATCTGCATTGTTCTAATACATTTATGATATCCACCATTGTATTTACACATCAATTCCTTTTTTCATTTTTATTGTTAATTAAAAAAAATTACCTATTGTATTAATAATTGTTTATCCTTTTACTGCTTCAGACGTACTATAACGTCCAAAACATTTATATCATTCACTGCTCTAGGCATACTAATACGTCCCTGCATTTTATAATATTCTCATTTGCCGATAACCGTACAAGTTTAGGAAATCTTGGCTCGCATTTTTTTAAACTTAAATAATAAGATCATATAGATCTCAAAATTAAAATTTTAAAAAAATAATATTTATTTTACGTAGCATACACAGGTTTCAGTGGATAAATAGTGTAACAGTGAAAGGGTTAAATTAAAAATATATTGAATATAAGTTAATATAAGTTCAACACAGCAGTATCATTTGACAAATGCAAATAATAGCTGAACTGAGAATATAAGAGAAATAATGAACGATGGACAGTGTGAATGTGTGTTTAGAAATTCTGTATAGGTACAATTGATACAATTTTTTCAAAGTCTGTCGTATATTGATAGGTATTTTTATACTTACAATATCAAACATCTCAAATGCAGTAAGTCCAAATGCATTATAAATGGCATCTTTTTTTAATACTGCTTCTAAATTAGTAGGGTCAACAAACTCCCTATTTGACTCAATGGTTGCCGCAAGTCTAGGTGTCAACAGCTCCCTGAACTCGTGGAATAATGACATAAATAAAGATTCTGTACACGCCTAAAAAATACAATTAATTTGTTTCAATTATATTTGTCAAATCACTAAATAAATGTCCAAAAAAGCATTTACTTTTAAATTATACTTCCAATATTCTCCTACTTCATCAGTAGCTGTAATAATAAATAAGCAATTAGAATTTAACTAAAAATGATACACTCAATTAATGAATTAACTTTAATTAATGGTTATAACTTATAATGAACCACTTACCAAACATTTCAGGATCACTATCCCATATTTCTAATTCCGCTGGTGTTAGTAAAAAGTACTTATATATTAATTGTTGACACATTATCATTAATCTATCAGATTTGAATACAGAAGCTTTATGTTGAACTGCTAAAGCTGATACTCGTTTTGCAGTTTCTAAAACAATGTTAAAATGTACTATATTATGTATTGTATATCAAAATTAAATTTGATTGAATAAAAGTTGTGTTAGAAAATATTGTGACAGTAGTATGTTAATAGTATACTTTTAAACAGTTAATGTTTGATAATCGCACATTTTATACTTTAATCTATAGGTACATTTATAATTGTATTTGTAATTTTAAAGAGTTTATGTTTCAATTTTCAGATCAGTTGAATGATCACAATTATTTTTAAAAATAAAATAGCTTACCATCCATTTGACAAACAGGGCCATTAGTACGTGGTAATTTATACTGAGGACAAATTAATATTAATTTGGTTAAGTTAAAAAGCTGTATTAAGAATCTCTCAAAGACAACAGTGTTTCCATCAGCAGTAAAACCATAGAAATAAGCCAGTTCAACAGTTGGTTGAATGAAATCCAGATATTCAGCTGGATGATCTTCTAAGATTGCCATTAGCATTTTAAACATACGACATACAAATTTTTCAACTAAATCAGGATAGTAAGCACCTAAAATAAAAAATAATTTTTTCAATTTCAGTTCAATTGCACTTCAAAATTTAATTAACTTACGACAAGCAATAATAGGCCGAACTTTATTGAAAATAGCCAAAATAAATCGTTTGACATCACTGGGATAAGGAGATTTAAAACCATATAATACAAAATTGGACAAAATCTTTTGAGTATAAAATGCATCTTCCAAAAGTTTGGCAACTGGAGGAGATGCATTTCCATGTTCCATCTGTATGTAAAAGAAACATATTATATTAAATTTGTAACACATATTATTACAAATGTATTTATAGAACTTACTTCTTTAATAAAAGCATCTGTTCTTTGTTCCCAATGGCTATAAAAATTTGGGAATAATTGGCTGGAAGCATCTTGGAAGAGTTTTATACTATCATACAATCGCTTCCCCGCTAATGATTTGACCACATGATGCATAGATAATAATGCACGATTCTGTGGATCATATTTAATACGTTCTATAAGTTCTGGCATCAAATCTCCCCAATCATATGGCCAATCCAACCTAAAAATTAAAAAAGATAACATTTTACAATTGACTTAACATACCTATAAAGTACAAGGAATGGGCAAATCAAACAAATTAATTAAAAGAAATATTATGAAAAATGTAAAATAAGTAGCTATATAAAACTTTTTTATTTTTTTATTTTTATTTATTTATAATAGTTATTTACAATCTATGCTAGACAGCACAATAAGTAAATTTGATCATTTATATACAATATTATAACTTTGAATAATATGAAGAGGGAGGTTAAACAAATCTTAGCAATATTTTCTCTTGAGCCTATGGATGGGATTTATGGGTTGAGTATTAGATGAAATTTGCGATACTAATGGGTTAGTGTGGGAAAATAGTTTAGAATAGAAAGACCTGTAATGTTTGGTGGCTAATTGGTCAATGGACTCGATTTTTAGGTCAGTGTATTGAAGAGATGAATACAAACCAAGGTACAGACGTCATCATACGAAGGGTAATGGACTGGAATGCTTGTATAGTGCAAATTTGGATTGCATATGCCCATATTGGTCGCAAGAGACATGTATACATAATAAGCTTGGTGTGAATTGGTAGTTTTGACTTTAAAATCGGACGAAGTAGATGTAGGTGGCTGTTGAGGGTTTTTATTTTTAGTTAAAGGAGTGGGCCCCAAGTTAATCTTTTGTCAAGCGTAATGCTGAGATATTTGACATTAGGAGATGATGGAAATTGAGTGCCTTGAAAGTGAACAGGTTCTGTTCTTTTTAAAGAAAATGGTACATAAACAGATGTGTCTGGATTTATTTTTATTTGCCACTTGGTTGCCCAGTTGTCAATGGAATCTAAGTGTATTTGTAGACAGTTAGATGTTGCGTAAGGGTCATTATTAGCACAAAATATTGCGATGTCGTCTGCATAAGTAGCCATAGTAGTGTTTGTTGCAACTGGTATATCGGCCATATAAATATTAAATAGATCAGGAGAGAGGTCGCTACCTTGGGGCACACCAGCTTTAATGCAAAAGTATGATGAGTATGAGCTTCCATATCTGATTTTGTAGTAGCGGTTTTCGAGATATGAGCAAATAATTGGATAATATGGTGCAGGTAGAAAAAGTTTGAGTTTGTATAGTAGGCCTTCATGCCACATTCAATCAAAAGCATGCGCTACGTCCAGGAAAACACCAGGACGAAATTGCTTCATGTCGAAGGAAGATGATATTTTGTCTGTCAACCTGTGAATTTGGTGGACAGTGGAATGTTTTGCTCTAAAACCAAATTGAGAGTTTGGGATAATTTTATGAGTTTATCAGACTGATTCTTTTGAGTATTATTTTTTCGAATAGTTTAGCTAGAGTTGGAAGTAAACTTATAGGCCTGTAGGAGGTGGCTAGAGTCTTTGGTTTATTTGGTTTTGGTATGAGTATTATAGTTGACAACTTCTATATTAGTGGGAAATATGAAAGTCTTAGCATAGCGTTGAAGATAAAAGTAATAAGTAGAATGGGTTTGCGAGGAAGATTTTTCAGGACTTTATTGGTAATTAGGTTATAACCTGGTGATTTCCCATCTTTTAATTTTTTAATTAAAAATAATATTTCATTTGGCGAGGTATATTTAGCAGGTAATGACATAGGAAGACATAGGGCATAGGATAACATAGGGCTGTTCATAAATTGTTCGATGGTTTCAGAGTGTTCAGAGTTTGGTATTATATCGACATGAGGTGTGAACATTTTTGATAAGTGTTTACCAAACAGATTGGTTTTTTCAATATCGTAGATGGCCAAGGAGCCGTCTGAGTTGGTTATAGGAGGGAGTTGTTCCTTTATTCTAAGTAAATTTTTAGTTGTTTTCCAAAGAGAGCTGTCTGTTTGGTTTAGTGATTGGTACTTTTTTTCAAAAAATTCGGATTTATGTTTTAATATTATTTTTTTTATAATGTTTGCTAAATGGTTAAACAGTTTTTTATCAGATGGATAATGATATTTTTGCCATCTATACTACGGCTCACGAGAGTCCATACATAAAAACACGTCCGTTGCTGTGCATCGGTTTCCCTTCCATACCCCGAATCATACCGATCAGAAGCCGGCCAGCAACGATCGCCGATAGGCGTCGTTGACATTCGTGTATATGTAGCAATAGCAGTAAACACGTTTAAGAAATTCGACAAATTCGTTTTTATAACTGGTCTTTTGTGTCATTTATGTAATAAGTTTATAACAAATTTTTTTCATTTAATATGGAGAATCATATAACACCCAAAACAGCAATTAATTAGCTGTGTTTTTATGAGCCGCTGTATTCACGTTGCTGAGTGGTGGGAATGGCACTATGGTGGGAGGAAATTTGGCCAGCAGACGTTGGGTACGTCAGTATCGATGTGTGGTTTACGTATGGATTCTCGTGGGCCAGAATATTGAGCGTACACGCAGTTTTTCAGAAATCAGATTTGTAATATTTGCAGGTAAAGATTGATTGTTTGTATTGTGTTTACTTGATTGAATTTTAGGATTATAAAATTTATAAGTTATTTTGTAATTATTATTCTTAAGGATTGACTTGATAATTAAATTCCAACAGTTAAAAAATTTAATTAAATACTGGTGTAGGTTAGCTACTACAGGTATATCTAATAGATTAATTAACAATTAAAATAGTTGAAACAACAATGCCATTAGTATATAGGTATTAGAAATTGGTTTTTACAATAAATTTTGTAATTCACGTTAAATAGTGAAAATTATATATTATTAGATCATTGAAACAATTTTAATCAAAAATACACAATTGATTTATCTATAAATTATTAAGATTTTGTTAAAACATATGGATGCTTAAACTCTTTCAACATAATTTGGTGTTTTTTCTATTTAAAAAAAACTACTAAGAAATGGAAAGAATTCAATTTTAAAAGTTAAATTACTACTTAAAAGTACTAAATGCTGAAATTGTGCTTTTTAAAAAAACATATTATTACAAGTAATACCACACATTAAATGAAAATCTGTGATAATACTATGCACTATTCAGAATAAGATTAAACCACTTCGCACATGCAGACTGATCCACCGAATAGTGCCTGACCCTCCATGCGATGGCTATGCGTTCTGTGATTGGCCGACAGTCATCGGCCATCAGGTGCCTGTGCTAACGCTCTCACTGATGTGCGGAAAAAACATGTTTTGGTCAGCCAAGTAGTTCAATCTTATTCTGAATAGATTATACTATAAATATTTTCTTTGAAAAATAAAAAGAAAAAAAACGTAAGAATCACATATTAATATGTCATAATAACATTAAGATAAACTTTAAATAATGATTGATTTACAAATCAAAATATTTTCTCCTCCTTAGATGATGTATTACCTTCTTTAATTTGTATTACTAAAATATCTAAGAAAAAAAATATATACCTCGCAACTCTACCGATGATCACACTGACTTGAGTGGCAAGTCGAGGAACAGGTTCTGATAAATTTGTTAATAACATTTTCCTTAGAGTAACTTTTTCTTCTTCGGAAATACCACTATAAAAGATCATGATTTTACTAATTGATAAACTTAATGCTATATGATAGGTACATACTGTTCAATGTTTTTTCTCCAATATTTTTCTACACCTTGTTTAAAACATAGAATTGACATCCAACGAACATTTAAATCTAATGATTGATTTGAAAATATTCTCTGAAAATCAATAAACATGTACACTATATGTAGATACTTATACTATGAAATATGAATAGGTAGTCAAATTTATTTTAGTCATAGAAAAATCATTTATTACGAATAACACTGAATAAAATCCTGGTTCCACTTCCCATTCTTTAAGTTTTTGCTCAGCAGGTTTTAACATATCAGGATGTTGACTACTCGCCTGCAGGAGTGTTTCATAAACTAACTGTTCGATTTCCATTCTGATTATGTAAACAGTTAACAATTAATCTGAAAATAAAATAAGTTATTGATCTACAAAAAGGCAATTTGTATCATATGTCAACATACGTAAAAAAAAAACATTGTTATTTAACAGGTACTATTATGATATTATAATAACTATAATAATAGCTAACAAAAAATTACAATTGAAACTGACATGCTTAAAAATGTTAGTTTAGAATTAAATAATATTAAAATGTATCCCAAAAGGTTCCAACTACCTATTTTGTTTAGGTATACTGAATTTTAAACGTTTGAAATGTTTGTTGACTTACAAAAAGAAACAGTAAAATTGTGTTGAGTCATTCATAACACAAGCCCGGTCTGTATCAATTGAATTATATGATGGTTCTATCAGTAATACACTAATAACAATACACCCACATTTAATAACAAAATATGGGTTCTTTTTAGGCAAACAATAACAGAATAGTTGAATCTTTGATGTTACTCATATAGATCAAAGTCTGTGGCCAATATTGTAAATGTATGAAACAATTTTTTTCCAAAGATAAGAAACATATGTTAAGAAAGTTGTGTCTATCTTGAATCCCTAGTGGAAAATAATTACATCAATACAGAATTGTACGTCTGGGAATTGACTGTTCGGACTGGGGCATGGATTGATGACTCGGGCATTCAATGAGCGATTCAACAAACCAAAATAAACACCTTAGTTTTTACAGCCCGTCTGCAGAACGGGACGTTCTCGAATGAGTGCACTCATTGGGTCCGTCTAAAGCCGTTTGTGGATCCGGGAAATAAAATATCGAATAAACGACCCCTCCCCCTGGACTACCGGCAACTGTTACAAAGGGTACGGTTCGAGGGATGGAGGCTGGTAATAAAGAAAATATTATGGGGGTACCTGGCTGGTCGATTACTATCCTTCAAAGCGTGATCAACGGGAAATCCGTGAACAGATCTTCATCGCACTCTCTCGCACACAAACAGAACGTGAGCGCACACACGTTTTCGAGACGACTTTCGTGTGTATAACGTAAATACTAAATAACGTCGTAAGTCGCAGCAATGATTACACGGAAATTGCACCGACGATGATCGATAAAATACTTTATTATTAATAGTAGTAGTAGTTGTAGTATATAGGTATATATTATTATTAATATGCGGCGTCCTACGTTCGCGTTGTGTACTTGTGTTGTTGTCGATGGCAGTGATTACTGACTAGTGACTAGTGAGTAGTGAGTACAAACTATTATAGGTATAAAAAAAAGACTATGGAGTTTTTAGTTTTGACGAGTGGCGACTGGTAGTGGTGGGTCGTATGTTTTTTACGGACGTTTATTAATCCTAACCTCATTCCAGTGCGTGACGATATTTGCTGTGCGCCAGTGGTTCCTAAACTGGCGGAAGCGCATGATCGATACATGACTATAATATCATTGGCGGCGGTGGCGCGTGGTACCCGTGGCGACGGACGCGAGGATTTCGTTATAGTTCGTTTGTTTATATTGCAAACAGCGAGGGTTAAGGTATTATAGAGGTATACTTATCCATGGTGAGGGCATTGGGTTATCGTTTGGTATTTCCGTGTAGATGGTACCTATTAAAAATTATTATTTTAACATTATACAATATAATTATATATACTATTACAGTATTTCAATCGTTGCTGCTTCCTCACCATTCGATATAGATCGTATTTTCGATTTCGGTTTAAGTATATGATAATATTATACGGGTACTGTACCAACTACCAGTATAATGTCTGCCGACAAGGAAACGGTCCTCAGGCCGCACAAGAACAGTAGCCGGCGGCAGACGTTTGAGATGCCAGGTGGCGAAAGTGAGCGTGCCCGGCAGTCGACCACGCACGTGACTTACCAACCGCCTAAGACTGTCGCCGAAAAACCACTAGACGATAAAGGTTATTATTGCTTATTAAGATAAAAGCCACTGCAAATGCCATTACGGCATTACCTATGTAGGTATGTAAAGCCGATATCGAAATTACATTTTATGTGGATAGGTTTATTGATGATAACCGGCCGTTGAACCGACTTAGACTAGAGTACGCGACGGAATAGGTAGAAACCTGTATTTATTCCGGCAAAGCTATATTTCAAGGCAAATTATATTGCATTTTTAGTAATTATTCTCATCATCGATCTATAATATGTCGTAGGCATTTGAGAATTGAGAATTGAGTCTTTTTGTACGGGTATAGCCTATTAAAATAAAAAAAAATGTACAAGAGCCAGTGGACTTATAGGCTTATTGCAAAGTCCGATGGTAGTATACCTTTTTAGTAAACCATATTCAGTTGTTTGTAAAAATGCAAAAATATTCTTGCATAACCATTAATCATCAACTAATAACACCATATTGTACCCTGATTTGACAATTTGAGTATCTAATGGTTTGCGGTTTAATTTTGCCTTTTGGGATATTTTAATATATATTTGAACATAAGGTATTAGTAATTTCAGGCTAAAATGCACTTTACCAACCCCCTCACAATATTCAATTTCTTTTCAAACGATTTGTATTTTAGATTCTGAGCGAATCGATGAATGTATTGATTTTACAAAGATGTGTGTTTTTTTTATTTTTTTATTTTTGTGTCTGTCATCACCTTTTAGGACAGTAAAAGTGCTTGGATTTTCTTCAAGAGTAACTTTTCTGATAGGAAAGTGAATCTAGTTGGTACTTTGGGAGGTCAAAAGTAAAAATTGCGCAGTAGTTTTCAAAAGCGACGTGAAAAACAAAAGAAAAATTAAGGAAAAACGGGAATTTTTACGCAAAATCTGTTTTCGAGAAAATCGATTTTGGTTTTTGGTGCAACTCTAAAACAAATGACCGTAGGTACATTAAATTTCAACTGAATGTTTATATTAGCATTTTCTATACACCATAACATTTTGGTTCAAAGGCAGATAAAAAAAATTAAAAATCCATAGTCGCAATTTTTTTTTATAAGCATCTAAAGTTCAAATATTGACAAAATACGTAAAAATGACGAAAATTTGCAAATTATTTTGAGCTAGAAATTTATAAAAATTTTACATAAGTTTGTCTACCTTTATCAAAAAAAAAAAATGTCTACAAGAAAGTCAAATTAAATTTTTATGAGCGTTTGAAATTTATATTTTTACAACATTTGATATTCACTCGATTTCTCATGTAACGATTTTCTTATTTTATTGTAAATAAAAAACGAATGACTGTAGATACTTGGAAATTTCACTGAATGTTTATATTAGTATTTTCTATACACGATAAAATTTTGAAAATATTTTGACTCTTTTTGGGCTGTTTACAGACATTGTCAGTTTTCAATTTTTTTAGTTTTTTTTTTCTATAAATATCAATAGAATTTTATTTGTTGGGTAAAAAAACGTGAAAATTTAATGCAAGGCTTCTGATATAATGTTACAATAGCAGTTGAACATATTGAAAATACATAGACACAATTTTATTTTTATAAGCATTTCAAATTCGAATTTTGACAAAATTTATCAAATTTGAAATTTATTAATTATTTTGTATTTAAAAATGTATAAAATGTTCAACTTTTATAACTTAGGATTGAAAATTTAAAACATGGTTCCACGTAAATAGGTTATATATAAATTACTTTATTCACAATAATATCATCAAATATTCTTGGTAATATCATAGGCTAACTGACCGTTTTCGCTGAGAATCGTTTTTCTTATACAATGATATTATATCATTGAATTCAAATTTAACACCATTTATTACAGTGATCCACTTGTAACCTACTGTACAGCAGAGTGACATTCACTTACCCACCTTTTTTATATATGTAACCATTAGCCTGTTATCTTCCTGAAGATAATTGCTTTTTAACAACATTGTTTAATTCCTAGGCCTACCCCAGTACCCAAGGTGGTTTCACATAACAAATCAAGGGATATTTGTCCGAGCGCTGCGCAACGGGCGAGTGGCAACGCAGACATCACTTTTTTCGCAACAGTTCAGCCGATGAAAAATGTAGCATTATGAGTATTTATGGGTTATAATAATATAAACTGAAAACTTCGATTAGCTATAACTTCGAAACTAAATTAGTGCGCCAAATTCTGATTTCACCAATCACCAATTATAGGCGCTGCGCGTAGCAGTCAAATAACGTTGCGCGCAAGCACAGAAACGTAAAATCATAAACTTTGGAAGGCTATAACTTCTAAAATAATAGTTTTCAATAAGAAAAATTTACACCATTGTTATAAGCATAAAAAAAGTCGTTTGAAAAAAAAATTGAAAATCGTGAGGGGGTTGGTAAAGTGCATTTGTTCCCAATTTCAATCATAATGACAGTTAATTTGTCACTAACTTCAGTAATTTTTTCCAAGCCGTTTAGATATATCCGTTTAGATATAATACCTATTATACATCTCATTTGTTTTTTTTTTAAATTAATAATAATGATTTATTATAGTAAAAACAACTTAAGAAAAAAATGTTTAATTAAAACAAAATAAATATTTCTGTTACAATAATTTAATTTCAATCAAAATATAATAAATAATGCAGTAATATAGGTAATATATTGATAAAGTAAAATAAAAATTACAAAATGAAAAGGTTATAGTAGTACGGTTTTATGGCTTGTACTTTGTATACAAAGGGATATAATGTAGAAATACGTATACGTAAATTTGTATACAAACGTGGTTTGTGCAGCTGTGTGGGAGGTCAATGACCCATTCGAATATTATGGTCCTTCTAAGTTCTAAGTGTAAGAAGCCGCGGCCACCCTTGCTACTATCACACACGTTAAAACGGTATAATAAATTACTTAGTATTTGTGTATGTAATATGATAATGTATAATAGACTATGAGTGTGCATAATATGTGTTTACGTATTCTGGTGCGTCAAGGTTGATTAGTAGTTTTATTTAATTAGTCTAAAGGGTGTTTAATGTATATTGTCAGGGGTGGATTTACCCATAGGGCCACCAAGGCACGTGTTTAGGGTGAAATATTTTTTGGGGCGCAATTTTTTAGATAATTTTTACTTTTTCATAATTTCATAATTATATTTACCTTTATACTTTATATTAATTTTTTTTTGTATAAAACTTGCATGAAACTGGAGAATCGCTCACGAAATCACGTCCCAGTAACGTTTTAATTTATAAGCTATAATAATAACCTTGCCGTTTGAGTTTAATCCTGCGACCGGTGCGCGCTGCGCCGCTAAAGGTTCAACATCGACTCTCGACGAGGCAGTTACCGGCGTTGCCTAGGTTAATGAATGGGAGGGGGTATACGGGTGTGCAGCTTAAACACATACAATATTGTGAATGGCGCATGCGCAAAACGCCAGCCAAGGCAGTTAAATATACTGCCTCGGGCCACTGGCTATAGCCAGTCTATATATTGTATATAGCCGCTCTACTAGCTAGGTGGGGGACAGCTCGCACAGTGCTTAGTAAGTAAATTATTTGATATTAACTGGAATGATTAACCTCACCCGGCACCCGGCATCAAAATAAGTGTGCGTGGGCGCGCGGCCACCAAACTAGTCTGTTTTTAGAATACTGGAATTAATTCTGGAAATCAGATGTCTTGATAAAGTAATTAATAATAATAAACATTGCGACGACGCGCGACGCTGGCACTGCCGCCCGTCTCCTGCATATGTAAAATAATATGCAAAATTGTATTAATATTTATTTGTTTAGTTGGTATGTATAAATATAAAAATACCTAAATACAATTTTTATAGTTTTGTTTTATTTCATGGAACATTAACAAATATATTTATATTTCAAAAATTAAGGCTTAAGTCTGGACATTCTGGGCTATTGGCTGACAATTTATTGTTTATTTTAATTATTTATACTAATTATATCTAATACCTATTAACTTTTTTGTTCTATATATGCCTAATATTGTTGTTTTGATGGTTTCAAAATTTCAAATATGTGTTATACATGAAATTACAATAAGTCTTGTTCTATATTGAAATATTGTTACCATGTAATCACGTCAAATTTGTGTATACAAGACGTATCCCTGTATATTTTGTACAAATTGTAAAACAATTATAAAAAGTGTGAAATTATTTAATTCACAAACATTTTAAACAGAACAATCATTTAATAACGTAATGTAGGTACTATATGTACACACAAAATCAATGTATTTAATGAATTATTTGTTTTAAGAGAGAAAAAGAAAAGAATTCGAAGAATATTTGTGGAAAACAATGACTGAAAAAGTAATGAACGACTTGGCAGCTAAATCAAAGACCTTTTATGATCAAAATAGACAATTCGAAACTACGTACAACAGTACATTTAAAATCAAAGGGTTCAAACCAAAAGAAATAGGAGAACAATTGGACAAAGAAGTATGTAGATGCGTCATTTTTTTTTAAGAAATTGTTATAACCACTCAAAGTTTTTTTCTAAAAAATCTAAATTTACAAGTATTAAAACATATTTTATTAGAGTCGTGTAAATAATATACATATACAATAGTTTAAACAATTTAATAAATATGTGTTGCAGATTAGCAGATTAGGTCTCAGTACAGTAAAATTCTCTGATTTTTTATTATATTAATAGAACAAAAAATAAATAAACAAACAATGAGATAACATTTTAGGAACTAAATAACAATTCATTGTTTATAACTGTTAATAATAGGTACTTTAGTTTAAATTGAATACATTTCTAACATACAACGGCCTTTTTTATTTATTTAATATTTTAAATAATTTTAAAGATTCAAAATCTATCTGTTAAATAAATAAGTATGATGAAAACGAAAGATACTGAAAAACCGTCAACTTAATTTTAATATAAATTTATAACAATGAATTATATTTTTCGGACATATTGAAATTGTGATAAAGATTTTCGGGACGTCTGAATGTATGCACCCTAGGTCCTAGTCCATATTATAGCCAAACCTACAATATAGACAACTCAAAGTTAAATGTTTAACTGCAAATTAGCACCTATGATAACTAGCGAATATGAAATAGGGAGCTATATTATATTCTAAAAGTTTATGGGGTGTTCCAATTTTCCACCTAAATCGACATTACCATTTTTCGCCAATCAAGTTATATCTATATATTACCATTTTTCTCCTCAACAAATTACAGCTTTTGGATTTTGGTAACCCCTTACTATAAAAATATTATATTAAATATAGAGTATTTTGTAATATTATTAGTTATTACAAAATATACATATAAACATAGGTACTTAGGTAATTATTAATAAATAATTTATTTAAATTTTATTTACATAGAAAACGTCTATAAGTTATACAAGTGGAAACTTGATAGAATAATAAAATTCAATTTTAATTAATAAATTCATAACAACACTTTATTTTAATTGTCACATTTATTGCTAACGTAATCTCTCCCATTAAATTATTAAGAAGCTGTCATTTGACTATTTGTTTTCTCTCTATGACCCACGTGCAACATAGCAAATTTTTGTCCAGCAAAAACAATTGTGTAGTTTGCTTTAATATTACAGTTAAATTACCACTCATAAAACTGAAAGTTAGGAACATTATCCATGTTCCCTTGTTGGTTAGATTTAGGCTATTTCAATTTTAAAGCAGGTATTTTTTTTTAAATTGTAACTTAAGTATTACATATTTAAAACTTACACAAATTTAAACATCTAAAAAAGCCAACGTAAGAATACAGATAATTTTAAACTGTAAGGAAAATACAGCTACCTAATATTATATTATATGTGTTAATTTTATAATTTGTACATTAATATTGTACCAAGTCCCAAATGACATGCAGTTATACATCTATAATTGAACAGGAAATATAATTATTGGTGTATGTATTTATTTTGTAGCTATGCGCCAAGTATCCATTGTACAACACAAACGGTATGTCTGTGCCGGTTAATCGGTACGAGTACGATAAAGCTAAGCAACCCATTCACAAGCCTTTGGCGCATCTATTCAAAAAGGATAGTCGGTTCACCAGTCGAATGAGCAACCCCAACGATTATCACGCTCCAGTTGATCCAAAACATTTTGCTTTTGTTTAAAAAAAGTAAAAACTCTACTTACACTGTACTTTGACATGTGCTTTGTTAGGTATACCCTGCAGGGCTTGAAACTAAAAAAAGGGCTCTCCGTGGATAACCTTCGCACCTTGGTTTGTATCTAACTTCACACTACACTCTGACCTAAAAATGGAATCAGTTGACCAATTAGCCACTAAACAATACAAATCTTTTTATTCCTAGCTACTTTTCCATACTAACCCATTAGTATCACAAATCTCGTCCAATATTCAACTCATAAATCCCACCCATCGGCTCAAGAGAAAATATTGCAGAGATTTACTAACCTATAAAATAATTTATCACGTTGGGTTCCATTACTGGTTGGCCTCCCTTCTCATATTACTAAAAATTAAAATTTATATAAATTATCTAATTTGCTTATTGTGCTATTCTAACATAGATTGTAAATATTCTTTATAAATAAAAAAATATTATTTAGATTTATTTCAGAGATATTTTTAATTGATTGTAATCCTACCGTACAAGAATTTTTTCTATTAAAATTCATCAGCTTGTTGATAAAGAAAAAACTATCTAGGAATACTTCAAGAACAATTACTTTATGGAATAAAATGTCAATAAATGTGATTTGGAATTTATTTTTCCCTTTAATCTTTACCTACCTACCTATTATAATATATGTGTATGATGATATTACTTGTATCATGGGCAGTAAAGTCGCATAATGCACACTAACTGCTTCTAGCATGACACAAATTTAATTTAAATATTCTAAGTACTTAAGTACCTGTCACTAATAAATAACCTATAAATGATTTCTATAGACTTATTATTGCGATATATTGAGTAAGAATAATTCTTTTCTTACAATACTTTCAGAAATAAAAAAAATTAATTTGGTTCTAAAATCAAACATTTAATGATCAAATTACAGATTCTAACAAACTACCCTTATACAATATTATCATTTGCGTATTTTAAGAGCTGGAAGGTTAAGTAATTTATATTTAAACACGAATAAAATTAATAATAATAATATATTAATAATGATAGTACAAATGGTATATAATAATAAATTAGTAAAAAAAAGAAAAAATCTGTGAGGCCGATGTAAGAACAACATAAGCATTTTCTTTTAATAGCATTGATAAATTTCACATAATATTATATAAGAAAAAAATGTAAAATTAAATAAATAAAACAATATGTATTAAAATTTAAAACAAAATTCTGTATTATCACAAGCTATTTATTTATCTACTTGCAAAATGTAATCAAGTATTTTCTTAAAATTGTGTACTCCACTTGTATTAACGCTTAGATAACATTTATATAAACTTGTAAATAGCTAAGTAATATACGGTAGGTATATAATATATGTAATAACAGATAAATTAGACTTATTAATAAGTAATAACACAACAAAATATTGTTTTTAATATGCAAATGCAAAAATCGATTCGTATAGGTATTATGTTAGAAGATCGTGCAGACTGCGTAATTTTTTAAATAATAATAACTTTTTTTTTAAATTCACTAAAGATAAAAATATAAAATACAATTAAAAAATAATCTATAAACTTAAGCTACACAGTAATAAACCTAATGCGACGAGTTCATCTGTAAAACACACTTCAATGAATTAATATTATATTGTTATGATTATTCAATACAATTAACTATCCGTATAAAAGATTAATGTATAATGATACTAACAATTTTAAAAACTAAAATACATAAATCACGTTTTTTCTTAAGTCATCAGAGTAACTTTATCCTTGACGGAACATAGCACCATTTAAAAAATGACTCGTAAAAAGCTTTCACGAATCCTAAATAATAATCATACCAAGCCTTCGAAGTAGGTCGACGAGCTATGAATGTGGATAATAAATATTATATAGGTACGTAAAATTATGTCTTTTTATAATATAAGAAACACAAAGCCACATATATAAGTAGACAATGCTTTTGGATAAGATCTAGTTTGAATAAAGATATTATAATTTTCTAGCGTTTAATTCACTTATACACGCGTACGCACTACGCCGTACAGTGAAATACATAGATTCATACAAACCAAATTTAATACTTATAAGTTATAATATGTCATTACGCATAACCACTGATAATGTTAACAATGCAGTAATAAATAAAATAAAATAGGGGTAAAATTATGTTTAATTAATATAGTTACTGTGTGTGGAAGAGAGGATGGAGAAATTGGACGTAACGAAGTAGGAGTGTTTTGGACAGAAATTATTCGCATTGACGCGTTATAGTTGTACATATTATTATTATTATACATAGCGATTCTAATTTACGATAGTACCCAAAAATAAATCATAAGCTCGATGAACAGTAATCAAACTAATGTCTATCACTGCTTATAGTGGTTTCTCAACTATTATTTATTATTATTGTCGTTAATAGGTTTTTCATTAAGGTGTGCCATTAAATTATTATCCATCTTTACCCCCGAAGAAATCGAAATGCAAAATGATGCAGTACCTACCTATTAATATTATTCTTATGTATATACGCATGGACAAATATCACATTTTCCACGATGATCTATTATCAAATATAATGTGAAATAATAATAAAATTAATTCTGACAAAATTAAATAAGCATTTTAATTAATATATTTTTCAAACTAGTCTAATAAATTGGAAGATACTGATAGATGGTGACAACAGACTAACATATTAGTCGGTTTAGCCTATAATAACAATAATTCGGAATAAAATATTTATGATACCTAGGTACCTACACCAGGTGTTTAGTAAAATATTAACATGGACTCAATGTTTGGATCAGTATTAATAAAGGTACCTACCATAATTTGTCCAATGTCGAACAGTCAAACAATTGTTTGTGGGTTTAAAAAATTAAATAACTAAAACATATTATTAGGTATAGAGGTTATTCAGCAATTTTGATATCCGATTTTAAACGGTCTCTCCGATTACCCTGTCGTACAGTCAGTTCGTAAAAATGTATTATTAAAAATGTTCATCACATAACGTTTTCGACATGTTTAAATTCCAATTCCCAAAGCGAATTTGTATAAACTATTTATGATAAAATATCTGCTAGTTTCATTAAGTATATTTTACTTTACACATTACATATATTTAAGTAAAAACTTTTAAAGCATATGCATTGCGTATCTTACTGTAAATATTTTAAGAAGAATGAAGAAAAGTAATTATTGAACAATAATAAAGTTGGTTAAAGTGAAATAGAAGCGTCCGATGTTGGTACTAAACAAAATGTGAATGAATAAAAAGTAACTATAATTCATTATATTATAATTTTTTCATATGCAATAGAAAGAAAAAAAGTAGAACTACCCAGGATGGATTGTCCAGTCTTGTAATTTAGTGTGCATTGTGAATTCGCACGCTCTGCCAAAAAAAATTCAGAACGGAAGCGAGTTTACTTGTTGTACTTGTTTACACTAATAATAATATAAAGCATCCATAAATTTCAATAAGAAGTAAAATGGACAGACAGTTTTATCAGTTATCACACTTAACAATATATTACTAATAATACGATGGACGAAGACTATGTCAATACTCGCATTAATATCTATATATAATAATTTAATTAAAATTCTAGTCTATACGCGGAGCAGCTGGTGTTATGATCTTGTAGTTTTATCGTGCATCGGCTGGCGCTAGGACTTAAATCGATCTTCAACTTGGTCAGCAATTCCTCATTTTCCGCCACCCACTGACCCAGTGTATCGGTATCGTAAGTTGGTATTATGGTGACCTCTATTATAATATATTTCATTATATTAGCGAACAATTAATGTTTATAAACTTTATGATACTCACCTAAATCTTGATCCTCCCAAGCTTGTTTTCCTTCGATTAAAGCATTTAAGACTTCTTTACTAGGGTCGGTACCACTAAAAACGTAGTTTCTAGCTCGTACGCGCTTAAAGAAGTCAGCAGATACATATTTTGAGTTTCCATGATGTGGCACATAAATAAGATCCAGGTAAATGGGATTAATTCTGGACATTCGACTTGATGATCGACTCCTGAGTTTACTTGGTGATTCCGATCGTCGGATTCGATTTTGCGCGTCTTTGTCTGAAAAATTAACACAATATTAATATTATTAGCAGACACGGAAATGCGTTGCTACTGCTAAGTTTTTGTGATTATTCAAGCAATGTATTATTTGGTAAGCAATCTATTCTGCAGACTGCAGTAGATCGCGGACCCCACGTGATGCGTAAGTCAGTATATAAGTTAACTCAAAAGTATAAAAAAATGCAAAAAATTGGTCCACCGAAACCGTGGTCCGAACTTAATACATTCTGTAGGTACTAAAATACACTGGCTTTTCGCATTAATAATAATAACTATTATTATTAAAACTAAATAAAACCAATAGCAATCATTTATAAGCAAGAAATAATAATCAATCTATATATAAAGATATATTATAAACGACACAAAATTTTTGCGACTGACTGTGTCCTTTATGCATTCCTAAACCGTTAATCCGATGAAATTCGGTACAGAGATAGATAAGACCTCGGGAAAGAAAATAGGATCATGTTATCGCGAAAAAGATAAATAAGAGGTCCAAGCCGGGGAAGTTCACTGACAAGGATTTTGAGATTATTATTTTTTGTTTATAAATCAACTTGCTATTTTAGTCCCGGTTTGAGAACTTCACCGGGTTGGACCTCTTATTTACTTTTTTCGTGACAAAATGTAGCCTATCTTTTTTCCCGAGGTCTAATCTATCTCTGTACCAAATTTCATCGAAATCAGATGAATGATTTAGGAATGCATAAAGGACACAGTCAGTCATTTTTTGTCTTTTTCTACTTATCCGTTTCAGAGTAGTGTAAATTACAAAAAGAGCATAGCATTTTGAAAAATACAATTATTGTTATAATCTTACCTATGACATTAATTATTGGTTTGTTGTCTATAATCTTTTTCACGTTTTTCTTGGGTGTTGTCTTGCTGCTCATATTTTGAGGTTCAGCGAGTTCAAGGATCGGCTGTGTTGGAGATGGAAGACCTAATGGTTTCCCCCACTCACGAATTGGATCAAAACCGTTATTATTAATGCTTTGTACGGGTGGTAGACCTAATGGTTTTCCCCAACTCTGAACCGTGTCGGATGACGTACCTTGGTTTTGGTTAATATTATCATGTTCAGTTGTCTTGATTTCTGTAACATGGTTACCATTTGCTTCAGTAGTTGTCAAATCTTCACCCCTAGTAATCCTATGTTCCTGCAAAGCTTTATTAAAATCCATGTTAATTTCTACATGTCGATTATCGAGTTGCATTTGTACGGGTGATGGTCTAGTAGACATAGGAGAGCCGGGCATATCATCATCAGTTTCAATTTTATTGTCTTCATTATCATCGTCGTCCTCATCAATATTCATTGCCGATCTAGACATGCTAGACTCGCTCTGTGGAGTAAATGGTCGCTCGTCATCACTACTACATTGATGCAATGCTTCGTGTACATCTTTTTTTAATTGCATTACTATATCTTTAGTAACACCCAAGTCTTCACTATTTAAAGTAACACCTAATGGTTGATTCATGCAAATGTCTGTTATTGATGAATCACATATGATATTTTTATCATCAGATGTTTTCACTACATCTTCAATTAATACGTTTGATAATTTACTAATACATTCTTCTGAAGTAATATTAGCGATTGGAGTGACGGTTTTTAAACTCTTAGATTCATTATCAGTTATCACGGTATGTTTAGTAAGAGATTCGTCAATGATATTTTTCCCTACCATTTGAGCAACATTCATTATACCAGTCTTATTATTTTCTTCAATCAATAATGTTGAAATATTTGTAGGCTTATTATTAGATACAGTGATATTTTTAACAGGAAGACTATGATCTGTATTTTTCTCATTTATGTTATCATATTTTTCATCAACTTTAACTTTATCGTCAAGTTGTGGAGAATTTTCAACCTTGTTCAAAGTATCCGTATTTTTATTAAGTTGCAATAATGTTTCAGTTTCGACTTTTAATTCGTCTATATTATTTTTTAAAGGAATAGATTCAATTAAGCTACACGGCGATTCAGATGTAATATTAGTTGATATTTTGTTATCGTTATCAGTTAAAAATTTCGCAATTTCTTCGCACAAAGAACCTATTCTACCAAAAGATTTTGATTCTTCCGCTTTTTTTTCAATAACATTAGACTTATCTTTATTGCAGTCGGAAGGCGACAAAATAGTATTATTATCCTCAGTTAGTAAATTCTGTGGTTCTTCGAACATGGAACTCTTTCTTGGTAGTTGACATTTTTCTTCTTCTGTTTCATGGAGAATCAAACTTGAGGTACTTGAAACTAAATGTTCTTTTGTACAAATTTCATCATTATCAGACTTAATAGATTTTTCGCATATAGATTCAATTTTATTGACCATTTTAGATTCTGTCTTTCCATCGGAAGTTGATGGAGAAACTACTTGGTTGTATGCTTTATTTGAAATAATGTTTTCTGTTACCTTGTTAAATGGCAGATTTAGCATTTCATCACACAAGGATCCAGATTTGTTGAATATTTTAGTATTATCATCAATATTGTGTTCATAAACATTTGATTCTTGAAGACTAGAACTCTTTTCCCCAATATGTAATTTTGAAGGATGATCAATTGATTCATCAATAACAGAACTTTTCCTACTCGAAAGTTTTGAAGATTGAGTATCTATTTCTTGACAAATTGAACTTGTACTACTTGATGAAAATGTTGAGGATTTATACTTATCCTGGAAAAACGAATCCTTTCTACTGCATGATTCAACATCATATTTCTCCATGCCAATTATTGGTGGACATTCTGTATCTTGGCCAACTGAACTATTTCCACTTTCTTGTTTATCATTAATAGAAACATGTGAAATATCTTGTTCCAGATTAACTGAACTCGATCTACTTTTTGATTCACTTCCATTAGTACTAATTATTGCTAGTTTCGACGATTTTAACGGTTCTTCACTAATAGAATTGGCCCTACTTGAAACTTTTGAACAATGATTATTGTCTGTGATAATTTCTGGTTCTTGTATTATAGAACTAGATATATTTGTAATGGTATTTTCTGATTTTTTGTTTTCACAAAAAGGAGATTTTACTAGTTCATCACAAACAGAACCTGATTTACTAGATGCTTTTGATCCGTGCTCTTCAGTTTCGTTTTCTGGAATTTTTTCTGATTCTTCGGATATAGTATTAGAACTACTTGTGATAGAATTTATCAACGTTGTTGTTTCATGAACTGGAGATTTTACGGGTTCATCACAAACTGAGCTTGCTTTACTGGATGATTTGGAAACAGTTTGGTTTTTTGTTGCATTTTCTGTTTCATGTGTTAAAGTACTTGATAAACTAGTTATTTCATTAACTATTTCATGAACTGGAGATTTAATGGGTTCATCACAAACAGAGCTAGCATTACTAGATGCTTTGGATCTTTGAATATCATTGACATTGTCTGGAATACTTTCTGGTTTTTCTGTTACAGAACCAGATCTACTTATAACGGAATTAGCTGATGCAATCGTTTCGTCAACTGGTGATTTAACAGGCTCATCACAAATTGAGCTAGCCTTACTAGATGTCTTTGATCTTTGCATATCAGGAACATTCTCTGGTTCTACTATTATTGAACCAGATCTACTTGGAACTGCATTTTCTGATGTAATTAATTCATGAATTGGAGATTTAATGGGTTCATCACAAACTGAGCTTGCTTTACTGGATGCTTTGGAACCAGTTACGTTTTTTGTAGTATTTTCTGTTTCATGACTTAAAGTACTTGATATACTAGTTATTTCATTAGCTATTTCATGAACTGGAGATTTAATGAGTTCTTCACAAACAGAGCTGGCCTTACTAGATACTTTGGATCTTTGTATATCAGTGACATTATCTGGAATGCTTTCTGGTTTTTCTGTTACAGAACCAGATCTACTTATAACGGAATTAGCTGATGCTATCGTTTCGTCAACTGGTGATTTAACAGGCTCATCACAAATTGAGCTAGCCTGACTAGATGCTTTTGATCTTTGAATATCAGGAACATTTTCTGGTTCTACTGTTATTGAACCAGATCTACTTGGGACTGAATTTTCTGATATAATTGTTTCATGAATTGGAGATTTAATGGGTTCATCACAAACTGAGCTTGCTTTACTGGATGCTTTGGAACCAGTTACGTTTTTTGTAGTATTTTCTGCTTCGTGACTTAAATTACTTGATATACTAGTCATTTCATTAGCTATTTCAAGAACTGGAGATTTAATGGGTTCTTCACAAACAGAGCTAGCCTTACTAGATGCTTTGGATCTTTGAATATCAATGATATTATCTGGAATACTTTCTGGTTTTTCTGTTACAGAACCGGATCTACTTATAACGGAATTAGCTGATGCAATCGTTTCGTCAACTGGAGATTTAACAGGCTCATCACAAATTGAGTTAGCTTTACTAGATGTCTTAGATCTTTGCATATCAGGAACATTTTCTGGAGTATTTTCTGGGGTTTCTATTATAGAACCAGATCTACTTGGAACTGCATTTTCTGATGTAATTGTTTCATGAACTGGGGATTTAAGGGGTTCATCACAAACTGAACTAGCTTTACTAGATGCTTTAGAACCAGATTCGTATTTTATGGTATTTTCTGGTTCGTGTGATGTAGAACTTGATATACTTGTTATTTCATTAACTTTTTCATGAACTGGGGACTTAATGAGTTCATCACTTATAGAGCTAGCCTTACTAGATGCTTTGGATCTTTGAATATCATTGACATTGTCTGGAATACTTTCTGGTTTTTCTGTTACAGAACCAGATCTACTTATAACGGAACTAGCTGATGCAATCGTTTCGTCAACTGGTGTTTTAAGTGGCTCATCACAAAATGAGCTAGCCTTACTAGATGTCTTTGATCTTTGCATATCAGGAACATTTTCTGGTTCTACTGTTATTGAACCAGATCTACTTGGAACTGCATTTTCTGATGTAATTAATTCATGAATTGAAGATTTAATGGGTTCATCACAAACTGAGCTTGCTTCATTGGATGCTTCGGAACCAGTTACGTTTTTTGTAGTATTTTCTGTTTCGTGACTTAAAGTACTTGATATACTAGTTATTTCATTAGCTATTTCATGAACTGGAGATTTAATGGGTTCTTCACAAACAGAGCTAGCCTTACTAGATACTTTGGAACTTTGAATATCAGTGATATTATCTGGAATACTTTCTGGTTTTTCTGTTACAGAACCAGATCTACTTATGACGGAATTAGCTGATGCAATCGTTTCGTCAACTGGTGATTTAACAGGCTCATCACAAATTGAGCTAGCCTTACTAGATGTCTTTGATCTTTGCATATCAGGAACATTTTCTGGTTCTACTATTATTGAACCAGATCTACTTGGAACTGCATTTTCTGATGTAATTAATTCATGAATTGGAGATTTAATGGGTTCATCACAAACTGAGCTAGCCTTACTAGATGTCTTGGATCTTTGCATATCAGGAACATTTTCTGGTTCTGCTGTTATTGAACCAGATTTAATTAAAAATGAATTTTCAGATGTAATTGTTGTATGAACTGGAGATTTGACGGGTTCATCACACACTGAACCAGCTCTACTAGACGCTTCGGAACCCGTTGAGTTCTTTATAGTATTATCTAGTTCATGTGTTAAAGAACTTGATTTACTGGTTATTTCATTAACTTTTTCATGAACTGGGGATTTAATGAGTTCATCACTTATTGAGCTAGCCTTACTAGATGCTTTGGATCTTTGAATATCATTGACATTGTCTGGAATACTTTCTGGTTTTTCTGTTACAGAACCAGATCTACTTATAACGGAATTAGCTGATGCAATCGTTTCGTCAACTGGAGATTTAACAGGCTCATCACAAATTGAGCTAGCTTTACTAGATGTCTTGGATCTTTGCATATCAGGAACATTTTCTGGAGTATTTTCTGGGGTTTCTATTATAGAACCAGATCTACTTGGAACTGCATTTTCTGATGTAATTGTTTCATGAACTGGGGATTTAAGGGGTTCATCACAAACTGAACTAGCTTTACTAGATGCTTTAGAACCAGTTTCGTATTTTATGGTATTTTCTGCTTCGTGTGATGTAGAATTTGATATACTAGTTATTTCATTGACTTTTTCATGAACTGGAGACTTAACGAGTTCATCACTTATTGAGTTAGCCTTACTAGATGCTTTGGATCTTTGAATATTAGTGACATTGTCTGGAATACTTTCTGGTTTTTCTGTTACAGAACCAGATCTACTTATATTGGAATTAGCTGATGCAATCGTTTCGTCAACTGGAGATTTAACAAGATCTTCACATATTGAGCTAGCCTTACTAGATGTTTTGGATCTTTGAATATCAGTATTATTTTCAGGTTCTACTGTTATTGAACCAGATCTACTTGGAACTGCATTTTCTGGTGTAATTGTTTCATGAATTGGAGATTTAATGGGTTCATCACAAACTGAGTTTGATTTACTGGATGCTTTGGAAACAGTTTGGTTTTTTGTTGCATTTTCTATTTCATGTGTTAAAGGACTTGATTTACTGGTTATTTCATTAACTATTTCATGAATTGGAGATTTAATTGCTTCGTCACAAACTGAGCTAGCTTTGCTAGATGCTTGGGATATTTTTATATTAGTATCATTGTCTGGAATACTTTCTGATTCATCTCTTACAGTAACAGATCTATTTATAACGTCATTAGCTGCAATGGTTTCGTGAACTGGAGATTTAACAGGCTCTTCACAAATTGAGCTAGCTTTACTGGATGATTTGGATCTTTGCATATCAGTAACTTTTTCTGGTTCTCTAGTTATTGAACCATATATATTTGGAATTTCATTTACTGATGTAATTGTTTGATGAATTGGAGATTTAACTAGTTCATCACAAACTGAGCTAGGTTTACTAGATGATTTGGATTCTTGTTTATCTGTAACAGAAACATGTGTTATATCAAGCACTTGAGAAACTAAACTTGACCCATCTTTTGTTTCACTTTTATCAGTGCTAATTTCTGGCCCTGGAGAAATTGTAAGTTCTTCAACAACTGAATTGGATAAACTGGATGCATTTGATCCTTGTTTATCGATTGTGATTTCTCGTTCTTCTGTTTTAGAACCAGATCTACTTGGAACAGCTTTAGCTGTCGTGATTGTTTCATCGACTGGAGATTTAACTGGCTCATCACAAATTGAGCTAGCTTTACTAGATACCTTGGAACTTTGCATATCAGTAACATTAGTATTTTCTGGTTCTTCTGTTATTGAACCAGATCTACTTGGAACCTCATTAGCTGATGTGATTGTTTCATGAACTGGAGATTTAACTGGTTCATCACAAACTGAGCCAGCTTTACTAGATGCTTTTGACTCTTGTTTATCCTGTACATTATTCGTTTTGTCTTGTTCTTGACAAATTGAACTTGATCTAATTTTGTGAGTACTAATATCTGGTCCTGGAGATTTTAATGGTTCGTCACCAATGGAACCAGCTTTACTGGGTGCTTTTGATCTTTGCTTTTCAGTGGAGTTTTCTGTATTTATTTCTGGTTCTTCTGTTTTAGAACCAGATCTACTTCTAATTGATGTCAGTGGTTCATCGCAAACTGAGCCAGCTTTGCTAGATGCTTTTGAATCTTTTTTATCCATTGTAATATTTTCAACGTTTTCCAATTCTTTATCTGCTCCTTGAGTTGTTGTAATTTGTTTTAAATCTTGAGTGTTTTCTTCTTTTTCTGCATTATATTCTTCTACATGACCACTTTCATGTATATCTTTTTCATTCTCATTATCAATGTTCAAACGTTGTTCATCAATATTTTTTTTTTCTTGTATTTTAATTTTTGCTTCTTGTATTTGTGTGGGTTTTTCTTGTTTATTTAATTGCGTACAATTTGACGTTTTGGTATTATCGTGATTAGAGTTTTGTAAATGTTCATGAATTTGGTGATTGGTGATCTCGTGCTCATTTTGTTTTTTTAACTCATCAATTTTTTCTGTTATTTCACATAAATCCTTGGAAGATTCTAATAAATGTTCTATTAATTTAGTTTTTTCATCAATATCAGGGAGAATTGTACTTTGTTTTGTTTCTACGTATTCATCTTCTTTATCAGAATCTTCCTCAAGTTCGGTATCCAATAAACCTACGGTGTCTAACACCTGTCGTTTTAATACTTCTGGAGAGGAATCTAATGATACCAGTACATATTCGGCGTTTTCTACTTGTACAATTTCTTGAGTTTCAATCTCTGACTCAATTTCTTTTTCTGTAGCTTTTGGTTTTTGTTCATCTGCTTCTTCGTGAAATGGTAAATCGGCAACTTCATCTGGTGTTTTTAATGCATCTTTGGCTTTTTTGAATTCTTCGACTTTTTTGTCTGTTTCGTTAATTTCAATTTCTTTTTTTGATTCAGTGATTTTTTCATCTTCTGGCATAGTGGGCGCTGTAGTAGCTCCAGAGTCTGACAATTTTTCTTTTGTTACAATATCCTTGGCTGTTGTTAAAATTCCATCCAATTCATTAGCGATAATTTTTTTTCCATCAGGAGTCAATAGTTTTTCTGGTGTAATTGCTACTTTCTCTACAATCAAAATATCTTCTTCTTCGCCACTTTTATCTTTGTTACAACTGATCAAACTTGATTTATAAACTATATTTGAGTCTTTTTTTAAAGAAGTTTCTGTGATTTTTGGATTAGCTGGTTTTGTTTCTTTTTTAGTTATTGGAGTTCGCTTTAGACCTGAATTTGTTCTCGAAGAAACCAAAACTTTTCGATTGGCTTCCTCTTTCTTACTTTTAGTAGGAGTGCTTGAAGGAGATTTTGTAGTTGTAGATGTTGATTTTGACTTAATAACTTGTTTAATTGGTTTAGGCGCTTTTTCTTGATTTTCAATTGGAGTAGTGGGTGATGATTTATCAGTAGGAGGAGATTTAGATGATAATTTCAACGATTTTTTGGTAGTTGAACTTTTTTGGACAATCTTGTTGGAGTTTACTTTTGCGCTAATTGAACTATATTTATGTTCAATTTTTGGTTTTGCGTTTGCTGTTTCTTTCAGAACTAACTTTATACTTTGTTTTGGTTTTTCTGTTTCAACAGAGAACTTTGGCTTTGGAGTTCCTTCTTTGGGTACTGTTGGTATTATAGCTGTTTGTATAACAGCATTTGAGGCTGATGTTGATACTTCTAAATTTTCCAAAGTCTTAACGGTTTTAGTTTCACCTGGAATCATTTTTTCAAGAACAGTCTTCTTTGTTGTCTGAGATTTTACTGTTACTGATGTAGATGAACTCATTGATTTAATAGAACATGAAGGATGCTTTAAAAAATCGAGATGTCTGACTCTTTCTAAAGATTCAAATATCTTATTTTGAGGACTACTTCCTGGGAACAAAATTCTAGTGATTGTAGTGTTTGGATTTGCTGGTTGCCATACTAGTAGTGTACAAACTGATATAATGTTAGGTAGCGGAAACTGTAAATCTTTGGTAGGATTAAATAATTTTTGATCACCTTCATTCCATTTTGTCAAAAAGTCTTTTACCTCTTTACTATCTTTGGAAGGATTTAATACATACATATCTAATTTTCCATGACCAACTTTATGATATAGATTAATTGGCTCTAAATTTATATTTCGATAACATAAATGCGGACGAAGTTGCAATTGTTTAAGATCAGTTATAATGCTTTGTGCTGTATCTATTAAACTAATTGAAAGAACATCTTGTTTAGCATCTATGTTAGGAGATGATATTTGTTTTCTTGTCTGAAAATAAAAATAAATTTTAAATATTAAATATTAAATAACAATAATGTAAATATTTAGAATATTTATTTTTATAATATTCAATATAATACGAAAGAAAGCGTTATTTTATATTTTTATATTCTAAGTAATAGTATTTGATTGAAAAATATAAAGGTGATCTAAAAAAAATTTTTACATAGTTGTTCTAAGTCCAGGGCATAAATTTAAAAAACAATAATCTTTTTACATTTTTGGTTATTTAAACGCGTTATACAATTTGAATGTTTATCGTTATTGTACTTTTAAACGTTATTTGATTTCTTCCATTTATCGTAATTATATTTTTAAACGTTATTTTAATTTTTCGTTTTCTGTTTAACGTTTATTTTTTTTTATATAAATTATATTGTTATTTTCGGTATAGATAGCTGGTAATTAACCACACTGACACTGTGATGTAAGAACTATCAAATTTGTATACATTTGTTGTCCAAGAAGGGTTTTTACAATCATCCTAGGTCTAATCATCCTAACTCTAAAAAAAAATTACCGTAGATACATTATGTTTTTGATGAATTTTTATATTAGTATTTTCTATATACACGATAACAATTTTTAAATTGTTTGACTTGTTTTAAGCCGTCTACGAATGTATTCAGTTTCCAATTTGTTTAGTTTTTTTTTCTATAAATATCAATAACAATTTATTTTTTGGGTCAAAAAGCTTTAAAATTTAATACAGTGCTTTTAGTGTATTGTTAAAATGACAGATGAAAAATATTAAAAATTCATGATTACATTTTTTATAAGCATTTAAAATTGATTTTTGACTAAAGGCGTAAAAATCACGTAAATATGCAAATTATTTTGAGTTAGAAATTCCTAAAAAATTTCTTTTTAAATCTAAGATTTTAAGATGTAATTCAAGATTCCTTATAGGGTTATCTAAGTTTATCAAAAAAAAAATGTTTATAAGAAAGTCAAATTAAATAACCGTAGGTACTTGAGATTTATCCAGACATTTAAACTTTAAAATTTTTTTATTTTTTTTTCTATAAAACTCATTAATTATTTTTTGCTGGGTAAAAAAGCGTGAAAATGTTATACAAGGCTCCTGATATATTGTTACAATAGTAGTTGAAAAATATTAAAAATACATTGGCACAATTTATTTTTATAAGCAATTAAAGTTTGATTTTTGATAACATTTATCAAATTGAAAATCAAATGATTTTGTAGTTAAAAATGTATAAATGTTCAACTTTTAAAGCTAAGGATTGAAAATTTAAAACAAGGTTCCACATAAGTAGGTTATTTTGTGATCAAAAAATATACATAATCACAGTTTTTGTTTATACTTATATTAAGTTAAAATTCGGACGAAATTATAAATTAAATAACCAAGAATAACGATTTTAGTTATTTTGTTGTAATTTTATAATATTTATTTAACTTACCGGCTACTGTATTAATAATAAGTAATAACAATATTAATATAGTATAAAATATCCACACTGATAAACCATCTCTGCTAAGAATCATTTTTCGTATACAATGATATTATATCATTGAATTCAAATTTAACACCAGTGACCCACTTGTAACCTACTGTACAGCAAAAGCGACATCCACTTACCCATCTTTTTTATGTTACATCTACCTACGTTTCTTGTTTATTTTTAATCATTAATTACGATTAATTTTATTACATTATTTTCGTTTTTCATTATTTTCCGTTATAACGCGTTATAAATAACGTTTTGAAGCCCTGGACTTCTACTCAAAAAGACGATTTACTAATAAATAATATAATTTTTTAAATGATATTGAAATTTAAAATTTTGTATCTAAATATATTAGTATTATACTATTATTAATCATTGATTATATTTGATTTATAGTAATTATCTATTACACAATAGATTGAGTTTAAACAAGTTATTGTATGAAAAAGTGTTGGACAGTTCAGACACAGAATTGCGTTCATTGAAATTATTGAAACAAAACATTTTAATTTATTCAACTTGAATACATTTTTCATTATTTTTACATACATTACTAAAGAAAACGGCAATAATACTTATGTGAATTTAAAATGATATATTATTTAATATTTCTTACCTTGAAATTACAGAAAAAATGTCCTATTTGTGGATACAATGAAGACATGGTTTTTCGTTTTAAAAATGATGCGACTCCCTCCAAATTACTACTGTTGAGTCTTGTTAATAGTACTGCATCTAACCGATCCAAATGTCTTGCAAAACCCCAAAAACAAGAATTTCTTCCCGCTCCTCCATCGATTAACATGTTGAATCCATTGATACCAAATAAAGCAGAATCACCTTGACCAGCAGGAAACACATAAAGCGTAGGTCTACTAAATCTGATATTTCCAACAACTTGCGACCCTTCAAGTAGTATATCAAGTTCAGTCACTTCAATTTTATCACATAGCCATCTTACGATTGATTCTATTGACTCAATGTCAACTATTTTTTCCGGTGGATTTAACAAAAAACGTGTGCCCTTAACTCGGCTAACTTGGTTCCAATCAGCGTCTGCAGAACAATGGAGTTCAATACGAATCTGATTTTCATGTAGTCTAATCGTACGCTGAGCTTCAGCTGTTTTATATGCATCTAAGAAGTCAGTGACAGAAAATGAACCGTCCTATAATTATAGAAACAAGTTTTAAAAAAATTATATTTTAATGGATAATTCAGTTGAAACTAGTTGTTAATCTTAAGTTATTTAATATTCTATCAATTTAATAAAAAATAATTATCTATGTATTTCATACACCATTTATTGTATATTACCTATAAACACATAACGGTATTGAAATATTATATAGAAAATAATCTAATACTCTTATGATATCCAATATTCTCTTTTTTTTTTATTGATCGTGAAGCCCGGCAACTATGGCCATTAGCTGTTTGTTGTTGTTTGTAGGGGAGGGAACTGTAGGTGGTGTAACACGTGTGTGTAGTTTTGGCAGATTTTTTAGTGAACACCCGTGGGTATTTGCCATGCCCGAGTGAGGGATGGTGGCACTTCTCTCCGGACACCGTGATTTTCCCGAAGAAAAATACCGCACGCGGTGAACCGAGGTTTGAACCAGCGCCGGTGTGCGTCACAACCGACGCGTCGCCTTAGTCCGCTCGGCCACTCCGTCCCCCCTCCCCCCATCAATATTCTTTATAATAATGATTGATAACAAAATGTTATATCAGATGGTAGATGCTTAATTAATTAAAATTTACTAACCTGAAGGATCCAAGATCCATTTTCTGTAAACGAATATCCCGCATGAATGATGCATCTGTACTTTGTGAAACTAGCTAATAAGTTTCTTACACATTGCACTAATGTACTGTGTTGAGGATTAATAAGAATTTCCGCCACTAAATTATCACTAGCATATTGAAAAAGTTGTTCACCTAAAATATATTTTGAAAAAACCATTATTTAAAATTGTTTTATTAGCAAGTACTCCTTTAGTATTTTATAAATATTAAACAAAGCTATAAATATACCATTTTTGCCTTCTTCGCCTTCAATATTTTGATTAACAATAGCATTGAATTCAGTAACTATATCAACGCCACTCTCTTCATAATTCCAACACGAAAGCCCTTAAATATTAACCAATACGTGATTATTTTACAGAATATTACAACAATATTTACCATGTAATTTCCAATAAATAATAGATTATAATTGAAACGTGTTTTAGTTGGTATGCAGAGCATTTCATTTGATATTCCTACCTACTATTATTATTATAATTTTGATTTCCACAGGGATAAAGAATACATCTGTTTAAAATTATAAAAAATAAGTAACAAAAGTTATGGATAATTATAGCCGGTACCTATTTTAAATTTTAATATTTTGGATTCAAATGTGTATTCAAGTATCATATTTTTATTTATATTTTTTAAACGTTCCGTTAAGTTGTAATGTTTACAATATTAAAAATAAAAATAAAACACCTAATTTAATTGTGCATTAACAGACCTACAAAACCAGTATTTCAAAAGTTATGGTGATGTCTTATACATAAATAATGTTAACGTTTCTTGCCGTATAATTATAATGCCGTTACCTATTTAACTATCTTTTTTTTATCATTATTATTCATTGACAAGGTTAATTAGATTAAGATTAAATGAAAATAATAATAATAGATTTTGTGAACATTTTTTTTAAATATGAACTGTATAATATATTGTTTTGTAAAAGTTTTATTTTCATGTAAGCCTGTCGTGTTTGGTTAATATCGATCAAATTTATATTTGGAGCAAGAAACCATTGTTGGATGTCCATCAATCACTTTTGTCCAAAAATAGTTTCTATAGCTTCTTTACCTAGTAATCGATGCTTTTTATAATTAAAAGAATAAGCGGCATCAACTTGTATAAGCATAATACATTGGATTACATCGATTTGCTGTTGTAGCTTATATAGTTGAGTCGGATGAGAAAACAATCAATATTATTTCAACGAAATTAATGTATTAAATATTTCAAACCACATTTTTATAGTATATGTATATGTCCATTATAGTATGTATTATTAATTATATAATACATAATATACTTAATAATTTAAATTAAAATCTCATAGTCTAATATTATTTAAGGTTTTTTTAAGGATAAGATTAAATTATATAGATAATTTTGAATTACCTATCAATATAATAACAGACAACCATACGTTTTATAAATTATTTGTATTGGTATAACAAAATACATTTTTAAATAAAAATAATATATTCGAGCCGCAGGTATACGTTCCTTATAAATATATAATATAATATCTAATAGTTTAAATAGATTAAAATAGATTAAAATAGATTTTTAATAGATTTAAAAGTATTCATATTTCATATTATAGTCTGGTTAGAAAAAATAAAATCTTAGATTATATAAAAAAACAAATGAATCAATTAGAAAAAATTATTTTCTCTTTCTAGTATTTGATGAAAATTATCTGAATTGACTCGTCACTCAAGTATTATTGTTTTAATAATAATAGTATTTAATGTCATATAACTTATGTATTCTGAAGTATAATGTAATTATTCAAATTTCACTGTATTATTGATAAAAAAATAAAGATTGCTTCGTTTACTTGTTACAAGATTAGTAAATAAAATAAAATGCATAATATAGTGGGCTCGTTCGATTTTTACTAATGTCACTTCTTTTCAGTGGCGTGTATCATAAAAAAATTGTTGTTGCTCAAATAATTTTAGGTGACCTACTAGCTCTTCATAATTCTGTTATACCGACCTATACAATTTCCTATTTTTCTTCTACCAATACCCACCCACCCATATTTAAGGTGTTGCCTGACCAACACTTGGACCCTATGTTACACGCCACTGCTTGTTTTACACCATAAATCATAATTATAATATTATATGAATTTGTAAACATTAAGTACTATAATATTATATTATACTAGTAATGTTTTATTTCAAATTCGGATATATATTACAATATATGAGTAATATCAAAACTTAAAATATTTTTTTTCTATTATTAAAGGAACTATTTTAAGTAATAAGTAATGATGAACTTATAATATTAATAATATAAGTACCTATATAACCTACTATCCAACTAACAATTTATCATAAATATTAATTTATTGCACATTTTCTTATTTAACATTTGTTATGGCCTATAGGTAGCTATTAATTTATTTTTGAAATAAATGCTGACATAATTTCAATTACGTAAAAATAAAATCTTCAAAAAATGTTCACGTTATTTAATATAATCTTTCACAATATTACACCGACAACCAATTACTTTTATTAAGTGTACGCTTTTTTGAAAGTTTGATTCGGAAAAAATGTTAGTAATAAAGATATTAATAACATAATTATAAATACACAAATATAGGTACATTTGGTACTTAAGTTATACATTTTTAAACGATGGTTTTAGGCTTAATTGGTTAATCGTGTGTATTACAAAATAACTATTATAATACCATTGATTATAAATACTAGTATGTATAGTCAATGATAATAGGTACTTATACTTATACTTATATATGAATAATTATTTACGATAATTTATGTAAAATCCATTGTTTTACGCGACCTACCTATTACTGTAAACGATAATAGCTATCTATCTAGTTAATATAGGTATAATTATAAATAATTATGTTGATAAAGTATACATTTTAGTAACGAAACAGAACAAATATTAAGGGAATTTAAGACTAAAACCAGTACGCTACTAGCGAGTACCAGCCAATTATTTTATACACTCACAGCATAAATCGTAAAATGCACATTAAATACTTATAAATTTATAAAATTTATAAATATGATAAAAATGTTCATCATTATATTTTTTTTGTTATATTGTATCTTTTTTTGTTACATTGTATGGTAATAGCCTGCATTCTGCAAGTTTAACGAGCTCAGCTTCTGTGGCCGACTGTACTTTTGTTTGTCACTATAGTGTCTGCTAAGTGCAAGTTATGAAATGTAACACAGAAAGTGTATATAATATTCACATAGGACATAGCTCTTCAGTAAAATGAAAAAAAACTAAAAGGGCTTGATTTTTATTTTCCATCTTTGCTTATCTTTTTTAGGTACTCGTCGATCACTTGACCTGACATTTGCACGGATATTGCGTAATGCTCATGGACACCAGCTGATACCGTTAAACCTAAAGTGTGTGTGTGTGTGGTGTTATGGGTAGAGGGTGAGAGGGTGTAGTCAGATAAGCCACGCCCGGCTCTTCGGCAACGTCACTGCCGAGTCCCGCAGCCCAATCAATACCTGACCTACTCTATCTCCACTAGTAAAAAGTTGCCAGAAAAATTTTTCCCACAAAATTGTTGAATTTATTAATTCTTAGAATTAGAAGATGGTCCCCTTGTTCCAGCTACATAGTATCTATAATATATAATATTTACAGAAATATAGTGTTTACAAAATGATTGGCTTTTATCACGAAACTGTTATACAAATCGGGGTACTATATATTTACTATATAGTTCAACTACACGCAAGGTTCTATAAACAGTCATTATGTATTTATGTGACCATAATATGGTAATTATAGGTATTTAGGATATTAGTCTATTAAAGGGACGTACCTATTCAAACAACCTATGTTTATTTTACAAAATTGATACGTGATAATATTTTCAAAACAAGATGATGCCTTTATATGAACTACAGTGGCTATTTTTAATTATTTAGAAAACTTGGGGTAAACGTAAGTATACACATTCATTATTTGATACAAATGGGTAAGTGATTTTAATTTGTTTCTAACCAACGTTTACCCACAGCTGACAATTAAATGCTTAAAGCACTTAAATTATGGGCTGATGACATAAGTAAAAATATGATACTATTGAAATTATTATATTAATACCCTCTCATATTGACTTGACTGCATTGTAATACAAATCAACTAACAAAGACGGTTCAACGGACGATTATTAGATAAATTAATTTACGTCGTATAACGATTATTTTTTTGGTTTTTGTGTAGTTAAACTAGGTACCTACTTAAATAAAATAATTAAGATCAATAAATAAAATGTGAAAAAAAATAGTTTTCATATAAAATTAAAAATATAATCGGTCGAGCCGTTTTTGAGTTTTAGCTAGACTAACAGACAGCAATTCATTTATATATATTATATACATAATTAAATTAAAAGGATGTCAGCGCACTATTTGTTTTCTCTCACTGGCTCACGCGCAACATAGACAAAACGCATTTACGCAGAATCATTTTTTCTATATTTTTAAGTAATCTTAGAGTAAAATCACCTATTACAAAAAATATAGAAAGAGGGAATGACAAATTATCAATTTTAGATCCTGAGTGGAACAATGAATGTATTGATTTTACAATGATGTGTCTTTTTTATTATTATTTTCATTTTTGTCACCTTTTAGGACAGTAAAAATGCTTGGATTTTCTTCAACAGTATCCATTCTGATAGGAAAGTGAATCTAGTTAGTAGTTGGTACTTTGGTGAGTCAAAAGTAAAAATTTCCCAGTAGTTTTCAAAAGCACCGTGAAAAACAAAATAAAAATTAAGGAAAAACGGAAATTTTTACGCAAAATCTATTTTGGTTTTTGGTGCAACTCTAAAACAAATGACCGTAGGTACATGAAATTTTGACTGAATGTTTATATTAGTATTTTCTATACACCATAACATTTTGGTTCAAAGGCAGATTAAATAAATAAAAATTTCAGTCACAATTTTTTTTTTATAAGCATCTAAAGTTCAAATATTGACAAAATACGTAAAAATGACAAAAATTTAAAAATTATTTTGAGACAGAAATTCATAAAAATTTTTTTTTTAAATCTATGAATTGAAAATGTAATACAAGATTCCTCATAAGTTTGTTTACCTTTATCAAAAAAAAATGTCTTCAAGAAAGTCAAATTAAGTTTTTATGAGCGTTTGAAATTCATATTTTTACAACATTTGATATTGACTCGATTTCTCATGTAATGATTTTCTTATTTTATTGTAAATAAAAAATGAATGACTGTAGATACTTGAAAATTTCACTGAATGTTTATATTAGCAATTTCTATACACGATAAAATTTTGAAAATAATTTGACTCTTTTTAAGCTGTTTACGGACATTGTCAGTTTTCATTTTTTTTAGTTTTTTTTTCTTTAAATATCAATAAAATTTTATTTGTTGGGTAAAAAAGCGTGAAAATATAATGCAAGGCTCCTGATATAATGTTACAATAGCAGTTGAAAAATATTAAAAAATACATAGGTACAATTTTTTTTTATAAGCATTTCAAATTCGAATTTTGACAACATTTACCAAATTTAAAATTTAATAACTATTTTGTAGTTAAAAATGTATAAATTGTTCAACTTTTATAGCTAAGGATTAAAGAATTAAATAATCTGACGATTTGAAAAAATAAAAATTGAAAAAAAATTTTTTATTAATTTTTTGCAAAACAAATAAAAATTCCACTAGTGGAATTTTATGTTATATATATTTTAAAAACTTCATTTTTAAAAGATTGTGTCAGGCAAATGCCTTCCTTGGTTAGCCACACATTACTACTACATTAATCATTACTTTTGTAATACGCTTTTACCGCGAACGCACGCTGTTCACTCGACCAATGCTCCATGATTACTAAATTCCGGGAATTTAAAAGCGATAAGAACATTCCCGAAATCTCTACCACTTTAGCCACGCCCACCAGTTCATTTTAAATCGTCGGGTTTGACTGCCGCACCCTGTATTATCTAACTTAAAGTTTGAAACATTACCTGTGTTCTAACGTTGACTTTTTTACGATATATTTAAATCTTTAAGCGAGTTATAAATAGGTATGTAAAAATGTTCATATTTCGCTTAAAAGCAAACATAAGAACATAGATAATGTTCTCAACTTTAAGATTGACAATAGGTCAATCCACTTTAATACTAAAGCTAGCATCACAATAGGTTATTGGTACTGCTGAACGCAAATTTACTATATTGCGCGTAGGTCAGGGAGTGAAAATAAATAGTGTAAGTACTGATATCTTTTTAAGTTTATAGAATATTCTTACTCAACTTCTAACTTATAAGCGAACAAATCAAAAATTTACCGTTTTTTACGACTAATTATAACTTAAATTATATAACTTTATATATTATATTATAACTAAAATACATTTTAATACTATAAAGAAAATATTGAATCTGAAATTTGTATATATCTTTGATACCCGCTAGTCGCAACCATGAATAAACAATTAAATTTGATACAATTGAAATCATTTTATAACTTTTTTTTGTTTAAACTCTTACTCCTATCGGCTATCGCTGAATATTTTACTGAAAGTATATATTTTTTAACACTTCAATGAATAATTTATAATTAAAATTAAAATCAAAAAAAACTTTGCAAGTTTTTGTTTTAAACTCTTTCTACAAATAATGAATAATACGCCAAAACATAATTATTTTTAGTACATTAATCTTTAAGTTTTAAAATGTACAATGAAATTAATTATACACCAATGACTCTCGTACATTTTAAGTTTTAGATAGTTAACTACCAACTATATTGTTATTACAGAATTCATAAGTATCTAAAGTGAATATTCTAAATTAGATGATATAATACATAAAAATAAATGTTGATCTTTAAGAACAGAAATTAGCTGGATAAAGAAAACTATGGTAAATTAATTACATATTGTATATGGATGTTCAATATAATTATTTATAAAATATATTTATACATTAACAATTTTTAAAAAAAATCAAAGTGAAAGATCTCTCTAATCTCTACATTAATCACAGCTCCACAATCAAACTAGCGTTAAAATAATTACATTTTAATGTTTCATGTCATTAACGATTAACAAATTGAAGAAATCTTATTTTTTTAACTGATGAAATGCTTGACCAAAATAATATCGACAAATCAATTACTTTTGTTTAACTATTGACAGATAAAAACAATCTTGAATCTTTAACAGAAAAAGTTCTTTTAGGTACTTCCTTAATATATAATATAGGTAATATTATTATAATATACAAGTCTAAATGTGTAATTATCTTTTACGAGTAGTAATTAAATGTACATCAATGTTCATAGGTGGACATCTGGAGGGGACTTAGTCACCCCCCCCCCCCCAGCCCCAAAAAAAATTGAAACTTTATTTGAAATGTTATTATTACTATTATTTGTTTTAATAATAATCTATTTATCTATACTATAGTCTTTACAATCTATACTATTATTTAAGAATTGACATGAATTGTAAAATATTTAGCCAACAAAATGGAGCTAAAAATCGTTATAAAATCTAAATAAGGTCACCACGGACTTAGAATAATATGGTTGCGAGTTGCGACAATGAATGAATAGAAAATATTATAATGACGATAAAGAAAACTGCAGTTCACAAATAACGGAAATCGCGTGAGAATTGTTTTTGTGATTAGGTATTGAATTGTCAAGTTCACCGTTCAGTGGTCGTTAAGTGATTTAACGTCTTAAAAACCTAACGTCCTAAGAATAAAATAATTAACACTAATCATTAATAATTAATTAATGTTATTCGTTATATACTTATACCTAGTGTACTTATATTTTTATTAGGTAGCAATGCATTATAATAATGTGTGGAACTGTTGAAGATTGGATGCGGGAACGTTGACCCTGCGGGTCACTTTGGATTATTCTAGCATCCCTAAAAATTCAACCAAATGCCGGTCTATGTCAAAGATAAATTGTTATAGGAACATAATGAATAGTTATTCACCAAGCGTGCTAATCGTTAACTCGACATTCATTCTTTCAAATTTTGATTTAAAGAATTTGTTGTGTATTTAAAATACTATATATTCAGATGCTAAGATTATTTTATGTCTATACTTCTTTTTTTCTAATGATAACAACCTTTAATGAAAATAATTAAACAGATGATTTTTTTTGAAAATATAGATGCATTCAATAAATATTCGAACGTGTATCTTTTGACCTCTTAAACTTTGGATGTACTTACTAGAGATTATAAATAATAAATAATAATTTATAATACTTAATAATGGCTTGACATTAAATTTAAAATATAGGTAATATGTAATATTTAGTCTAGTACTTATTATGCCTAATGCTTCGACAATTATTACAAACTATAAAATGTTAATTACTAATATTTATTAATATTCATAACTATAACTTAAAAATAACCTTGTCTTTAAACCTATTATTATGGTGTTCTATTCATAGTACATAAAGTTTAATAATTTAGATACATTCACAATTTATTTATTTTCTTATTTGGAAAAAGGATTTTGATTTTCTTCAGGACACTCTTTAAATGGCATACAAATGTTAAAAATTTAAAAATATGTAATTACTAATTATTATTATATGTATATACCTACTTCAATTAATTATTAAAGAAAATAGCGAGGGTGCCTGGTATATCCCTCTATAGTCTATATACCTACATAATATAGTATTATATGTTAAAATCACCTACACTTAAAAACTTAACTTAATATTAACATAATAACTTCAAAGTATATACGATAACCAAAAATATAAGCATTTATTCAATGTGTTAAAACTAAACATAATAATTATTATCCTATCATATTATATTTTATTCTTAAGGCGCCCGGTGTCATTGTAATTGTGTACACAAATGCTCTACGAGAATAATGATCCTGTTCTGTAAAATTAACAACATTTGATAATTCTTTTTTAAACTAAAATAGAGTAATATTATACAGACCATATCGAACTCCATTTTTCAATATTTTAATCTCAAACTTCAGAATATGTCTTCAAAAATAATACAATTTTAAGCGTTTTTTTTATAAATTATACTATACCATTATTTTAAATAAAATAAAAATCAGAGTTTGATGCAGCCTGTAGGAAGTCTTCTTATTTCAGATAAAAAATAGTTATCAAAATCCGACAATACTACGAGGTCTGAGAATAATTCCCGTGAAGTCATTTTTTTTTTTTAATACAATCTATCATCCCCCCCCCCCCACCCCCCAATAGGTATCGAGCGGTAAATTAGTAGAAAAATATCATAATTAAGAAAGCAACTAAAATATAAAATTTTAATAGAAATGCGGAAAATTTGAAAAACTGGCTTTCATAAAATGAAATATTTTGAATATTATATGGAATACTTATTTTAAAAATAATATTTAAACATAATTATTTTTCAATCAAATTTCTTGGTACACTGAAAATTAAAATTCATTTTAAAATTAGTATAAGCTAAATTTTAGAAGCCAGGGTAATTTTAAATTAAAGGAGCATTTCTAACAATCAAAGTCTTATAACAGAAAGTGTAATTTAAAACATAAATAATAAACACAAGGTACAGAAATTGGGCGAACAACTTTATTTATACTTGAAACTTTGAAAGCTGTGATAAATTATTACATTTTAAAAACGCATTTGAGCTTGGTTTCTAAAATATTTATAGTACAATTGTATGTACCCATAAAAAGAGTTCATATTTTAACAATTTTTATTGATTGTTATGAATATATATATGTTGCGAGTAACCGTTTGTATACGAATTTCAAAACTAAAAATTATAAAACAAAAAAAAACTGTGTTTGTTTCACACCTTTCACCGCAGTTAAACTTCAAAGTTTTTATTAATTTCATAAAAATAGTGAATACAAAATACTACAAAAGAACGGTTCAATAATTTTACAATAATTAAAAATATGAAAAATACTAACTGTCAATATTTCTAAGCTTCTGTCATAGTTTTAAAAATCAACTGTTTGACTTTATTATTCTAAGAAGTAATAACTAATAATATATAAATTAGGTACATTATTTAATGTTTGCATTAGTCTTAAATTTTAATTATAAGAATTTTGTTTGTTGCCACAATGATACAACTTATCGATAATAATATAAACCGAATATGAATATAAGGTGAGAATATATCTGTAATTCATTTTCTGAAAGTTCACAGAATATAAAATAATAATTTGCAGTTATTTGACTAATTCTTCATGACGTCAACGTTACCAAGGTGTTGGTTGAAAATAAACACGTTTTGTTATAACTTATAATACATCCAACGTCTTATGTCATATTAATTTGTACCTATATTAAATAGTAAATATTGATTTTTTTGTTATTTTTCGTTGCTTCTATATATAGTATAATATAAAAAGAAACTCTTTTACTATAGGTATTCTACTATAGTATGTGTTTGTATTATAAATAGACTTTTTTAAATAACACTATATGTGTGCGCAAAAAAGTTTAAAATTGAGATATGACCTTTTTTGTTGGAGCAGACGATATTATAGTCCTATTTTAGTATATTTATAACGTTAAAAAAAAGTTATAATTATATAGTAGATACGAATTATATTTAATTTCCTACCGTACTAAAGATATTGATACATAGAACTTTTACTTAAATCTAATAAAATAAGTTAATATTAAATAATTGTCTTAAAATGTATTTGATTAATATCTAAAACATAGTATTATAAACTATAAAATAGGTACTAATTAACTTATTAATGTATATGGTTATTATAAAAACGTTAGGCAGTCTCGATTTATTAGGACCAATAACGTACCTACTACAGATATATGAATGTAACTAAAAATTCGTCTAATTTTATAAATATAAAAAACCAAATATTAATATAATATTAATTGAAAATCCAATACTTCATCATATATATTATTTTATGAGTAATAAACGTGTTGTATATAGGTATATAATGGTAATTTTATAGCATCACAGTGTGATAATGCATCGTCATATTATAATATTAAGATTTTATTTTAACACACAATGTCTTCATTTGACATGCACATTTTGTCCTCTAGTGTACATGTTCTCGTTTAAAATTACTACCAAATGAAGGGTCTTGGGCGGATTCAGGTTATATTTAAACAGATTGCGGCAACATTGAAACACATGTTACAATTCTATTAGAATACCTACAAGACCTGAGTAGTCATATTTTTACATCAGACCGAATAATAATAAAATCCCTCGTCAAATCACAATAAAATATAATATTGAATTAAAAAGTTGTATCACACAAATATTTGAATAAACGCAGATAATTTATAAAAATGTAAGTAAAAATTTCCATAAGTCAAATATTACACATGGTGTATTATTATTATAATATTTATTTTAAACAGTAAATAATGTACGTATACTGTATACTGTATATGTTTGTATTATATATATATACGTAAACATCACTTTAAGTTATAGTTTATTTCATCGATTTTCTGCTTTCAAAACGTACATAATCCCGTTCATTTTCATTATAACTGATGTCTGATGACATATGAGAGTATTGGCGACAGAACTTTTTAAAATAGATATGATGCCCAGACAACGCCACCCCAATACGATTTTATCTCTCAAAATAAACCCATGTTACTAAACTTGTCTGGAGTGTATTTTTTATTTATGTATACATTTTTATTATTTATTATTCGTTTTACCTTTTGTGAGTTTTTTCAGTATAGCTAATTTGTGTTCAGCACTCCTGGGTTCGGCTAATACAATTAGCAGATATCCGCCGGTAAGCGGAGTTTCGACGTGATCTGATGGGTTGCCCATTTTTTAATTACTACGTGTTCAAAGTTTCATTAGATATGCTAAATTATGCCTGTAACAGATAAAAAATTCACATTAATAAACTTGTGATCAATGAAATATGAATGTGTATATAAATTGGTAACTACAACGCTAAACAACTATAAATATGTCATGCGTAAAATATCTTATTCCAAAAAGCCCACGAATCAATGTTTATATCAATATATTGTAATAACAATAATTCTTATATTTATTTGTATTAAGAAATTTCAATTTAATCTCTCCAATTATTATGTATGGCTATTACCTAAGCGTATAATAAATTAAATTAAACATTCTAAAGTATAATTTGATATTACCACCATAATTAATTTATGTAGGAAAGTCAACTATACTAAAATAATGAAGCAGATAATTTAAAAACATACCTAGATATCTTTATCGAACAAACAAATTTATTTATTATTTTATTAATGTTAATAAAGTTGACGTTTTTGTAGTTAATTATTACATTGTAATAATGGCAGGGTACAAGTGTAAAATATAATTTTTACGATTTTTACACTATTTTGTTGTAAACAATTTTATAGAAGGTATGTAATTTTATTACCAAATATAAATAACTTTTATTCCTTTTCTTAAATTAGGTATGAAGTATGAAAAATCCATAACAGCCAATACAGAAATGAGACTTTTTTCGTTTTCATAATATTTTCCTTATTTTCTTAATCCAACGGTCAATGGCAAGATAAAGTTTTAAAAAATAACTTGAATTCATCGAGATTAATAATTGTATTGGTTACTATGGTTAGTGATATTATGAATCAAACCAGACTATAAGGATGTTAGGTCAAAAAATGAACTGAAAATTGCAAATATTCGATAAAAAATAATTTCCCGATAAATTCTATATCTATACAGATACATATTAATTATTATTCACATATATGGTATTTCACAAGAAACAGCAGTACCTATTAGTTATAATTTACAATATTAGAGATATAAATTAGATTGTATGTGATATGCTGGTTTCATGGTTAAAGCGCTGAATAATAATATCACTATTACTGTTTATCTATATACCAAATAACATGGTATAACCAAATTTGCTTAAATTACTAGTGACTTATTACTTATTAATTATTATAATAAAATTGAAATTAATCTATAGAAGTAGTACACAAGTAGAATATTCACATTTTATTTTTAGTGTTGAGATTTCTTTTATTCCGTGCTTTACGTGGTAGGTACGGTTAATTTAAGGATAGGTGAAAGTGAAATACTAAAATAGGTTAAACATAGGTTTTATCCGATACCTTCTACTGCAAACATCGATATTGATAAAACAAGAATAAAATTGAATGATACCGTTTTTAGATTAAAAAAATAAATATTGTATACGCATGTTGATATCTCAAGCATGGAATGAAATTTAAAGTAGGTACCTAGGCAATAAAATATCTTAGACTATCTTAGACTCTATCGATTATTTCAACCGACTATTTGAGAAAATTTATGCAAATGCAACTAGGAAGTTTAATATAATGTATTTATAAATAATAAGTTATAATTATTGACAGCAATACCTACGTATTACTTATATATTTGATGAAGGTAAAAGGTTAAATTAATTTAAAATTGTAAATTTATACTCTTTATAAATAATTAGTATTGTTATTTATTTAATATTGACTTAGGTATACCTATAATTACTAATCTCATATTATGTATTAGTGATAAAATATATAATAAATAATTAATTATTCCTTTAATGCCTAAAAACATCTTTGACGGTTAAGTCGGTAAATTATGGTAACAAAATGTCTTGCGAAGATTAGTTATTACTAATTTTAAATAGCAAAGTAATATCATTTACATTATTACATAAATTTAAATTATAGTAAATCCTCGCGGGACACCATCTATACAGGTATAAAGTTAAGTATATATATAATTTGTTTTTGGTTAGTTACTACTTTATTAGGTTAGCTTAGAGTTTATTATTAAATTATAAATTACTTATGCAAAAAAAATATTAATTAATTTTAACATTAAGCGGACGTGGTCATACGTTGTCTTCGTCTTAATTAATACGTTGTCTTCGTCTGAATAATTAATTTAACTCTGTTATGTTTAATTTAAGAGTGAATTGAATTGACCTATCACCAAATTTAGAAGTAATAATATTATTTAGCGAACAAGTTTTTTTTTAAATTTCAATTTTATAGAGGGTAATGATCATTTTAAAATGCACAACAATTTACAATTTAAAAGTACTTATAACTCACTTTAAAATTACAATATAAAAAACCCGTGTTATTCACTAAATAATATTCTTACTTCTAAACTTGGTATAATATTTAAATTCACACTAAAATTAAACTTTAAAATATATAACCTGTCATTTTTACATGAATAAAAAGTTACAGTACCTATATGATATAGGTTACATTATATAATATTAGAAAAATTATGTTTAAAGTGTAAAGAAAATAATAATTATATATGATTTATTTATATAAAATTGATGATGATAATAATATAATATATTTTGGTACCAAAACTCCTAGTAAATATTGGTCACTCGTATTTCACTGTTCGTCTAGAGTGTCTAGACTGTTCGTTAGAAAATATGAACATTTTAAAAGGCTTAGGTATTCAAAGCATCCAAATAAAAATTTAAAACAAAAGTTTATTAAAACTACGCTGAACATTTTTTTTAAAAGAAATTGATTTTACGACTTAAAGTAATCTTCCATTATTTGTAGTCACTATTGAACAAATCGAAAAATAACTTCTTCAGAGTCAGAGTACATAGGCAACTCAATAAGTTCAAATTTGTTTGAGCACTTAATAGAATAAGTGAAGATACAGAAACATATAAAACATATAGGGTATACATTCCTTGCTTCACTAAGAATATTTATTAATTTATAACATTATTCTCTATGTTTCAAATTAAACTGTAGGTACCAATTTAATTCTTGCAATAAAATATTACTTGAAAATTAAAAAATACTAAATAACGTATTTCTTTTAAAAAAAAATTATCTATAATATATTAAATTTATTTATTACGTAAAAAGTGTAGTAATTATTATGTAATATTAACTGTTTTTTTAACATTATATTTAGTAGACGTAACAAACAAAAATATAAAAATACATAACTGCTAAAAAAATAAATATCAGAAAAAATGTATCTCAACTGTCATAATATTATATTTTATAAATATATGCCATCTAATTAAGCAAATATGACATTTTTCGTCATAAATTAAGCATATTATTTTAAATATCATTTAGGTTTGAGTATATTATATATACAGACGTCAGTACGTCACTAGGAATAAGAAAATAACTTTCCATTGTATACTTTTAAATTGAATTTGTTAAATTACCTGTGCACACTACAATATATTGCTAGGCATTATAAGAACCATTAAGAAGGATTTTTTAATTATTCTATGTGCAATTAATGAGTCATAACTTATAAGATTAACTTAAAATATTATTTTGATATTATTGTATATGAAACGAATAAAATAAATATATTTAGATATGAAGAAATTAGTCTTTAACTGGCAGAAAAATTATTAATTATTTTGTTCTTAGTATAAATTTTTATGTGTATTGTATTCTATTAAGGATACAATAATAAGTGTAATGTATAGGTATATGTATTCTAACTACCAAGTATTTCAAATTTTAGCATTGAATATTTTAATACAACTGGAATATTGAATTAATATTTTTTATTTGTCAGTTTTTCATAATATATTAAACAAATTAATGGTTACAGGTAAAATAACATAACTGTCTAATACACCTAATTATTAATTAGCCTACTATAAATTATGAATTGCCTAATTGTTCTAACTTTCATAACATAGTCCACATTTTACATTAAAATAACAGCAGTAAGTAATCGCATGTATAATGTAGTCACGCTAGATACTTCAAAAATCAAAATTATAAACTTCTAAAAATAAATAAAATTCAAAAAATCATGTAGTATGAGATTAACGACAACGTCATAAAAATATACTTAGACATATTATACTCGTATAAGGCTTAAGAAAAATGGCAACATTGGCAACCAAAAACGTATATTTTGGATAAGAATTGAACGAGGGTATAGCTGTATTTAATAAGTATCAATCAATCAATCAGAAGTGTGAGCTGGACAAAAAAAGAACGTTCGTGGTAAGATCGATAGGCGAATATTCGGAGAATACACAACTCGACACACGAGAGCCGAAATAGGCATTTTATTGATAGAATATACCAATATAATATATAATATAACATAAAGTCACGGCCTAAAATATTATGAATAATAATATTAATAACAAGAATTGAGAACTAACACGTACCTTTCTGCAAGTGTAGGTATAGTAGGTAGGTACACTTCGGTTACCGCGCCGGAAATGCCTCTGGTAGATTCGTCGTGTCCGCCGTGTCACAGGGACTGCGGTAGTGTTGCGGTCTCGGCGCAAAGGAAAGCCGGATCACGCAGGATCCACCGGACGGTCACGCAGTGGGACCAGCGATCGCAGCGCTGTATTTCCCCAGTCGGCGGCCGACCGATGTTGTAGGCGGCGTATTAAATGGCTTGCCGGGACGAGGGCCTCGCTTCGATCGCAAAAACGCGCAGGGACCGCTGCACCACGGGCGCATCGGCGTTGGAGTGTCGGAGTGGGTGCGGTTGTTGTTGGATGGGGGGAGGGTGCATTTTTCTAGGCCAATCGAACTGGTGCCCCCTTACCTCCCCCCCAGAGACAGCTTTAAATGTACTATATAGGAACGCCGTCAGCGCTACGGGCTTCACATAATAATATTGTATAATATTTGTGTATAGGTATACGTATACCTACCATAAGTCTATAAAGGTACAGCTATATAATACGAAATATGACATCGTATTCAAGGAAAGGTTTTTATTTTTCATTTTGTCTAAAGATCCTCTATATTTGTACAAAAATCGTTGTATGCCTCACTTCGATATACTCTATAGATATAGTATAGTACCATTATATTATTTATATATATATAATATATATATAATAGTTCAATCGTAGTTCGAAACATATAGGAGCAGTACATTTCTGATTTCAAAACGTTTATGATCAAGTGATCGTTAAATACAAGAATGACATTGATATTTGAAATGGTGTGTATTTTCAAGTATAATAATTATTATTAAAATTAAATTTACTATCATTTTTCAACATTTCACCGATTTGTTTAATATAAATTATACATCATTATATTATATTCAATCAAATATATACCTACAGTCAAACTAAATTAAAACCTAAAATAATAATAGTATATTATTATGCCTCAATATTAAGACGGAATTGGTAATAAAATAATACCGTTTATATTAAATAGAAAATAAGTTATAACTATATAGGTAATAATATAAACATTGATTTGAATATTGATATGAAATAGACAGATACTATATTATTTTAGTTACCATATTGTTAAAATGTACAACCACTTAACGATAATATATTTATGTTTATTAATTCTTTGAAAAATTGATCTTCCGTATAATATAAACGTGTACTCGCATATTCGCATAGCATCCTTTTATCTACTTATAAAATTGGAATAGAATGCAGGGTATCAGATGCTGTTCATAGTGTTCACTCGATTAGCTACCTATTTTGGCTATTTTCTGTTATCACTCACCTCCACTTCAGACGTCTCCAGTGCAGGATAATGTGGTGTAAGTATTATTATTATTATTATTATTATTATTATACATTTTAATGCAATGATAAGCCATCGTGTTTAAAAACTACTCATAAAGGTTTAGGATTTGTTTACTATATTATATTATTGTCTATATAAGAAATATTTAAAATGTAGAGTTTGTTAAAATAATAAACTTTAAGTACTTGAAAAACATGTACAGAATGTAACAAGAAGACCTGACAGATGAAATAACTTTTTTTATAATCGACAGTTTTTTATACATCATTTATAGTCGCTTGCACTATAAGTATAATAAAAAAATTATTTTATTTTTAATACTGAAAAAAATTTGACTAATTTTTTTGGGAAAATTCAAAATAGCCAATTTTCAATTGATAATAAGTACAATTTTTATGGTAAAAACATTTATTTATCAAGTAGTTTATTTTTTAGAATTTTTTTAAATATCTATCAATATTTTTCTGAGTGAATTAATTTACAACATAATGACTTTATTCAAAATATTATATTTGGGAATTTTCTGACGACCTGACATGAGAATATTTTTTAAATTATTTATTAATTATATAATTTTCACAATTGTTGTCATGCGGTTAACAAGCATCATTTTTATTTTTTTTTGTCAGGTTTTCCTGTTACATTCTGTATATACATAGATAGAATCACATTGAATTGCAGTTTTATAAAGTCTAAATCGTAAAAATTACAAATGTCATAAGTCATAACAATAAAACTGAAAAACGAAATATACTATTAGGTGGGTTTATACTCTATTCAGACTAAGATAAAAAAATTTCATAAAATAGTCCTAAACTCACAAATCCAAAAGATCACATTTTTGGAAAGATTATCTACGTTTTAAGAAAATGTCGATCAAGATTGTTAGGATTATAATTTTTTTGAATATTTAAAAAACAGTCGAAAAATATTTTAGTGACATAAATTTCATAACTTTTCACAAATTATTGGTAGTATTAATTCATTATGTTCAAGGAAACTATTGAGAAAATCATAACATGATTCAAAAAACAATCATGGCATGTTTTAAGTACTTAAACTAGATAAAATATCAAATCGATAGATAAAGTCAACTAAAAGATTAACCACTTGTAACAACATATTAAAGATAAATAAATAATTTATAAAAATATAATACCTAATTAGTAATTACTATCATTAATTTACAATGCTTACATAATATTCTCAACCTCCGACATTTTTGTTTTTAAAGATGATACTCTTATATCTATAAAAATTATAAGAAAATATTTTTTTTATTAATTCAATAATTTTATAACGTAGGTACCTAATTATTTTAGGATGAACTGTACTATGTAGGAACCTATTATAAATAACAAGAATAAAGTAACTACTGTATATTTTTTTTTTTGAAAAAAAAACATTTGGTAAAGTATTAATAAAAATAAACATAATAATTAAATTATGAAACGCCGTTTGGCGTAGAGTGATGAAAATATTGATTTTTCATTGATTTGTGTTTTTTTTATCATATGGAGATACTTTTATAGTAGAAAAAATGTTTAGATTCCTGGTATTGATTTTAGTTGGTACTAAGAAGTAAAAAGTAAAAATTCTCATAATTTTCCATTATAATATGGGGAAAAATAAATTAGCGAAAAACTGAAATTTTTACAATAACTAGTTTTTGACGAAATTGAATTTTTATTTTGCTTTTTTACCAAATGTTTATGTTGGCCTTTTCTATACATGATATATTTTTCAAAATATTTTCACTATTTTTAGCTATTTATAAAACATGTGCAATTTTAGATGTTTCATTCATTTAAAAAGCTTGGAAATGTAATACAAGGTTTCTCATAAGTTGTTATTATTATTATTTAAAAATATTAAAGATTGGTGAAAAAACTATGTAACCATTTGGAGCTTAAATTTTGAAAATACTCGTCAAAATTACAAAAAATTGAAAATTGTTTTGTAGTTAGAAATATATAGAATTTTAAATTTGTATAGCAAAGGCTTTAAAATATAACTTATACTTGAACTAAAAATCTAAAAATTAATACTTTACTTACATTTAAAGTTCAAAATTGAACGAAATTAGATATTTGAACAAAGAACTAAGAATTTAGTTATTTTGTTGTAATACAAAAAATGTTTGTGTGGATTTGAAACTTTTTTTTAGTTGGTGTACACTGTAGAGTCTACACAGTACAGTGTGTAAATGTTATTATGTTAAATATTTATTATTTTCAATAGCTTATTACAATATTCATGGTTTGTGTTCGATAAATAATTAATGTCAATTTTTACCGAGTATACATATACACACTAATAGGCGTGCGCAGACTTTTGGTTCCGGGGGTGCACATTAAAAATTAGGGCCCACAATAATTTTGAATACAATTATAGATACAGACAAATGTTTTAAAGATATCAAATGCACTAAAAATATTTGTTTTATTTTATTATTCATTCTAATAAATATTACATAACAATATATTATAGATACACAATCTTATAATGATAATCGACCTTTAAAAGGAAAAACATTTTTGAATTCGTCAATAATTTCACTTATTTAATAATTAAATAATAATTCGTTTTTGGTGAATGGTCCGGGGGTGCTCAGGCACCCCCGGCACCCCCTGTGTGCATGCCTATGTATACACTAAACTTAATATATTATATTTAACACCTAAAATTAAATTATCATTTAATTAAAGTATATTTACAATGTACTGTTCAGCATTCTGTTATGCAGTGTTCAATCTATTAATATGTGAACGAAAAAATAACTAACTTGTAATATTCTCAGTTTAAATATCTAATTTTGCCTAAATTTGAACTTAAAATATGTATTAAAATAAACTTCGCATAGGTATATAGGATAATTTTATAGGTAATAGGTATATTTTAGGGTTACAGTAATAAATACTTATGAAGACCTTGTTTTAAATGTTCAATCCTTAGCTATAAAAATTGAACATTTTACAAATTTTTAACTACAAAATAATTTGCAAATGTTCTTGATTATGACGGATTTTATCAAAATTTGAACTTAAAATGCATATACAAAAAATTATACACATTTATCTGAAATATTTTGTAACTGCTTTTATAACAACACATGAAAAATTTTATATTACATTTTGAAATTGTTTAACCAAGCAAACATTTTTTTATAGGCCATAAATTATAATTAAAAAAAATTAATAAAAATCAAAAATTTCTAATATTTAATTTCAATAAATATCTCAAAATGAGTTAAAATATTTAAAAAATAAACGTGGACAGAAAATTTCAGTATACACATTTAGTGAAAATTTTAAATATTCACAGTAATTCGTTTAAACAAAATCGATATTGTCAAAAAGTGGTTTTGCGTAAAAATTCTCGTATACCTAATTTTATTTTGGTTTTCCTCAACGCTTTTGAAAACTACTTTGAATTTTTAATTTTAACTTAATATAAGTAGGTACATACTAGTCACTTTCCCACCAGGAAAAGTGTTTAAGTTGAAAATCGAAGCATTATTTCGACTATACTTATCGTGTATACAGACATACAAAATTTTTTTTTTAAATATGAATCATTTTAAAATCAATACATTCATTGCTCCACTCGGCGGCACTCAGGATCTAAAACCTAATTTAATAAAGAACTTATAAACCAGCTATTATGAAGTAGGTAATTAACAAACACTAAGTAACTATATAACTGAGAAAAATATAACAAACTTAGAGATGAAAACAAATGTGATCAACTGTACCAAACAATGAAACATATTATATTATACACATTATTTTGTTCTAGTGATGTCGGATATAAAACAAAAACATCCACAACTTGGCAACAAAAGAACTCAACCATACCTAGTTTAAACCCTAGCAGGATGGAATCTGATGACATGGTATAATAATAAAAGTTAAATATATTCTTTTTTATCTCAGATATATTTTATATCGTTATTAAAAGAAGTAAAATATGAAATTTGAGCTTTAAAAAAATTAGCTTAATTATTTGAAATATTATATAATTTAAAAAAAAACTAATTTTATAGTTCAAATTTTTAACGAATCGTTACATAAGTGAAATACCTAACCATAAATATTAGACAAACAATATCAAATTAATGATATGTTTATTATTTTTAAAATCTAATCGGAAGTTTGTTATGTTTAATAATGATGTTTATATAAAAAAAAGTTTTTGTAAACAAGTTTTTGTTGAATACCACTCCAAAAGATTCATATATGGCCGTGCCTATAAATCATTTCTATTTAACAGTTTTCCATGGATAGGGATTTCTCACGGGTTCTACATTAATTATGTTTGGATATACCCACAGAGTTTAAAAAAAATTACAAAAAGTTAAAATTCTGTTAAACTCATCTTATACAAAATCTATTTTATATTATGGTAAGATATCTATATTAACTATAAATATTTAAAACATTTTAAATATCAATATTATAGTATATATTTTTAGAAGAACAAAATATTTTAAAATTACTTAAATATAGGTACATAATAGTAAACTCAAAAGATCTCAAATAGTGGTATATTTAAGGGAATGCTTTTGAAAATGTTCACCCCCTCATTGAGTTTTTTTAAGTCCTTTTTCACTTATATATGTATATATATTTATATAAACATTTATGTGCAAGATACTCCATTGGCCATTTAACGTTATGTAATATAGAAGAGCTTTCAAACTTGAAAACTCCGAAGCCTAACTTGACCTCCATGGATATGACTCGAGTCTGTACACAAAATTGTTTTTCGAAAGTGCGCATATCAGTTTCATGATATTTTATTATTACTCCTAAATATATAATCCTATATCACCTATGTATTTTCCCCACTGCCTACGGCCAGACAAAAAAATAATTTGCATATAACAGTATATAAATATTTTTAGAATTCATAATATTTAAAATTACTTAACTTAAAATTATTTTAACAAATATAATATAGTAAACTATAACAGTAGTTGCGTATAAAATAACAATTAAATAAATTAACTAGGTAGGTATTAAAAATATTTCAAAATTAAAATTATTTAATTTAATTTTTATTTATGCAGGTAGTAGGTACATGCAATACGCAGTGAATGTGTCTATAATATTAATAGATTTAACTTAAACTGAGTGATAGAATGTTGAATGCCACATTGAAAATATACTTTAATTAAATGATAATTAAAATTTAAGTATTTAATATTATAATATATTAAGTTTAGTGTTTATTATATAGACGGTAAAAATTGACATTAATTATTTATTGAATGCAAACAATGAAAATTGTAATAAATTATTAAAAATAATTAATGTTTAACAATCTTTGTAACTGTGTAATTGTAATATTAAATACGCATCTATATTTTTAATGCTTTTTGAATGTTGACTACAATATTGATCGTAACCTAAATAAAAAAAACCGCTGCACAAAACGATGAATATAATTTGTATATTCTTAAGAACGACCGTGTGTTATAATATAAAGTACATAATAATATGTAGTATTTAGTATACAAGTATACTGTGTATAATCAACAAATCTTATTGAAAAATAACGCCCAACATATTATAATATCATGAACATTCAGCACTATATTTATTAATAAATTATTATGATTGCATTAATTGTTATTCAATATATTTCTACCTATCAGTTTTTCAAATATAAAATGTCGAAAACAATGATCAAAAAGTAAATATAAGTGAAATGAATGCGATCTAATCTGCAGTAACCACTATTAAACTACATAGACAATTTCCACAAACGCATACGCAAAATAATACACCTATATTTATAACGTAAAAATTATTTATTTTGTTTTGTAAAAATCTTTTTATTAGTGAAATCTTGTATTTATATATAAAACACTTGTATATAACTAATGACTAGGGCTGTGAATTTGTAGGAAAGTGTATTTTTATTTGGTGATTGTGAAACGTAGCTTTGTAAGTAAATAATTTGAATTATGAACTACAAATCTATTTATGAAACTTTTATTTTGCATTTTTTGAATTTTGAATTTTTTAGGTCATTTTTTTGTATTTTTAGGTCATATTTTCTTTTTTTTGTCCATTATCCGGTATTTTTAATAAAATTCCCTCAACTGACATGTTTGAAGAACATTTTTTTTTTTGTCCAATGCAATTGTAAAGACTAAAAATGAATAAGGTACCTGCAAATAAATATATTTTAGTTTGTTTTATTATTTTAACAAAATAAATATATAAAACAAATTTTAAAAAATGTTTCAGGCATAATACAAAATTTAAATTCAATCAATATTTTTATTTTTTTTTATTAAATAAACACATTTTTATGCATGTAAAATGTAATGTACTAATGTATCATATCCTATACAATCCTATATAAAATCAATATAAATATTTGAACTAAATTAAAAACCATTTTAAGTGAATTTTATACTATAATTTTTAGCATTTTAAGTGTATATTTTATTGCATTTTTTTTTGATATTTTTAATGCATTTTTAAGGTTTTTTAGTGTATTTAACTCACAGCCCTACTAATGACGATTTAGTCAATTAGATGTGAAAAGAAACAATAGAAATATCAATTACCTATTTTTAAGTATTTTTTTCTTAAACGATATAATTTACGTTAACGTTAATGAAATTTCGCCTACATTAAATAGGTACCTTTACGGTAGACCTACTATTATTACCAATACAAGTTGAAAATCAATAAAAAGAAAAAGGTGGGCAATTGGGTGTCGCTCTGCTGTACAGTAGATTACAAGTGGGTCACTGTAATGGATGGTATTAAATTTGAATTCAATGATATAATATCATTGTATAAGACAAACGATTCTGAGCGAAGACGGTCAGACAGCGTATGATATTACTAAGTATAATTGATGATATTATTGTGAATAAAGTAATTTATATATAAGTGATGTAACCTGTTTATGTGGAACTTTGTTTTAAATGCTCGATCCTTATCTATAAAAGTTGAAAATTTTATAAATTTTTAACTACAAAATAAGTATTAAGTTTTAAATTTGATAAATTTTGTCAAAAATCGAAATTTAAATGCTCATAAAAAAAATTGTGCCTAATGTATTTTTAATATTTTTCAACTGCTATTGTAACGATATATCAGGAGCTTTGTATTACATTTTTACGCATTTTTATCCAACAAATAGCATTTAATTGACAATTATAGAAAAAAAAACTAAAAAATTAAAATTTGAAATTGTCTGTAAACAGTTTAAAACAAGTCAAAATATTTTGAAAATGTTATGGTGTATAGAAAATCAGAATTTAAAAGTAAAATTTTCATGTATCTACAGTTATTTGTTTTTGAATTACAACAAAATAACAAAATGTTGTAAGAATATGAACTTTAAACGCTCATAAAAATTTAATCTAAGGTAGAGATTTTTTTATTGATAAAGGTAGACAAACTTACAAGAAATCTTGTATTAAATTTTTAAATATTAGATTTTAAAAGAAAAAAATTTATGAATTTGAAAGCTTTTTAACCAACAAATAAAATTTTATTGGCATTCATAGAAAAAAAAACTAAACAAATTGGATACTGTAAATGTCCGTATACAGTTAAAAACGCATCAAAATATTTTGAAAATTGTATCGTGTGTGGAAAATGCTAATATAAATAACCAGTGAAAATTTCATGTATGTACGGTTCTTTGTTTTAGAGTTACACCAAAAACCAATTTTGCGTTAAAAATTTCCGGTTTTCCTTAATTTTTTCTTTGTTTTCCCGGCAATTTTGAAAATTACTGAGAATTTTAAAATTTGACCTTCCCAATGCACTAACAATATTTACTTTCCCATTGAACAAGATACTGAAGTTGAAAATCGAAACCTTATTTCGACTACTTATCGTGTACACAGACACAAATAAAAATAAAACATACATCATTGTAAAATCAATACATTCATCGCTCCGCTCAGAATCTAAAAAAGGTTATAGAATGAAATAAATTGTATTCATTTGAATATTTTTAGGAACAAGAACTTTCCATTGTTTATACATAGTCGCATTACGGCATTTTATAGTTTGTCGAATTGTTACATCTATAGGTTGTATTTTAAATCAATGAAATGCTATAGAGTATAGGAAGCGTCTTTGAACTGTGGGTGAAATGTAAATACACATTAATAAGACATTTAAAATATATTATCGTGTAAGTAAAATCAATAATTCGCGCATGTCAAAATAATTATTAAGTATCCTGCAGTCTTATTAGCAGTCTTGTCAACTCTCAAGACACAAAACAAATAATATAATTAGTAGATACCTACCTACCCATAAATACCACCAGCTACCATATATAAATGTATATCCTATATAGTTTCTCTATTTTATAATTTAAAAATACTTACCTACAATTAATTTTGACTGTATGATGTTCTTACAAGTTATTAATAATATGGATTTATTTTTTATATAGTTTTTTAATTATGTGTTAGAGGAAACACTAATAATATATTATTTTTGTTTTCTATTTAAAGTAACCCTCGAAACTGCAGTGACCATCAAAACTATTAAAGATATTTACTGATATTTATTGATATATGGATTTTTTTTGTTCTAGAATATGCACCAAGGTTAAATGGCGTCTTAGATAATTGATCAAATTTGACTTTAAATTACGATACGAACAAATATCATATTAAAAAAGTTTTGAACAATATAATATTATAATTTATAAATGTATAAATTATACGCACTATACACGATACAGTTACCTATTATACGGCTATACCCTCAGTGGTGGTCAAATGATTTTATCATTGGTGGGGGCCCATGACGCCGATTTCTTTAACATGCGCTTTGATCATTAAAAAGTAAAAACATAATTTAAGGATATTATAAGATAACTTTATTGATTTAAATGTAACTAGAAAAGTTAATAACTATATAATATAATATTAAGAGAATGTAGTCAGCGTAATATTTATTTTCTTCCTCCGCGTGCAACATAGACATAAGTCATAATTCACGTAAATTCGGTTATTATGATTTTTGTAATATATAAGAGTAAAATCACTTGTTACAAAAATTATAGGGCATTACGTTTTTGAGTGTTTGATATATCGGTTTTATATTTTATTATTATTTGATTTTAAAAATATTTATTTTTTTTAAATTTATTTGGATAAAATTGTTATGATACAATATTTAGACAAATAGTATTGTTCACTATTGTGTTTTAGTGGGTGATTTTTACTTAAAATCATAAAAAAAAAGATTTTACATCAATACGTTTTGTTTATATGTTGCACGTGATCCAGAGATAAGAGAAAATAGTGCACTGACATCCCCTTAAAAACGATTGTAATTAAACTATTAAATATTATATACAGCGAGAGAACATGCTGATTTTACACGTACCCCCACACGACACCTTACCATCGAGACCACTTTCACTATGGTATAATGTCACGTGGGGAATGGCAGGGATGGCAACTTTATACATCGATATATCAATATTTTCTGAGAAAATGTCATTATTTTGATATAGATATTTTCCCTTCGGGCTTCGATAATATTGGCGCATCGACATCGGCATTCTCTTTTTTTTAAATAAAAATATTATATGTCCTGATATTAAAAAAGGAGAGTATTTGTACTGTTTTTAGTACTTAAATCCGATGTATACTATGCCTATTGAATTAAAAAAGTCGATGATAATAATAATTATTCCAAGTTGGTCATCATAATGTTCACGATCACCTGGACGGTCCAAACTCCAGACTGGATCCGCTTCTAAAGTTAACATATATCTATCGATATAGCTATATAATTATAAACAAATTATGTGTAACATGCTGCTTATATTATGATGTCATTATTGTGTAGAAAGTATTGAACACATTTTACCAGATACTTCATAGACTTATTGCCTACTGCAGTATAAAAAAAATTGGAACTGTTTCAATTACCTATATAGAACACTGCAAACATGTAATACTTACTTTTGTAGAACAATAAATATTATTATTTAATCAGAATATTATTAATAACTGTTAACTATAATAATTAGTCTAATAACTATTCTTTATATTATAGTATTATTCTACTTAACTATTTATAATTTATATAATTATATAATATACGTAAATGGTAATTTATGCAACTGACTGTATCTATATCTATTAAAAATGCATGATGTATTATAATAATAATAATCTAATTTAAAATAAAAATATCAATTATATTATTAATTAGGTAGCTATATATATTTTAATTATTTATAATTAGCCAATAATAGTTTATAAAATAATAAAAATTGTAGGTAAGTAATATAAATTATATTTTATGATATAAATTGAATATTTTGCATTTGTAATAAGTAATAACTAATGTTTGATTTAGTATAATAATTTTCCTTATTGCTTTACTCTCTCATTTACTATTATTGTATGATGCACTTATAATTCTTCTATATTTTAAATTACCAGCAATTTAAGCTATAATAAGTACCTATATACAAATAATTTAAAACACAAATATGATAACAATATACTTAAATTACATTATGTATTATTATAAAACGTGTTCTAAGTTCTTTAGTTTTATTATATAAATCCGTTACCATAATATCAATTTTTAGATAACAAAATTATTCTGTTTTGTATTTACAATATTAAAATGGTATTACAGTGCGCTTTGTTTTTTTTAACTTTTACAGACTAGTTACTACAATACTACATATATATCTAACATCCATATAATTGGATAATAAAACACAGATGGTATTTTAAAGGATTAATTTTTCAAATAAGTTGGTAGTTTTCTTTAATATTGAGGAAAACTAAAATACAATATAACTACAGTAAGGTCCATTGTAGAGAAATCGTGAATATATTTTTTTCGTAAAAATTATAATCAGTTCAGAATGCAATAGTTTATCAAAAAATAGACATTGATTATACAGTATTTTTAATGTTAAATATTTAGATATTTTCTTTATGAATTTAATATTTTTAAACAATGCAATTTATCCTGCCCCGCACTTTAATCATATATAAGTTTTAAAATATATACTCATATAAGAGGACATCACACCCGCATGTGTTGTCTCTGTCTTACAAATGTACAACATATAACAAAAACGGTTTTGCGTGGGAGAATTTTACTCCCTTTGTATTTATAGTAGAATTATCAAAATGCCACAAAGCATAGAGAAGAACTTTATCTGTGTCGTAGACCGTAGTGTTTTTATTATTTTGATAACATAAATACATTTAAAGTTATCAGTTTAAGAACATTAGGTTTTTTGTTTTTCACATTTAGTTATTAAAAATTATTGGTTAGTGCTATCAAAAAAAGAAAACACTTCGACACAGATAAAGTTCTTCCCTATGTGTTGTGGAATTTTGATAATTCTATTATAAATACAGACGGAGTAAAGTACTAAAGTTGTCCCGAGAAAAACAGTTTTTCTATGTTGTACATTTTTAAGACGGAGACAACACATTTGTTGTGTGAGACGTCATCCTCAATAAAGAAATTAAGAAAAGTAATCGTTTGATATTTATTCACCAAGATATATCGATATTCGATGGTATACATTAATTTATAATCAATATGATTAGATAACTTAAGTTGATCTGCTGTAACACTGATGATATTATGAAGATATAAAATAAGTTTACCTATATTATTAGGTAATAGGTATTAGTTATATTAGTTATATTAAGGAGAGTGTTATATAATAGTCAATATGTCCAGTCTTGTAAAGGGTACTTTTTAATAGTATTAAAGTACAGATACTGGTCAAATAGTGATACAGATACTTATTTCGAAAAGTGTTTAAAAATACGTATTGAATAATTAATAAAAAAGTATTTGAGAAAAATGCAAATACTTTAAAAACGTATTTATAGCGATACTTTCAAATATTTTTTTTCCTTATAAATCAAGTGAATCATTATCGCATGTTTTACGGTAATGCTGTATAGCATTTTATCATAAATGATACATTTGATAGTTGGTATTCATCTGTTTAAAATTGTCAAAGTATTTAAATTTTCAGTTGAATACCTATAATATTCATAGTAAAAAAAAATTACTAAATTATAACAGAATTCTCATTTTTTTTTGTATGACTAGATTAAAATAGAAAATAGAAAATATGTAAGCTGAAAAAATAAATATTTGAAAATTAGTACCTATTTGATTTTATATACAGATACTTTGAGGAAATATTTAAAATACATAATTGAGCACTTAGAAAGTATTTGAATACTTTTACTCAGTAACTAAGTATTGTACAAGACTGCTAATTTCATAGATATGTAATTTTATATTCTTCTATAATACCGAAGAATAATGTTACTTATAATATAGGTACCTAATTAAGTGTTAAGCAATTTTATATAAAAAAAACAAGTGGGCAAGTGCAGGGTAACGCTCTGCTGTATATGTCTAGAGGATTCACTGTAATGGTTGTGATTTGTATTCAATTAGAATTCAATGATTTAGTTAAAACTAACATTTCCAACTTTTTTTTTTTTGCAAAATACCAATTCTGTTAACTTTCTAACTTGGTTTCGTAGTTCATTAGGAAATTCTTTTACCGACAAATTCGAAAACAAGTAAAATAATTATGAAATGGGCTGCCAACCTAACCACCAGCACTAGGTATTAAGAAAAATAATTTTATCATTAATATAATTTTTTTTTTTTTTAAATATATTTTACAAAACACCATTTAAATAACACTATTGTACTTACAAATTACAATCTACATGATTCTATTTAATATTAGCCTATTGATAAAACTGGAATCATCTACAGTGATTTGACCTCAACGTCCTAAACACAGGGTATAATAGAAAGACTTACCAAATAAAAAAAAACTGATACTTGTTAAACATGTGACAAAAATTGTGAAAATGTTATGGATAATTTAAGAAATGCAGTGGCGTAATTGCAAGGGGGGGCACTTGCCCCCAGAAATGTTTGTGGGGGCAAAAGTATCATTTTGCCCCTCTAAATAATCCACATTTAAAAAGTATTCTTAACAAGACTGTTAACATAATATTCTAATATTAAAATATTTTTTTCCTCAAATTACTTTATAAAAGTTTATATTTATTTTAGCTTTCTCTTGTTGAATAATATTATGTTGACATTGTCAGTGTTACTGTTATTGCAATAATCGCATTATTCATGATTATCCGTGATTTGTGTACACGTTATTATCTTGAAATCGCGATTATGACAACGGGAACGGCCGAACGGGAGGTTAATTTTTTTGATCCCCCTAGATTTTTATCCAGTTACGCCACTGAAGAAATGTATTTTTATCAGGATATTCCCCAAAAGAATATTTTTAAAAAAGTTATTACCTGTACGTTATAAAATTATTTATTCCAAAAAAAATATTAATATTTTAATAACATTTTGAAAATAAACTATTTGTCTTATGAGGATGTCAGCGCATTATTTGTTTTCTCTCTCTGGCCCACGCGCAACATAGACAAAACGCATTTACGCAGAATCTTTTTTTCTATGTTTTTAAGTAATCTTAGAGTAAAATCAACCATTACAAAAAAGAAAGAGAATAATATTTTTGAGGGAATGACATATCGATTTGTCAAAATATTTAACATAATTTAAATTTACAACAATTTTTTGTTTTATTTGAAAGTCGAATACAAAGTGAAATAACAATAAAATATAAAATTGATATGTCATTCCCTCAAAAATATAATTTTCTATATTTTTTATAATGGGTGAAATGATTCTAAAATTACTTAAAAGTATAGAAAAAATGATTCTGCGTTAATGCGATTTGTCTATGTTGCGTGTGGGTAGAGAGAGAAAACAAATAGTTCGCTGACATCTTAAATTAACTTTATTATCATCAACATTTATCTAAAAATTAGATTAAAAAATTGGCTATTTTTTTAATTTCCTTCGTTAAAAAAAGTTACACTGTACCTACTATAAATTATTTTTAAAAAAAGTTTAAATATTGATAAAATAAAAGTCATTTAATTTGTTAGTTTGTCAGGTCTTTCTATTACACCCTGCGTATATTATGATTTTTAATATTTATTATTAATTATTCTGCAGTACGTCATAAGTATCGTCTGTTATACTGCCCGTGGGTCATCTTATTTCCCGATACCTATATGCCTATATCAAAAACCTTAATGTTTTAAATGACAATAATTTTAAAAATGACCTGATAAATAAACGTTTGGCTCTTGTAAACGATTACCTATGCTATACAATAATAATATATAAGAATATCTGAATATGTAGTTAGGTCTTGATAATTGTGAAAATGTGTAGGTAATTAATAATTATGTATATACCCTTTGTTTTACAACCTTTTGTTGTACCTTTCAACAAAACAATATTCTCAAAAGTAAAGAGTTTTCTTATACATAGTTCTACAGTTTCACTCCAATGTAAACGAATTAATGCAAAACTCATGTATAAGTAGATTGCACTCCAACTTCTAAGAAAATCCGAAAAATAACCAAACTATGTAAGACTCGCTTAAAAATATATTACATTTAAAAATATATCACATCATTAACAAATACACCTCAAGTGACATGTGTGTTAGTGGTACTTACTGTACCTAACAATAATGGAAACATAAAAAATTGTACAGTCTTTTTCTTTTACGATAAAAGTATTTAGTCAAGTCAATAGGAAGTGAATTGGGTGGCTCCTTTCATCAATCCCAGTCATGTGAATGTAATATTTTAGCCCATATTCTTATTGTGCCCCCAGGGGACCAGATTGTATATTTCATTTAAAAATAAAAAATAAACAAAAAAAAAACGATAAAAGTATAAGTTATAATTATTACAGTTATCTATAATGTAATAAGTTTAATGTATTTTACCTATATTATGATTAATTCTTGTATATTTACTATCAATGATTTATCTTAGTAAAACTAATAATAATTTTACTTTTAAATATTCTTTTAGGATTTATAGCGTGAATTCTTAGAATATAAAACTTTTTTTAGTTCAAACTTTAAATTAGCAAAAATACAAAAATATATTGACGGGAACATCACAGTCGTTTATATAATGTATTATATAAGTGAAATTATTAATATAAGTTGACCTATTTTAGAATACCTCCATTTTACAGTACAGTAAACCTGTATCATTTTACTAACTAATTTTAGGTAATATAATTATATAACGTATGTACCTACAGAAATAATATAAACTTAAATAATAATCATATGCAACAAATTATATAAATATTGCTTTCGTTACATGTAAGTACCTATACTAAGTACTAACATCTCTATTTAAATTACTATTTAGTGTATAGTTAATTTTAAATTTTTAGTGGCTATATAAGCTTATCTGTTTTAGAACCAATTTTTATAGACGGCGTCTATTGTGTTTTATTTTTTACAGTGAACATAAAATTATTTTGCTATAACAATGTGTTGGGATACAACTGTAAAAGTAAACCGGAAAAACTAAAAAGAGTAATGAAATAAAAAAATGTGACCTTTCTAAAATATTATATTATCCATATATATAAGTGAAACATCTTATAATAAATAATACAATTATTAATTGATTTGATTATTTATTTTATTATAGTTGCAAACATTAAGAGCCAATAAACCATATTTTATAAAACAATACTACAAAAGACTCGCGTTTCATTTTATTATTACAACTAATTACATAATATTAATTGCTTTGGGATACTTTTTTCATTATCTGTTCTCTAATATGTACAGGTGTCATAAATTGTTTCACTAATACTGCAGTTATACATTAGAAAAAGTAAAACATGATACGATACCTCAAATATCTCTGCAGCTCTATAATCATCACATTCTAATAATTTATAACTAATCGTCATAAATTTATTTTTGCCATGTTCTTGCACGTGTAACTGGGTGAGAGATAGAGATAATATTATAAACTTGTTGGTGTGATATCCAGATATCCATCTAAATCTTTGAGTATCCTAATTTATTAGTCCTTGAAGTCCTAAGCTCCTAAAAGTCCTGAGTTTAAACATATTTACTCTTAAATAATCTTAGTTTGTCACATTGGTTGTCATCGTAAACTTGTATACAGCCATATAGATACTGTAACTATATCTATAGCTGAGAATTGTAACACTTGAAACATTTAGGTACAAATTTATTACTATATTAGGCTTATCAACATTTTATAATTGGATTATACATTTTTATAGACCAAACGGGTCTTGACATCTTAAACTATATGTTTATACTTAGGTATATCCAAAAACTACGGCACACATACTACATAGTATATATATCTAGGAAGTAGGAACATAATATACTTGGAGGGATAAACGTATGAAGTTGTATGAAGAAAAAGTAAGCCCCTATAGAACTCGCGATTTCTGTCAATATGAAATCCCGGTTACTTATTGAACCATGATCTTATTAAATCTGGAATTTAACGTTAGTTTAATACCAATCAGTTGTCATATATGACAAATAAACCTTATATAGTCACGTTAAAAAATTGTATGTATAAAAATATTTTTTTTACATTTCTTCGTGATAAGTAGACCGCGGAATATATCATATGGAGCAAAAAATACTTAATTATATAGTTATTTATACGTATGCAAATATATGCAAATAATACCCTAATAGGTAGCCTTAACCCTAATAAAAAAAAAAATAAATAATGTATACTTTATATTGATGTGATAACAATTTTAATTGATATATCTGTATATATGGGTAGGTACTATAAAAAAGTACGAATACGTACGGCGTTATAGTATTGTGAAATAATATACACGCCCTTTATATAATATACCTAATTAGTAACTATATATTAGTATTTATTAAAAAAACCTTTTAAGTTAAGAACCTTTTTTAACATAAATATGTTTTTGGGCTAGGTACAGATATTTTTATTTTCTAACCGATTTTGCGTAACGGTGGGAAGATGTAATGAACAGATTAGAAGGCATGAGCAACTGACCAGGAAGGATAGAAGGCCGGGTGTATGTCGGGTAGTCCGAGAGATTGCTAATACCCAAAAAATGTAATTAAATTAAATACGGCTTTGTTGTCGACAGTCGAATAATAAATAAACTTAAACTATAGGTAACAAAATTTAAACATACGTTTATTTTTCATTCAAACAGACAACTTAATTTACTCAAGCAATATATAGTCTCAAAAATTACCTCGATTTTCATGCTGACAAAATATTAAATATGTTAAAATGTGTAAAAACGTGTAAAAATGTGTTTAATTTGTTAAACACAAACGGTCCACTGTCGTCTATTCACTTCTAAAATAATCTAGTTTTGAGTAATAATGTATATATTGTATACAATTATATTCTTATATTAGAAAAAATAAATTTTAATTACCTACCTACCTATATTTATTTATTTATTATTTTACGCTATTTTAATATTTATACTTCACAGAAATCTATTGATTTATAAACATATGCAACGTATAATTTTAATTATTTAAAATATTTTCAGTAAAAAAATAAACCATGTCAAGAATGTCTAATCATTAAACAGTAATTTTGATAACGTTTTATGCAACCATATAACTATGATATATAATATACTAGACCTAGTAATTTAGGAAAGCAAAATGCAATCAATAGACTAAGTATATATTATAGTAATATTTTCTACTAGGTACCTGCAGACTGCAGTACAACTTAAGAAGTGTGATTTATTATTTATCATGATTTATGAACTATACAATATATCTATGTATAAAACAGTGCAAAGTACCTACCCTAAGAATTACGATAGCATTTCACTCTCACTAATGAGCGAATGACCGTGAAACTACTTCTAAATATACTATATTCAATACGTCTTATATATATATATATATATATACAATATACATAAACCGTATATATAGTGTATACCTATAGAATATTAAGTATCGGTTATAGAAGCCTTTGTTATTTTTTTAAATTAAAAACCCTTCGATTCTTTCTTAGTAGTTAGAAGTTTGAAAGGAAAAAACGACATAATATATGTCTTTATACAATATAGATGTACATTAAAATAATTTTAATTTGATAATCAATGTAATCTGTTTAAATTGATTTTTATGTATTTACACTACCTAACATGGTTGGACTCGAAGACTCTCATGAATTTTTTTTAATGTTTTATAGGTAGTAAATTATATTTATATATTATAATTTATATTTTTAACATGACAGTTGAAATGTGTCACCAGTCCAAGAGTTTAAATCGACATTCTTGTACCATATTTATTTTAGATTCTAAGAGGAGCAATATATTGTTTTTTTTGTGTCTGTCACCACCTTTTGGGACTTAGGAAGTGGTTCCTCAGTTTCTGATAGAAAATCGAATTCTGGTACTTTAGGGAGTTAAAAGTAAAAAAAAATGTCCTGTAGTTTTAAAAATGGGAAAAAATAAATTAAGAAAAGTTGGAATTTTTACGCAAAACCAGTTTATGTAGTAAGATAGTATGTATGTTTTAATAAAAATGTTATATACCAGGTCTATGATAAGTTATTAATACCCTAATTTTTTTTAATAAGTGTTTTAAATTAAAATGTTTACAAAATTTATTAAATTAACGAACATTTTAAAATTATTTTGTAGTTTAAAATTCTTAAACATTTTAACTTTAACACCTAACTTTTGAAAATAGGTTATTAACACATAAGTTGTTCTTATACCAGTTTTAAGATATTAAAAATACATAGACACATTAAAAAGTATTTATAAGTTAAAATTTAAATACAATTATAACTATATTGGTACCATATGCAGTAGGATGCGAAATGACCGGAGACACATTGAAATAAGCGCCATAACCGATATCATTGAAAATAAGGCAGAATAATAATATATAATATATTATATAATATATATTGTTATTGGTTTTATTAATAATTAATGTAATGCTATGCATTCAATCTGTCGTTTAATCGATTTTTCAACAAAACAATATCTTTGTTTTTTTCTGGATACAAAAAAATATACCCTCTTTCTGGATTTATGTATTTATGTGTTTTTGATCTTAAAATATTTTTACGATGCCACGCTTTTAATGATAAAAAAGTCGATAGTATTGACGCTTATAGCCCCAGCCTCTTCAATGCAGACTTAAAACACATAATCTGTACTAAATATATATAGCCTATCCAATAACGATGGGTAAAGCATAATTGTTTCTTGTATAAAATAATATAATAATATATAAACAATTCGTGATTCCTAGTTTCTACAGCGTTATACATAGACATTACGACGTGCCACGTGCACCTGTGATAGACCACGCGATGCACATTCAATGTACGTGCCATATATCACGGTATAGGGTTTTTATTTACTATCTATATTATAATATTATGTTATATTTGAGTTGGTGTACCTACACACGCAATAAGGCGTGCCGAGTGTGCCTGATGGACACTACTGGGAATGTTAACTAGGACATTTACTCAAACAATATTTCTTAATGTTATACTATTATATCATACAGTTCCTAAGGATGAAAATTTAAGGATAATATGCTAGATAAGCTCGAAAAAGGTGTCAAAGTAAAAAATCACAAAAACTATTTTATACTATGTCATGTTAGAACATATTTTGATCTATACAAATAGATATACTATAGATTTAAACAATTATTAATACAAATAGCTTTAATTTATTGTTTCCTTGTATAATAATATAATGAAAATAAAAATACATTTATTACTCAGCTCTTGGAGTTTATTAAGTAATACCGAAGTATATACAAATTAAAATCAAAACAAAGTCTCTACAAAAATAAGTCAACTCAAGAATAATGAAATTATATATGACTAGGAACTTGAAATCGAGGAGATATTTTGAGAAGTTAGGGAGAAGGTTAAGCTTACAATCTTAAGTTTTCATTTAGTTTTTTAGATTTGAATTTTATATTGTAAAGATATTTGAGTTTAAGGGACTTCCCGCCTTCTTCACTAGAATCAGCTCGAATTAACAGCCAAAATATGTTAGTCACAATAACGTTTAAATGATCAATAAATATGTCCAATTAGACACAAAGCCGGGATTTCTCAAAGAATGTCGCTAAACATCAATGAAAGTCTCATGGTAAAATCGGTGGTGACATTGTGCTCATGAGTCATGAGGGGAGTTGTTGATAAGTTATAAGTTTATAACTGTTATAAGTATTTAAAGCTTAGATAAATTAAATATAGAGTGGAGTGGAACTAATTAGATAGGTACCTATATAAATATTAATAAACAACCCAATTATTTGCAAATTATTTTTCCAGTGTTTATACTACAGATTCTTCATTGTTCAATGGTGATGTCTTTCTTTCGTTGAAGCCCGTTTCATTTGATTTTCAATAAATCATTAGGTTTGGGTTATTTTCCCAACATTTGGAAAAGATCATTTGTAACACCACGACATAAATCAGGGGATAAAGTTCAATTGAACATTATATATTATACAGACTTTCAAAAAGCGTTTGATAAAATAAATCATAATATATTATGTACCAAATTCTATTATATAAATTATCTTATTTTGGTATTCGTGGAAATTTTTTTAATTGGTTAAAATCTTATTTATGTAACCTTACCCAGGTGGTAAAAATGAATAGTTATGTTTCTAATGTTTTTTGGTGAGTTCTGGTGTTTCTCAAGGTTCACACTTACTTAGGTCCCCTCTTATTTATATTATTTATTAATGATTTACCTTCTATTTTTGATAGCTCATTCTTTTATTTACCGATGATGCTAAATTATTTTCAGTTATTAAATCACCAAATGATGCATTAAAATGACAATCAAATTTGGATAAATTTGTTGATTGGAGTCTTGTAAATCACCCACCATTAAATATAAATAAGTGCAGCGTTATAACGTTCTCTGGTATAAATAATATAATCACCAACAATTATAATATTATGATTGATTATTTTACAGTTACACGAGTTACTTCCATCAGAGACTTAGGGATTATTTTTAATTATAATATGGATTTTTCCATCTATATTAACACCTTTATTAAAATTTATTTTAATTATTGTTTTTTTAATTATTATGCACCTCTTGGTTCTATTGTAACTATTTATTGTTAATTTAATAACTTATACTTTTTTTTATACATATATAATTTATTCTTTATTCGCTGTTTACTATTGTCATACTTATTAATTCACACTTTTTTTAAATTGTTATCCATATGTATATTATAAGATAGCTAAAACTGTACTCATAATTAGTGTATTTTGCTAAAGGGTTTAAGACCCGTTTATTATACATAAATAAATAACTAATTAATTACTATTGGTTCGAAATTCGCTTTTCATGCATACAACTTCTCGGAAAAAATATTAAGTATACTCTTGGCCATTGCTCAGAAATATGAAATTAAAAATATATGATGTCATTCAAAAAAGTAAAAACTTAAAACATAGTAACAATAAAGTAAAAATATAATTTTTTCAAAAATGTTGTTTTTTGCCTTTTAAAATAATAAAACCTAACCTAACCTAACCTTATAAAAAATATTTCCAAAAACATTAAAACTTTTCGATAAATTTAGTGCTAAAAGAATCACACTGAATATGTGCCAATATTAAATTGGAAGTACCTATATTTTTCTAATCTGTTAATTTAATAATTGTTATTTGTTACCGAAAATCCCCATGACGTGGGGTGACTTAATATAAGGGATTAAGCCCAATCAGATTAAAAAACGTGTAATATTTTGGGAAATTTTAGACGTATAAGACTTGAGTGGTAACTATATGTATATTAATTTAACTAATGTACTAATTATGTATAGGTTCTATATATTGCCTATTTAAATATTCAACAATGTGACTTGAAAAAAAAATATCCATCCAACAATACACTATTGTACTTTAATTTGTATATTTTATATTATTTTTATATAAACTTCAAATTCATAATATTTAATTCTTTTAAAAAGTTTAAAAATATTTTGGAAAAAGCTACGCTATCTCTTGCGGTAGAAGCACTTCTATAGATTATTTTGGTGTAAAATGTATGTATTTTTCCACCATCGAGAACTGAGTGCCAATAATATACTATTGGAAGTCCAGAAGCATGTTTTTAAGGTTGGGTTTTGTTACTGTAACATCTCATAATAATAGTAATAAAAAAGCTGGGTAAGTGCGGGTACCACTCTGATGTACATTAAGTGTTGTGTGGGTCACTGTAAAAATGGTTGAGTTAAATTTGAATTCAATAATATAAAATCATTGTACTTATACCAAAAACTATTCTGAGGTATGTTATGATATGCTATCAATGCTATTAAAGTAATGTATTTTACTATAGATATAATACTGCAGTACTGCAGTAGGTTGGATTAATTTTTGCTAAAACATTGCATTTGAAAATATCATTATGTGTATAATAATATTCTTTAAATGTTTCAAGTACACACAAATAATATTTTTAAATTTCAACAAAATAACTAAAACTGTTATTCTTCCTTTAAATATCTAATTTCATCCAAATTTAAACTTAAAATATCTATTTAAAAAAAACGATGTTAATATATTTTTTAAATGTTTGGTTACAGTATGAAATACTTATAAGAAATCTTGAGTAACTAAACCTTCAATCCTATTTGATCAATATTTATAGAAAATAAGCTACAAAAAAATTAAAACTGAAAATGTCTATTACATAGACACATAGCTCAAATAGAGTAAAAATGTTATCATGAATAAAAAATGATAAAATAAACATTTGGTGAAAATTTCAAGTATCTACGTATATTTGCTTTTGAACTACAAGTTGTAACTAACCTACGACAAACCAAGAGAATTGTTCAATGAGAATCTTGTATTCAATTTTCGATAAAAAAAATTGTTCACTCAGTCAAAAAACTTAAAAATGTAATACAAGGTTCCTCATAAATTGTTCAGTGGAAATTAAAAAAAGTCAAGCATAAATCCACAATAATTATTTATGAGCGTCTGATGTTACAATTTTGACAAATTTAATATATTCATAAGAAAATTTAGTTTTCCTACCTTTATCAAAAAACAGTTTACTGGAAAGTCAAATAAATTTTCTATGATTGTTTTAAGTTCAAATTTTTTTGACATTAAATATTCACCCGTACAATAATGATTTTATATCATTGAATTCAAATTTAACACAATCATTACAGCGACCCTTCTAGACACCTACTATACAGCAAAGTGGTACCTACTCATTTTCCCACCTTTTTAATTTAATCCCCCCTCCTTCCAAAGTACTTACTAGAATCACGTTCTTACCAGAAAAGATCGCCAAGTAGAAAATCAAATAATTTTCACTGCTCCGAAAGGTAAAGACAGCCATTAACATTTTTAATATTCTATTATATTTTAATAAAATCAATACATTTATCACTCCGCTCAGTATAGGTGTCTAAAATATATTATATTATTTAATACTCAGTAAAAATAATTTTTTCTCAAAATATTATGAAATTAATTCTATAACAATAATAACGGTACTTACAGCGATATTTGGTTAGATGATTTTACTTTGATCACACTGGTTATTATCAAAATATATACCGGCTAGAAAAAAAATTGTCCATTCCTTATATTATAAGTACATGCCTGGGAGTGTCCGGTTGCCCTCCACAAAAGTATCATTCAATTTTACACCCGGATTCATATCCCAAAAAAAATTTTTCTTGTGTTATTTGTTCTATCTATTCTATAACAATTTCTAGTGGCCAAATCCATTGTATAAAATAAATCTAAAATATTTAACTTTGAATCATTAATCTGTAATTGTTATACATAAATACATAAGTACAGGACTAATTATGTGTAAACTCTCCTGAGTCTGTTATAACTTCGTTTGTAGTGTTTGTACAATATAATACATTATAATATATAATACAATATGTACATAACATTTAAAAAAAAGTAGATTTCGCTCTGCTTTACAGTAGATTACAAGTGGGTCACTGTAATGGATGGTGCTAAATTTGAATTCAATGATATAATATCATTGTATAAGAAAAACGATTCTGAGCGAAAACGGTCAGTCAGCCTATGATATTACCAAGTATATTTGATGATATTATTGTGAATAAAGTAATTTATATACAACCTATTTACGTGGAGCCTTGTATTCAATTTGCAATCCTTACCTATAAAAGTTGAACATTTTATAAATTTTTAACTACAAAATAATTATTAAATTATAAATTTGTCAACTTTAAATGCTTATAAAAATTTTTTTCATCTGCCTTTGAAACAATACCCTAGGAGCCTTCTATTACATTTTCAAGCTTTTTTAGCTTTTTTATTGATATTTATAGAAAAAAAAACTAAAAAAAATGGAAACCGAAAATGTCCGTAAACAGCTCAAAATAAGTCAAAATATTTGGAAAATGTTATGGTGTATAGAAAATGCTAATATAAACATTCAGTAAAAATTTCCTACGGTCATTTGTTTTAAAGAGATTTATTCATCGATTTTCTCAAAAACAGATTTTGCGTAAAAATTCCCGTTTTTCCTTAATTTTTCTTTTGTTTTTCGCGTCGCTTTTGAAAACTACTGCGCAATTTTTACTTTTGACCTCCCAAAGTACCAACTAGATTCACTTTCCTATCAGAAAAGTTACTGTTGAAGAAAATCAAAGCATTTTTACTGTCCTAAAAGGTGATGACAGACACAAAAAAAAAACACACATCTTTGTAAAATCAATACATTTATCGCTTCGCTCAGAATCTAAAAGTCAAGTATATAAATTATAAACTATAGTAAATAATAAGTAGTATATTGTGTGGCAAGGGCGGGAAGTGAGCTATTTCAGTCACGGGCGACGTTTGCGGCACGAGCTGTAGATGAGGGCCGCATTTCGCCAAGACTGAAATTGCCTTCCCGCACGAACAACACATACTATTTTTTGTCACGTCTTTGCGTTCATTGATCACGCCATCACGGCAAAGGTAATTCAGGCTAGGATCTATGCAACAACCAGGCTATTCTACGAAAACAATATTTCATTAAAGAAACGATTTGGTTTTATTTATTTTAAGCGTCATGCATGGAGGTTATAATATGAATATAAGATGTAACCAAAAGCTTATGTTTTGTGAGGACCGTGGTATAGATTTCAGTATAAATAATAATTATTATATTAAAATAAAATAAGAATAAAATAATGTAATCAAGGCAAAGGTAATGCATTATGCGGGGATCTATGCATCAACCAAATTATTATACGAAAACAATTTCACGAAAGAAAAATGTTTACGCGTCATGCAAGGAGGTTATAATATGAATATAAGATGTAACCAAAAGTTTATGTTTTATGAGGACCGTAGTATAGATTTTAGTGTCTGTTATTCAGAGAATACCCGTGATATCTGAGCTCAGTACTCTTGGGGATTCCCACTTTACCGCCCGCTGGACGGAAAAACATCGCTTTCCAACGCTTCAACCGTCATCGAAAACTAAACTTTCGGTGCAGGCGTGACAAAAAATATATTACCTTCAGGTAAACATATAATGACGTTGATTGTTGACCCGGGAAAATTACTAGTTTTAAAAATCGAGAGAATCTATAAATAAAATCTAAATACCTTTATTCTGAGCATTGGGAAGTATGGTTTATAAATATGTAGTTTCTTATTTACTAGGTATTGTAATTATAGAAAGAATTGCTTAATGCGACATCAAAGAGTTTATGACTGCACGTATAGTTCGGTTGTATTAACAGCTGGGTTGTACAAAATTATGCACAAAAACAAAGGATATTCAGCTTAGCTTTTAGATTTTGTGCGCATTAACTGATATGACGCGTACTAAATAATTTATACTGCAGTACTGTGATAACTTTTTAAATGTTATCGACAATATATGCAAATCAAATCATTATTAGTCAAATTTAATTTGGAATTTCACGAAGTAATAATTGTATAACATTATACTTAGGTTTATACTTAAATAGTTATTACATTAATTAAGTATAGACATATTATTATAGAATATAGGTTAAAAACCTGTAGACACCTTAATTTTTCAGTAAATAATGTAGTATTGTCATAGTTGCGGCAGTGATCTGTTTTTTGTACAGAAAATGAAAGGCTAGGCAGCTCCAATATTACTTTACTGTAATATGGTATAATATATATTATTATATATCAATAATAAGATTAATCGTGTTCTTAATGATACATTTTTATTCTCAATTGTATTATTATAAACGTTGCAGCATTAAAGTTTCATCTTCAAACCACATAAAATGTTTAATATTCTAAGGTCTCAATTTTAGGGGGAACGCTGAAATTCGACCTTGTGCGGTACCTCAAGCGTTTAAAAATTAAAATGCTTTAAACTGTCCAGTGTTAGCAGGATTAAATGACCAGTTCACATGGATGCGTATTGCGCGACACTTCACAATTTACATTGTTTAAGTTCATAGACATGCGCCTTAATGAAAGTGTATAGATTCATATATGAGGCACGGACGCCTACACGTCCAATGACTAATGAGAAATGAGAGAAATGAAATTGATGCGCGAGAAGAAGTTTCCCGGGTATTTACAATGTAATACAAAGTAATTACAAAGTATTTACAAAGTAATGTACTTACTTCCATCGTGAGATTACAAACAAATAGATCATAAAAGACGAACAATTTCAAAATAATAAGTCAATACCTACTTAGATATTTCAATGAATGTTTTTTTTTTAAATTATAATTTAGTTTAAGTATAGATTAAATTTGAATAACACAAAGTAGTTTTGAATATAATAACACTATTCCTAAAAAAATAAATTGTAATTATTTTTAATGAATAACACTCAATAGTGATTAATATAAATTGCATTTTATCAATTATAACTCAATACAATATGATGTCGAAAATGTTTTATCAAATATTTTAGACCGATACGCGAATGGAATAAAATTACTTGGAAATGATTTTAAAATTGAGTACCTAAATAATCAGATTAAGGCATTATTATTATTATTAATTACCTAGCATTTTCAATCAACTTTTTATGATTTTATTTTTCAAAACACGTATTTAAAAAAAATACATAACTAAAAGGCTGAAACAAACAATATATAGTGTTGTTGTATGATAAATGTAATTGAAAGCACAAATATGATTTTAAATATAATATTACATTTACACATGTATATATATATAATATAGATATTACGATTAACCCCGGTCCCCGATGATTGCGATTAATTATTGATGTCAGGCGTTATATTTTACTTCAATATAAACATTATACATATATGTATTAAATTATAAATACATAGGTAGTACGTATTTATTATACATAGATAGAAAAAATGTATAAATAAAAATTAAATATCGCTTTCTATGCAAATAAAATTACATGCATATTTTAATTAAATCCCGCTGGTAATTATAACGTCGTCCCTTGACGCGTGAAGTACTGAATTATTTACTATATTTAGTCCCCGTTATTTATTTTGTGCTGCATCCCTATACTAAATTAATATAATCTGCAGTAGTATTTTTTGTATTCACTATAATATATGGTATAGGACAATGGAATGAATGGATAACTAGAGGACAGAGGTTTAGTTAATGATTGTTGTTAAATCTTTAAAAACGTAAAAAAAACATGTATGAAATATATATCATAATATTATATTAATATATTATAATCTGAATCTATTCAGTATAGATACAAAATAATAAAATGTTAACCACACAATTGTCTATTGATTAGAATTCTGGCACAGATGGTACATTGATGCCTGCAGCTGGGTAGCCGGTTTTATTAGAAAAATGTATTTTTAAATTTCTTAATAATTTTTGAAAAAAAAAAAATACAAAAAAATAATAATATGCCTGTATTTTAGTTTAGTCCTGTACTCCAATGGCTGTTCTACATTTTAATAACATTAGATATTCACACAAATATAATCGTAGAAATTTAAAACATTCCATTAATTAACTGCTTAAATTGTCATTTTCCTAACATTGAATTTTAATTTAACATAAATAAGTGTAGGTAATAAGCCAATAGGTGTAGGATTATACCTTATATTCTTATCTATTACAATTTACAACGGTGGCTAGTGAACTACTCAATACGCGGTACGCACCTTCTATACAGCGCTACACCAGAGCGACTTAAAGGACTTTCCCGGATTTTAATTTTTAGTATATCGATAAGTGTATTATAATTTATATGTACAAACTACAATTCTAACTTTAAAGGGGAGGCTATTTAGCTATTGGATAAAAAAAATCATACCCCCCCCCCCCCTAGACAAAAACCTAAATACGCCACTGTCCGACGCCGTAGCAGAGCGAAACAATGAGCTGTATATAAGTACATTAACTATAATTGTCGCCAACATCTCGGAGATAACATTTTTTTAATACACAAAACGACTAGGAATAAATCCACTGCCCAAAAATAATGCGAAGAGCGTAGTATATACATATATGTAGTATATATCGTTGTATATATTATATTTTGGCTTTTAATCAAAACGTCGCGTTTAACGACACCGATTTACGCGAGACGTTTCGTAAAAACGTACACGCACACAATAGACACACAAATGACAAATAAATTATATAATATACATGTATTATGTTAAACGTATATTTTATATAAATGGGTGTGTGTTAGTGTATTGTTGGTTTTGAATTTTTTTTTCGGCACCGTTTTCGATGTGTTCGTATTTTCGTAATGACATATTATAATAATAATAATAGAATTCGTATACGATGTGCATAAATATTATACATTATACTGCACGAGCACTATAATTCAAAGGCCTTGCCGCAGAGGAATCCTACCTACACCGATCAACCTGCCTTGCCTGCCTAGCTGCCTATCTGTCTGCAGGCTGCCTTCGTGTATGCGCGCGGCGAGCGCGAAATCGATAGCGACCTAACGAAAGCGGTTCGTGCGCGCCGACGGGACGGTGTCGCGTATCCGCTGCCGCGCATCGCTGTAAACGTTCCTTGTGACCTTCAGCGGGCCATTTGGATTTCCGCATTCGGCTTGATCCTGCTATCCTGGGCGGTGGCAGTGCGCGTGGTCGGCCCGCCGTCCGTCCATCCGTCCGTCGGACACCGTTCCGCACGTCCCGCTCAAGTTGCTTCACCCGGGCCCGGGTGCGGCCGCAACCTTCTGTCTGTGCAGAGGGACTCGTCCTCCCGTAACGCCTACACAGGCGTGTCGGAGGACCAGGGCGGATGGACCGGGCGTGGCGTGGTCGGTGCGCGGACCCAGGACCGCCTCGGAGGATCCGCCGGCAATCAGGAGTATAGCAGACGTCGACACCGTCGTCGTAGGCGGCGGCGACGTGCGTTTGCTACAGCCGCCGTACAGCCGCCTCCGACGCTGTCCGACGCATCAGACCCTGGTCTCTCACATACGAACATTCCTTGCACTACAGCATTCCGCATTGTTTTAGTGGACGGTTGACGATTTTCTATAATGAATTCGTTATTGCACCATACTGCGTCGGTATAAAAACCATAAATTAACGATGAAATATTACTCCCTCCCACGACTGCGAGATCAATACCTACCGACTTTTAAATGGAAACACCTAACTCAGTATATTATCATTTATGAGTATATGATAAGTCCACATAATATAAATATGACAATATAACATAATATAATCAACATAATTCATAATATCACATAATAAGTGCGTTAAACTGTCAAAGTATGGGTTAGTACGGGTAAAAAATATAATTACTAATATTATAAAACATAAAACAAGCCTATACAAAAACCACAGTATTAACCACGAACCTTGAATATTTTTACTAATAACTCAAATATATATTTTATATAGGTATTACATAATTTATTTCATAACTTATACATTATATATATTGACCAACTTTATACATTTTATTATTTTAATATAGTAGATATTATTTTAAATTCACAAAGAAAAATGGAAAATATTATTTGTATATTATATAATGCGTTTTATACCATTCTGACCTAATCTCTATTTATAAAATGACTTGTCCTGAGTGATTCATCATCGCCTAGCCGGAAGCTACGAGTATGAAATTTGGACAGTAGTTTTGTTTTGTGATGTAGCCACCCCCTAAGAAAGGTCAAAATGCAACCCCTTCAGGGGTTAAAAAGGGTAAAAAGGTAAAAACGAAAAAAATCACCTAGCCGAAACCACTGAAGCTATGAGTATGAAATTTAGTCAGTAAATTAATTTTATGATACAAAAAACCCCTAAGAAATGATTTTTCAAAACTCAACATTACGGGGGTTAAACGGAGTAAACATGGAAAAAATTGATAAACTGATGCCCTGACTGATTTCCCTGACTATGCCCTGACTATGCCCTGTCTGTAATCTAACGCAGGTAGATTGCTCACCTGATAATATACTGTTCGCATAACCATAAGCGACACTCACGGGCAACTCCACAAGAGATGGCTAAAAATTAAAATATTATATGATTTTGCTTCGATATGTACAGCGGCCAGAGCGAATTATAGCTAAAAGGAGTTAATTAATCAAAATTTTTTTCCGGGCAACGCCGGGTTATTCAGCTAGTAGTCAATAAACTTCTAATTAAATAATCAATACTTGCACATTTTAAAATGTGTAAATTATAATAATACCTAGGTATTGGTATAGTACCTAATTTAAGCATAGTAATGGACAAATATAGGCAATATAATATGATAAATAAATTATTTACAATCAAATATTACAATATGCATATTGTATACATGCTACAGCACAAGAGTACCTATATATTTTAGTAGCTATTTTTGAGCTTTTGAAAGATGTATTATGAATTTTATTATTTATTACTATTGTTGTTGCAGTTATTATACGTGAATACTCTGCAAAAATAAAAAACAGTTCGGCGTAAAATTAAAATACTACTTATTATTCACAATTTATATTTTAGTGTATAATATATAATAAATTATATAATATATATATTATTATATAATAAAATATAATAACTGTTATAATACTTTAATAATATATCATCACGCTAAACTCATGCACTAGCTATAAAACTACAAGAATAAAATACTCTTTGCAGATTTTAGTGTGATAGAGTCAATTACGAACAGGTAAACGACGTACCGTTAATTAAAATACTAATATGTATAGTAATATTGGAACATGTAATTAAAACGTAAAATGTATTCAATAATTTTCAGTATTAAATTGCCAATTTAGTATTTACTCAACGTGTACTCAAAAATATAATGAATTGGAGTGCGTTTAGGTAATATGACTTCAAGGAAAAGGTACAATATTTGTAGAATACATCAATTTCAAGTATTCTGAGTTGTACATTGTTGGGTAAATTACATTATTCTCATACAAAAATCAATATAATATAGTATATTCAAATTCTTGTTCTAAAATTGGTGTACCTATGTATTTATTAAATGTATACATTCATGATGCACACACGACATAAAATATAAAATTAAAATACATATCATAATATACTGTATTTGACATTTGTATATATAGTTAGACATAATAAAATTTATTGTGTACAATGTATACCTACATTATATTATATAATACATATTATTATATCAATATATGGTATCAGACCTGTATAATACATATAGCATGTGTGCAATAAGTACCTATAACCGTAGAGGTAAGATAGTATTTACAAATTATACGCAAATATTTAAATTTCACATATTATTATTTTATATTGTTTCATTTTGATTCGAAGAATAAATAATTCCTGAAAAAAAATATTTTAATATAAACAATGTTAGGGAACCAATTTAAAATATTTATTAAAATACAAAGGTTAGGTTACATAAAAATGCATTAGTTTCAGTATTTATAGTATATTAATTAGAACTACTCTATACTAACTACATTTAACTAACTATAATAACTAAAAAATAATAATAATATAATAATAAAAATCTTCTCATGTTTTTACCTTTCAGTGTTAAATTATCTTATTATATGAAAAATAAATATATTTATTGTTTATACATAGAATTTATTGTAATTTATATAAGAATGTAATTGTGAACAAACTATATAATATGTATACGTGTATACTGTATAAGCAACCTATAAAAAAAACCTCATTCCAGAGAAAAGTCATATTTATGTTTAATAATATTATGTATAGTATATACCTATATCTACTACCGTCCAGTTAAATATAATATATAAATGTATTATAATCATTATTCATTATCGTTAATTATAACGAATTATAATTCACTTCTATATAATATAATATTCCTATACTGTAATATTATTTAATTTAAAAAATCTAAAATATTAATTATGTAAGTGGGGGACGGAGTGGCCGAGATCTTTAATTATCTTTAATATCCATGGAACTAAGGCGAGGGTTGCGACGCGCACCGTCGCCGGTTCGAACTCGGCACTTCTCTTCGAGAAGTCATGGTGTCTGGAGAGAGAGGCCGCCATTCCCCACGCATGGCAGATACCTACTGGTGCCCACTTGAAAATTCTGCCAAACTAAAACACACGTGTATACAAACCTACAGTACCCTCCCCCACAGTTAAAAACCATCCAATGGCCTAAGTTGCCACGGGTTAATTAATGAAAAAAAAAGTATTTACGCTTATAATACAAACATTGGATATTACTATGATTTTGGCAAAATAAAAATGCATTCACCGTGTTGTAACTTATTTTTTAAAATATAATATTAAATAATAAATAATGTTGCAATAATAAATACATTTTATGTTCAGTTGTTTTAATCAGAGTATTAAAAAGTAAAAATATATTTTAATTCTAGTTTTGTTGTTTAAATTTGCAAAACAACTGAAACATGTACAAAGTTTGGTGAGTTTCTGACATCTGGTAGGCTAACATGAACATTGAACGTGTTAACATCCGTCTATAAGTTACATAGGTTTATTTTTCTTTTTGTTTCATCCAAACAACTTATAATATAAACAGTTTTTGTTTTCGCAAAATACAAAACAAACTTGCAGAAATTAAAGCTTATATAGATGAGTTATTATCAAACAAGTAAGAATGATAAAAATATCATCAACTTTTTTTTATAGAAATATTGTTATAATTAATTTGGATACTGCTATATAATGGTAAAAACAAAGGCGTACAGCCGGTAAAGACCCCTCTATCAAAATAGGTGGTGGGTAACTAGACCACTATAGTGGATTATTGCATTATGGTGAACTAATAACTATTACCATTGATTATAAAATATAGTAAATACTAGTATTTAAAATCAATAGTATTACAAACCTTATTAATATAAAAAAAAATTGATTAAAACTTTTTTTTTACATATATTTAATATCTGATGGGTATATCGTACAAAAGTTAACACCCTTTAGTCTTTACAGAAAATGAGTGTGCACCACTATACGCATTATACATTTATACAATATATTATGTAGATCCTTTATAAACTAATAGTAATACCTTGTATTTTGTAACGTTTTTCATAGGATAATATTATATGGCTTCGATGCGGAATAATAATCTATCCAGTCTATTCAATCGATGTTATAATTATTATTATAGTTGCAACGAATGCGTAATAAATAAATACGAATATTCGATTATACAGTTAAAATTAGATAGTACGTACCTATCTATAACCTTCGCCCAAATTCTATAAATTAAATTTTAATAGCAGGGTACAATACTATTGAAAACATCTAAAATAAACAAATAAACAAATTTTAAATTGTTGTTAATAATATAGGTACTGCAGCGTCACTGCAATGAACCTAATTATCCGTTCCATTATACATTAATTATACTTTTATACTTATATTATATATAGGCACTGTTAGTGGCGCATTTTCAAATTGTTTGTCTACAAAATAAGTAAGTGTATAATATTATAAAAATACATAATATGAGTTATGAATTAATAATTATATTATTCCATATTAATCTATTCTGGGGGGTTGAGACCCCCCTCCCTTCCCCGAAAATACGCCACTGATGGGCACTGTATAGTCAATGTAGGCTTTAAAGCTTTTTTTTTTTTTTTTTTTTTTTTTTTTTTTTTTTTTTTTTTTTTTTTTTTTTATTGAGTAACCCGCGGCAACATAGGCCATTGGGTGTGGGGAGGGTACTGTAGGTTTTATATTGGGTAGGTTTGGTAGGTTTTATATTGGGTAGGTTGGTACACGTGTGTGTTGTGTTTGGCAGAATTTCTAGTGGGGCACCCGTAGGTTTCTGCCGTGCCCCGGGGTGGGGGGATGGCGGCACTTGTTCTCCGGACACCGTGACTTGCACGGAGAAAAATGCCACCCAGTGGTCGAGGATCGAACTCGGACCGGCTGTGCCGAATCCGTCGCGTTATACCGCTCGGCCACCTCGTCCCCCCTTTAAAGCTTTTAGTACATTCAACAAAAGTGAACGGCTTGTTAGTTTTTTATATCAAACGAAATGTTTGTAATCTGAGATATATTATTATTAGCATAAACATTAAACAAAATATATTTTTGTTATAATATATCCACAGTATGTCTGCACTCTGGAGTATGTAAGTACGATGTGGCGACAAAAACAAAATATTATGTAGATTTTTAAATCGCATCGGTTTGTCTTTTCCTTCTACACTTCTACAGTAAGTTTATAATAATAATAATAATAATAATATGATGTATAGTCGTCTATAATACACGCGTTACAAATGGAATCGAATTTAACTCGACGCTTGGCGCTGCGCATTAAAATAAGATACAAAAAACTACCAACGAGATAAGACTAGACGGTGGCGGTGGCGACATCGAACATTTTTTGCTTAGAGTCACATGTTGTGTAACTAACACCACTCACCCAAGAAGTATTTTAAGTATATTTTAATTTATTTTACTGCTCAGTATAGCTGTTGCGGCATACAGTATGCCTGCATAGTTCAATGGCTGTATTAAAGCGTAGAAGCTACGGTTATCTACCAGCATGCTGCTGATTTCTATAATTCAATCAACTGCAACTGTCAAGTGTCAATAACCATTAATATGGCGATATTAAAATAATGAATTGGGTTAATCCTACCCGGCACCCTTCCAATTTTTCTGTTAGGATAATTTAAATCTCGATTAAAATGTATCCCCTTTCGAGCCACCATTGGACGGCGGTGACACACTGACAGGCGACAGCGACAGGTGATAGCGGGACTCCGTTTTATTGTATGTTATATTATTATTATTACTCTATTAACACTGCGGAGACGACGGACGACGTCGTGTCGTATAAAGCGATCGTTTTCGCGTGTTTGTGTGTTGAAATACCGCAATGGAAAATCTCGCGACCACGCGTGGCCCGGGAAACCGCGATCGTGGCGTCGTCGGTAGAGACGGTGGCGATACGAGCGGTGGGTCCGTGACGCCGGGTGACTGGCTGGCTGGCTTTCCCGGGCGCGCCGACGCTGACCTGGCCACCGCCATCGGACGGAGCTGTTCTGCCGCATGGGCTCCTGTTATCGGTTTTAAAAAAATTGCGGAAAACGCACGAAAACGACGATTCCAATTTCCCGAAAACCGTGGTAAAAATGGTAACCGGGTGAAAAAATTCGACCAGCTCGCCGCCGTCGCATTCTGACGGGTATATATCGACGTGTGATTGTATTGTATTATTGTTATTATTATTATCATAACAGCCGTTCGCCGCCGTCGTGCACACTCTCAGCTGGCGCGTCGAGCGCGCGCCACGCCTGTCAGTAGTCGCCGCCGCCGACTGATACCCTGGTACAATCGCTCGCATTTCTTCAGCCAAGTGTGACCCGCCGAGACGACCCATATCGTCACGCGACACGAACACCTCGACGGAAACGCTGGCGGCGGCGCTTCTGTTCGGTAACACACGTTCGCTGATGACACGAACATTATTGGTGTGTACTGTGTACTATTAATAATATTATTAATGTACACACCGTTGCGGCCGTTATTAATTGTTGTCGTTTTCACCATCGCAAAACAATTTGTTAACCGGCACACAAAACAAATTACAGTGTAGAGAAACGTCATGCAGCGTCGGACGGGAACTGCAGTAGGTAGTTAAAATTTACGACGACACCGTACTAAAAATTATTATTCGATAACTACAACTATTCTGTAATAAAACACGGATAGTCGCAGTTATTTTTCCGAAACGCGACTCTTTAGTTTTTTGGATGGAGGCCAAATGCGTATAGTATTGCGTATGTGTACGGCATTGCAGGGAAATGGGAATTATTAGGATACGTGGATTCACCTACAGACTACCGATAAAACATAAAAGCGGGAAAAACTATTTATTAATCCAAGAAAACAAACCCAAATTTACAAAAACAATATAAAATATAAATCGAACATAATATAAAACGTTGGTTTAAAATGCATTAGTTCGTGAAATTATGGATTTGGGTAAGATCCAAAAACTTAACGGACTTTTTTCTTAACTTATAATGTAGTTGTTCACAATTAATATTGTTACTATAACTATAACTATTCATAAAAATTAAAATACAATTTTATACGGAGTATATAATATTGTTATTGAATTTATTCATATTTCATACATTTACGCAATATAGGTAATACCTAACAAAGTAATCACTAATAGTACTATATTTTTTTTATTGATCTTAAAAAAAAATCGGCAGTAAAGGCCATATAGTTAAAAGTAATACACTTGATTGTTATTAAATAAGAACTGGGTAGTTAAAAAAAACATGGTCTAGTATTTATTCATTATAGTTTAGGTATATGATATTATTATATTATACATTTATACATTACGATTTAAGAGTGGTGTTAGAACTTTATAAGTCTTAACCCGAGTAAACCACCCAATGGGCAATGGCCAATACATTTTAAGGGAGAACCTCTTATTCTTACTGTTTAACTACCCATACACGTGGAAGGTTTGTCCCTCACTATAACAAATTATACATAAAACATTGATCATTATTCATTATGTGCCATAATATTTCCATTTCGATCCATATTGTACATTCTGACATTTACCTACATATTTAGGAATAATTCAAATGTTGACTATACATTTCCTGCAGTAAATTTATCATATAAGACGTCTGACTCGACATTTTTATTCCACTCTAAAAAGTAAAGCCATCAAAACAGGTTATGGAAAAAGAAGTCTTAGAAAACTTTGAGCCACTCCGACACAACAACCATGATAATTTAAACTCTCACACACACGCGCGCACACGAGCCCGGCGCCGGGCGCGCACACCGAACAAAAAACGTTGATCAATATCATCGCGTACAAGAAACGAAACGGTATCGTATTAATAATATTTTTTCTCTTTTCGACTGTCGCGCACACGTTTTTGCTCTCTTCGCAGTTTGGATGGATTTCCTACCAAATAATAATAATAATATGCACGCGTTATTTTTATTAGTTCGTTGATAACAGCCCAAACAAGTTAAAATATATAAAATATCTGTATTCATAGGCACATTAGGGGGATCTATAGGGTGCTAACCTAACCCCCCCCCAGTCTTATATTAACACCCCTGGAATAATTGGGAAAATTATTTCAGCCTAATATAATATACTTTATGTTGTTGTTTTTTAAATATATAAAGTTTTTAAATTATTTAAAATTCAAATTGTATTTTTGTATACGATGTTTCGATTAGGTAAGCATTCAGAAATTAGTTATCTAGTATCTAATAATAATATTTCAACATTGAACATGTTCTTGATATATTTTGACGCCTAGACGCAATACGCATTATATTTCATATAGTTTCATACCTATTCGTAGTGGTCAGTGTCATACACACAACACACTATAAAGTATAAACTGCGACGGTTAAATGACAATAATATTCTGTAGCCTGTATACTATATCATACGTATAATAATATAATATATGAATGTATTATAATTAATTTTATAATTTATAAGGTGATAGGTAGGTACAAACAACATTAAACATCTCATTGTTTATTGACAACCAGACGGAATTATTAATGCTATGATATACAATTTTAGGCTATAATCAGCTGCGTAATTGTAGCGGGATGAGTGGGACAAAGGTATCAGTTACCCCCTCCCCCCGACCAAAATTCTACTACAAAAGATACAAATTGTGGTGTCTAGGTAAATCTATACTGTTAAAGATGTAACACCCATCACCAAAATTGAAGAGGATAATAATTTCGAGATTTTATCATATATTTTTTTGTAAAATACTGTTTAATGAAAGAGTTACTTCGTTTTACGTTTTCTTATACTATATTATCATACCATAAATTGTACCTCTGAAGTCTGAATGGCTCTGATATTATAAAATAAATAATCACTAAAATATTCCTGATATCAGTAATGAAGCTTGAACTCACATCTTCCCCTAGACGTTACAGTTTAAATGTTGCTATATCGCTCTAATTGGACGGACAGAGATGGATACACGTCATATTATACGCGTTGTAACAGTGAGTGGTATCTCGAAGCGTGCACCGCGACCGCCTCTACATCACAGCGCAACTGTGTAGGCGACGCACGCGGTACCGCCGAACGAACGAGTGCCACCGCCGACCGTTCGGCTGTGCCCCTGGTATGCGGTGATCTCGTTGGAGGTGAATATGGCCGCGATAATGAGCCACGGCCGCCAGCGATTGCTCTACGCGGCCGACACGGTAACGGGTCAAACCGGCCGCGGTGGTACCAGTGCGGGCAACCGGTGGTACAACCGCCCGTCCACGGCTGTCGGGCGTGCACAATATTTTTCGTTCGCCGTAATAACTAATATTAATAATATTATCGTACGCCGTATTATTATTATCGTATTTGTGACCGACGACGGGCGAATCGCGGTCCTAACCTCCACCGTCGCCCCGGTTGCCGCGGTTACCGTTTGTTGTCATCGCCTAGACCGTGAACCGCGCTTAATATTATTATTTCATGCCGACGTGAAAATTTGTTTTAAGTTCTACGAGTGTTGTTTTATGAAGAAAAAAATAAAGTATCCAAAGTATCTGGGTGAAAAAATAAACATGTTTTGACAGCTGTGGTTATGGGCAACGTATTGCGGTTTAAATGTATAGACTGTGCGAACGCAGACCAACGGCAACGCAGGTAACAATATTGCAAATGATAAGGCGTTTAATATAAAATTGATTAGGATTCGGTTAGTGCCTGTGTTGATGCCTCGAATGTATGACAGATAAATTATAGTTTTTATTCCAAAATTTAAATTTCAATGTCATTTTTGTGTGATTAATATACATGTTAGTTGTGTATAGTTCGGGTCAGGGTTTTAAAACTAAACTGTTTACATATCATTTGGTATTGATTATCATACCTAAGTATATTCGGTAGAATATGATGCCGCAAGTAGCTATATTATGATTATTAAAGATTCTGAAATTGAAATTATTATTTTTACCTATGTAAAAATATGCATAGGTAGGAATAGTAGGATTATTATTTTACATAATATTATACCTAATAATAGTTTAAAAAAATAATAAAAATAATAACTTTTCAAGATCTTTATTCCTGTAAAATTTAAGAAAATTGAGTTTTCTGGTTGTAGCAGGCAGCAGCTATATAACCCTATAATTCCAATCCAGTATAGTTAATGTACTATCCTATCAGCTTATTAATATAATATGTACTTGAAAAATTAACAAAACTATCTAACCTAAGTTGTAACCTATAATAGCTGCAGTACGAGCTGTATATACGAAGTTACATAAAGTTAATCAAAATAATTCACGTTAACATCAAGGTATAGGTATTATAAATATCCATATAGATAATAGATGCGATAAACATTAGTCTAATTATGGTTATCTGGATAAAAAAATCATGTATTACATTTTCAAGCCATAGGTACCAGAGTTAATAATCCATATAAAATAATTTGTACATTTCAACCTTTTGGCCTAAAAAATAAATATTTCATCAACATAAATTCAAAAAAAGTCAAACATAATTTTAAATTTTTCATCAAATTAAATACATTAAAAACAAGCAAATTTGAAGATTACAATACCTATAGTATATTATTATATGATATTATCATGTTTAGAAAATGTTTCATGTTTAGAAAATACTAATATAAATAATTTATGAACATTTTAAATTTTAAATACTACGGTCGTCGGGTCATTCATTTTTAAAATACAAAAAAACCAATCATTTTAAAAAGTAATGGAATTTTTCAAAGTATTGGCTAGGTTCAATTTTCTGCTTAGAACTAAAAAAACCACCATCTAAGTTGAAAACTTTAGCTTTGTAACTGCTCCCAAAAGTGACGTCAGACAAAAATAATTAAAAAAAACACATTATTGTAAGATGTAGATATTACCTACTTAAAATACAAGCTTAATGAAATGAACATTAATATATATATAATAGACAATATGGCCTTATATTATGATTTTGGTACGCCGTGCATTAAGTGAGAGCTGAAAATCTATTTTTGAGTTCGCACTTATCATTAGTCAGGGGTTTAGTACACTATAATTAATTAGACGTAGTTTTTAGTTCAAAAATTGTATATTTTTAATTATTTATTATACCAATACCTCTTTAACTTACTACTTTCAATTTATAATATACCAAGTACATTTTCATTTTATATTAAATAATTTATAATTTCAACCAAATCAACACATCCATCACGTCAACCATCTCAAAACAGTCAATACCGAAACGACCAATAAACAATTAAACATTTTACTGAATGGGTCACTTTTTATTTAAGCAACCTAGCCACCTGAAAATGTCCCGGCTACCCATGGGCCATGGGCCACTTCGTTCACCAATGAATCACGGTACACAATTATTCAACTATGAATACGTAAATAGAAATGCTACACTTACGGTTAAAAATTAATCTTCTTATTAGTGTTTCATCGTGTAAAATTATAATTTATTGGTACAAGGTAAGTGTGGATAATGCCATAATATTAGAAAAATATAAAATATATAATGTGTAAGTATAACTAACAAACTATAAATTTATTTGAAATTTGAATACATATAATGTTAATTCCAAAGTATTTTTTTTCGTTGTGGTGTCGCAACATGGGGTTGAATCGTTTGCACAATACTTTCCATCAATCCCCAAGTATTGAATGTTTGTGAACTCTTGAATTCAGTTGGATTTGTATATAGTTTTATGTGTGTATGACAGTTTTATTATTTTAAATATATTTTCATAAGTAGATATTTTATATAGTTCTAAAAATAATTGTTAGTGACTTTTCTATGTGTATTAGAAAAATTACTGTGCTCCTGGTTGGGTTGGACAACGCTGGAAAGACTTGTACCGTTAAAAGTATTATGAAAGGTAATCTTAAATTGATAATTATAAAGTACTTATACAATTATTTGTTAATATAAAATAAAATTATTGTCTTTTAGAAAAGCAAAAAAATATTCTTTCTACAGTTGGATTTTCGTCTTCCAAATGTAATTATCACGACAACGCTATAACTATTTACGATTTAGGTGGTCATAAACAAATCAGAGATATATGGAAGCAGTATTTTGCTGATGTAATGTATAATCATCAACTACTTATCACTATACCTATATAATAATTTTAATGGAAATTATTAGGTACACGGTGTAATATTTGTTGTGGATTCTTCGGATCTTAGTCGGTTAGATGAATGCAAAGAGGTTTTTCATAATTTACTTGGGCATGAAAATATTGCCGGAAAACCTGTGCTATTGTAAGGTTAAAAAAAATTAATTTTTATAAATTGACTAATAATTGTATTTTATTAGATTTGCTAATAAGCAAGACAAACCAGGGGCGCTAGATGAGTTGGACATAGTAGATCGATTAAATGTAGAGGCTGTGGTGAATACAAATAAGTGTCCAACACTTGTAGAAACATGTACTGCTCTTCATACGGCACCTATTAATTACTGTAGTTCTGCTTTTATTGATCCAAGCATTGATAGCGGATTTAGGTAAATTTTTTGATTCATTAAAACTAAACTAATATTTTACTTTTAAATATCTTATAATCTATATAATATATAAATTGAAATTAATCTCAATTGAGGAAAGATAATATGATTTGTATAATATAACTTTAATTAACAATATGAAAATATTGTAAAAATGGTTTTAATGTACATTTCTAATAATTGACTAGGTATTTGTCTATATGTATAATATTACCAGGAGGTATAAAGTTGTTTATTTGACTTAGTTGGCTGATATTACATATTGTAAGGCTATATGATACGCTCAACCGTCGTGTCATGGAAGACATGGCACAGTATAAAGCTCAAGTGGATAAAAAGATCGAAGAGTGGAAAAAAAATCAACAGAATTCAAACGACTCATATTTACTATCGTTTAACGCACCACACCGGAGGTCTACCAAACGCAATCCGTTCAGGCGAATTAACAAAGTCATAGTAAGATTTTGTTTATATACGTCCATTCAATTATATATTTTAATTTTTAAGACAGATTATCATAACTTGTAAATTAATAATTAAAGTATAAATTAAATAATGTTGAGTTCTTTAGTAATTTATAGTTATAAGCATAGAGACCAGATAATTATATTATTTTGCATATTTTTTTGAGTCTATGCAGTCAGGCGGGGGCTTAAAATCTTTACAAATCATGGAACTAGTAAATTAATGGCAAACGTTTTTTTTTTGCATATTTGAGAATATTCCAAGATAAAAGAATATTTCGTATAATAAAGAATATTATAGAATATATTGATTAATTTTATGGATTTTGTGTTGCAGTAGCGTAATTCATAAAAATTATATGCCCGATAATAGTGATGTATATACGATAATTATACTCCATATAGTAATTTTGTAGTCCGTAGATAACAATAAAAAATTGTCTTAATTAAAAATACATCATTAATCTAATTTAATTAAATAAATAAAATGTTACCTATAGTCGGGAGAGTGAAAAATGGCCGCTGATGCGCACACTTCTGTTGGTAAATTTCTGTGATGGTATCGCAAAGCACGCATTTTGAAATATTAGATTTAGATATTATAATTACCTATAATACAATTAATGTACCTATTATAGAATGATGCTGTAAAAGAGTTAGTACCTCTGTCTTTCAAAGAAAAAAAGGTTGCTAACATATCGCCAGCGGCCACTTTTAATTAATTCATTCTCCCTACTTAAAGTTAAAGTTTTTTTAAGCTGTATTAATTTGTATTACCTATATACCTATGTATATTAGCATTATTTTGTATTATGTACTTTATTCTTTTACATATAAAGGCATATTTTTAAGAGAATATATTATTATAAAAGTATATTTTTTGCATATTTTATTATGATTTTGAAAGAATATTGGAAGAATATTTTCAACTTTTTAAGAGAATATTATTCCAACCTCTAGTTATAGGTACCTATTCTAATAAAATATATATATAGCGATTCAAAATTAAAAGAAAATTGTCGAAGTATAAGTTATGATTTATCATTGTTCATTTATGATTACTTATACTATACTATACTAATATACTATACTAATATACTATACACTTATACTATACTATACTAATATACTATACTAATATACTATACACTTATTCTATACTATTTAATAGACTAAATATTTTTCAATTAATTTACTATTACTTTATTTTAATAGTTATTGCTAGGCGTGAAATGATTTGTTAATTGTTTCATTTAATTTGAAACTTTTTTAATAAATTAACTTATTTAATATGACTGAATAAATCCAAAATACATGAAAACTATATTTTTGTACCCACCACTATGTATTAAATTTAATAACATTTAATTGCAATTTTGTTTATCTATTATAACAATATAATATAATGTTTGGTCATAATTTGTGTATAATAATTAATAAATTATTTTTATGCTTTTAATAATACTTATTACTTTTCAATTAACCCAAATTCAATTTCTGTTCTTCAACTTTAAGTATATAGTAAAACCTCCTTATAACGGAATCACTCGGTACTAACTGATTTTTTCGTCATAAAGAAGTTTCCGTTATAGGGAAACTAAAATATATAGGATATAGGTTTTACCGTATACGGGACTGTTGTTATTTTCTGTTTTAATGAGATTTCCGTATAGGGAGTCCGTTATAAGGAGGTTGTACTGTACCTATAGGTAGAAACCATATGAATAAACAATATATATTTTCGGGTAAAACGCGTATATTTTAAATTTTAACCTTTGAATTTATTAATTAATGCTATCGAAATTAAATAATTATAAACCTAACAACACATATTATTATATATAAACTTAATGGCTATTGTATTCGTAATATTAATAGATACAGTCTTACAGAGGTACTTTTAAAGAAGCAATAGAGTAAATGTGCAGTAGAAAGTGTACCTATATAGATTAAATATTTTACAAAATAACCTAAACAGCTAAATAAATATCAAACAAAATTATAATTTTAATGAGAAACTTCTAAATTATAATAGACAGATCCTATAAGTAACATAAATATGTAAGACTTATAAAAGCATTAGCTATATAGTAGTATAAAAATTAAAGAATTTATCAGCAACAAACTTTATACTTTGCAATTTATTATTAAGTGATTAAGTCAATGGTTATAATTTATTATTTATAAGTATCTTTGTGGGAGAAGTAGGGATGAATAATGTATAACCATTACATTCAGCGTTCAACGGCCATGAAACTATAAATGTGACTAGATTAATTTATGACCAGCTCTCCAGAACTTATAATTTGTAAATCGGTATGTCTGCAGGATAGTTTTGATTCAAAGACATCAAACCCGACAACTGAAATGGGGAGTACATCATATATTATACCACTCAGAAGTGAGTCCGATGATGAGTACGAACCACCTGATCTTCAACCACAGCCTGAGTCAACTGCATTCCGAAATAAAGTTGCCCCGACATTACTGACAAAAATACAAGCAGAACCAATGCCATCGGTCAAATCGCGATCACCGCTTTTCAGGGCCAAGTCCAGAGAGTATGATAGGAATTTGTCCGAAACCGTAGCGACCACCGCTAATACCACTACCGCCATTACCACCATTAGCTCGACTGAAATGTTTATTCAAAACGAATCTGGCACAGCAAAAATGAAACGATCTATTTTTAGCAACAAGTCAAATTCAGCTGGTGCTAGTGGTAGTGGTACCACACGTCCGTTAAAACCTAATCGGTCGTCTAGTGCAAAGTCATTGAAGAAAAGTAATTGTTCGAAATAATATAAATGGCCGTAGGGTAGAGCATGTTGTGCATAAATTGATTTCCGTTTTTCACAGGTGAATTGTTAAACAAACAAGATGATAATTGTAGATCGGAAAAGTTGTACCTAAATGATGAAGAAGACGTGGTGGTTCAACAACCGGATGTATCAAACGTTAGTCCAGAAATAATAAGCCATATATGAATAATGAATATGACTGATGGTTGTAAATTATAATACAATTTCCACGATATTATTGTTTTATTAAAAAATTGTTGTCTAACAAAATAGTTTTATTGATTATTTATTATATACATCAGTTCATAAATCATACAATACTACTTTTGTAAATTTTCAGGAAAATGTCAAGTCAATTTTTAATAATTAGATTTTATATTAAATTCATTCATCGGGAATAAATATTTTTAATTTTAAATATGATATTAATATTATAGGTATGCTATTATGCTATTATACTATATTACTTTATTTGAACTTAAATACTATAACATAAAAATTAAAAATTAAAAGAATTTTGTAGTTAACCGGCAGTGTAAACTGTACATATACTTATAAGTTATAAGTTATGTGTACAGTATAATATAATATAATATTAATAAACATTTTCTCAAAGGAGCACAAAACACAAAAAATATATTGATTTGATTTGAAAGAATGTTTAATTCTAAGAATAATGGTATAGGCTTAACGTTTTTACTCACATTATTCAATGAGTTATGAGCTATGAGGAATTGAAAAAAGACGCTTGACGTCATTGGGCAGGGTTGCGGTAATTGTCCATCTTATACGTGTAAATGCTACTCGCTTCACACAATAATTTACCTACGTTTAAAGTATATTTTCTAACATTTTTTGTACGTGAATGGCGTGTTTTTGTGTACTGGGAACGTTAGTAGAACCAGAATTTTTCCAAAAGGGTTTAGTTTTTTTGAAATATTTACAATGTGTAAAAAAATAAAACGGCGCACTGTGCGCCGTTGAAACTATAATAATATATTATTATGTACGTAACGAAAATACTCTTTTAGTATTTTTAATATAACAAAAAAAAAACCAAACGTTATATTTAAATTCTGATACTTTTATTGTCTCTAGCACAAAAAAATCACATATTTCTACATAAATCATAAAACAAAAATAAAATTTTTAGGTTGGTAAATCATTGTGTTTGTGTAAGTAAAGTGAACAAATTTTACACTAGTAAGATAGGAGATCATACAGATTTTATTTTTTTTAAGTTATAACAGTTTTTTGGAAAACAAAACATTATAAGTGCGTTTTTATGCGTGTATATCTATTTTGATACACACTGCACAAATTAACAAAATAGTGTCACTGAAAAAATTCAACTTCTCCAGAATTCTTAAACTCTGCCGATTTTTAAATAAGTAAACTCTCCGGGGTCAACATTATGTTTACCTGAAGGAAATATGTAAACTCTCCCGAGTTGTTTTAAATGTCATTATGCTACAAAATGAATTGGCTATTTCTCTACTACTCAACCATCTCTATTTATATTTATTAATGCCCTAATAGATTTTCAAACTGAAGCATACCTATATATATAAATTCAAAGTTACAATAAACAAAATAAAATAGTACAAACTATCATAACAAAAATAAATAAAAAAAACCATATCACAAAAAATAATAAACCATAAAGACCAACAAATAGATACCTACCTTAATTTTTTTGAAATCTTTATGTTCGTATAATTATAAAAATTAAATTAAAATTTTTAGTATTTTGACTGTTACAGCTCACAGCAGCTAAAGGCATTGATTTTTATTATTATACAATTTTTTTGAAATGACATTTAGTAGTACTGAAGCAGTAGACCCGGGAGAGATTACAGGTTCCTGTCAGATAGTATACTGGAGTAGACCCGGGAGAGTTTAACATCAGGAGAATATACACTTTATATTGGGAGAGTTTAGAATCGTCCAAATGAACGTATATAACTTACAAAACTTGTTTAGCTGGAATATTATCACCCTGCACATCAATTTTATATGCATTTGCGGACATGACTCGAAAATAGTTGAAATAGAAAGAACGAACTGTACGCTGCGCCGCGGAGAAAAGCGCAAGCGATGAACGCTTTACCCTAAGATTGACTGTCCGTCGTTCAACGACAAACAATATCGCGGTTACCAGCTCACAAGTATACCGCCGTAATAAACAATGTGAACCACGGTCACAGAATTTATGCCACAGTCGGAACTCGGAACGACCACCAGCATCCATACAATATGTGGTTTACCGTTTACGTTACACGTGCTATTAAGGCGGGTTTTCACTATAAACGTACGCGTGTACGTGTATACAAATCCTTTGCTATTATTGGTTGGTTAGGTTAAGTTACCACACGATGACCACGGTACCGTGTTGTTGGACATAGCTGAACATTTTTCGTGTACACGGAAAACGTGTATAATAGTGGAAACCCGCCTACATATATACTGTCTCCGTATTCCGTGTAACCGTGTGGCACGTTTTAAGAATTTGGTTACTATTTGGTAACGGATTAACCACACGATTTACACGGAAGACGGAGACAGTGAATAGTACCTTAATACTCGTCAGTTATTACCTAACCGGCTATACGCAGGTAATGTCGTGTCGTAGGTATATGCCTCATAATTTTTATCGTATCTTTTATCTTCAGATTGGTTGCATTAATCACGATGGACAACGTATACAGCTATATATATACATAAAGCTGTGAACTTGGCATAATTCGTGAGTGGGTAACCGCGATATTTTCCGTTGACCGTTGGTCCGTCTGTCAGTCGTAATGGAAAACGGTGACCGGCGACCGCTTTCCCCCCGTCTGCCACGCCGTATTTTCTTGTATAAATCTTTTTCGCATTGCTATGACTCTGTGAGTGAGTAAAGTGTTATGCAGTGCGATAAAATTTCGACGCAACGCGTCTTGTAATGTACATTTGTGATCCTTGTCACTTCCGGTCTGACGAAACGCGTATCGTGTTCGCGAGGATCACGCACGAGTTGAGTGTGGCGCTCAAAGTAAGACACGACGTATCAGTCACCAATGTCCAATATATTGTAGGTAGTAGGTCATTTACAGATGTGTCATACTTAAGACGACAGTTGTTTAAAATGTATTGTAGTTGGACATAATTTATAGTGTGAAATTTGAATATATATTTGTCAAATCCGAATAAAGCCTTGATAAACTATTTGTGTAATTACAATGTTCTTATTACTCTTATTATTGATATTTCTGTTATTTTATATGAATACCTACATTTGTAGGAAATATCGTGTCTAACTACCGTAATAAAATATTTTGAAAAAATATCTCTGGAGTCCAGATGACTTAAGATAAGTATACCAAAACACACCGTATGGTAGGTTTGAATAAATTCATATCCCAACCGTAAGAATGGTGTGAAAAATAGTGGTCAGTTAAAAAACAATACCATGTAATAGTTTGCGTTTTTTTTCATACCAATATTATTTTAGTACTGTACACATCAACATCATATAAATTATAGAGTAACAGTCGGGCTACTTGAAAAGCGCACTAGGAAAACGGTGCGGTTGGCTGGCACGTGTATTATATATAGTACACCATATATTATATTATATACTACTATTGTGTATAATGTATATAGTATACGGTGAAGCCTGTGCTCCACTCGCCATCGATTTTTAACACCCATACAACGGCGCAGTACTGCAGCAGACAGTGTAGAGAATAAGGTCCTAAATATTTACATAGGACCTATATATTATACGATATGTATCCTGTGGTATTCACTATTCGTGACGACTTTAATAATTTGGATCCATTAATAAGTATATTATAGTCTATGAGAAAGCTTGTATTACCTATATGTTATATAATATAATTAATTGCATTGAAATTCATGGGTATTTTCCTCTCTGAGTGATACAGTAGTAAAAATAGTCAAGGCTCAAGACTCAAATCTTTAAAACCTACAACACTAAAAAAATATTAAAATAATATGCTAAAAAAAATAAAGAAACCAACAAACATTAAAACACGTATTTATAGTAATTAACTATAGCCTATAGGTAATAAAAATGTGAAAAGTAGGTAAAAGGTAAGTAATACCGCTCTGTCGCTCTGATGTTTAGTAGTAGTCGAGTTTACCTCGTAATTGAGTGTATATAGGCACTGCGTACCTAATGGACGTGTTAACATTTGAATTCAATTACTAGTAAATCTTTGTACTTACACAATAAAAAACGATTCTGAGCAAAGATGTTCTAACAATTATTATTTTAATAATAATATTCAAAATTTAACAAATTTTCGTATTTTTTCCCAATTATTTTGAAAAGTACTGAACATTTTAAATCTTTATCTCCCAAAAAAAACCAACTAGATCCGATTTGGTATCTGAAACTTCCATCGAAGTTCGTGATTGGACCATTTTAACAGTAGAAAAAGTCTGTTCAGATACAATAATAAAAAAATAATACAAATAAACACTCATCATTGTAAAATCAATACAACCAACGCTTTGCTCAGAATCTAAAATTGAAATATAGGTAGGTATATAATTTAATGTAAGTTAATATCCTGTTGGCTGTTGTTGATGCTTAAAAAAATAAAAATACATTTTAACTATTAGGTTTTAAGTATTACAAAATAATTAAAGTTGGCAAAAATAATGATTGAAGAGCCATCATACTATTCAAAACAAAGATAATTATACAGTTATAACAATATTATATATTACAAACTTGTATAGAAAAAAATAAGTACTTATTTTACAATTACGTTGGAAATGTTAGAATATCAGATATAGTTACAAACATACAATTAAAATAAAAACTGAGTAAGAGAAACTCAGGTAGGTACACCCTAATAATAATAGTTATATTGCTCAACCGTTTAACTGAAAAATACCATTAAAAATCAAAAAAACTTAAAATCATATCATATCATTATAACATGACATTGTAACAGAAGTTAGTAACACTAACAACATGCAATTTTGAGTTTATTTGACAGGTAAAACAAATTGTTCAAATGTAGTAACCGTTGCTATTTTTTCAAGCTTTAGATATTATAATATAATATAATTTGTAGATTCTAGAAAATAAGAGCCCTAGCTGTACGACAACATGTGCGTTTTCGTTTATCGATCGACTTTAAAATTATGTTTTAACATTTTGCATTTCGTTCCATCTCCTTTTTTTAAATTGCAATAATATATTAATATCATTGTCAACGGGACGTGTATTTTTTGAAAAACCTCATTATGTACCAATGTATACAAACATAATATCCGATACACCTACATCATTGTTTACCTAATGGGTTAGATGACGTCAATTCGACACACATAAATAGTATTTAGCTTGACTGTTTTATATAGATACGCGTTTTTGAATATCACTTCAAATATTATTATCGTACAAATAAAGTACATACAAAAGCCATTCAAATGTCGACCAAGTATCGTCTGCACGCTTTAAACACCAATTATTATCGTTTTGCGGACTTAATACAAAAACAATAAATTATTATGGACCGTTATTGTACCAAGGTGTACGGTTGAACGGGCTTACAATGTATAATATAGATAACTCCGGCACGATTAGTATTAATATTTAATTATTATTATTAATATTGGGTACCTACTTACTAACAGTCTTACTTTATTGATCGCGTACCATCCCTTCGGTCACTACATTGTATGTTGTATGAATAGTATTCAAGTACCTATTTTATACACAATATATAGGTACTAAATTTGAATTTCGTGTTGTTTTACATACCCACCACTCACGTACCTATTTGATCCGTCTTTGTAAATTATTGTTGTAAACGTTAGTTCCATGGTAAACACTAAATCAACAGATAAACTGACGAAAGAAATATAATTTTGCCGTAATAATTTTACATTAAACTTGTTAATTACGTATAACACGTTTTAGTGTTTTACACAAAATATATCGTTTACATATGCAATTATTTCGTTAAGTATAGGTTAGTATAGGTTAGTAGTATAGGTTAGTATTCGTTAAGTATGCCAGTATAGCGACATTACAATTTTTTTGTCTCGTATTTGATGATTGTGTACTGAAAACGCGTGAGGCAATCATCTTCATAGAGGGTGACATTTTTGTCTTAGTTTAATTTAAAACTGCTTAGGTATTTTTTATCACTCAATAATCATCATTGTCAACATAATATAATTATATTGTTCACAGTTTTAAATTCTAAGATACACTATGTTATTACATATTCCTATTGATGTATTGATATATCTATAATCTATGGTACAATTATTAAGCTAAATTTATTAAAATTTACAATTTGAAACGTAGGTATATGGAACGTAGAATGCAACAGTATGGGCAAATTACTTTTGAAAATTAATAAAATTACGTTAATCGTTATACATTAAATATTTATATTTAAATTAAATTTTCGTTACCCGACGTTACGTAACTTTTACATTCAAAAAGTAGGGCGTTACAAATAAAGTTACTTTTTTAAAAAATAATTTCAAAATCAGTTCGTAACAACTAATAACTATAAATAAGTAATAGGTATAGGTAGGTAATATTAATTATTCTATAAATAAGATTTTGTACAGTAAATGTACAGTAAAACCTCGATAAGATGGAATAGCATGGGACCATAAAATTTTTCCGTGTTAACGGGGTTCAAAAAAATTAAATTGAATTAAATTAAAGAGTACATATTTATTTTAAACCAGTTTATACATACCTAATAGTAAGTGGATGTCGCTCTGCTGTACAGTAGGTTACAAGTGGGTCACTGCAATGGATGGTGATAAATTTGAATTCAATGATATAATATAATTGTATAAGAAAAACGATTCTGAGCGGAGACAGGTGTCAGTCTGGATATATTTATATTGTTATTATTTATTATAAACCTGTAAGTTGAATTAATATTGAAATATTATTTTTTTTATTCGTTTATATGGCGATAAACAAAGCGTTAGAAATCTAAAATTTCATTTAAAGGTGGTTTGTCAGTGTTTTTTTCCCGTGGCATTAAATAACTATTGAGAAAATTCAAAAAATGACCTCCCTAAAGTACCATCTTGATCCAATTTGCTAAAAGATACGGTATTGAAATCGAAAGCGCTCCTTCTGGTCGACATTTTGTATACAGGATAAAAAAAAAAATAAACACCATTGTAAAACCCACTAGTTTCATCGCTCTGCTCAGAATCTAATATAGTTATGTTATAACTTATAACTTTTATAAAAATATTTTCTAAAGGTTTGAGGATTTTAAGGTTGAAACAGATCTTTTTGGAGTGCGCTGTAGATACTGGCAATGTTCAAAACTACAAAATATTTGAATTAAAAAATGGACTCGGTATCTTAAACCATTTTTCGCTACCAAACTCATAACAAAAAAAAAATCACAATATTAATTGAAAATGTTGGTAACTGAAGATACGAAATTTTTTTACAAAATCCTTCGTTTCTTAGAATAAAATTTGTTTTTCTTAATCATGTAAAAAACACAACTTTTAGCATGCACGAGTCACGAGTCAATGAGGGGGGGAGGGTCCGGAAATTACGTTACTCGTTCTACATTAAATATTTGTATTTAAATTAAATTTTCGTTACCCGACGTTACGTTACTTTTACATTCAAAAAAGTAGGGCGTGACAAATAAAGTTACTTTTTTAAAAATAAGTTCGTAACGACTAATAACTAGTAATTAGTAGTAGGTATAGGTAGGTAAAAATTTTAATTTATCAAATACAATTCAAGTGAGGACGATATAAGCTGGTTACTAAACAATTTTAATACATTTTCATTTTTTTTTCTCCAATTATTTTAAAAAGCACCGAGTATTTTCAATATCGACCTCCTAAAAGTACTAACTAGATCCAATTTGCTTCCAAAAACATACATCGGCCATCTAAGTTTATAATCAGGAGCATTTTTTTCTACCAGCAAAGTTAAGAAGTTACAAACATTATAAAATACCTCAAATAAACGTCTGAAATTATTAGACTGGACAAAATAAAAATAAAATTGTAACTAATTTTCAAGCCCCCCCCCCCCCCCAATTGAAAAATCCTGCGTTCGCCACAGTGGCAATCCCATTCAGTTAATTCTACATAAAAAAAAAATATATATATATAAAATAAATACATATTAAAGTGTCCTTTTTATTTTGTATATACCTGACCTATAGAATTTCTTAATACGTTTTTAGTCTTTTCAATGTCGAAAAAGATTTCTCCATGGTAGCTGTTGAAACTGCCGAGGCGCAATAGATGTGAAGTAATTTATGAATACATATTGGGTAAAATGTGTTTATCACATAACAAAAGTACATCAATAGTACTATAGTAGGTAGTCTTGGGGATTGAATTGTCTCTCAAAGGTATGTTTTCCGCAACTTTAATTCTGCTTATTTTCTACTGTAACTAACTATCTACCAATGGTGTATACAATTGTAATATATTTTGATAAGATTCTCGTTCTTCAGTAATTTGTTTTAACTTCAACAACGATGATAGTCTCCATTTTGTGAATGCATGACCAATAATAATTACGAGCCATAATGTGTGAATTGTACAAAAAACATTTTTATAGTCTATGGCCAAAATCTTTTCTTTAGCTTCTCTTTTTTAGCCAACCGGAGGGAAGGATAGGACCACTCACCGTAGATCAACCATTTCTGACACAAAACCACTTGTAAGTTACTTTAAATTAGTATATAAATATAGTATTTAGGATTTATCATATTAATTTTTTTTAAATTTCATTAAAATTGAATTTAATAAACTCCTTCATATTCTAATAGCAATAATGTAACAGTTTTAGAGTAAAGTATCAGCTATTTTTAAAATAAATAAACTAATATGCTAAAAGTGAGATAATGTATAAAAAAATGTTCTTAATGTTTGGGAACATACACAAAACCAGGCCTGGACTGGGAATAAAAATTGGCTCTGGGGAAACAGACCAATACTGACCAATTTTGGGCTAATAATAAAATATTAATAAGTTGTCGGCCCAAATTTATTCAAGCAGCTCTAAATTTTTGCCAGGCCCCGGCGGGGATTGTAGCCGGACTGCCCCTGCACACAACATAATATGCACACATGTGTAGATTATTAATCAAAAAATATTTCATATGCTTCAAACATTTTAATACAGACTATTTTCCCACAAAATTTCAATTGATGATTTGAGAAATCAATCACCAGTATTAGAAAAAGGATAATACAATTCATAGATAATGGATTATGGGTTTCTTTAAATTAAAGGAACAACAGTTTCTAAGAAATTTTGAAATAATAAAATTAAACCAGGTATGAATTCAATAAAAGTAAAATTAACTTTTTTCAACTTATACCGATTCATATATTATAATTTTAAGTTACAATAAATAATATTACCTAATAAACATAATAATAATAATAATAATAATAATTATAATTATAATAATAATATAATAATCATAATGATAATAATTAAATTAAAACCCACTGATGCGAGAAAATGACAAAGTCAATAATAAACACAACTCTAAACATCTATACAACAACAAGTCATCTATAATGGCAGAAATGGGCCTACCTATACTTTTGAGAAACAAAAAAAATTCAACATTATAATGATTAGTAAAATTTGGTACAAATAATTAATTTTTTAATCTTCTGTGAAAATCTTATTTGATAAGTTTTGTGTTAATCAGATTACTAAGAACATAATAATAAAAATCTGGATCATACATTACTGGTAACAAAAAAAAAAAAAAAAATACAAATACAAATAAAAATCATGGACGGCAAATCTGCGAATGTGAATAGTCGTACAATATTTTGTAGTTTTTAATAATAGATAACCTTATTAATTATAAATGGACAAAAATAATAATACCAAAATTAAGAGTTAACAACTACATTGATATTTTTCACAGGTAAGTAAACTATGTATAATTGGACGAATACAATTTGAGAGATTGTTTAAACCAATAGATAGTACTATAGTAGCAAGTTATTCAACAAGAGAAACAATGAAGAATATCATATTATCCATGTAATCTAGTGCTCGTCCATAGCTATTAAATAATATTATGTAGTGGTAGTCTATGAAAAAAAACCTCCTAATATACAATTAATTATGACCTTATATTTAATTACAGGAATTATTTTCATATTATGCTGTTTACAAAATATATTAAAAAACAAATGTAAAATTAAAGTGCAATACACTATATTATTTTATAAATCATACAATTAAAACATAAATCATAAATATAATGTATAAAAAAAACGTATATAAAATTAATATAATGACCTACTGAAAGTAAGTACATAACATGTTAGAGGATGGGGTTTGATGAAAAACAAATGGCACAAGATAGAAGGGGAGGAGGAATACAATTTAATAATCTGTTATCTATTTAATCATTTTTACTTTTAATACATTAATTAAATAAAATGGGAGTACACACAACCGTACATTTACTAGAGTAGTTAGTTAATAATAATAATTAATACATATAATATGCAAAATACTTTGGAATATTAACATTGTTAATCCTATTGAGAAAAAAATGTTTTTGTTAATTTTGGAACACATACACAGCATAATATCTAATCTATAATACTAAAAATTGTTAAAAAAAAAAAAAAAAGCACTGAATCTAAAAACTGCATTGTAGTTGAGGGTTATGATAATTGTGAACTTAGACAAATTTTGTTCGCTCTTTACTTGTTGGAAAATATTATTTATTATAACTGTTCAGGAGTTGTTCTGAAACATAAAACATTATATTATTATAAATTATAGGTTTTGTTTTTTTATTTTATCAGTAGAAATATAGTATAATATAGCACCTAACCTAACATTTTTATTTAATATTTTAATGGATAAGAATATGTATTAATTAAAAGTGTACACGCCTAATTAAAATGTACATGGTAGAATACATACAGTGTAACAAAGATACTTAAAAGGATTTGTTAGCCTTCCTTTCTCTTGGTTAAAAAGTTAGTAAGAGTATACATTAGTTTATAATTTTATGTTTAATAGCATTAACATGTTAAACTCAAAACACTTTTTCTATGAGAAAAATAAGTAAGGTATCTATGACAATAAAAATGCAAAGTTTATACTATTATCATCAGCGGGGGGTTAAAATTAATTAATGAAAAAACTATGTAATTTAATTGTTTTATTTTTTGTAAAAGTTGAATGTTATAAAACTAATGTTGTGAGAAATAATCTTCCAAAACTAAATGTATTGTTATGCTCTAAAAGAGCAATAACTGCCAAATATTTTGGTATCGTTTGGTTTTGAAGAAGTTTTTTTTTTTTTTATTATTAGGGTTAAGGCTTCGACTACTAGGTCATTAGCCTGTGGTACCTAGGTGGGTGATGGCGGCACTTGTTCTCCGGACACCATGACTTGCCCGAAGAAAAATGCCGCCCGCGACCGAGGTATCGAACTCGGGTCGGCTGCGTCTCAGCTGACGCCTTAGTCCGCTTGGCCACTCCGTCCCTCATTTAATGAAGTTTATTATATAGAAAAAGTATTGCAATAAAGTCCACTAATTTTGACTCAAGCCAATATATTGATGTACATTATTTTATTTCGAGTTTTTTCTAGGTATTTTTGTATTGTGTTTTTCAAATCCGTAGTTGACTTATAATTTCCCATTTTTATTAATAAATATTTAGTGGACATTACTATAGATTACTGTAATTACCAACTTTGAGCTATTACTATATTTTATTCTTGTTCTTTTGTCAAATAAAAGGCATGGTTATTATAATATACTATATAAGTACAATTTTATAAAGATTTGTATACGGGCATATACATATAAAAATAATAATAATGTAATCCAATATTATTTTATTTCTAAAATTACTCTTTTCATTCCTTAAGAGCCTCCATTTTGATTACATTTTTAGAGAAAGTTAGATTATGTTAGAACATGGAAAATATATGTATGTTAAATAAATAATAATATACATATATTTAAATTTACCAGAGTGATTGATGATAGAATTGTTTTTTTAAAATTCTAAAGACTGATCTGCACTGCCTTCTACTTCTGAATCTCCATCCTCATCATCCATATCCGTATCACTGTCTAATATACCATTGTCCACCGATTTATCTTTTTGGTTATCTTCTTTTCCATACCATAAGGCTGCTGTAAGGCGTGTTAATTCATGTTCAGAATATTTATTGTATTAAATTGTTTAGATAGAATGTATATTGTATAAGTTATAATAGAACACTTACAGCAATTCGGTTTTCCTCGAACACGCGAGTTTGGCACTTCTACGCCATGTTTGTCTACACACCAGCACATACCTACTGAAGAATGACATTGAGTGTGCTCATAGTATCCTTCAGCATCACAAGCTGGGACATAAACACCTAAAAATATAAATTTACACATGTATAATAATATATATTAATATGTAACAAAATGTTTGGTTTCTAATTAATTGTGTTTTCAAACATAAATGTATAGTAAAAATATCATAAAATTGATTATAGTGTTAGTACTAGTATTTCAGTGTTGAATATAATACCTAAATATATATTTGACATATAAAATTGTTAATACCTAGAGCATTTGGTGATATTCTTCTTTTAATAGCTGTGCATGGACGATCGGTTTTGTCAAAACATCGACACCATTCATAAGGGCTTACAAAAATGTCACTAAAAGATAAATATATTAAATTAAATAAATTTTTCAGAACATATATTTTATATGAAATTCATACCCATCAGTATCACAAGTGTCTAAGAAAGGTTTAATGCACATTTCATTTTTATCATGTTCTAAGTCATAAAGTTCTTGCAATGACAATTTCCCATCTGAATCCAAATCCAGATGTTGGTACATCCAGCGAACTTCCCACTTGCATCCATTAATGAATTTTACAGCTACAAAACATTTCAAAGTAAAATACAAAGTACTTAATAAAATCAAAATTAATTTAACTACCTTTTCCCTTATTCTTTGTACGTCTACGTTTAGCATCAGCCATGATCACTGAAAACCAATCCAATAGTCGGTCACCCATAGATTGCAATGCAGAAGGAGGGCAGTCTTTATTCCAAGAAGGATGAGATACTTGGTTGGTTGCAATAACTTCATTATCCATTTTTTCATGGCGTTTGTCTTTGACTGGTTCGAAAATAGAGTACTATAAGTAAAATCAATAAATATAATGAGAAAAAATTAGTGGACAAAAATGATTAATTTACAAACCTTGGATACTTGATTGTTGTTTTTTATATATTTGATATATTTATAATGTTTGTTTTCATACTTGAAATCTTCTGGTGCAAAAATGTACTTTTCTTCATATTTGGATACTGGAGAAACAGTACTCTGTTTCAATTTCTCACTTTCTAGTGTAGCTTTATATTTGTTCATAAAGTTTGTCATGCGTTCGGCTTGTTTTTGTTTCTTACGTTCAACATCCTCTTGTTCTGTTAAAAAATAAAGTTTCCAAATAATAATAATAAAAGTAAATGAATTTATAAGTACATATTATGCAATGCATACCTTTACAAGGACAAAATCCTTTACAGTTTACTTTTATGTTTGTGGTATGAAGACAGTTATGATAATCTAGACGACACAATGAACTATATGTACGATTATCAGAACCGCATAGGAATGTAGGCTTCATTACAGGACACGGGTTACATCTACTGGAAGTTTAAATTTAATTAATAATAATAAAATAATAATAGTGCTTATTAAAATTTAAGATTTTTTGATTCAAAAGTATCATTGATTTTATTATCAAACATTTTAGCATATTCCAAAAACCTAATTGGATGGAATAAGAAATTTATAATAGTAACTGATAAAAATATATTGTTGTATATATATAGTAAATATGAATTATTATCAAAATTTAACTATTTAAGTCACCAAATAGTCAACTAATTATATTGATAGTTGATGCATGTTTCGGAAACATGTACATAGGTTTTTCGTTCTAAATATAAAAAAAAATTGTTCTAGTGTAATAAAATGATTTATAGCAGTGATAAATGTTTAAAGATTATTATGTTATATAAGTTTATCTTAAAATTCCCTCTAAATATGCTTTACAGTTGTTAACAATGAATATAACTTAAAGTTTTAAATAACTGACAATGACATTATTTTGTCCCTATATACTAATAATTAATTACACAGATTTTAAACAAGCGTTTTATAATTAATAAGCACCAGGTATAACAATAGTAAACATTTAATTTCTAAATCATATTATACAAAAAATACCCATAGGCGCAAATAATGTTTGAGATTTGAGGGGACTAAAGATCTGGATGTAGTAATTAATATTTTTTCATATTTTCTAATGTGTAAAATCATGAGGTTTTTTTTGGTGGGGGGGAGGAATATAGCGATCAGTGTGGTGGCTTAGCCCTCCGCCAACCCACCACTGTTTGTGCCTATCCAAATTCTTAAATCTAAAGTGATTATATATATATTGAAATTGTTTTATTTAAAAAATACGAAAAATTGAAATTAATGAAAATTTTTTAATATCTGATAATTTATTTCCTAAGCAGTAAGCATTCAATCGCTGAAAATAATAAGACCCTGCATCGTCGATCAATGTTTCAATTCTATAAATTTTCTTTTCAATTAAAAATGAAAAACAAAACAATTTGTACAATAATATAGTAGATACAATACGTAATTATGATGATTATGACTGTAGATTCTATGAGGTGCATGAAGAGAAAAGTAACCCATTGGTAACACATTATTTAATTATTTATTTATTAGTTCAATATAACACGATTCCAGATGCGTTTTGGCGGACGAGGAGGATTGTCAGAAATAGGAAAATGAGACGGAGGCCATATTATTTTTATTGAAAGGTTAGTTTTGGAGATTGCTTTAGAATTAAAAAGCTTGTAAAGAAGTTTGGCAAGGTCATTATTACAACAGTCATAATTTGTAGAACTTTGTAATTTTATGTTAGTGAAGGATTACGGGCACCAGTAATACAACGGAGCGATATGTTAGATGGTTAAGCAGGGCCCCACATTTGTATAGGTACTATAATAAGACCAAACTATTCTGATCACGGCAGAAGTAATTCTGTAGGTACAAGATTACAAAATTAACTCTTCTCCATGTATACACTTAAGTTATCCGTAATTCAGAAACATATACAATTTTTACCCTGGTAAAATGAACCCATATATTTTTTTCACTATATTTTCATTATTTACCACATATTATTTAAACATTATTGTCAAATAAAAATAAGTTAAAGTATCTAATTGTTTTGCAATAATATTAGGTATACCTATGTACATTTTTCTTTTGACAGAAAAAAATCTCATACTACAATTTTGATCTCTTTGAGCATTAGTTAAAACGATAACAATTTTTACCTAGCATTTATTCCTCCGATAAATATTCTGTACCTGTTTTCCTTCTTTAAATCTGGGCTCCTATTCAACATTTTTAGTGAAACAACTAACAAAGGCATTTAAAACGACGTGTATACGGTAGGGATAAAAGTTTATTTCCGGAAATAAGAACATTATTTTCCACAAGTATTCAACCATATATATAATAAATATATATTTTACTTATTATTCCAACACGAATCAGTCATAAATTAATTTCTCGGTTCGTAATAAAATATACCTACACGTTAATACTTAATAAAAATCATCAATTTACGCCCAATTTACAGATTAACCAGATTCAATGTTAAAAATGTAAAAAACTGAATAAACTATACCTATAGGTAACATTTGTACATTTGTACATCTACGATCTACAGCATAGGTGTATTGATTATTATTATACATCAATATTGACTTATACACATACTAAAATAGATAACAAAAACCGGGGTTCGATATTATCAAACCAATCTAGAGAGTTTACTGAGTAGAGAGAATGTTACTCGATGTTATTACTTATACATTTACTTGTAAAATATCAGTTATCACCAATGATAATTATTAATTACTATTATAAGTACAACGTATAGTAATAGTGAGCTGGTTAGGTTGGGTATTAATTTTAGATTCAATTAATAACAGTGATTTGTAGGTATGCATTACTGTCTAGTAGCTAGTATAATAACAAAATGTAAAAAATAAATAATATTTTTTTCTGAAATAAACATATAATTTCACACATATGTAGAATTGCAATAATCATTTTATAAATTAAATATTTTATTGAGATAGAAACTTCCAATTTCTGTCATCATAACTTTTATACGAGAAAGCCAAGAAATTTTTCAATGTGGGGTATGTCCAATATAAAATGATCGGCCCACGAGAGATAATTACGATGTATTTTGTAAGGTGGACGCAATGTAGTAGTTTAGTAGGTATATAATATACAGGTTACTATATATGGTTATTCGTTAAATTATGCGTAATATATTTGACTATTTTTGCATGCAGAAAAATATGTGTAGTACAGAGATGATGATTAAATTAAGAAATACTTTGCTTGAACCTCTAAAGTCTAAAGAAATTTTAATTAAACTTATTTTTCGAGTGGGTAGTCTTTATGTTTTATACAACTTACATAATATTATTAAAAAACCACCTGGGCACAAAATATTTTTAACTTTGTCTATTGTCATATAAACAAAGTTGAAATCACATACAATTAAATATCACTATATCGATAGAATTTAAATAGATTATGTCAAAAATGTTATTAAAAAAACTATTGATTATAAAATATTATTTTTATTTTTTAGTAGGTTGTGGTGTATTTTATACATCGTCCAAAATTACAATTTTTTTTATTAACAGTTGACTATTTTTGTATATTTTTTAAGGTACGAAGTAAAATATACATATCATCTACGAAATTAAAAGAAAACACACTGAAATGTAATAAAAAAAAAAAATAAATGGTCTGGGGGGGAGGAGGGCGATATATCACTCAGATCACCTCATAAATACGCCAATGCATCATTTGGTCCTCATTTGAGCTACAACTTGGTATTTTAATTTCATTAGCATTTATTTTTTGGATCCAAAAATAATAAATTATATTTTAATTTAATATCATAACACAATTTTAAAAACCAGCATAAAATCCAGGCGCATTTTATATAAACAAATTTGGACAGTTTATACAAATATGGCCAAAAAATGTGTTTAAACGAAGAGAAATATTTTATCAATTATTATTATTTAGTTGCATGAAAATATTTCATTGTATTCAGTATATCTATATAATTAATGAATTTGGTACAAAAACCAATTTTTACTTGTTTGTTGATAATGAACTGCTAATGCCACTATCATAAAATATATCATCATCATCTTCCTCATCTTCTTCGATATCATCACCATCGTCTTCATCATCCTCGTCTTCAGCTAAAGCCTCTTCAAGTGCTTTCTTTCGTGCAGCTTCTTCAGCCATAAATTTCTCTCGGCTTATGATCACATCGCCATTCTTGTGAATCTCTTTTTTGCTCACACAAACCGCTGTATACGCATCTTCAAGTAGACAGAGTTCTTTTTTTTTGCAACGCAGAGGTGTGCAAAGGTCACCTAAATTAAAAAATTGAGTTTGGTTAGTAGAATATATTATAAACAGCCTGATAAAAACGATATAATCTAGGTATACTTCTTATACAAACTTAATAACAAAAGTTTTTACAGGTTCGGGAATAAAACTGTATACATTATTTTTTGAATCTATACTTTCGAAAGCAGATTGTTGGCAATTTTCTACAGTTATTATCAGAGAAAATAAAAATCGTGAATTTATTATGCAAAATGTACATATCAAAAAGCACTTTTCTTGCTACCATAACATTATATTACTTAATCTCGACGACAATTTCTAAATTGAAATTTTTCTGGATTCAAGCCAATCCAATATAATCCCATAGCAGTATATATATATATATCAGTAGATAATTTCAATAAGAACTATAAAATAGAGCAGCATGTCTATTAAATAAATATATTTTATAATGCTTAGAAATACAGTAATGACTCATCATTGCATTTTGTCACTGATTAATTATAAATAAGTAGATAATACAATGATAAGAAATCAAAATTACAAACATTTTTAAAATTTAAGTAAATAATGTATGCAATTAAAGCATTTCATACAATAAATGCAAATAACACTAATTGTTATAACTGAGATAAAGTATTACAAAGCTAAAATACGAGACCAACTCTATCATAACATTATTGGTCAACCGCAAAAAGTTAAAATTTGAGTTATAGTTATAGTTATCCACTATAACAACTATAGCAGAGAACTGTTATTAAATATTTATAACTCATAAGTAATATAAATAATAATAATAACATAATTAGATATTATTATTAAATTCTTATAACTTATAAATAATATAAATAATAATAATAACACAATTAGATATTATTATTGAATAATACTTAGTGAAAAATTGTATAAATTTAAAAACAAAGAAGACAATCACGTTGGTTTTTGAAACAGAAATTTTGTATAAATCTTTATTTAACAAAAGTATTGTATTCCACAAAAATAATAACTATATTCGAATAAAAATAAACGAACTTTGATACATTTCTATGAAAATCAACTATATAAAATAGCGGAGGAATTTACATCTCCAGATTAAATTAAAGAAACCAATGTATATTTTCAAGTATATTTTTATATTCCCGTGGTCTGAAACACTTGTGTAGCCCGTGTTTTCTTATAACATGTAATAGGTACTATAACACAAACTTGGTCGATACCCCATAACTGAAGTATAAGCATTTTCAGTACCTACCTACGCTTAGCTTCTTAACCTGTCAAATATGGAAGACATATTAGAACCGCACCCATTTTTATATAAATAATAATGTTTCAAAAAAAGTATGAAGTATCTATACTGCGTACCGATAATGCGCCACACCCTATAAGGCATACACACAAATTCGACACCTGAGAAGACTTTTAAGTTATGAAGAACTACAAGGCTATAACGATTTCAATCTTATGAAATGGTCTACCAGTTTTAATTCCATCGTGGAGAAGGCATACATACCCCATTTCGTTTACAGTCGTAAAGATCTTTTATTATACTCTGGAGATTATATTTTTGGAACAAATGTAATACTTCTCCTGTCACAATACTATTAAAATGCAAATTCGAAAACGCTTGAATAACCTATATTGTATATAATATGTAATGTTATAATAATATGCAAGACGCCAAGACTAAATCCTTTAAAGGCACAAAGTAAATGAAACATCCAACTTTTAAGAAATGAAACTAATAAACTAATTAATTAAGATTGACACTTACTGTTTGGATCATGAATCCATCTCTTTTTTTCTCCAAACTTGCCGATATCATTCGCAGGCTTTGGATTTTCCTGTAAACATTTAATTATAATTATTTATTTACTGATCCGTTTTTAAAATATTTGTAAAAAAAAAACTATTTTTAATAATATCTGCGGTAAGTATCATATTTAAGGTTCTCATATTTTATTAAATGTTTAACCAGTCCACTTCTTCGTTTAACTAGTTTTCTTTATCGGTTAAAATAAACATTTTCTCTTTTCATCATTGCTCATTTTTTATTCAGATGATCGTAAAATAAGCAATTTGTTTCTAAAAGAAATGTCTGTATGTCAGTCAATGTGAAGTATGAGGATTTACACGTATAGTGCTTGTTAACACTTGTCTTTGTCTTTTATTATTTCACAGACTTACAATTATTTTAAAATATTTAAAACTATAATTGTTAATTATAAAAACTAAAAACTACAAAAAAAAATTAATTTTATTAATTATCAAAAATCATTAACTATAATTTATAATTAACGTCAGATTTAACTTTGATATTTATACAAATTTTAAATTTTAAATGGATTCAAAATTATTTTATTAAATATTACTTTAAATTTATAACTTTAAAACGATTTTAATATAATTAAAAAACTATGAACGATTAGTTATGATAAAACTATTACTATTATTTATATAATTACATAAAAATATAATAACATAATTAATTTAAAAAACAATAGAGGTGTACTGCAATAACTAAATTTTATTTTAAAAATTATTAAAAAAATATTCAATTGTATTCATTACCAGAAATTTGCATAATATACATTTTTAAAATCGTATGCACACTTTATAGTAGAAATATAGAAACAGATCTTTTGATTTTGAAATTACACTGCAGTACCAACATAAACGAATATTTATTCAGTATTTTGGAATAAAATAAAAACGGCTTTTTCCCTTAAAATCTTGTCCATGTAATTAGTTTCTGGTATACATAATATATTATGTTTATGTATATGTATATAATATATATATATATATATATATGTTTCAGCAATATAATATAGGTAAGTAATTATTTCTAAATATTAATAATCTAAAAATTTAAATAGTTAAACGTAAAATTATTTTTATAGCATTTTATTGAGATTTAATTTATGAATTGTATAATATCTTATATTATTTAGTGATCTTTGGTTATAAATTATAAAGTTCGGTAGGTAAGTCAGCTTACTTTTCTTATAAGTAAGCACGACAATGTTTATTATATTTATGATTTAATTAATTCAGGTTAGTTATTAAAATATGAATTAAATTAGAAGAATCTATCAATATAATCGTGTTTTAAATAATAATTATTAAACAAATGTTTGTATACTATTATAAAGTGATTGATTATATGCATGTTATTATACATATAAAATATACCTATTTATTTTTTACAAATAGTATTTTTATGTGTTCTATAATTTTTCACACCATCATATGAATATTGTAAGTAAAGTTTTAAATTCCAGTAAGTATTATAAATTAAAAACATAGAGACAATAATAATATATATTATTATATCTCACAAAACAATAGCAATATTCAAATTTCGTTTACAATTCTAATGCAATTTAAACGGATGATATGGATTTATGACCCTTTTACATTTGATATATAATCGCCTAGTCTATTGTAATTGTGCTTAAATATCGTTATGTTTAAACAAAACCATTTTATACACATATCGTTACTAAATTATAAATGTATAAATCGATTATAATATTATGTGAAGATTAAAAATGCAAATGAAAACTCAAACAAAACCTCATCACGGATAAACATCCATGAACGTTTCGAGGAGAAGACACGCATTGTTATATAGTTTAAGGTTTAAACCTTAGAGTATAATAGTAGGTATATGTATGAGTAATCCAAAACTATATGACATACCTATCCATATTAATGCTAATGCTATATCCTATATGGTATACCTATTATAGTTACTACTTACTGCTACTAAACCTACCCACTCGTGTGTGCACACGATTACACGAATATAATTTAATTTGAATGTCGCTTACTCGCTTATCCACACGTATTACACATTGCGCAAACGTACCTATATACAACGAGCGCGGTTAACGTTTATAATAACGTTACATTACATCCGACGCTTTTGAAATAAATTTATAAAGCCCGACCATAGGTAGATATACATATATATTATAATACTCTACGACTGTGCGGTACGCAGCGCGCGCGCATATATACTATCCCAGCCGAGTACTGACGCCATAAATATTCTAAATCACATAGGCGAAAATCCTATTTTCAATATCACGGTGATTTGTCGTAATCGCAAATAGCGTCGACCGACCGCGCGTGCTCGTTTGATGGCGAAGCGAGAAAGACTGTATTTACACATTTATAATAAGCGCGCGCGCACACACACACCCATATTATAATATACAATATAAACAAATCGAGGAAAACGCGCATCAAATGTGACGTTTAATTTTGCGCATACATTATAATAACGTACACACGCCGCCGCCACTGCACTCGTGGGAAGCCAAACGATAGTTTTTAATATTTTATTTTTTTCACACATTTTACGCATTCTATTTTATCGCAGCGTGCAGTAATAATAATGATATTTCATAAATGATTAAACCACCCACCGTCATCGCGTAGTCGAGAGAATTTTTTTTTCGCGTGCCACATTATAATAATAACGCGACACTCGACGGCGGCTACCTAATACACTAAACATTATATTTTTAAGTAAGACAGTAGGTATATATGTGTATAATATCACTCTCTCTCACACACACACGCACACGCACACACGCACGAGATATAAATTACTGGAATTATAATTATATTATACCAGCAGAAAGAGCATATCGCTGTTATACTGACCGAGGGGGTAAATCGTGCAAAAGTAAAAGCTAAGGATGTTGATGATGGAAATGCTGTGCATAGTGTGTATACGCGTGTGCGTGTGTGTTGTGAACGCGTAAATGGGTAAAGCCGCGTATAAAGAGTACAAGCTGCCGAGAGAACGATGGGGTTGAGGATGATGTGGTGGGGTTGGATGGCTGACGGTGTGGAGGAGCTCGTGGTGGTGTCCCACACCTCCCCCGTGCCGAGGGACGCAGAGGCGGCAATCCATGTCAGCGGTGTATTGATTTTTATACTACCACTACTACTACTACCTACCACTATACTACCACCACCGCCACCACTACTACCCTACCACCGCACCCACTACTACGGCGACGACGACGACTACGACGACGACGTCGCCGCCGGCTGCTCTTCCGCGCGTTGCTCGTCGGCCGCCGCTGTTTCATATTGCGCCAACGCCGCCGCCGCGCTACGTGTCCGTCCAATATTAGCCTCTAAAAACAGAATTTCAACCCTCAACCCCGACGACCCCACGCTGCACCCGAACGGATTTTACGCACCCACACCTGGCGATTACCCCATTTACCATTATCGGTCGACATCCATTATTGATGAACCATCGTTCACCGCATATAGTTGGGGATCGATGCACGACGACCACGCGAGAAAAATATGATTTTTTTCCACCCTCGCACAACACAATGTTATTATAAATTATAATGTATACCACACAAAAGTGTGGGATCGGTTGCGGGGGGGGGGGGGGTGTGCGAGGGGTTGAGAGTTATGTTCGCTAACGTCAATATAGCCCAAAATACCTATGTATAAATATTATATATGTATATACTGTGTATACTCGTCTCCAGCACGACCCTGTATAATATTATGTGTGAGCGCGCACAACACAGTGTGTAACACTTCATATCGGAGACGCAAACAATTACACCCCGTCGAGCGTTATTGTATACTCGGAATGAATCGAATTTACATAATTAGATAAGCCGCGAGAAATCGCCGTCTCTCCGAAGATACACACCCACACACACATATTTTTATACAATGCGTTTGTGAATTTAATGCACGACCGACAAAATTTGAACGAACTGAAGTCTGAACTTATATACATAACTGTCATATAATATGTACATGAATATTTCTCAAAAGTCATACAGTAGGTATCTTATAATAAAGCGCTTTCACATTGACGTCTTGAAAAATATATTCTTTGTATGCTCGAACGAGTCGAATAATATTATTATCTTATAACTTATTACGGATTACCTACAATACCGCATACGAAACAGCTATTTCCGTGTGCATAATATATGACAACAATTATCTAATAATCATACATATTAAGTTTTACACAATAATATATTCATCTTATTACTTTTAAATCCTCAAGGACTCAAACAACTTCGACCAGGAAAATATTGTTTATGATCCCTATAATAATTTTAAAATAACCCGTACACAAAATTATGTATAGTACAAAATGCTTTGAAAACTTCAATAAAATATAAAGAAATCGATATTAATAAAATGAAGAATCATATTTCATCACAGTTCACAGATCACAATAAACTATTCATAAATAATATAAAATATCGTAAGATTAAACATGAGGCAATGCTAAAAAAAAATCAATACAATTATTAAATTATTAAAAATACAACAAATTCATAAACTTTACGTAATATGCATTTGCATATTTTTCAATAATTGAGTTATTTCGGTAAAATGTTATTTATATTATACAAGAAAATTTATTCAATTTCAATGATGATATACTATAAACATTTTACGAAGTATGTACTGATATATTGAGTAACATTAAATTACATAGGATTAAAATATTTTAATTGTGGTACTTGATATAGCTTAATATTAAACACTTTAAATTTTTTTTCCTTTAATTGCAATAGTTTATTATGTATATTTGAATATAGGTGTAGTACCTATAGTATTATCAATCCGAACAACTATAATACCCTTTCGAAATTAAAATCAAGAAGCGCATAATATACATTGATGCACTTGATAACCAACTTCACCGAGACGGATAATAATGTAATTAAATTATATTTGATCAAACGTACTTTATAAAATGAGTAATGACTGTGATATAGTTAATTGCATTTTTCCTCTCGACTAGTTCTAACAATAGGCACGACCATCGTACAATACAATTTATAAACTGCATAAAATACTATAACTAAGTTAATTTGCATATTAATTTTCTATAGTATGTCATGAAATATAATAAAAAAATTAAGTATATAATATCTTTATTTACCAATTCTATTAAATTTAACTAATTAGATAAAGCTATTATAGAATGAAGTAGTATTTTAAATTAACTACCATTTAAATATAATACAATTCCATTTATGATACAATGATTCGCCTTTCATTTAATGTAATTTAATTATATTTTAATAGAAATTAGAAAATAGAAACCAGTAATCGGGTTTAGAATAAACAAAAATAAATATTTTTTAATTATTCTTATTATGACTTTATATAACTATAGTACCTAAATAATATTTAAATTGTACATGCCAAATGCCAATATACACTGCAGGTAAGTAGTAATAAATTGTTTAAACTACATTTAATATATTTTCTAATGCATACATTTTTTGTTATTTATTATTTTCATATTTTATATTACAAGTTACAACAATATAATAATTATTATGTATGTATGTGAAATGTCTTCAGATCAAACATTGTTTCGAGTACAAATAACAAATATAGCTGTAACACGAACTAAATAACGACGCACGAAATTAATTTTGGTGAAATTGGTTTGTTATGGGTTCTAACAAGAATGAGGATGATTTTTCTTAAAACTAATCTTCATAAAGTTCCAAATTTGTTATTCTAATAATCCTTGAAAATGTAATACAAACCGATACAACCATGTATTTTCAATTAATAATAATTTGCATCCCAAATTAAAGTGAGTTATATAAAACTAAATTGTTAAATATACATAGGTACCTACGATAAATCAACGATAAATTAATCGATACAGAATTATAATGAAATTTATTAATATATTAAAACTTTAAAATAAAATATTAATACATAGAATAAAATTATTGTATTTTATAAAATTAAACTTTATAACTCAAAATCAAAGGGAATATAAAATCAATAGGCGTGCCGAGGTTGCAGGAAGAATTGGTAATCCTTCTTTGCCATGAATGGATTGGGGAATTAACATATTTTTTTATCAATCGTTTATATTCATTTTATAGAATAAAATGGGTATACATAACATTTTTGTGATTGACCTTAATTTTAATTCAGTTGTGCATATTTTACAGCTGATCAAATCATTTTTATTTTGTATATGAAATGTTGTAATATTATAATAATAATATTACTATATGGTAGTAAGGATTTACTAATCAGTTTTCGTGTAGGTACATAATATAGTAATATGTAATGGGTAATTAATTTTAAATAGTTATATTTTATTTATAACCTAAATTAGCTTAGTTTACAATTTTAATTATAATAATTTCATTCCTTGTTCAAAATCGTTTTAAATACCCAATTAAAAATAATTATAACTTTCATTTATAATTACATAATTACTATAATCAACTTTCAGTAAAAAAAAGATTGAAAACTTGGTTACGGTAGACAATTTTAGGAAAAAGTTAGTTTATTCATATTATAGATAGGTACTTAGTAGTTAGTTCATTTTATTATATTAGGCCACTAGGGGGCAAGGACAATCCATCTGAATGTCAACACACATTATTTCTGAAATCATTTTTTTCTTGTAATTTTTTATGTAAATTTTTCATTGTAAAACAAAAAGTAGGTATTATTATAAATTATAAGAAGAATTATATTTTTACAATTTTTATCGTTAACATTTTTTAAGTTTTTACTTTTCTAAATCACAACATATAATTTTAATTTTATATTTAGAAGTATGATATTTTTTCGGGTATTTATAATTTCGATGCACAAAAATCATACTGTAAATGAATAGTTAATTATTTATAGTAATTTTAAGTTTAAAAGTGCAGAATGTATTTGCACAGAGATACCACAAAATGTTGGTCCACTGAATGATGAAGCTTCAGTACTATATCTGCGTATTACCACTGAAAAACCATTTTTTTGAGCCTATACACTAAGGTATTACCATGCAGGTTAACCTCCAGGGCCGGCGGCATTGGTGGTATGATGGGTCGTCACCCCCCCCCCCCCCTTGTATTTTTCGTAACTATCAGTCAGCATTTTCTTGATATCAGAGAGCTGTCAGAAATTATATAACTTGTTAAAAACTGTTTTCCTAGATTTTCTTAGGTTATAATTTCAATAGTAAAAACGAGAACGGGTCATCGGCAGTCAGCGGTATTTTGATTTCTTAATCGGTTATTACAGAGAATGACACTGTTAATAGTTTACTATAATATTGTTATAAAAATTAAAAATATAAGTGGATATTTATTATTTAATCAATAACTATTGATTCTACAATAGTGTTTGTATATAAATAAGGGGAATTAGAATTCCTTATTTTTCGACTATACGCACTTGACAATTTAAAAGTTTACTGATTTAGAAATCAAAATACTGCCGATTGCTATACGTATATGAAACCTATAATAACTTTTTTTTTAGTACTGTTGTCCATCGGTATATGCTGTCGCTAATCGCTATCTCAAGCACCTATCTGTGGGCTGTGGGTGGTAGGCCTATATTGTTAATAATACATAGTGGTGTCATTTCAGTTTTTAATAGATGGGGGGGGGGGGGGGGGTAAAAGTTTCAACCAGCCCAAATGGGTAACTTAAAAAACAACCACTGGCAAGCACATATTAATATATTATGTTCCTGACCCATTTTTACACGGTGGTGGTTTACCCTAGGTCTTTCATAAGTGTAACATGCAAATGCCGAAGTTTTATTTTTGATTTTGGTTCCTATAACCCTTAGCATCACTGCATATTTCGATATAAGAAGAACTCTAACGAAATTTAGTGTAATTGTAAATGGTGTGAACAAATGTACTTATAGGTAGACACCCACAAAAATACTATCTACTAAAATTATCAAACAATAAGCAAATGAAAGATGTTGAAAATACCACCATCAACAAGTATTTTGATTCTAAAAGTACTATTTTAATAGCCTAAACCGGAAACATCTTGGATATAGCCATATATAGGTAGGTATAGTACGCATCCCAAAAGTCCTGTTTCATTCTGGTATCTTCGTGGCAAATCAATATGTTTATACGTAGGTAGTTTTTTTTACAGTGATAAAGATAAGTATGGACATTATCATTAAACGGCATAAGATTCAAATTTTTTGTTTCAAAAATCAAATATTTTCAATATAGGTAGCTTTTATCTTGATCATGTTTTGAAAACGGCTTAAAAAAAAATTGAGTGAAAATTGATCAAGTAGTTAAAGTTGTTGAATGTTGACTTCGTAAGAATAATAGTTATATGTTAGCAAAACACAAATCACATGATTTAATCGATCTCCCGGATTTTTTATTGAAATCTACTTTGTACCTATTTTGTTTTACATTTAAAAAATGATTTAAACGTCCTCAGCACATGATTACATAATCGACATGGTTAGGTTAGGAGTTGGGTATCCAGTTCGTCAAGAACCATCGTACAATGTATTACATCAAAAGATTATAGAAACTCGAATTTTGGAAACAGATAAAATTGCGTTATCCTCTAGTTATATATTAACATTAATACAATTTTGCAAAGATCAACTAATAATTAAATACTTACAGATTGTCATAAGAAAATCCACGTTCCAATCGGGGTTAATTAAATCATGCGATTCGTGTTCTGCTAACATATAATTAGGTTCTTATTAATTGAACGACGTCAACATTTGCTTCAAACATGGTCAATTTGCACTCAATTTTTTTTTAAACTGTTTTAAAATATTATATGATACAAGTAATGGCTATCTTGAAAATTTAAAAATCTTAACCAGTTTTACTTTTTTAAAAAAATGTAATTTTAGGCCATTAAACTAGAATTTCCATGCTTATTACGGTAAAAAATACTGTATTATATACATTGATTTTGCAAGGCGATACTAAGGGTGATGTGGTACTTTTGTGACATTATACTGTATATTTCTGCACCCAGGCAAAACTGTATGTGGGCATGTGGCCTGTAGTGGTTATAAATTATACATCATACGCTTCACCGCCACGTGAAGGATTAACAAGATATTGGCATTTAATGTTCGAATATTTAAAAAAAATAATTGAATCAGTTTTAATGACCCGATGTCGAATGTTCGAGAGATGTAACTGTGTAACAATAGGCTATTGTTAACCGATTTCGTTTCAAAATATGTTTGCGATATACGATGAATTGAAAATTCAGAGCTTTGCTTGAATACGAGTGACATAATATATGATATAACATAGATTAAGGGAGAGAGAGGGAGTATCGATACAGACTGTAGAAAAAAACAAAAACAGAAAAGTCCATTTAAAGGTAAGTAGGTATTCCGTTTTCCAATGCTCAATAAGAGTGAAATAAAAATAATGTAGAAGACTTATTTCGAAAAATATTCGGGCATTCCGGAAAGTCAAATAGGAAAACTGAAATCTTTACAGAGGAATACACAATATGCCTATAAGTAGGTATATACCAGGAGTTTATTGGCAAGGTCATTGAATGCTTGTGCAATGGACCTGCCATACGCCCGTGTAGATAATAATTTTATAATATATAGTTTACTGTATACCTCATGGCTTTTAATTTATATACATATACATTTACAGACATATACCTAGTATAAAACTGATGTGTACACGGCGCGCGAGGAGACATATATGACAGCGGCGAAGGAACGCAGCAACAATACGTATATAATATTTATGTGGCACAAACAAAAAGGATGACAGGTAAAGACTCTGAAACTGGCAGCTGGCATACACGATATCATAAATGTGGAATAATTAATGTTCAATTTTTCCCATAGGGTTTTTGAACACATTTTTTTTATGTATCGACCTATTAGGTCGAGAAATCTCGGTGCCACTGATAAAAACGTGTCGAACCTCCTTTAGAACTTGGAAGAATAAAGTATATATATATATATTATATAATATATGACGACGACCTTATAATTGTTATATAGGTACACCGTACATACATTGTAATGTATTGAAACGCGCATCACGTTCATCACACACATAGTCAGACGACAAACTGACGCAGACGGTATTTTTTATTTTCTCTCTTTCTCTCTCTCTTTCTCTCTGTGCATTATAACTTATTATATATTTTTTTTAATACATGTTTCGGATAATTTGGATAAAAAATACTGAAAAGCATGTAGGTACTCAAGCGTATTAGGTACTCAGGATTACAAAACGTAATAAAATAAATTATTTTTACTGGGTAGATGAAGACTAAAGTATCAATTTATAAAACAAGTATATCGTATATTATATTATATATATATATTATATATTTATATATAGTTACTTCAAACACTCCATTAGTCATTAGTAGGGCTAGAGTTCATGTTTTAAAAAAACCAAAATATTTAAATATATATTATGTAATAAAAAAGGCTTTATACGTCAACAAAATCCAACAACATTTTGATAAAAGGTAATTCATCGAGTTCTTAGTTGTTTTATTAATCCTTTAAAAATCCAAAGTTTGCAAATATATACATTAAATAATTTTTTTAAATTATCTTTGTTTGATTAGAAACTGATGATGGAAGATCTACCATGACGTTGACATGACCTCTTTTATTTTTTGAAAGTTTTCGTAATAGTATATATAAGTCACTGCACTTATTCCGAATATATTCGGATACATTTATTCAACTTTTCAACGCGACTGAGAGTTTTCAAAAATATGTTTTTTACTTAGCGATTAACATGTTTAGAACCTACTTCAGAAAATGTAGTTCTTATAGTTTCACTTCACCTCTGAGATTAAACGCAATGCGCAAAACATGTCAGGTTTCATGTAAAATACATTAATGGCCACTTCAGATTTCAACATAAGACATAAGATCGTATTTAAGATTTTAAGATGAAACTATATATGAAAATGTATTAGTTTAATTTGAAATTATTACGGAAAATACCTATTTTTGTATATAAAATGAGAGTAAGTTAATTTTCTTAAGAATCTTTTGAAACGGATTTTACACTAATCAAAGTTGCAGGTTAGTTGTACTTTAAAAAAAAAAAAACATTTATTTACTTATAAATCCAAACCCTAGTCATCAGTAATGACTCATTATAAATGTTAGTATCTATACTTAATGAAAATAACATCATTCTAAATTTTTTGAATGTTAATAAATAATAATATAAACATTAAAATGTTTAATAAATGTTATAACTTATAACTTATAATTTTTCAATATTAGACGCACACGATAAATCTATCATACGAATTATCAAACTAAAATATTTAAATATTGTAGCTTTTATAATATAATGTATTATGTTACCTAATAAAATACAAAAATGTCGAGATAATTATTCGTATTTTTATCACGTGTTTAAAAAATGAAAATAATAGTAAAGATTCAAAGTTTTATTCATTACTAAATTTGTAATTATGACATTTTTACACATTAAAATATATTATATAATATATTATACATATCACATAAATAATATATTCTTAAAAAACTAAAGACGTTAACTAGGTTTAAGTGGCTAAACCCCATAAGATCGATATTATAATGGTTTATGATTATTGGTTTACGTTATATTATGTTAACATTAATCTAATTTGTATATTATATTACAATACTAATTTTTTTTTCTTGATCCTAATTTTATTGGCTACTAGGCCATTATTTCTAATTTACATTGTAATTCCATATATTTTACATTAAAGTTAGTTCTTGATATATGTATTTAAGAGTTAACAATATTGTCCACTGTATATTTATTCAAGAAAATCGAAAATTTTAAATATGAATACCGTAATTAAGTATTAACTATAAATATATTATCAGCATTGAGTCGTTTTAGTTTTATAGGTTCGTACTCTTAACTTTATTTGAGATGATTTACAAATTTGCAAACTTTTTGTTAGTCTTAAAAGTTCAAATTACTTTTTACAATTTCAAAAGTATAAACATTTTACAAACAAAAGTTTTAGTTTTATACACACAATTGTCGAAATAATTTATAATTATAACTTAACTTATAATACTGTGACTTGTCTGAAAGTTTTAAAAGAAATTGACTCCTACATATATTTTATTTGAAACCTCATTTTACACCCGACTTTAAGTTAAGTACTAAATATTTTAAAGAACTTGTACAAAATTGTATTGGTTTAAACTTAAAATGCATTTGAATATATTTATTTTATGTATACCATTCACTGCAGTTATTCGAAATGAAATTAATATTCACCATCAGAGTTTCGGATGTAGGTAATTCATATTTCCAAGCCATATCATAATTAAAAATCATAATAATACCTACTATAATAAATTAAAAATGTTTTAAATTTACCTACATTATTTTTGTTTTATTCATTAAATAGGTACTTAACCTTTGTTGGATAATTAATTTAATTACCTAATCATGTTAAAATACCTACTTGAATTACATTTTTCAATATTATAAAGCACAAGTAATTATTGTCAATTTTAGAAGCACGCATAAAATTAGGTATGTGAACAGAAATCAAAAACTATATATTATAATATTTTAATTGAATAATCAATATAGGATATTATATCCACACAATCGCTGAATTAAATAAAACATTAACTGATAGTTTGACTAACTTATATTAAATTTAAGGTAAAATGTATTACATATGACTGAGTTTACACTTATTAATTATTATACTCTGCTTATTCATAAGCAATGCGTATATAGACATTATATTAAATTGTTCAAACATTAAAGATCTAATATACAATAATAATATTCTACATCTACGTAACCTAACTAAGACTATCTACCTACTTTACCTATATACCGGTTTTTTTTATGATCATTATAACAATACAATATTACACCAGTGTGCATATATATATATGAGAACGTATAGATATTTTTGTTCAATGACACGGTGATTTTTTTAACTCTTCTTAGGTACCCCATTTTACTTTTAAACATTATTCAAGATTACTGGCGTAGCTCACCATACCTATGGAACACTAGGATAAAGCGTTGGACAAAAACGCGGAAACGATTAAAAAAAAAACTGTGCTTTGAGCTGATCGTGCAGCGGGATCGTCTGAAAAAGGCGTGTACGTCGAGTGAGGACACCGCCGCAGCCGCTTAAGTGCACATCACGCGTACCTACCACTTCCGCGAAAATAACACGAGACACGGTGTCAAACCCTAATAAGTACAATAATAACAATACGCCCAACAACAATAATAATAATAATATTATAATGTATTATTATTACTCAACGTTCGGCGGGTGTCGTCGCGTCGTATCGCGTGAACGGGATCACGAAGGTTAAAATATTATAAGGTAGCGGCGGGTCTGTACGTGACGGGGGTGAGTCGTGACGAGGGGTGAGTCGAGACTCCTGGCGAGGGTTGACGACGACGACGATAGGGAGTAAACGATCGCGACGGTGGCGGCAGAGGTAAGACGGTGCGGGTTGAGGCGAGAGGAAGGATAGACGCTTATGTACATACACAATCCTAACCGAGACGACGACGACGTTACGACAGGGGAACAGAGAGACAGCGAACAGGCGCCGCACGCCGTATACACACGCTACGACGGCGGCACACACAACAGCGGCGCCCGACGTTTATAATGCACACACAGCCACACACGCGCACGCGCGCGACCTGAAGCCACTGCCGCCACTGCCTGCCGACCGACCGTCGTACTCGCGCGTCGTCTCCAATAGACCGACATCGACGACGGGACGACCGCCGACGTTTAAATGTGTGTAATAAATCCAAAGACCGTCCTCTTCTCTTCGTTCGGAATATCGTTTTTTTATTCTTTCTTTTCTCTGTATAATAATATTTTCCTTTCCGCCGTCGCCACTGCCCTCGCATTAAACGCTTCTAGCTACGTATATTATACGCGTCACATATCGCAGTCGTCGCCGAAGACTATAGCTTCGTCTTGCCGCCGTCGAGTCGTTCAAAAATCGCCACCGACCGACCGTTACAACAGTGGCGCCACTTCTCCACCTCTGCGTCGCAAGCTGGTTCGATTGAATATGACTTATGAGCGGGGGGTGGGGGCTGGTGGTTATAATATTATGTCCTCGAGCGACCAACGAGGGTTCGTTATTATTATTATCTATTATCATTACCAGTATAATAATAATAATAATATATTTTTAGGTGCATTTCATTAGCTGTGTACACTCGCAAAGATAATCCGGCGGATGGACGCCATCCACCGCTTCGAATCTCCTTATACACGTCAGCCGATTTTGCAACGATCCTATAGTACGCTTGACAGTATCACTCTGAACAATGGTATTAGTATATAATATACTATATAGCACTTTAGGAGGACGTCACACCTGCATATTGTGTAGTATCCGTCATACAAACGTACAACATAGCATATTTGAGTTAATCAATTCCAATTTTGTGTAGTATAACCTTTAATAATTGAATAAGTGAATTGACCAACTACCAAACTTAAAGATAAGAACATTAAATCTGTGTTCTCTCGTTTACTTTTATAATATTTTTATTTTTAACTTAGTCATGGGAATTATTACATTAATATTTTATATATTCATAAAACATAAGTCGCTTAAAAAATTTAAATATTTTAAACAACCAACGAGAAAACACAGCTAATGTTCTTAAACAAATACACATAATACAATTATTATGAAACAAGTGTAACTAATACTAATACGTGACTAATAACTTATTAGTAATAACACTAATAACTAATAAGTAATAATAAACAAAACGCATACACTAATAATATAGAATAACTCTGGTTTCAACTAATAAAAAGAATCTTGATTCGTGAAAACTGTGCAAGTCCAAGAAAGATTGAAGTAAACGCCTGTATAAAATTTGGTTTAAAAGATTAGAATAAACCTAATCAAGGTACATCCCTATAATATAAATAATAATTTAGAGGCCACAAATTTTACTAATATTATAAAGAAACGCCATTACAACTTACAAAACTAATTTCATTTTCAGTTCAAAATAATAATATTACCTTTATGTAATTGTCGAACTGTAATAGTTTATGCTGATGGTTCTATAAAAAAAAAAAATAAAAAAAAAAAAATATTACCTAATATAAAAAAAAAAACGTATTTTAGATTCTGAATGAAGCGGTGAATGTATTGGAGTTAAATAATGTGGTATTTTTTTTGTGTGTCATCGCAGTTTTTTAGTAAATATGCTTCAATCTTCTACTTTGAAGGTGGTTTCTGGTAGCACATTGGATTTAGTAGGCACTTAAGGAAGTCAAAAGTTAAAATTTGCAGTTAATTTGTAAATTATCGAAAAAAATAAAAACAAAAACCGGGTGTATTTACACGAAACCCGTTTTTGACAAAATGTATTATTGTTAAATAACTGCAGTGACTTGACATTTACACAAAATATTAATTATAACCATATTTTCCTAAGCATATTACAAGTCATCAAAACATAAAACAATACTCAAAATATTTTGGCTGTATTTGTACGATTAGTAATGTTTTAAACTTACTTAAGTTTTTTATTAGTGTATAATACAGTTTTTACTATTTGTTTTTAAGTAAAAAGCTTAAATAATTAATACAAGAGTTTTCTTACCGCTATTAAAAAATATCGAAAATATTTTTTTACAAGAAATTAAAGATCAATTTATTACGAAATACGTATATTATTTGTAGTAATAAAATCATAAAAAATGTTTCCAATACGTAATTTACTTAATACTTGAAAATTCTCCAAGTCTTTTTAACTGGAATATTAAGTTTACCGTAAAGCAACATACATTTTTTATTTAAGCCCAGATTTTGACGACATTTGATATCACACGTAAAATAACAATTTCTGCTCAAACGTATTTTTTTATTTTGTTGGGTACTTAAAAAAATATCAACACATAATTTTGAAATTATTTAAATTATAATTTTTTGTACCTACACAATATAATTTTAAAAAAGTGGGTAAGTGGATGTCGCTGTGTGTACATTAGGTTACAAGTGGGTCGCTGTAATGGATGGTGTTAAATTTTATTTCAATAATATAATATCATTGTATAAGAAAAACTATTCTGAGCGAAAACGGTCGGTCAGCCTATAATATTAATAAGTATATTTGATGATATTATTGTGAATAAAGTAATTTATATATTATAACCTATTTACATGCATGGAACCTTGTTTTAAATTTCCAATCCTTAGCTATAAAAGTTCAACATTTTATAAATTTTTAACTACAAAATAAATATTAAATTTTAAATTTTTATCAAATTTATCAAAATTCCAACCTTAAATGCTTATAAAAAAAAATTATGCCTATGTATTTTTAATATTTTTCAACTGCCATTTAAGCAATATATCAGGAGCCTTGTATTCAATTTTCACGCTTTTTTACCCAACAAATAAAATTTTATTGATATTTATAGAAAAAAATGAAAACTGACAATGTCCGTAAACAGCTCAAAAAGAGTCAAAATATTTTCGAAGTTTTATAGTGTATAGAAAATGAAAATATAAACATTCAGTAAAATTTTCATGTATCTGCAGTTATTCGTTTTTGAATAACAAAATAGCAAAATTGTTACATGAGAAATCGAGTGAATATCAAATGTTGTAAAAATATAAATTTCAAACACTCATAAAAATTTAATTTGATTTGCTTGTAAACATTTTTTTTTTTTGATAAAAGTAGACAAACTTATGAGGAATCTTGTATTACATTTTGAAATCTTAGATTTAAAAAAAAAATTTTAGGAATTCTCAACTCAACATAATTTGCTAAATTTCGTGATTTTGTTGAAACTTGAAACTTTGAACTTTAAATGCTTATAAATAAAAACTGTGACTAAGGAATTTTAATATTTTTCAAATGTCATTGTAACAATATAGTAGGAGCCTTGAATTAAATTTTCAAGCATTTTTACCTAAAGTTTTATTGACATTCATAAAAAAAAGACTAATAAAATTGGAAACAGAAAATGTTCCTAAACAGTTCAAAACAAATCAAAATATTTTGAAAATTTTATCGTGTATAGAAAATACAAATATAAACAAACAGTGAAAATTTCATGTATACACGTTCATTTGTTTTAGAGTCACACCAAAAACCAAAACCGATTTTATGGAAAATCGATTTGCGTAAAAATTCCCTTAATTTTTATGTTGTTTTTCTTGGTGCTTTTGAAAACTATTGGGATTTTTAAAATTTGACCTTCAATGCACGAACAATATTCACTTTCCCATCGAACAAGATATACTGAAGTTGAAAATCTAAGCATTATTTCGACTACTTATCGTGTACACACACAAAAATTTAAAAAAACACACATTGTAAAATCAATACATTTATCGTTACACTCGCAGAATCTAAAATATATAATTTTAAGATATTCATAAGCATTTGAAATGTTTGAATAGTTTTAGTTTTTTATTTTTAATTGTTGTTTACAATTTTAGGCACGGTAAAAAAGATTGAAATATTAGCAGATATATTAATTAGCAGAACCCACTATTACACATGATATTGGCAGAGAATTCAGTAGGGAAAATACCTCTTGGACGATCTCGTTGAAGATTGGAAGACGAGGTAAAAAGAGACATATCACTAAATAGTGGTCCAGATTGGAAAAAAGAGCAGAGGACAGAGAGATTTGGAAGTTTGGTTGTTTGTCGGGATATGGCCGTTAATACCCAAGAAGAAGAAGAAGAATATTTACAGAATACAATTTCCAAAATATTTAAATTAGTTTTATTAGCTATTTATATCACGGTTTATCTTATTGTTCTACAGTATGTTAGTATTGACTTAGTAACAGCTAGTTATATAATAGTAATATAGTAAAAATATTAGTAAATTTTAATAACTACTCTAATAACATATTATTATGATGCGTTTTGTTTTAGCTCAAAATTAGTTCAGCCTATCGTAGTAGCAGTGGTAGCACTGATTATAAATACTAGTATTTATAAATTATAATCAATGGTAATAGGTACTAATTAAAAAAAAAATTTCTTATAGAAATATAAATATATAATAAAATATCCTATTGTCATCTGTATTCTATATATATATATATGCTATATATTTATAATATGTTACCGTAAATTAAATTATTAGTATTAATGCAAGGATTTACTGTTTGCACTCGGTAAAAGCCCCGGTAAAAGTTGAAAATCATAATTTTATTCGGGCTTTTATTGAATCAAAAAACACTATTGATTTTAAAGATTCAAGAAAAGTTAAGATATAATAGATTGAACTTGTAATTTTAGGGTAGCTTATCCGCTACCTAATAATAATATTAAAGTTATAACCGCATATTAGTTTATTTCTGCTAGAAATTATAGTTACACGCAAGAAAAAAAATTACTACCTATATAATCCACAGCAGGTGGTTAAGTTAAATTTTATTTTATTCACCACCGGGCGGCGCGGTGGGCAAGAACGGGTAATACGGGTAAATATAACACTATTCCTAATAAAATATTTAACATTTTTTTTTTATTTATCTAAATTATCACATAAATGTGTAATTATGTTATATTTAATGTTTAGCATATTACACATATATTATTAGGTGCTTAGTCAAAAGACTAAATATAATCATATAAAGTTGACTACATACCTACCTAGTACAGACATATTTCCTTTAAATATGATTTAAGAAACACTTATTCAAAGTGTCAAATTCAGGTAGATACACGGTTATGTAACCAAGCATTTTGTTCTATTCATATATTTTAGTAAAGGGACAAAATCAATATTTTAAAACAACAATTGATTATTATAAAATACTTCAATTCATGGTTAAGTAGTCATTATTAGTAATGTTTACTTACAAATGAAATTTGTTTACCTTTAGTAAATTCTAGTACCTAGCATCAACTGTTTGAAGAGCTTTATAATTTGATCGTTCTGAACATCAAAATAAATAAAAATTATTTGATGAGAAGAAGAGTGGTTTAATACTTTGATACATTTATGTCAATTGTACCTATTTAATAGATTCCTTCAATAAATTCAAACTTGTATTTTTAAATCACAACGATGGGGATTATTTACGTATACAATGAGTATTTAATAAAAATAAAAAGTAATGCATTACAAAATGTCAATACATTTATACTTTTAGTAAGATATTTTATTGTTAAAACATTTCGAGAAACATTTCAACGATTAATAAATTAGCGATTCATTAAATTCGTGAATTAAATTAAATTTAACGAAATAAATTAAAACAAATTAAATGAGATAAGGTCATCGTGAACGTAATAAGTAAATATGAAATACCTTTAATTATTTAAAATTTGTAATTTCATTGAAAAATAAAAATGTAATATGTACTAAATAACGTAAAATAGTTTTTATGGTAAACCTATGGTCAGTAGGAAGGCAGGTTCAACGACTTGGGTGACAGCCAACGATTAACTAGAACTGAGGGATAGAAGACAATTATTGATAAGAAAATAAGTTACATTTTGAACATTTAACATGTATAAATTATGCATTACCTACCCATTGCTATTTAACGTGTATGTTATAGCGTAATATAAGGAAATGTAACTACACAGTGTTTGCTTTAAGATGTCAATATTTATAATTCACTTGAATTATTAGATGAACACGTTAATAAACGTTTATTAGCAAAAAAAAACACTCCAGAACATCACACAACATATCCTGAAAAATTATACTCAGCTGTTTATTCGAGTTTTCTTCGTTTGAGCAAATTACTAAGATAAATACCATCGTTCATTATAAACGTACACGTTATGTATACAGATAACTCGCGTTTTCCATTCTGAGTAAATAAAGCCGGATTATAACGGTTTTGTAAGTTGTATCGATTATTTGCTTTTCATTAGAGATGGTGATCAGAAGAAATGACACAGAATTTCCTAAAAGCTGATTCTGACTTTATTGAACGGAATAGGTTATTACCTATGCAATTCTCAAATTAAATTAATTTATAATATTCATCAATTCGTCAAATAAAAAATACAGTTCAGTTTTAAAGAGCCATTAAATGGATGAATATAACTACAATTTGTAGAGATGACCAGTATCGAATAAAATAACCGTACATAATCATATACTTATTATACATCCCGATACTCTTCTGAAAAGTATCAAGTAGTTGATTAGGTTGGTATTGGTTAGTTGATATTGCAATACTTTTTTAATCATTGTGTCGAGTATTTAAAAAAAATATTTTAACAGGCGATATTATAATAAAAAGATTTTTGGACTTACTTTAACTTAATTTGCCGTAAATCATTAATATTAAGTATTAACACTGAAATATTTTAGGGTTGATTGTAATTTGTAATAATTATAGAACGATTAAATTCAGATAATCAACTGATTTTTATTTTATAAAACACCTATAGGTACAAGTAGTTATATATATATAACCACTTGTACCTGTACTGAAAATATACATTTTACAAATAACCACCATAGGAATTATTAAATTTTGGAATTATATTTTTAACGTAAAACTACAGCAAATCGTTATTTCATTTTTATTGTTACATAATTTTTGTAAAATTCATAGTTAATAATTGAGTTAAATGGGCTTTTTATGGCGTATGCACTGTGTATAAGTACAGGAGAATAAACATAACGGATAGATAATTAAAAAAATAATCTTAAAAAATCATGATGATGAACTTTACTTTTTTCCCTAATTAAGCTATAGTCCGCGATATAATACATAATCTTCTACGATAACAATACATTTAGGTATATAATGGGTGTATAGTATATTATATTAGTATATACCAAACCACATGCAGCTTCAGTACGTCTGATCGTATATAAAGTATTAAAATATGTTATTAGACACCCACAGTGCACGGCTACAAGGAACAACCTCGGGAACAACCAACGAGCACGGATCCATAACAAAATAAAATATCTTACCTCATCACCATACTGTTTTTACCGTATCAAATGTTCATGTTTATAGTAATTCCTAAGTTATAGCACGTATTTGATCGCCGGGAATATTGGCAAAAACAATAAAATAATAATTAAGACAAGTTTTGACCTTGGTATTTTCAGCTCACTATTGGTCACCAAACTGAAAATACAAAGGGTGCCATACGCCAACAACAATATACTATTCGAGAGCGCATAAAAAAGATGTTCATTCATTTCCATTCAAATCATCCAATTGTTATATTTTTCTTTCTCAATTTCATGAGAGATGATAACGACTTAATATATTATATATAAGGATAAAAAAACACAATAGCGCATGTTCTTAGAGTGTATTCAAAAAGTGGTCGAAAAGTACTCTAGGGAAAAATAAAAACAGTGTCTACACGCGAAATACAATTCATGTGGCATAGCATATATTCTTTCTTCTTTTACTTCCAGAAGTAAAAAGCTTTCAATTTTTTAAAATAGAAAACTTTTTAAAATAAAACTATTCGTCATGATACTTTTTCATATATGTTATTTTATTATCGACATGTGTATACACGATTACAATGGGAACATTTTATTCTCTTGCCCAAAATATTATATCTCTACTCCTTTTCTCAAAAATACAATCAATATTCAATAACACATGAAGTAGCGAAGTAGCGAATGTAATATTGATGGTGAACAAATATAGTTCATCCAAAACATTTGGGAGGAGGAGACAACCAGATACAAATGTGTAAAAATGAATCAAGATTCAAGAATTTGCTTAAACGTTAAAAAGTGGTAGTGTATTATATTTGTATAATACTTATAATAGATAATATATTTCAAGAAAAGATCTTATAAATTGATACATATTTCATAATATTTTGTATTTAATACCCGTGTTTAGGTACTAGACGATTCTTCTATATTATGTCAATAGACAATTTATTATCAAGTAATAATTACTATTTTTTTTTATATATAATCATCCAGGGTAAAGGCCAGACACAGTGTATTGTTTATTATTGTATTTTAAGATACACAAATCAATAGGTATTATAATAGAGAAAGAAACCTACGTCTTACAATATAATATATTTAACTCCTTTCTTTGGAGTTTTAAGTTTAATAGTTAGATATTAGTGATACTACCTCGGATATTACTCGGAGATTTTTACTACTTATTTACAAATGTCAAAGATTAAAATCGATTTCATTAATATTTTAAATATTTTATCATTATTGATTAGCATTTACTATTTCAGTTTGGAACAAAAAATAAGCGGTTTGAAACGTTGATTTACTGCAGTAGTTTAATATAATATGCCATTTATCTGGTAAAAGAAAAACGGAGGATATAAATAATGAGTCCAATTCCGCTGTTTTTGAAAGTTAGCCAAGAAACTAAATCCTCCTCATCTTTTCTTATATCGAATTGGTTCGATTTTCAAAGTTTTCCACTAAGACTATTTAGACATTTTATACTATACCGAGTACTATATCTATCGCATAACCTTTTACCTCGCCTTTTACTTTTATACATGATCAGAGTATCAGACCATTACTTCCATCCCATTTAAAACTCATAATACCAAACTGGCGTTCCATTCGTTACATAACTTATCAGTATAATAAACTTATTATAATTAATTTCTTTGTTAATAGATAGGTATAAAAAATAAATTTATCAATTTATTGATATAACTCATGGAAAAAAAATCAAAAAGGACCCTATATAGTGCTGGCACACTCTGAATAAATTAGCGATCTAGGAAATTTATCAATAAACCATAATGTCTGGAGTTGAGCATAATTTAATTTTTACTATGCATAATAAGTGTTTTATTATTTGTTTTCCTAGTCCAAACAACAAGTAAAAACGAGAATTTATGTCACGTCAAATAATCCATATGAAGAAAAATGTTCGTGTTTGGCATGCTGACAATAGTAATAGTAATAAAATATATACTGTGTCAGAAAAAGACCATGAAAACCATTCAGTAATAAACAACACCCCACATCAACCTTCATTTCAATCACGGTCAATGTCATCTCATTAATGAAGTACTTATTGAAAAACATAGGTATAAATTTTCATTATTAATATTACTGATCCCTATCCTGCAATGTTTTTAATCAGGGTTGTTATGTTTAGAACACAATGTTGTAAACATGTTTAAACATGAATTTAAAACAGTGTAAAATCCAAGTGAATATTGTGTTTTTTTTTTTAATTAATTTATTATTATTAATAAATAATAATGGATATCCTTCAGAAAAAAAGTTAAAGTATTAAATAATTATATCTATTACCAGTTTTATACGTTTTTTTATAAATAATTTGCTATATTTTAGAAATATTTAACTTTAAGTTTATAATAGGTACAAACTTATACAGTACCTCAATGGTACCTCAACTAAATGTTCAGATATTTAAACGTATATTATATACTTACTTTTTTTTAACTAGGGCGGTACTAGGACAATACTTTATTAAGGGTTTTTTCAAGTTATTATTACAAAATGTGTGTAGTTAATACATAATAATAATGTAATATTTGAGTATAAAGCAATAAATAAGTAACCACGGTTGTAGATACTAGATAGATCTACAACCCTGCAGGAATCACGAGCGATAAAAAAAAATAGAAGCTTCTTTATCCTAAAAGACAAGTAGATAATTTTATAAATGAAAGTTATTCTCATTTAGAAAGTTTACCAAATTAAGTTTAATAAAAATTGTTAAATGTAAATATTTAGTTAATTCTATTGAAATGTTGGGAATCACTTGCGGCGTCAGCTTAGTCTTGGCTTAATCCTTTTAATTTTTCTTGTTATAATTAGAATTAGGAATTGATACACAGCAATTGAATGTATATTATAATTATAAACAACTAACTTAATTAAACTATTTAAAACCATAATGTATTATTGATTAATTTGAAAAATATACCAGTACGGCAATTATTGTTACCTCAATTGTCTGCGAAGTGCACAACATACGCACTATGGTTGAAAATGTACGTTCAATAATTTTTGAACGGATTGTTGTTTTTTGGGGATGCCAAATAAAGAGAGTGTGGGGAAGAAGCCCCCTGCAGTTATATAAGATATGATAGGTAAGGACACACATATATTTTGTGATATCAAATCACTGATTATATTATATGTAGGCACTAGGCACCCAATATATGATCGGACTCTCGTTATAAGAAAATTATAATACCTAATCAAAATAGGTATAGGTATTGATGGTGAATTAATTTTAGATTCTGAGTGGAACGATGAATGTATTTATTATTTAATTCAACAATTCGATTATAATTCAGAAAACATAATATTTATATAAGTGCGTATAAGTGATTATTATTATATTTATAGCAATTTACTATATTCAATGTTTCATGTTTAAAATCATTTATATTCAAGTATACGTCGAGGTATACGTTGACAATACCACATTAAATTTTCTAATTTACATATTTAAAAAGAACATATACCTACCTATGAATTTAAATTCTAAGCGGAGGGATGAATATGATGGTTTCACAATTATGTATGTTTTTTATTTATTTTTTGAGTCCGTTATCACGTCTTGGAGATTTAAAAATGCAGTAACTTTCTACATAGAAGGTGGTTTTTGGTAGAAAATCGGAACTAGTTGGTACTTTCGGGTAGAAAATTCTCAGTTCATTTCTCAAAATAATCGAGAAAAACTAAAAAATGTTTTAGGATATGTAAACCAGAATATTTACGCAACATCAGTTTTTGATAAAATCTACATTTTTATGTTAAAAATAAATTTTTTTAGTCAAAAAACTTGAAGATTGAATATAAGGATCCCTGTAAGTTATTCTTTCACCAATTAAAGAATATCAAAATTATATAAATATGACTTTTTAAATTTACATTTAAGTACATTTTTGACGAAATTGGATATTTATTTTAACCTTAAAAAAACTAACAATTTCAGTTATTTCGTAGTAGGTAATTGATACTTTTCATCGATACATGTGTTATTATTCCCTTAACGTACACTAGAAGATGTTTAAAATATTTAGATTCATTTTAAGGTATTTATATTATTACAACGATATTATTCCATGTATTCGCATAAGTTATGTCGGTACATTGGCTTATAAGTTGATAACAATAATAAACCTAACTATGATATAATATTATAATACCTACTTTTGATATAATATATTATGTACGATGGGTTTTTTTAAAAAATAATAGGTAATATAAACCTTAGAAATAGAGGTTGACACAGTTTTCGTCAGAATCGCGGGCGTATTTCGATTGCTATGATGATAAAATCAAATTTAATATATCCGATACAGTGATTGTAGTTCACTCAAAATCTACTGTAAAGCAGAACGACTTTTTTAACTGATGCTTATTCAATTTAAATCTGAAGGGTAATTTTGAAAAAAAAACATTCAATTTTATTATGCAAAAGTACCACGATTATTTGGAGTAAAACGACACGAGGGTGTCTCAAAGTTTCCACGAAAAGAATTATAAGATACTTTTATTTACGCTCAGTCAGAACATTCCATTTTCTGAATTGTAGGACAATAATAACAAGGCAATAGCTTGAAGGCTTCTATCATTTCATTTCAGTTGACGCTGACAAATCTCCGGTTCAGCCAATTTCCTTTCCGTCTCCGTGCCGATAAACCTAACTGTTTTCTCTTGAATTAGGACAATAATGACCATTGTTTCTGCTACCTACCATTACTTTTTTTATACGATTTTTCGATCCCCTTAGATTTTAACGCCAACAAAAAACCGAAGTTAATAAATGCCCGCTTGTCTATATTATACAGTGATCGATTATTCGGGGAAACATTGTTCGTGGCAGAACATTTTTCTAAACGAATGATCAATTGAACTTAACAATAAAAAATTAAAAAACCTTTAATAGTTCTGACAAGCATAGGCGGATATTGGGGGAAGGGCTTGGGGGGGGGGGGGGGGTTAAGCCCCCTGAATGTAACAAACCACACTAGATGTCAAAATAAATTGTGTATTTTAATATACCTATATATACTTAAAGCCTCTGCAAGAATAAAGTAGGAGTACTGAGTAACCACTAGATAGTACCTAGATTGAAGCATTTAAAAATGTATATTTACGCTAATGGATAAGACAAAAATGTTAAACCCCCACGGATGTGACCAAATATCCGCCCATGCTGACAAGTGACATTCCTAACAGTTTTATAATTAACAGTAACAGCTATTATATATAACAAATGAGCTTTTGATACTATTACGGTTTGTATTGTACCGATAAAATTGGTAAATTTAAAAGAGGTATAATATGTATATACATCACTGTTCCTATTTCTAGTGTAATACTGCAACAGTGTAATGTGACACTTGCACAGCATAAATTCTAGGATATATAGGTAATATTTTATTATATATATTGTATAATATATAAAGAAGGAAAAACATTTGCATGTAATATTCTAAGAGTGGATAGGTGAGGTGGTAACAAGACTGGTATTTACAGAACTTTCAAAAATAGTCATATCGTATTATTATCCAAAAAATTACACAATTTCAACATTTTGATTGGTAAAATAATTTGTTTTGATTTAGGTAAATTTTACCTACCTAAATGGGCTAAATGTATAAATAACACTATATTAGTATATAGTTTCACCAAAATTACTGTTGTACAAATGTAATATTTGTGGCTTGGCGTGGCGTGTTGGCTGCTACCAGTCGCGGAATGCGACTGGGAGTAAGTAACAGCCACAGCTACTAGCTTCCGGATGGGTGACCACCCGGGTTCATAGTAGTTAAAAACCTTGCCACACATACACGTGTTTGCTACCTACCGTAACAACCGTTAAAACAATCGTAAAATCAACCTACCGTACCAACCTTACCCCTACCACAGTTCATAACCCCTACAACAGCTAATGGCCATAGTCGGCAGGCTTAAGTTCAATAAAAAAAAATGTATTATTTACCTATGTAGGTACATTACTTACAACCTAATTATTATACCTAACAGATCATTTAAAAATATTGGTAACTCACTTACAATTTTAAAAAAATATTAAAAACTAAAAAGAGAAATTCATTTAAATTGGAACTATTATTTCCGTGATTATTTCAATATAAATAATAAATAAGTTTGACAAACAGATACTACAAATAATATAAAATACAAATACATTAAAAGCTAACAAAAACAATACATGTTATTTTTCTTTTCAATTTAAATAAATACAAATAGGTAGGTACATCACCAAAATTAAAATATTAGGTTGAGAAAAAGTATAAAATGGCATTTGAATATTTTCAAAAATCTTTGATTAGAATTTCAATAATGCATACGGAATAATATGTGGTACAAGTGTACCACACGTCAACACTACCTACCTATTATAAATACAAACATAGGTTTGGTTTAAGAAATAACAGGGAAATAACTCTAAAAATGGCCAAAGTATAGAATTAAATAAGAGTTTAATGAGATTCTTAAGTAAAACTTTTTTAATGGTTTTTAACCAGATTTATAACGAAATAATATTGTATCTACTTCTATCTGGGATAAATAATTTATGAAATCAAAATATTTGTAAGTTAAAATAAAAGGCAATAAGATTATTTTGTAAAAAATATCAGTTGAACTTTGCCTTAAGGGGTGTTACATACATTTTGTCTCGAATTTTAAGTACCTACCTACACCTAGTCAACGCACATGTTTTTCACGCCCATTTAATCATGAACACTTTGATGGAAAATTATTATAATTCAACGGTTTTATTTATAACACTTTGTACTAAAACATTGTATACCCGTATACCTATAGGGTAAATCCCAGACAAGGTAGTCAGATAGGGTAAAAAATATGTTAGAATGTACGAGTGCAAAATGCGTAGTTTATTGACTAAAAAATAGCAGCAGTATCTATCTTTTTGATTATGTACGAATGTACGTCGTGATTATTTATTTTTAATTATGATGATCCTCTTTGAAATATTTTATTTATTTTAATACGTATAATTGAGTCATATATACAGCTACCAGGCTATACATATCTCTGTTAATTTTTACCTATTGACTCATAATGCTTGAGAAATTCTTTCGATACTTATTTACCCTTCACTTTTCATCAACGAATTCACATTTCAAACGAGCTAGTATATTCATTTTAATAATCAATATTATGAAAGTACAAAAATATCACAAACACTGAATTTACATGAGATTGTTAGAGCGAGTTAAAGAATAATTTAAACGTTCGGTATAAATAGTTTTAATATTTAATTTATCACATGGGTTTACCTGTGAATATTTACATTGAGATAATGTTTTTTTCCTTGTATGTGTTAATGAATAATATCAACCCTTTTCTGTCTCTATCTGTCTTTCACTCAATACATTAAACCATAATGACAAAAAAAGGGTATGCCACAGATATTATGCGTTGGCACGGAGGACCTACTACAGCTGCCAAAAGGACTTCGACCGGTGTCTTTGTCGTCCTTTTATAGCTTTATTTGAACTAATAAAGCATGGCCCGGGGCGGCGATGACCTGTTCCGTTCTATGCGTGCACACTGACACACACAATCACTACACAGTACACAACGACGTACACACAGTGCTTGTGTGTGAGGTCTCTAGAAAACCTGTTACTAACGAAAAACCAGTCCCTAGTGTCTTCACTCTTTCTCACTCCCACTATATAATAATTATACTTCGGTACGGATAGCTTATGTACACGCATACACCAAGCACTGTTTTTCACCCCGATTCAAGGTTAAACTAAATGTAACACTTTTTCAAAATGATTATTATTTTTGACATTTTGGTAATGTGTTGTGGTTATTAAAATTCTGAGATAAAACATTAACATAATTGTTCGAACACCGAAACCGTCGATACCCGATTTTTAAATTATGCTGAATGTTCCTTTTTGGCTATTCATAGCATAATAAGAATTAAATTATTATAAAAATAGCTAGGTAATAGAAGTATACAACTGTCTGGTAATAATTACAAATTATTGGGGTACGTATATGATAATATGAACTATGAAGAGTATCCAAATTGTATCTAAATACCTACTAATAACTTTTATTTAACTTAATTTAAACGTACATAATATTATAATACAATATGACTATATTATTATAATACCACTGTTGAAAATGATTATAATACATTATGTCTTCCAAAATGTACATTAAAGAATAACCTATAATTGCTGATGACATTGGTTTTTGAATAAATTACCATTATATTGTTAAAAAAATGCACAAAATAAATAACACTGCCTATTTACGATGATTTGTACCCACACTGTCGTTAAAAATTCGTGATATTTCCGTTAGGAGGATATGGGTGTGTAGAATCATTGAATGTCAGTTTAATAGGAGATAAATATATTAATTTTTTTTTTTAAATCCATCCCACTATTGAAAACAATATTATTACGATATTACATATCAATCAGTACCTATACAACACCCGCACAATTTGTTTTTAAACGATGTATTTGAGTAAACAAATAATATATACCATAATATATAAATGTATAACTCGGGATATAACTACTACTGAATTTAGCATATAATTAGATATACGTGATAAATTTATTTGCCATTTTCTAATTAGTAAATCACGTCATGTTAACTCATATAATAACGTAAACAGTTTACGACTTGCAGCAAAATAGAACGAAACCGGTTTTTATTAATACGTATATATTGTAAGTTTAGTGAGTGTATAGGTTATACGTGTATTTTAAAATATGTATTTTATCATAAATAGTGTACCTAATAATTAGAAGGCGGTCACTTTTTTGATTTAAAAAAAAATAAAGGTTAGCCGTTACAAATACAGTTTTTAACATTGATTGTTCATAACGATGTTAATCAGTCAAAAGACACACGTTGAAAAAGTCTTATTGTCGACAGTAGGTACCTATTGCATTTTGAAGGTATGTATACAGAGGGTAAAATAATTGTGTATTACTGTATTATAGATTATAGATTTATCGACGTATCGATAAAAAAAAATAAAGGGCAATGGTTAAAAAGGATTTCGTATTCGGGCCAAGGTCGAGCATAGACGCATAGTAGCACGGTATTGTCGTCCTCAGTTAGTACCTGGCACAGACATTGAGGAAACTTTGTTGTTTTTTTCTAAGAATAAAAAAATCCAATACCAAACACGTCCTTACTTAATCCCCGCCGGGCGGTGTGGCTTTCTAAATAGTGACCGGGGATTATCGTTATAAATACGGATGTGTCCGTACCGCATTATAATATTCAACAGTATTATAATACATATTATATATATAGGTAATATACACACATACACACACAAGCGCGCGCGGGTATAGGCGTATTACAATGATAATAGCGCACCGCCTAACAAAGAGAAGAGATGCAGCTCACACGGGACAACACCTGGACCCGCCGCCGCTCGACCACCGTGTGATCTGCCGCGTGCAATATAACACTATTATATTATATTATACCTCCTACTCGGTGCAGTCGCCGTACAGTCTACACGTGCACAATGGGCCCGGGTTCGCCGAAAATCCGTAAAACTACGCGTCATAAAAACACACAATATTATCATATAGGAGGTAGGTACATTATACAATGTGCGATTGGTACTTTTGATGTACACCAAAAGGCATGCCTATAAATAATATGTACCACGGTGTATCCCAATGATAAATATTATAAATAGTAGGCAATATCGGTATACCTCGCGGTTAGGTTTACGAAAACGTTCAGTAGCGCTATGCGAACGACGGTACATACGGAAAGGTGTATGTATGAACTTTATCGTTGATAAAACTATAACGTGTAATAACAAACAACAAGCAAGGTACGTACCTCTTCGAATTCAAAATCTTCGTCTGCTTTCCACTTTTTTTTTGCGTCAGCTGCGCAGGCGACGAGCAGCAGCAACACGGCTGTGCCGGTGGTCAGCCACCACTTGTTCATCGTCGTCGACGGCGGTCAACGACAGCAGTGATACTATTCGATCGCCGCCTTCGTGGACGGGCGCGTGTGTTACTTACCGTGAATCACGGACGGAAAAACCAAATAAAATAAAAAATGAATGACCGAGTAATCAATCGGATAGGACCCGCCAGAAAAAACGGAGCGCTTACTATTTTTTGATTTATTTACTCTTTCCCCCCTCACATTTACACGCGTCCGGTGGCGAAAACGACGGACAAAGGACCATAAAAACGAAATCCAAATTGTTTGGAAAATTTGTTTTTTTAAAAAAAAAACGTGACTGTCCGAACTTTTACACTCGGCGAGAGGGCAACTGGAGCAGCACAATGTAATGCGTGCGGCGCGGGGCGATCGACTGCAGCGGCGGCGGCGAACGCGCGAGGTCGAAGAAAATACGAAATAATATTATCGTGCGCGGACGAACGCTACGATCGTCGGTACACTGTCCCCCGGCCACCGCCTGCCTACCAGCCAGTCAACGTCCCTCGACGAGCGAACCGGGAACTGCAGTGCGTGCGCTGCGACCGTAACGAAATTACCGTAGGATCGTCGTCATCGTAGTCTTGGCGTGGTTGCCCGCCGCATGTTTATCGATTCTACAAAAATGTGTCGTGCGCGGTGATAAGGCAGTAGGAGCCTGCTGGAGGCACTGCAGAGGCAGTCTCCGAGTACTACAATGTACAGACGACAGACCGCGGTGTACATTAGGCAATAATATGCAACTACCGACTTCCATATAAGTAGCAACAGTTACCGACTGGTACAAGATGTGCCGTGAACTATGTTTGAACTTTGAATATAGTACGAGTGTACGACAACAACCAAAGATAGCAGGAACTGCGATTTGACTAATACAGATTGACAAAGGCGCCACAAAGCCTGCAGATTTTCCAGCAAGTGGAAATATATATAGCGTAACTGCAGAAAGATCTGACAAATTAAAATTGATACAAGTGTTTAACTTATATATTTAGTATGAACAAAATATGCAAATGATATAGATAGTAAATAATTAAATATTTACTCGTCTGAAAATTCACAAAAATACTATTTTTAAAAAGTTATTAATAGATAAGATTTAAATTAATTTACTCCAAACCCCCCAGGCTTCTGATGCATATTTTAAAGAATACGATATGTCGATATTTTACGTACTTATTTGATGTTGTGCATCTTTCTGGACTCTAAATCTTATAATATAATATTTCCCAATACCTGCACGGATTTACTGATAATTTGTAGCATATAGTTACCATAAAGGAACTGCAAATGAAAAATTATAACTAGTAAATTTAATTTCCGCCAAAACCATTATCAGATTCAGTTCAGTTTACGGGTAAATTATACCTACCTATACTATATTTCATATAAATATACAATAATTATTATCTATTATTAATTATCATAATCTCTAAAGACTAAAATAATATACTAATCCATATTTTCCTAGTTTTAAGAACTATACGTCTATACATTACCTATTTCATTACATAATATTATCATAATATATCAATTTAAAGTAGTATAATTGTATAATACATATTATAGGTACCTACAATATAGCATTTAGCGTTTTCTCATATTGGGACTTAGGTGCATTTTTTAACGATATAAATATATAATAATCATGTAATGGTGTATGTGTATTACTGTATTGTGTATAGGTAGTGATAATGTGAATATGTGATATTAGTGATTATTATAATAGTGAGGTGTATTTGGCAATTGGCAATAACGTTGCAAATGAGTTATGGGCTGTCGGCTGTTGTGGGTCTTTGCTGATTAGAAAAGAATGTGTCAGACAAGGTGTGAGACGTGAGTATATCCAATTTAAGCCCCGTGCGGTAATCACTTGGCTCGGATCTTGCAGGCTTCGAGTAAAATACTGAAATTATTAGTAATAGGGTGCCACTGTGTCATGAAGACTAAAAGTTATAAGAAAACCTACCCCTGTCCCCACGCCATAGGTATTAATTGAATTATAGACGTCATTATAGTATTAATTATAAGCGAGTAATACAAAAATAATTTTATTTAAAACATCACTCTATTTTTCTTGGACTTATGAATAATCTTAAATAACGTCATCATAAAAACTATTTTGTTTCTGGATTTGGGTCAGTAATTTTTTCAAGCGTGAAACGACAACGAATAACAAACGCCAAAAAAATTATATTAATTATTAGTGTAAATGGTCGGCGCTGGTCGCGGCGACTCGCGTAAACAGATTTAGCTGAATCATAGTGTAATGATTAAGAGGACGCTACACCCGCATGTGTTGTTTCGTCTTACAAACGCGTAACATACCAAATTTACGGTCAGAAATTCAAGTTGTATGCCGTTAGCTTAAAAATTAGAGTGAATCGACCTATTATGAAAGTTGATGGTAAGAAAATTATCTGTTTTTTGTTGAAAGTTTCTTTACGATAATTCAGTTTTTAAGTGAGTTATGAGTTTTTCATATTTTTCAACTGCTATTGTAACAGTATATCAGGAGCCGTGCATTACATTTTCACGCTTTTTTACCCAACAAATAAAATTCAAATGACATTTATGGAAAAAAAAAACTAAAAAAATTGAAAACTGACAATGTCCGTAAACAGCTCAAAAAGAGTCAAAATATTTTCAAAATATGATGGTTTATAGAAAATAAGAATTTAAATATTCAGTGAAATTTTCATGTATCTACTGTTATTCGTTTTTAATTACAATAAAATAACGAAACCACTATATGAGAAATCGAGTGAATATCCAATATTGTAAAAATATAAATTTAAAAAGATCATAAAAATGTAATTTGATTTGCTTGTAGACATTTTTTTTTTTTTTTTTTTGATAAAGGTAGACAAACTTATGATGAATCTTGTATTAAATTTTCAAATCTTAGATTTAAAAAGAAAAAATTTTAGGAATTCTCAACTTAACATCTTCATCCCCCTCCATTGAAATATCCTGAGAACGCCTCTGCCTCCGGCCACCATGACTATACTCTGTTCCATCTAAGAGTGAACCGCTTTAGCGTACGCCGACTAAGCTGCCGAACAGTGCCTGACCCCCTATACGATGGCTATGAGTTCTATCATTGGTGGACAGTCATCGCCGTCCGTTGTCGGTCGTCGGGCGCCTGTGTTTACGCTCTCGTCAATGTCCAGATTGTGGCAGGGATGCGCGGAAAAAATGTGTTTTGGTCAGCCGAGTGGTTCACTCTTAGATGGATTAGAGTATACACTGTACCATACTGCGGAAGTTCTTAACCTGTGGCCCATTATGGACCCCTGAGGGTCGTCCATAAATGATTACTCCGGGGTCTATAGAGTGGCTGAGTTTTTTTGAATAATCCAAAAAATTAACAAACTTGGAAACTGGATTTTTATGTTGTGAACTTTATTGAATGTCTGTATTTTATTATTTTGGTAAATTCGATCGGTCTTTCAAATTTTGGCGTAAACTGTTAAGTTGCCGAATACGTACACTCGTATTCCACCTCACCAAAGACAACAACTAAACGGGACAAACCGTAGGCGTGACAGCAAATGTCATAGGTACTGAACTCATATGTAAACTAAGCTTGACTATAGTTGATTATTCACAACAATGTATGAACTAAGTCTTAGTAATTAGTATTAAAATCATAACAATACAAATATTGTAAATACCTACTAGTTTTTTATTATTTTTTTTTTTTTTTGGGGGGGGGGGGTTCGTATTTATACTTTATACTTGAAAGGGGTCCGTGACCTAGAAAAGATTTTGAGAACCTTGCTATACTGAAAAACGGTCGCACTTATGCAATTTCAGAACGTGTTACACTTGTACTTGGTGCGATATGCCGATAACACAATAGGTCAAAAATGGACCGCCACTCGATGAAAAATAATCCGATAGGTATAGGTGGTAATCGGCGGATAGCGTAGCGACACCAGCAAAAATATAACGAAAACTACCTATACGACTTCAAATAGGTATTTAAGAAATAAAAATACAATTTTTAAAATCATTTATAAATTATAATGTTTAATTAATATAATAATCTAAATTGATCAATTTTTTTTATAGATTCTAAGCGGAGCGATGAATATACCTAATAATTTTACAATGATGTGTGTTTATTTTTTTTATTTGTGTCTGTGTACACGATAGTCGATATAAGTAGTCGAAATAATTCTTCGATTTTCAACTTCAGTATCTTATTTGATGGGAAAGTGAATCTAATTGTTGCATTGGGGAGGTTAATATTTAAAATTAAGTAATATTCAAAAGCGCCAAGGAAAAACAAAAAACAATTTAAGAGGATGTCAGCGCAGTATTTGTTTTCTTTTTCTTTGCCCACGCGCAACATAGACAAAACGCATTTACGAAGAATCATTTTTTCTATGTTTTTAAGTAATCTTAGAGTAAAATTACCTATTACAAAAAAGATAGAGAATAATATTTTTAAGGGAATGACATATCAATTTGTCGAAATATCGTACCAAAACAATTTAAACATAATTTAAATTTACAACATTTTTTGTTTATTTAGAAAGTCGATTACAAAGTCAAATAACATTAAAATATAAAATCGATATGTCATTCCCTCAAAAATATTATTCTCTATCTATTTATAGGCGATTTTACTCTAAAATTACTTAAAAACATAAAAAAAATTATTCTGCGTTAATGCGTTTTGTACATGTTGCGCGTGGGCCAGAAAGAGAAAACAAATAGTGCGCTGACATCCTCTTAAGGAAAAACGAGAATTTTTACGCAAATTGGTTTTTGACAAAATCGATTTTAGTTTTTGGTGTAACTCTAAAACAAATGATCGTAGATACATGCAATTTTCACTGGATGTTTAAATTAGCATTTTCTATACACCATAAAATGTTCAAAATATTTAGACTTGTTTTGAGCTGTTTACAGACATTTTCAATTTTCATTTTTCTTTAGTTTTTTTTTTCTATAAATGTCAATTAAATTTTATTCGTTGTGTCAAAATGCTTGAAAATTTAATGTAAGACTGCTAATATATTATTACAATCGTAGTTGAAAAATATTAGAAATACACAGTCACGATTAGTTTTTTTAAATATTTAATGTTCAAATGTTGACAAAATACGTAAAAATCACGAAAATGTGCAAATTATTTAGAGTTAGAAATTTATAAATATTTCTTTTTTTGAATCTAAGATTTGAAAATTTAATACAAGATTCCTCGTAAGATTGTCTACTGCTATGCCGTCCAGTCTAGACTCTGTCATTGTAGAAAGCATGTATTTTTTTTATCTCCTAAAGGTAGAAAAAAACCTTTCAGCGGTTTCTGTGGATACTGGAAGCGTAGCAAATAGCTTGAGAGGATTTTGATAGTTTTGTACCTAAAAATTGATAGACCACTGCCACGATAATATTACGGCCGCAGCCTGTGTTTTGGCTTTTGGGAAGCCGTACCAAAAATTCAGGCAGTTTGCATTTGTGCGAATTTTTAAAAATTGATTTGTGTTTGGGCAATTAGCACAATGCGTTCGAGCAAGTGATTCAAAAAATTTTTAAGTGTTAGGCGACTTTTTTAAAAATATTTTGTATTTTAAGATGCTGTATTTTATTAATCCATTTTCCCTCTCATTTTGACAGGCTTTTTAACCATCCATGAATTCCACGAGTATGATACAATCTATATAGGTACTAGTATAATATTACTATATATTAGTTTTTTTCTATAATTGTCAATAAAATTGTTTTAATTGTTGGGTCAAAAATCGTGAACATTTAATACAACGCTCCTGAACGTGATATATTGTTATAATAGCAGTTGAAAAATAATAAAAATACATAGGCACAGTTTCGAATATTTATAAAATTTAAAAATGATTTTGTAGGTAAATTTATAAAATGTTGGACTTATATAGCTAAGGATTGAAAATTTAAAACAAAGTTACAGGTAAATATAGGTTATATTATATATAAATTACTATACTCACAATAATATATCATCAAATATATACTTAGTAATATCATAAGCTGACTGACCGTCTTCGCTCAGAATTGTTTGTCTTGTACAATGGTATTATATCATTGAATTTAAATTTAACACCATCCATAACACTATAACAGTGACCCACTTGCTTACCTCTTTTCCTTTGAGTGTATGCAGTGCTTACGCCTCCGAGTCCCACCCAATTATTTAATATAATGTATTAATGTGTAATTATAATTTAGAATAAAGCAATATAATATTACTATATTATGTAATCATTTAATATAAACATTAAACATTAAGTACTAAAAACTTATTTAGTATATTAGGTATTTATTATTAAGGTATTTTCACACCGCCGCAGAAACACTGTATAGACTCATTATTTGGAACTTAGAAGGTCCCACAAAAATTACTAGAGATTTTAGAGTAGGTATAATTATTATTTATTATACTTTATAGTTTAGTGTTGATTTCTGAGTGGTCGAGGTCAATTAATAATTACACCGAGTCAGAGTCAACTCAATAATTTTCAAGTCACACTGTCACAGAGGACTCAGCCTAAAATATGAATGAGGTACCCAACAATATACAGGTACGAAGTAGGTACCCATATAGTGTTAAATAAAAATGTAGGTATTTATTCACAATAATATAGTTAATTCCTACAGGAATTACAGTATATTAAAAATTTAAAAGGTGGTTAAGTGGATGTCGCTCTGCTGTACAGTAGGTTACAAGTGGGTCACTTTAATGGATGGTGTTAAATTTGAATTCAATGATATAATATCATTGTATAAGAAAAACGATTCTGAGCGAATACGGTCAGTCAGCCAAGTATATTTGGTGATATTATTGTGAATAAAGTAATTTATACATAACCTATTTACGTGGAGCCTCGTTTCCAATTTTCAATCCTTAGCTATAAAAGTTGAACATTTTATACATTTTTAACTTCAAAATAATTATTAAATTATAAATTTGATAAATTTTGTCAAAATTTGAACTTTAAATGCTAATAAAAAAAAATTGTGCTATGTATTTTTAATATTTTTCAACTGCTATTAGAACGATATATCAGGAGGTATATCATATATATATTAAATTTTCACGATTTTTACACAACAAATAAAATTTTATTGATATTTATAGAAAAAAAACTAAAAAAATTGAAAACTGACTATGTCCGTAAACAGCTCAAAAAGAGTCAAATTATTTTCAAAATTTTATCGTGTATAGAAAATGCGCTAATACAAATATTCAGTGAAATTTCAAGTATCTACAGTTATACGTTTTTTCATTACAACAAAATAAGAAAATCGTTACATGAGATATCGAGTGAATATCAAATGTTGTAAAAATATGAATTTCAAACGCTCATAAAAATGTAATTTGACTTTCTTGTACATTTTTTTTTTTTGATAAAGGTAGACAAACTTATGGATAATCTTGTATTACATTTTAAAATCTTAGATTTAAAAAGAAAAATTTTTATGAATTCTCAACTCAAAATAATTTGCTAATTTTCGTGATTTTTCCGTATTTTGTCAAAATTTGAACTTTAAATGCTTATAAATAAAAACTGTGACTAAGGATTTTTAATTTTTTTCATCTGCCTTTGAAACAATTACCTAGGAGCCTTCTATTAAATTTTCAAGCTTTTGTACCCACAAGATAAAATTGTATTGATATTTATATAAAAAAAACTGAAAATGTCCGTAAACAGCTCAAAATAAGTCAAAATATTTGGAAAATGTTATGGTGTATAGAAAATGCTAATATAAACATTCAGTCAACATTTCATGTACCTACGGTCATTTGTTTTAGAGTTGCACTAAAAACAAAAATCGATTTTCTCGAAAACAGATTTTGCGTAAAAAGTCCCGTTTTTCCTTAATTTTTCATTTGTTTTTCACATCGCGTTTGAAAATTACTGACCCCCCAAAGTACCAACTAGATTCGCTTTTCTATCAGAAAAGTTACTGTTGAAGTAACTCCTAAAATGTCTTCTTCTGAATATGAAAATAAAAATGTATGTTGTCATAGTTAAAAGTAAGACAATAACAGCAAAAAAAAATAGTAAAAATATTATTTTGTAACGTCATAAAAACAGTTTAAATTTTGAAAAACATGAGTTTTCTTTGAAAAATAAATCTTTATATAAAAAAAGTTGGGTAAGTGGATGTCGCTCTGCTATACAGTAGGTGACAAGTGGGTCACTGTAATGGATGGTGTTAAATTTGAATTCAATGATATAATATTATTGTATAAGAAAAATGATTCTGAGCGAAAACTGTCAGTTAGCCTATGATATTACCATTGATTATAAATACTATATAGTATTTATAATCAATGATATTACTAAGTATATTTGATAATATTATTGTGAATAAAGTAATTTATATATAACCTATTTACTTGGAACCTTGTTTTAAATTTTCAATCCTTAGCTATAAAAGTTGAACATTTTATAAATTTTTAACTACAAAATAATTATTAAATTTTAAATTTGATACATTTTATCAAAATTTGAACTTTAAATGCTTATAAAAAAAAATTGTGCCTATGAATATTTTTTAACTGCTATTGTAACAATATATCAGGAGCCTTGCATTAATTTTTCACGCTTTTTTACCCAACAAATAAAATTTTGTTAATATTTAAAGAAAAAAAACTAAAAAAATTGAAAACTTTCAATGTTCGTATAAAGCTCAAAAACAGTCAAAATATTTTCAAAACTGTATGGTGTATAGAAAATGAAAATATAAACATTCAGTAAAATTTTCATGTATCTACAGTTATTCATTTTTGAATAACAACAAAATAGCAAAATCGTTACATCAGAAATCGAGTGAATATCAAATGTTGTAAAAATATGAATTTCAAACACTCATAAAAATTTAATTTGACTTTATTGTAGACATTTTTTTTTTTGATAAAGGTAGACAAACTTATGGATAATCTTGTATTACATTTTCAAATCTTAGATTTAAAAAGAAAAATTTTTATGAATTCTCAACTCATGTGATGACAGACACAAAATAATAAACATAAAAAAACACATCATTGTAAAATCAATACATTCATCGCTTCGCTCAGAATCTAAAAGTTCTTATAAATTATTTTTTTTTTATAATTTCACAACATTTGTAATCAACGAGATATACATCATGTCTATGATTGCAAAAATAGTAATATAATAGTCATCACTTATCACTTCATACTTCATACAGAATTCTGCGGTACGTGTATGTTACAATATTATTTAATATTATAATACTATCATAACTCATAAGACATAAGGTACCTCATGAATTTTTCAATGATGAATAATTCGTTAATTTTTTTATATTTTAATACGGTCAATGAGGTAGGGGGTGTGCTGCAGTCCCCTTAGCCCTCCTGGGTCTCTACTGTAGTGCTCAGTCAATAATAAACGCTTCATTTGAAGATATGTACAATGTATATTGTACATGATTGGTATTTGGTAAGTAAATTGAATTGTTCGGTGTCATCACTCACTGATTAGGTACAACTCACTAGAAAATAAAATCATAAGATCCATTATAATTTATAATAAATAGGAATCAAGTATTCAATCCATTTTTGTTAGGTTATCAAGAACATAATATAGTACATTAGTATCTATACTTAAGAGTTAATATTATACTCAAGGTGGATAATATCCACTGGATATATTATATTATATAGGTATATTATATATCTGTATAATATTCACCTTGGTTATACTATTTTTAATCAAAAGTTGAATACCTCAGCGCTATCTATCAACAATTATATTTAAATATTTTTGGATACCTGCTATTACTGTTCTAGTAGTAGTACAGACTATCATATTAAGCTAAAATGCTAAAACTCAATAAAAAATGAAGAACATGTTTTATATTTTGCACTTTTTGAAAATCATACCCTGTACATTATACTTCTTATAGTATGATATTATGGTTTGTCCTATAATGCTATGCATATTATTATATTAACCTGAGAAATTCAATTTAATAAAAACAAATACATAAAAAATAATTTTTTAATAATAGGTATATTTTACTTTTTACATTGATCTTTAATATTAGTACATGTTATAGAAACTTGGTTCATATGCGAAAATACCATAATTCATAAGTCATAATTGTATTTAATTATATTATAATATAAGTAATAACTAATAACAATTATAGGACCTATTTACATTAATTTTTATAATTTACAAATATTAGTAAAATGCTATATATTTTACAGCATTCCAGGCATTTTATTTTAAGTACCAGTGAATTTTTTAATGATTTACATATTATGAGTTGAATCTTATAATTTTAAATTCTGCTCTACTTAATTTTTGTCTATTTTTTTTGATCTTAGTTAAGAGCTTAATAATAATTGTATTGTTATAATATTTAAATGTAATATAAATACCTCAAATTAAATCTCAATGAATATTATTTTTTCTTTAATTTTCAAAAAAATTATTTGTCATTTACAAAGTATATAGCAACATAGGTAATCGTTGCTTGATTTTTGAGACATAATAATATAATATCAATAACTCCTTCAGGATCAAATCGGATCAATAATCACTTTTTCATGAATGCCAACAATGTTAACCCATTGAGAAATTTCTAAAAAATTACATTAAATTAGGAAAAATAATATGTCAAATTATTAAATTTACTTCTAACTAAATGAAAATGTTCTCTCAGATTTCAATGTAGACATTATCAATGATTATATTATTATTTCATTAGAATTATCAAGGGGCATTTTAAAGACTAATAAAGGTAAAATTTAACAAGTTTTTCAAATGAAAAGAGGTAATGAATCAGGTACTCAATATTCAAAACCCTTGATTAGTAACCGTTTGAACAAGATATATATTTTTTAATTTTTACAACTTAATCTAAAATTTGTAAATATTTACTAATTATTATTTATTTAATAATTTTATATTATAAACAATTTTATATAATATAACTATTCACTTAAAGTACCACTAAATATGCATTTAGAAAAGTTTACATTAAATGAAAACTGTTTAGATAGCTCAGAAGTCAGTAATTCATGTAAGCTGACACCATCATGTTTGTAAATCCATTTTGTGCCATTAAAATCATATCGTTTTGGACCACTTGTTGGCGAACTCAACCAAATTTGTTTATTTGGTGTCTGTCGGTTAATAACATATGTGCCATAAGGTTCACCTAATTGAATTGTTAATACACCATCCTATTACATTGTATAAGAAAAGTTATAAATATATTTGATTGGAAAAAATAGTTGTAATTATGTATATTATATATTAAATTATACATACGCTGAATAAAATATCAGGGTTTTCAAGATGTGGATTATCTTCAACAACTTGTTCAAAATATTCACATAATGATTCTAACGTTTCATTGCATGCTTGTTCAAAATCTATTTCAGTCCTAAAGCAAAAACAAATTATGTGTTAATATTCAATTACATTTGGCATAAGTATAATCGTAATATTATAATAGAGGGTAGGTACAGATTACTAGACACTGAAAATTGTTTAGACACATAAGACTTATGTAGGTTGAGGTTGCCCTTGCCACAAGGGTTGAATTTCATTTGATGTTGAAACGAGCAATTTTTAAACTGTGATCGATTGATAAGACGGTAATACTCCTGTTTAAGTAATGTTCTGGTAAAGAATTCATTTTTTGACACTAATGATTGTAGTAGCTTCAAAGACATCATGCCGAAATTTGTAATGATCGGAGGTTATTAAACACTACAGGGCACAGATTACAAATTTTGTGTATAAATGGTAATATGTTTTTATGTATCTGTGATCTTAATCCAAACATAGACAAGGATGCTAAAATTCTAAATTGCTAAACTGCTAAAGCATGATATCATGATATTACTATATTATAATATGTGCCAAAGAATCCAGTGACAAAAAAATTTACTGATGACATGACGTAGTCACGTTATATTGTTATAACTAATGGATATAGTGAATTTGACGTGAACCACGGCTGTCTTAGCCCTTATCAGTTATCACGGTTATCACCTAATCATATTGTCCAATATCCATTTTGTAATGATGATTATGAAGTTGTATTAACCACGGACCTAAGGATATGCTGAACTGGACACAACTAAGGTTGGCGGGTGGGGGTGGTGGACCAAGAAATGTAGTACAACAGGCGAAGTTTGGGGGGGGATATTTTCCTTTTAGCATTACTAGCGCCGTCTTAGTGAATACTTATGGAACTATAAATTTGTTTGATGTGTTCTAGTTCCATAATTATCCACTAAGACGGCGCTAGTAATGCTAAAAGGAAAATATCCCCCCGAACTCCGCCTGTTGAGCTACATTTCGTAACAACAATATTCATCTCGTGTCCTGTCATGCTAAACACGGTTATAACATAGAACAATATGGTTATATGTTAAACCATGATTCTAGATAACTTATCAGTTATAGGCATGAAACACCGATAAAAAAAAATGATAAGATGAAAAAAAACATTCGAATTTCAGTTTTTTTTTTTAGAAGATTTAATCTCTAAAAAACGTTATTAATATAGTCATACATTTAGTGTTTATTATATAGGTACATAATACTGTGCTGATAATACCTGTGAGCCATATTTATATGTATAATATAATATTAATCAAGCAATAGTCAATAAGCATATGATAATATTGGTAATATCTATTTAGTATTCAACAATAAATTATCATATTAATAATAATTGTAATAGTGCACCTATACATTTTCATAACCATAAATAATTAATCTAGTTTTATTTTCATACCTATTAATTATTAGTCGACACTTGGTTTAATAAAATTGTACACAACTCATTGTTGATATTCAAATAAAAAGGTAAGTACATCTACTATATAGTTACTTTAACACTAAAAAAAAGCAGGTAAGTGGTCAAGTGGATGTCGCTCTGCTGTTCAGTAGGTTGCAAATGGGGCAATGTATAATGGATTGTATTAAACTTGAATTCAATGATATAATATCACTGTTTAAGAAAAATGATTCTGAGCGGAAACGGTTTATCAGTCTGGATTTTTTAATTTTTATTATTTATTATAGCCTTTAAGTTGAATTAATTTTATAATATTATTATTATTTTTTATTCGTTGCTCTGGCGATAAGCAAAGCGTTCGATATTAAAATCCCATTTTTAGCGGTTTTCGTAATTTGTCGGTAGTTTTTCCTGTGGCATTAAATAATTATTGAGAAAATCGAAAAATGACCTCTCTAAAGTTCCATCTTGATTCAATTTGCTAAAAGATCGAAACACTCCTGTCACGGCCGGTAGAAATTTTGTAAAAAAAAAAAAAAAATTAAAAAAAAAACACCATTGTAAAAGCCCACTAGCTTTCTCGCTCCGCTCAGAATCTAAAATGTAAGTATACTAGTATACAATACCAATAACTAGAAGTTAGTAGGAATTTAAAAAAACAATTAAAAAGAAAGTGTGAAAAAGTATTCCAGTGCCCAGACATAGTCGCAATGACGTAAGGCTGTAAGGGCCAAGGAGGGAGGAGCTTTGATTAGATAATATTAAACTTAGCACCCCTAGGCCTTGGCTAGTTCTAAAATGTTAAAAATTACGATATTATTTTATTTTTATTTATTATTAACGCTATTTTATCCTCAATAATGGCTGAGACGCTGAGTGGCGCTGGTCCCGGGTTCGATAGCATACTGCATACACCTTAGCTGGTAGGCGGGACCATATATATTACTCAGGTGTTGACTATCTTTTTCTAACAATGTTAGCACTTGGCAACCTATAGTTATGGTCGGTATGGGGGACGCTCAATCCATACATTAATAAGTCTATGGTGTATATATTATTCGCCATTCGAAATTCGGATTAAATACGGTTCGGGATAAAATATGTAACTGTTAAAATACTTAAATACGGTTCTGAATAAACGTTTTAGGAATTTTACGCGCCCCCTAGTTATGGTAAAAAACGATACCTAACACTACTATGAAGAATATTTCGCAACGTTTGTCACATAAAACAAAGGTAAAATCGATAGATACTACGAAAATGTATAATATTTACATAAATATTAATATTCACAAAATTAACATTTAGTTTAGTTAATAATATTTTATTATTTTAAAAATATTTTGTAAGAATTAGGCCACTATTTGACTAATTAATTTGTATTGTCTAGGTACCTATAATTCAGTTATGCAGCATAATAGTAGGTAGTACACTATAGTACCTAAAATATAATATCTTTGATAGATACAATATATTTGAGGTCTTGAAAACGCCATACCCAACAATATATTAATTTATAACAATAAATTGCTCAGAAACTTTAAAATTAAAATATCAATAAAAACCTACAAGATTTGAATATTATATATTTATATAGGTAGTATTGTGTCGATTCTCTTTAATATTAAATCTAACTATTGTTAGGTAACAACAAAAATGTGATTTCACTATTTTTACCGAATTTGTTAAGTACCTATTGTATTAATTTGTACACTGCTTATTTGTAAGACGGATACAACATATGCGGTTGTGGCGTCTTCGCTTCTCTTATATTTTATTTTATACCTATTGTAAAAAAGTATTATCTGTAACCACATTTTTTTGTCTCTTATCCTTTTTTGTACCTAATCTATATTCGTAATTATTTTAATACCTATGTACCTATTTCTCTAATAAATAATGTATTTAAATTTTAAACACCAACCTATATTCATACAATAATTAAACTGCACGTTACCTTTTACTTCCAAAATAATGTAATTTGTTAAATATTTAACTTATATAAACATTACTATAGATACATGATGTACGTGAAATATGAATAGTGAATACATCATGCCTATAATACAGGAATATCCCTCCTGATATAATTACAACGATTTTATTGTTATTTGTCGTTCTTGTTGCAGATGATTTGTTCGACTCGCCTCGGGTTTTCGACACGTTTGTTGGGCTATAGACGAAATTGTTCAACCGCCTGTATGGACGACGTGCTGTTTGAAGTCAAAAACGACGTGGGCATCGTTACGTTGAACAGGCCGAAAGCGCTGAACGCCCTCAACACGTCGATGGTCGTCAAGATCAAACCGAAACTCAAGGAGTACGAATCGCTGGTGAGGATGGTGATCGTCCAGGGTGCCGGCGGCAAGGCGTTTTGTGCCGGTGGCGACGTGAAATCCATCACAGAGAACGGCCCGGGCGCTAAATCACTGGAAATGGGCACAAACTTCTTCCAGAACGAATACTCAGTGGACAGTATAATCGGCAAGTCCAAGATCCCGTACGTTTCGCTGATCGACGGAATCACGATGGGCGGCGGCGTTGGCATATCCGTGCACGGTAAGTACAGGGTGGCCACTGAGAGGACACTGTTCGCCATGCCGGAGACCGCCATCGGGCTGTTCTGCGACGTGGGTGGCAGTTACGTTCTGTCCAGGATGGACAAGCACCTGGGCGTCATGTTGGGCTTGACCGGGTGCAGGCTGAAGGGCAGCGACGTGGCCAAGGCTGGCATCGCCACGCATTACGTACACAGTTCGAAGATCGAAGGTCTCCGGGCCAAGCTGATCGAGGACGTCAGGGACCCGGGCACCGTACTCGCGGAAAACACGGACGATCTGGACGCCGTGGAGTTCACCATGGCACCGTTTGTCGAGAAAATCGATTCGATATTTTCCCACGAGAGAGTCGAAGAGATTGTTGACGCGCTGAGAACAGACGGTTCGGAGTGGGCCCAAGGGATGCTTAAAACGCTCAGCGAGGTCAGCCCTACGGGACTGAAAATTACGCGAAAGGAGATTTTGAAAGGAAAAAACCTCAGTCTAGACGAATGTCTTATAATGGAACACCGACTGGCGTACAGGTCCATGGAAGCCAAGTATTCTACAGACTTTTACGAAGGTGATTTTTGTTTGTTTTTTGTTATTATTACAGTAATCTTCATTTTTTTTTTTTTTTACAGGAGTCCGAGCACTGTTGATTGACAAAGACAGAAATCCAAAATGGTGTCCAGCTTCATTGGAAGAAGTGAAAGATGAAATAATTGACAAATATTTTGAGCCATTTTCAAACGGTGAAGAGTTGCAATTATCGTAAATAAATATACAATTATAGTATTTATTTATTATAATTTGTTTAATATGATTGTTATTTTTTTATATACTTTTAAACTTGTTTTAAATAATATATATGTACAAACAAACTAAAATATAATTTTTTTAATTTACAAATTTGATTGTTTTGTTGGTATGCTTATCAGGACATGTATAATAAAAATGACACCCATAATTTATGAAATTATGTATACATATTAATGTAGTCCATATTAATATAATAATTGTGAAATTGTTCTATTGAGTTAATGGTTAAAATATTTTATATAATTTCTAAAATATGATCCTTTAGATCTTATAGATGTTAGATGAATGAGCAACAATCATGTACCATAAATTCATACCATAATTCAATTGAAATATGTTTTCAAACCACAATACAAATTAAAACTGACTTTGTTGTAATTATTATTGTAGTTTCATTGTGCTGAAGTCATTTTTATGTAGTACATGTACCAGGGGAGGATCTGAGCTTGTTTAAGGAGGGGGGGGCGAATAGGAATATTTATGATTGATATATCAACTATAAAGTACAATGAAGACTTAACCATAAATAAATCGTTAAAAAAATACCAAAGGGGATAACCACCTTGTCGCCATGATAACCCCCACCCTGCCAATAAATCCGCTTCTTCAATGTACCTAGAATTAATAATCTATTTTTTATAATATCCAATATTAAATAAATTCAACTATTTAATATTTTAGTTTGCGTGACAAAATAATCTATTTGATAAAAAAATATAAATCTATAAATGTATAGGCATTAGAAAGAACATCCAGTCTGAACTTGCCTACCAGAGCCTGCAGTGATGCCATTCCGTCCGATCAAAATATTTGTCATTGAAACACAATAACATAATGTACAATTATGGAGAATATGGACATAGTACAATGAGAAACTATCAAATATTTAATATATAAATATTATATCCTTATATATACTAAATAATTACCTTATATTGTGAATTGTAACACGCACGGTGGCATTTAAAATGAAACGATCCTTTATAGTCCTAGTGTGCTTGTGTGGTTTACTGGATACAACCCTAAGTAGTGCAGATTGTTCTACTGTTGACACTATTACTATTTTCGGTCTATTGGTATAAGCCATAAGATCTATGGTTTGTGCACAAACATTTTTATATTCTTGTACACATAAAATCATTGGTATAAAACAACAATTATATAATTTAAAAAATAAAATAAATAATCAACAAATTATAATAAACTGTGGTTAGCTAAATTTTTATAAAAGTTTAATACTTGTACGAAGCATTAAATATAATAAGCAATTACTGTAATTGATAATATTAAAGTGAATAAATACAAATATTTAATAATATATTCTAATTAATAACCCTTATTAATCCGAAAGCGAATCTAGTTTTACTTTAATTGTTTCTAATGTATCGTAGAGTTTCTTCAACTCTCTTTCATTTAAATCCAAAGTAACTTCTTTGATTTTAGGTTCACTATGATATTGGCTGTCTTCAACTTTTAACTCTATTAAACATCTAGGTTCTGGATCAGATAATTCAATTCCAACATTTGATGAAATATTCAAAGCCCAATTTACGTCCTTTAACTTAATAAAAAAAATGGTTTACATTTGTAATACATCGATGAAATATAATAAAATTATAATTACCCTGTATGAATGAGTAAAGTTTTGTTGTAGTCTAGACACAACTTGTTCAGCATTTTTAGACCAACATTCACAAAACAATTCAACTTTTCTCCCATTAAACGAAAATAGTGTAGACAACACATTTTTTAGTACCAAAGGTTTTGTCACATCACTTATAACCTGAATAAATAAATTATTAAAAAAACAAGTTTAGGAAATTATTTGATTTTCAAACAATATTATATTAACTTCTTTCAATAATTGGTTTAAACAATTCAGTAAACACTGACATTGGTTATTGTTCAATTTCAAAGATTTTTCCATGGATGCTAGTTCAAGTTCTGAAAACGAAGACAATCGATTGGGTTCAAAATCTTGTATCATCCTGTCAACTAAACGAACAAACTTCTTGTCATCGAGATTGTTCAACAACTCTATTCCCGAAACAAAACTAAAAGTAAAACAAATTAATTATATATTATTACTAAATATAATCGAGCAATAGATAAATCCTTATAAGCTAAATGGTGTGCACTTACAACGGATCATTGGCCAGATTTTCAAATGACATGATTGATGATTTAATATTTAAATGATTACTGGAAAGTGGAAATGGCAAAATGGAGAACGACGACGCAGTAAATTATTATTATAAATATAGTACCTTCGGCCTATCTCACTATTGCCTGTTAATTATACTACGGTTCAGAATAATTTAAAATTTTACAACGGAGATACTATCCGTGAATTATTATTTATCAATTTTCAATTATTCAATTATTCAAGAATTCCGAGCCGAAATGCCCAAAATTGATATTATGAATTTTCGATTTACCAATTACCATTGTACTGATAGCGCGCGCCGACATCGCAGAAAGTTCAAAGTTATGTAATTGACAGTTGTTATCGTTCACCGATAAGTGATAACAGTTGTTCATGTATTGTGTAATCCAAAAGGAAATCATCAAGTCGGTGGTCAGCTGATTGTTTTTTGAGACCTTGGCACGTTGGCTACACCCATTTATTTCGTCAATCCCCATGGCCAATTCCCCCTTTATTTAGTAGTACGACGTACAGATAACTAATGTTCTAGGTGGCAGGCTCTCCAGTTCTCGTATCATCAGCTCGTCTCTGCTGAGTGCTGATCATTCTCGTATTACATAATACAAAAATTGTTTTAAAAAATTAAATTGTTTTTAATCAGTCGTCGTGATGGCCAGCCAAACTCAAGGAATCCAACAACTGTTGGCTGCCGAAAAGAGGGCTGCTGAAAAAGTAGCCGAAGCCAAGAAACGTAAGTAACCTAGTCCACAATTTAAGGTGTGGCTGATAACCATCTGATACAAGATATTAGGCATTAGGTAGTTTCCAATTAAAAATAAACCCATTAGTTACCTTGTACGTCGAACGTTTCAATACGATTTGCCAATTGTTTTTCGTTTTCATAATCGGGTTTTTTCAGTCGGCAGGTGCCTATATATTTTGATGAGCTGTTTGGTAGGCTTACCGAAAGCCACACCTTATACTTTTTCAAAATTATTTGTGTTCTGTAAACAGCTATCTCAAATATAATACTATTTTTTTTTATCTAAAATATCATTCCAAGTTATTAAACAAAATAGTTATTTATGATGTATAAAAATATACTTAGTATAAAATCAACTTTTCTATTTAGTACATCAGGTTTAGTAGGCGTGGTTTTTACTAGGGTTCTCATTAATAATAATATTTAATCAGTTTTAATAGTATACTTGTTAAACATCAGTGTTTGTTTGAGATTCTGATGCCATATTACATAAACAATCACTAAATATTTAATATATAATCAGTCTATGTTCTATGCAACCAGGTATGAGTGTAGTAAACATTTTTTATTCTTTTATGAAGTACCTACCTAAAAGTTGTACTACTAAATTAGCACCTCTAGATTTGATATTTTAACACTGATGCATTTGTTTATTCTATTGATTATATTTATTAAAATGTTCTCAGTTGTCATTTATTTTTTAACCAAGGATTTGTTCAGTTCATTTTTGAATTCAATGTCTTATGATTGCTTTAAAATAGAAAAACATTCACTCCACTGTATCTCACCCAATTTTGATGTTGGCATAATGGCATATTATTTTATACTTATTTCTAGGTAAAGCAAGACGTTTAAAGCAGGCCAAAGAAGAAGCTCAAGATGAAATTGAAAAATACAGACAAGAAAGGGAAAAACAGTTCAAGGAATTTGAAATTAAAGTAAATATTGAATTTCATAATATAATAGATATGGACTCAACAATGATTTTTTTTCATTTACAAATCTAGCACATGGGTTCTCGCGAAGATGTTGCTGCAAGAATAGATGCTGACACTAAAATAAAGATTGAAGAAATGAATAAGGCCGTAATTGTTAACAAGCAGGCAGTCATTGATCAAATTCTTGAACTGGTTTATGACATCAAACCAGAGCTGCACAAAAATTTCAAAGCTACAGCTAACAAAGAATGATATGTGTGTCATAGTATTTTTTTTCAATTCCATATAAGAAATATAAAGGTGTACAAATTCAATTTTGGTTTTAGTTTTCGTTTCACTGAAACATTCCATATGTTGTTCAATTTTATAGTGTATTATTATCATGATTATTTATTTGTTTAGGATTTCAATATTAAAATTTTAAGAACATATTTTGTTTTGTTTTGTTTACGGAAGTCTAAAAATATATATATATAATCAATACTACTATTATTCCATGTTAAATAAAAATACTATGTTATTTTTTCCAATTCAAATACAGTTTTGATTAAACACAGAAACAGTACCTACACAAAATATTGTATATCTGTGTGTGTCAATATATCTTGTTACAAAGAGATGGTCGAATGATAAAACACAAAATAAATATTATGATAGTACAAAGCAATTTTTGAACTCCTAAATCCTAATATATTATTATATCTTAAAAAAATAATAAAATGTTAAATTTAATTATAATAACCAATTATTATTGATACCAAGTACTGTAGAAGGATTATACTTGGAGCAAATTTTTTAGAATATTAATGTCAACTATCAGTATGATACCTACATTTTCATTTTACATTATCACACAACTTTTGGAATAAGATTGTGCTTAAAGTTTTGAACAAAAGTCCAAGTTATTTTAACATTTGTCTAAGAAACTTAAATAACACCACAAATACTTATTTAATAAAATATGTTTCTTTAGTTAGTAAAACAATGTGGTATATTGTTTTTGTGCACGTCTTATTACTATTTATAAGGCAAATATAAACATTAATAAAACTGTAAAGTTACAACTTGTGTAACAATTACAACAATTATTGCTGTTAATCTTCTTTTATATAGGGTAATCAAATTAATGTAAAACACTCATTATTTCATTATTTTTATATTCTGAACTTTAATATTCTTAGGAGTTCTTAGATCTATATAAATCATATTTCGGACAAGCTGTTTATTTGTTATAAATAATTAAAGTTCATATGAGAGGAATAGTGCACCAACATTTTTGTAAGAGTACACTCCGCTCTTCAAACTTAAAATAAAAAAAATACTCTGCTTGATAATAAACATTTAAAATGCATTTTGTTATAAAAAATAGTAAAAAATACAATTTTTTTTAGAAAAATATTGTTTTGTAATGATATAAATATTTTTAAAAACTTTAATAGTTTATGGAATACCTATTCAGTTTCTTAAGTTAAATGTATCAGCCGATACATTATGAAATATTTCATAATTATTATTAAGAGTTAAGACTGTACTACTACTATAGGTACCTATTTTCTATCTATACATTGAAACAATGAAATCTAAGTATGTTAAATTCTGTTGATTATCTTTTATTGCCTTCCTAAAAATATTAAAATTATGTTTCTGTATAATACATTTCCAAAAACAAATTTGTACTTCTTTAGTACTTATTACATTTTCCTGATATATTTACAGAAATAATGAAACTAAAAATATAAAATTACTATAGTATACGCATACATCATTACTTATTACTTTTATTTCCAACCATACCTACTTTCAAGCTTATTATTTTACTCACAGTTAATGCCAACAATCAACAGCTTCTTCAACTTGATGACACGACACTATTAATTCAATACTTAAGCGTAAATACCTACCTACATCTCAACTAGTTTTATTCCATCTCATAAGTCAAGGTTGTAAACCTATTAACTTGGTGGTAGTTTTAGGCTTTCAGCCGAAATTTCGATTTTTCGCTGTGTTCAGATATTCTTGGATTTGATAGTGTAAATAATATCGGCTACATAATATGTATCAATACACATTTATTTTGAAATAAAATGTTATATCACCAATATTTTGTTATTTATGATTTTAATGTGTAGGAGATGCCTAGATTTAAATTTTTTTCTGATCCCACCCCTCCCCCACATACAAAAATGATGTAGGCACGTAACAGGACCTAATCTAATAAGGTTCTCTACCTAATTCTAACCTATTTATATCATACCTATATGGCCAAACTAATTTCGCATATTATACGAATGGGGTGCTAAGGAGTGTGGTTACGAACGGTTACGACCTGTTTTGGATTGTGCGCAACCATTTTCTCTCAGCGAACGGAGATAATATGGTCACACGGAGTATATTTGCAATGAGCTAAAATGTAATAATGATGGACAATATTGAACACTTCTTTCTTAGTAGTGTACTTACTACTTATGTACCTATATTGCCTATACAATACGCCGACAATATACTGCATTATGTTAGAGCGAAAAATTTAAAACCAATTTATAATATATTACTTGTTAACAACAATACAAGATACAACTAGGCTAAACTCATGATAAAATAATATCGGGGGGGGGGGGGGGGGCATTGAAACGAGAGTTCCTCTTTTTTAAAATTTTAAATATTTGTCTTATTAATAAATGTCGTTTAGGTACCTAATAGGTTTAATACTTTAAACAATATTTTTAGCTCAATATGAGCTGGGTGTGGTAAGCACCCCCAAGCACCCTCGTATGTGCACCAATGATGTATAGCTGAAGCGTGTTGAAAACAACAGGAAATAGTCAGAATTTGGGGTCAGACTTATTTTTAAATTATATAGCTAATTGAAATGTATGGTATTTTCATATATACACCCAGCGTGGTCACTCGCTCGCTATAGGTACGCTCGCTTGCGCAGAGGCGTGCTCAGCAATTTTGGATGATGGATGATGGTTTGAAATTTTTTAACAAATTATTTGTTACATTTATGCTGGATTGCACAAAACATTTAATGAATCAATAGTGAGCTAATGGTCCCTTAAACAAGATTTAGTGGCCCGTGATTGGTCCATTAAATTTTTAGTGAACCATTAAATTTAATGAATTGTTTATGCAATCCAGCATTAGCGTTATAAATCTAGTTTAACGCCCACACGAATTTTAAAATTTTTTTTTCGGAAACCTAAGAATTACAATTTATTTATAACAATAGTGCAAAAGTTATTAGCGGAAATCATTATTTTTTTATGGTATAGGCGTATAGCCTAACAAAGTTCATGATTTTCGGTGTTTAACTGACACACATACAACGCTTATTATATTTTACCGCTCTCATAACAAATTTTTAATTTATTTTTTTTGAAACCTAGGTGCAGAAATAACTCTTTCACCTACCCATAATGGTTTAAAATAAAAATTTGATGAATGTTTTTGATTTTAATTGTCTGAGCGACAGTAGAGAATAATAGTATAACCACCTGGGTGTATATGAAAATACTGACAATTTTAATTAGCTATAACTTTAAATAAGTCTGATCGCCAAATTCAGAGTACCCTATCGTTTTCATCATGCTTAACTACATAGATAAGTTAAAACAAAAAAAATTAAAAAAAAAAGGTTGTTCAGTAAAACAGAAAAGTTCCAAACGCGCGGTAAAATATTGCGTTGTACGAATGCGTAAAACACCGAAAATCGTGAACTTTGAAATGCTATAACTTAAAAACTAATGATTTCCAATTATTTATGCAACATAATCGTTCTTAACTCGTTGTACCTAATACATCAGTTTCAGAAAAAAAAAATTGAATAGGTAATTCGAATGGATGCTAAACTAGATTTATACCACAGAATCTTTTGGAAAACAAACAACATTAATTTAAAAACGACTATGGCAGTCAGTGGTGGTCAAATTATTTTGTTAAGGGGGGGATATGGCTGATTTTTTAACATGCATTATTTATTATCATTAAAAATATAATTTATGGTTAATATCAATTTATAAAATTATAGTAATTACAAACCTTATTTATAACTTAGGTACAGACTTTATAAATATATTTTAGTGTTAACAATATTTTTATTATATTAGTAAATCTATTTTTTTGTTTTTTTTTGCTAATTCGTCCGGTATTTAGTTGGATGTTATATTTATCACTCCCACGATGAACAACCATGTTATAATTTTACCGCTAAATCCAAAACTTGATTTTCTGTAACGATATTAGTGATCTTACTTATTTTTTCATCCGCCGAGCGTTTAGAAGTAGAGCAACTTGCATCAAAATAGCCAGTAATTTTCCTTTTATTAGACATAGTAATATTATGAAAATGTAAAATAGACAAAATAATCAATATTACAAAAATGGTTATGTCAAATAATAAGCAATCGATGTTTCAAGCACGAATGTAGTAGTTCGTGGTTTCAAGTTTTCAAGCAACTAATGACCTGGGGCTGGAGCTACGTAATATTGTAAACCTACCGATCAACCAATCGCACTATCGCCTGTATGGGCCAATGTTCTGGGGAAGTGTAGAGCTGGTTGTTATCGATCATCGAGTGGAATAATTCCCATATTATATTTTGTATTTTTGTGTAAACAACTAAATATTAATAATAATAATAATATTCTAGTTCCTAGATATGAGCATGGTTGAAATATATATATATTTCAAACATGGATATGAGTCTAGATAATAATAAAATAATGTCCTATAAACACGTATAAACATATTCTGACATTCGGTCGAAATTTACAATAGTTGATAATTGGTTTTTACAAAAAAAAATAGAACAAAATTTAATGCATTATAGAATGTACTTAATTATAAATTGTTATAAATATTGAAAAAAAATTCATGGGGGAGGATCTATCCCTCCCCGTTTGACCGCCACTGATGGCAATACAGTAAGCAACATCTATGGCCACTTGCATATTATATAAACTCATCCATAGTGCCACACAGGCCCGGCTCAAGGGGTAGGCGACATAGGCCCACGCCTAGGGCGGCAATTAAGCTGCACTATAGTAAGAGGGCGGCATTTTCAAAATACTGATAATATTCTATTGTTAAGGGCGGCAAAATTTGATTTTGCCTAGTTCACTATTTTCGATTGAGCCGGTCCTGGTGCCACATAATATGTTGTATGTAGGTATACCCAATTATATATAATTTAGTCGCTAAAGTCGTTTTGAATGAATTATATTGCAGTATAAAAATACACAAGAGTCAAGACAAAACCACATTTTTGATTTTACTTACAAAATTTTAATTTTGGACCTTTGGAAGTTTGGAAGAGAATTGAATTTGGAATTTCGGTGGGAACAATATTGGTGAACAGTGCGTAATTTTTTTAGGGAAATGGAATTTACAATATATATCATGGGCACGGACTAAATATAGATTTACTAATATATATACATAGAAATATAATATTTATTATTTAATATTATATATCTATGGATGTATACTAAGGAATATTTATAGGTATAAGGTAGTCCGTAATTATGGGAACTTGTCGCGAAATTTCATGGAGGAAAAAGAACGAGCGAACCAAACCACGAATCCCCAACATCATTTTCGACCATTATCGTTTTTACTTTTTTACCCGCGCTTTTTACGTTTTAGCCCGTCGGAGATACGCCAACAACACCGGAATACCAGATTCTGAAACAGTTTTACAGTTCACACTTCACAGTTTCAGTGTTTCACACTTCATAGATTTGACTTTTGACTCTTGTTGGTCTCCGTTTCCATTGAATCGTTCCTGCTCTTTATATTTAAGTGATAATTATTTAACCCCACAAACTGCCCAACAATAACTTATGATAATATATTATTACATATTATTTACATCGTCGCACGCTACAACACTTATTAATATTAGGTAAGCTACCTGTATACGTACTAAGTTATATTAAGGTATAGCTTAATTCGTTTGCACTCTTAGTCCTTAACGACTCGTACTTACATTGTCGTAACGACATGTTAACTAGGTTAATAGCTTGAATCCAATTGTCTTAGTTTGTTATTTGTTTCTTAGAATCATGTCTAAGCACCTGGTCGACATGGCATCCAAGCAAAAAGACGTCATGTTTAACATGTTGTCATTAAAGCACAAATTATTGATCCCAGAAGAAGAATGTGGAAAATGGTATGTTATGTTGTTTTTACTTTTTAGATCATATTACGTACAACAAATTGCTTATGTGCCTAATATTTTATTTTGAAATTTAAATCATTAACCAATATTGTATCCGTTTCAGTAAACAGCATACTAAAGATTGGTTAATTATTAACGTCTGTCATCATGTACTCTGTTTAAATTGTGCTAAAATTGAAGCTACAGGTACAACTTGCTGTCAGATATGCAATATCATGTTTGATCCAAATACACAAGTCAGTACAGTTACTGAAATGAAAATAGCATTTTCTCAAATTGAAGATTTAGTGTGGAAAGTCATTGCATTAGAGTAAGTTGTGATTTAAATTTGGGCATAAGTCTAGTTTAGCGCCTACGCGAATTGTATTTCAACGAGTTTAGAACAATAGTGTAAAAATAAATTTGTGGAAATGATTATTTCAGAAGTTATAGCCTTCCAAAGTTTGTGATTTTATGTTTATACGCATACGCACAACACTACTATAATGCCTCTCTTATAACAAATTTTTAAATTATTTTTTCGGAGAAACCTATGTATTTCATACTACGACATAATTTACCCTGTGCCCTACTTGAGGGTTGTGTTGCATAGCAAGTCAAGGAAAACTTTTGTTTTTACACTGAAAACCACATTTTATCTTATTTCATAATTATATATAAAACCTAATTTAGAAATTTACATTATTTCGTATAATATCAACGAAACCATACATTTCACATTTTATCATATCTTATAATTTTTATTTGTCTGAATACAATGTTTATGGATTATAATATATACTGAAAACTTAGATTAGGTTAGGTTAGCCATTTACCTTGGCGCTATCATTTTTAAACGTTGATTTACCTAGATTTAAAAAAAAAATGTACTTATTTTACTTTAACTGGCCATCGTCTGTCTGGCGGCCAGAGCCGACAGGCGACGGGAGGTCCCTTGAGTTTGAAGACCAGAGCCACTATACTTGTGTTACTTCAACTAAAAAAGGTTAAGTTTACTTGTTAGATTATCCGTCTGCCCAAAGAGCAGGTATGAAAAAAAAATCGAAAAATTTGCGGTGGCACTAAACTAGACTTGTTTCTAAATTTGTTTATTTCTACATTTTAAGTGAGTATTATTTTAATTAACAGGAGTGGAACATTGGACGAATTATATCCTGATGAAGAATTTAATAAGTAACTATTGATAACTATGTACTTAAAATTGATAAATTAATAATGTTCAAAAGATTTATTATTGGTAAAACCCTATATGGTTAAGATTTGAAATCACACACCAAAAAATAACTTAAGTATATTATATTATATAATATATATATGTCATGGTATAAGTATGAATACTGAATACTGTTTAGACCTATGTTTTACCAAATACTGCTTGTAAATATCCATATTTTGATATTATACTGATTGATAATTCTAAATGATTATTGTAGTTTGGGATTTTACAAATAAAAAATGGTTAGGTAATCTAAAGAAAAACAAGACCAAGATTTAATAAAAATATAATTATTTTTCAATCAAATTTTATCTGTTCTTAATAAATATGACTATCAAAATGTATAACCTTATAACAATATTCCAAAAAATAAAATATTCAATTCAAAAAAGGCAAAAATGGAATTACAGAAGAACTTCAGTCGAAAACCTTAATAAGTTAAAATAAATGCCGTTCCCTTGCCTAATCGAACCTAACCTTAGTAAGTCGAAAAAATGTAATTTCCCTTGTATATCAACTTATTAAGGTTCTACTGTAGTATATTGTTCTACAAATCGCATAAACATATATTATTTTTAATTTTGTTTGTATTTGATACATATCGATTAATTATAAGAATTTTTAAATTATAAATCGAATTATTCAAATTATTATAGATCAAATTTGAACTTATATGATATAAAAATAGTTTAATATTACAATTAAAGTAAAAATATATTATTATTTGTTAGTACATGCTTGGCTACTGTAACATCAAAAATTGCATAATACATTATTTGATCAACATTTACATAATTATATACCTGCCAAAGCAAATTTTGACATCGCTTACTCAATACAAATTTTGTGTTAAGGAATTGTCTCCAAAATTTAAAAAAAATAAAATGTTTTCTCATAAAGTGATTTAATTTTGAGGGAAAAGTTAAGTTTTTTCTTCTTGGTGATATTCAAACTATGCGTTGTGGATTGAAGAGGTGTTGCAATTGTTGATAAAGAGAGCTGTGTCACGGAAGAGTAAAACAAATCTAAATAATATTTTATTCTAAACTTAATAAATATAATTTTGATATTCTTCATTTTAGATTCTGAGCGGAGCGAAGAATGTAATGGTTTTACAATGATGTTTATTTCTTTTTTTTTTTTATTCTGTAAACACTTTTTCTCCTTCTAAACTTGCTCAAAAGTATCAAGTATAGCATCTCTTCTGAAAGGTAATGTTCTTGAGCTGGTACTTTAGAGAGGTCATTTTTCGATTTTCGTAACGCTACTTGAAATAAAAGCAGTTAAAGGAGAAAACGTACGATTTTATAATATTAAATAATTACGGACAACGTTTTCTACCAGAAATATTGCTTCAAATGAAAAATGACAAGAGATATTTTTTGTTGTATTTTGGATTTTGTTCCTTACAGCTTAAAGTTCGGAAAATGTTATCCTTTTTGAGCTATTTATAGACATTTTAATTTTCGGAGTTTTTTTGTTGTAATTTGGTTAAAAACATTCGTAAAAACTTGAAATTGGGGTTGTTTACTTATATTTGCCTTACCTAGACATGGTAAAATTTTCAAAACATTTGAGCGACATAAGCTTTTTCTTTTCTTTTATATTTTTTTTCATTTTCATGATATTTCCTAATTATAAATTACCTATTAATATAAACCGTTCTTAAGCTGTTCTTAAAATGTTTTGTTTATCACCATAGAAACAAATAAAATTAAATAAAAAAATTCCCTCGTCCGCTCAGAATCGTTTTTTATCAAATGCAATCATTGCATTCAAATCAAATACAGTAAAATTACACTATCCTGTCAGAGGCCCTAAGGGACGATGGACAAACATCCACCACCAAAATGTGCTGACCTACTTTTTTGGTTTAATTTCTTTATATTTTGTATATTTTGTCATTAATAATTTGGGAGATTCTAAAATGTTGTAAAGAAAAAGAAGTTATGGAATAAAAAATGTAATACATTTAACCTAGACTATAGAAATCTCCATTCTCTACTTGTAACACAACAGTAAAATTAATACATAGGCATGAATTTTACTGCGATCAACTTCTACTAGGGTAGAATAACAGTTTTAAATCCTTTAAATCTTATTCAATAGTGTATCATATTATTTCTCACAATTATAAACAATGTATTTCAATCATAATCATAGTACAAAATTGTTTCTAGTAAACATTTTACTAACAATGTCTGTTGTGAAGTCTCTAATGTAAAGTGTTGTGTATAACATAGCAATATAGTATGCTACTTGATATTTTTCCTCTGCAAAGAAAATCTAAGAATTATAAATATATGTTTTGGGGGGAAGGAATACTATGGTATCAATAATAAATGTTTTAGGAGTTACGAAAATTGGTCAGAAAAAAAATAAGTTGTAGCTAGCCCAAAAACATATTTATATTAAAAAAAAAACTACCCAATTAGTAATAAGTAATTTTAGTATCATTGTGTATTTGATTTGGACCAATTGCGTCATTTGTGGATGCCCAGGTGGTTGGCCTTTGATGGTTGTTGTTGATGGTTTGACAATTGTTTACTATTAGTTTATTACTTTTTAGTTCATGTTTTTAATTAATAAATTGATCTATAATTCTTAATTTATGTTTTTAATTGATCATAGTGCATGTTAAAAAATCAGCCTGATCACCACCCATGTCAAAATCATTTGTTAATTGTGTTATTATTATCGCCGGTCTTATTCCAATACAGATAGAGTTTATTTAATTGTATAATAATTGTGTAACAGATGGATTACCAGTAGCTTAAAGTTCTACAGCTATACACACCTTTAACCGTACCATGTAAATAACTAAAAAAATAAATGATAACAAAAAAATAATTATTATGAAATTTAAATATAGCCAAACTATATTTTAAAAAGTAGTTTTGCTTTGAGGGTTTTTACTTCCAATATTTTTGAATTCCAAATTATTATCTTTTTAGAATAGTTGTTTTTATAAATTAATTTATCCGTAGACTGACAAAAACATTTAAACTTAAATTTGTGTGAGTTCATGAAAATAAAAATAAACTATTTAAATCTTTAGATAATTAAGATTATTTGTTAGAGACGTTAATTTGACTAATGTATTAAATTTATTGATTATTACAGCAAAATAAAACCAGATATGATTCATATTAACACAATTAAATCGTCAATACAAAACCAATTATCTAATCAAAATACTGAATATCACGAGGAGTCTAATTTAAATTTATCTCAATCATCAGTAGATCTATTTGAAGAGACAGAGGACATTGAGATTCTTGAAGAAGACAATCATAATTACTAGTCTAATGGATCTGTATCTATTTGTGTTAATACTGACAGAAATGATAAACTGGTAAAATAGAATTTTCTATTAAACCCATCATGATAATTTATTTTATATAGTTTTAGATTTTTCGTATATTTATATGATAATATGTCTAAACAGATTTGTAAAATTGTATCTGACAGATTATTTTAATTTTTTGTTTATCTTATATTTGTACTTAGTAACATAATATGTCGTCGTTACTCATAGTTTGACATTATTTAGTTCAACCAATGTTAAACTTAATTCAAATTTTATTTGTATTCTCTATACTTTGGAAATATTTACTTTGCATTAAGTGTTATAAATTATTATATGATACCTATTTAATTGTACAATTTAATCACTTGATTATTTCATAAATCAATTTTGTTAATAATAAGGCATTCATTATTCTTTAAATTAGTAGGTACTAAACTTTGACTCACTAAGTGACTAACTCAGTATTGAAAACACAAATTACAATTTGAACATTTATCAATTAATGTATGTATGTAATTTTAAAACAATTATATTTATAGAAGTTATAATATAATTTATTATTAACTTTCATTATATATAAAATGTATTTATCTTATGTATATAATATAATATATATTATATTTTTTTGTTAAATTACAATAGTTTTGGATACAACTAATCATAACAAATAACTTAATTATTTTTGTTAGATCTAAATAAGGTTAAGCTAACATGTAAGATATGTTAAGTTAAATTATTAACCAAATATGGTTAATTGTAGAGTTGTAATAGAGTATTAAAAGACAATTGTTGTGGGAGGGGGGATATAACCCCTAACCTCCCCCCTTATATCTGTGCTCACTATTTCTATTTTCTGACTTTTGTGGACTGTAGAGTTATAGACACTTGAAATTTAGAGTAGGTACTAGAGAGTGGAGGTTTGGAGTGTGGAGTGTTGACTGTCATGATCGTTATTTTTCATCTATATCTTTATGTGGCTTAGACAGTAAAGCTGCTATACACATTTGTTTAAATATATATTGATAATGGATATTTATAAAATATGAATGATTAATCAATGTTTTAGCCTTTAACACTAGGCGATCAGGCAGTTTCAGCCTCTGGACTTCAATAATTCAGTGTGGTGTCTAGTTGTCGGGTGGTGCGTGGTGGTGGAGTACGGTGGAGTTGGCAACGATCGGCCGCCAGAGGTATCACCGCCAATCGCTTCAGTCCAAGGTGTACTCGTAGACATGACAAATTGAATAGGTATGTCAGCTACTTGTGATACGCATGTCTGTGACGTAAGCATTTCTCCAACCGGTTAAGCGGAGGAGTGGTAGTGGGGGCTTCACCGGCGGCGGTGGACCAATGAGAACCGGAGAAATGCCTACGTCACACTGTGACGGTCACATACATGGCTGAGCGGAGGGTGGGTGCGCGATTTGTTTATAAACCGGTAATATAGCTGACATACCTATTTAATTTGTCATACTCGTAGTCGTAGACATGAACCACGGGGCACGTGACATGATCATAGAGTAATAATTATAACGACCGTATCATGGGTAAATATATTTAGCCGTGGACCGTTTAACCATAGAACAATATAGTATAACCATGGTATATCCATAGAATATTATAGAAGCGACACTCTCGGGCGGCCAATGTTAATGAGTAGAATTTTTCATAGCCTTGAAATTGTTCATAACTTCTTGTCTTACCGCCAAGCTCACAACATCATTCTTGTTGATAATTGTGCGACAAGTCATCCTTGTTGATAATTTATTGTGCAACAAAATTTTATAAAATATAAATTAAAATATTACGTCAATTTTTTTTATTTTTTAATTTTGTACGATATGAATATATAACGGATGGACGGATCACGGATATTATTTAATACATACAATTAATTATCTACCTTCTATAAAGGTATAAGACAAGCTTGTGTTAAAGCTTAGAATATTAATGTTCTATAATGTTCTATGGTTGAAGGTAGAGAAAATGACTTATATAAAATATTATTTTTGTTTTTAAAACTACAGGTTTAGAAATAATAAAATACAATACAAAATAAATCGTAATTAATCTTATTTGTCATATGAAATACCATTCAATTGCCCCCCGGTCCTTGATGCTTCAATTCACGGTGGGAGTTCGCTATCTAGTACTATATAGATTGTGCATTTAAGATATCTTAAATCGTGATAAGAACTTGGAGGTGCACAATCTGTTTTCAATTTTTCATTTAACCTGTGATTCCGTGATAGCATTGCTCATTGCTGCAGCAGCCAGCAGCTCACTGCTCACTGCCGTGCGCCCGTGCTCACTGCCATAGACAAGTATACTATGCTAAATAATACTTCTCGTCTAAGCTGCTGACTGTGTATTCTATATTTCTATAATTCTATAGCAGTTTTATTTATTTATCTATAAAGTATAAACCCTAGGTTTGAGAGTTGAGATAAAATATATATAGGTAACCACTTGTTTTGATTTTACCGGTCATAATAAATACTATTAGTGTAAGTGGAGGCGTGTAATATACTAACATATTCATGTATATATTTTTGTGTAATTACTAAGTAACTTTTTCGTACAGTTATTAAATAATTTTAAATGTTTTGCTAAACCTATAAATAACTTTGTACGATATATCCGATATATTTAATTTACCATTACGTTTAAATGTTGTTTTCACATACAGAATCATATTAATGAAGTGGAGTTTGATGTTGTTTTTGCTCTATAAAAACCCGGAAATGGCTGTAAAGTTTGTATCGTAACTGCCCTGTTAGGTTTTTCAACATATTAACTCATATATTAATACCGTATTCGTGTAATATATAATGGTGTAATAATATATGACAATGATGATCTTATTTGTACATTTTTCTTTTTACTGTTTGATCGTTGGGCAGGCTATGAACGTTCCCGATATCAGCTGAATGGGACAAGGACTCTGACTCCGAGGTTAAATTGTTTGATTTGCAGATAAAAGATTCCATTGTTATTGGTACAGCTATTGACTTTCAACTCAAAGATCAAAGTATGAGCTGGAAAGACAAATATATCAATTATTATCAACATAGTGTCACAAATACTAGTAACAATGGCAGTAAATCTGATGATAATGTTGTCAACAATGGAACACCAGACAGATGCCATTTATCGTAAGTCAAATGTTATTTCTGAAGATATACCCCTATTTACAATTATAGTATATATTTCCACAGTTGTAACATAATAATATAATGCACTGGTAATATAAATAATTATTACTTAAGAGTTAATACTTATATGTATTTTATATTTATTCTTAGCAATCCTAAAAATCATTCTGTAAGAAACCAACGTATAGTTATCACATACTCCAATGTTGAAGATGATGAACTTAAAGTGCTACAAGAGTTGATAGATGTGTTTGATTTATACGCATACATATCGTGGGATGATAGAGTTACACATTTAATTGTAAAAACTCTCCCGTCTGGTAGATGTATTCGTACAAAAAAATTTATGAATGCATTATTATTTAACTGCTTTATCATTACTATGGACTGGGCCAAAAATTGTTTATCTTCTAAGACATTGCTGCCAGAGGTATAATATGGTTTTTATACAGTTTTAATATTTCAAAAATGTTTAAAAAATATATTCTACTTCTTTTTAGGTAGATTATATACCACTTGAGTTTAGTGGTGAACCATCGCCATTGGTGTCTTGGCGCGTGGGACGGGGAATTATTGCTTCACCGATGGAATGGACTGGAAATTGCATTTTATATCTTCATAGTTCTATTGAATTTAATAAATCAAATACGGATATTATTGTAAGTTTTTTAATTATTCTAAGTACTTATATAATATAATAAATATTACCATGCCAAAAAGCTTAGGAAAGGTTTTTTTTAAATATTTTTAAAATTAAATAAATTAATAAATGATATTGTTGAAAAAATTATTATCTAAAATATCCCACCTTAAGCTGTAATAAATAAGAAATACTTTTATTGTTTTGGCAGTTATGGGCTCGAAGAGCTGGTTTTGTGTTAACCAATGATTTGAAAGAGTTTAAAAACGACTTCAAATTGCGAATTATATTGGCCGATCAAATCTCTTCATGTACTGATGTTCGATCTAATTTACCCAATACAACAGAAATCACAAGTAAGATAATTTATAATTGTTTATATAATGCAATTGTGTAGAATGTAGGTAGTTTATAATTTTTTTTTTTTAGGTTGGATATGTAACTATAAAGGTGTAACATTATTCTTAGATTGGTTTCTTGAATGTTTGTTTCGATACCAATTTGTTGTAATTAATCAATATTACCAGATTATGAAACTAAATCCAAACATAGTAGAATTTGCCGATATGGACGAATCTCTATTTGAATTTGAAAATTGTTGAATAATACATTTTTCCATTACTAAATTAAATATTTGAAACAAAAAAAATTATTTTTGAAATTAATAGGAGGTATGTACCCATAACAAAAGTTTTTAATTTTATTTAAAGTTATGTATAAGTTTATATAATTCATAAATCATAATAGAGTACAAATGATAGTACAAAATCTAGACACATAGATAGAACATTTTATTGAATAGTTTTATCCCAGTAAGGATTAGAATGTTAAATTACTTTAAAATGGATTTGACTTAAAAATATTAATAATAATATTATTGATTATTTATTGAATACAAATAACTTTTGATTGATTTTTATTAGTATAATCCATATTAAGATATTATATTTGAGTTTCCAACTAGAAACAATACATATTCATATTTTTCCTTAACTTAATTTTTTCATTGTACATAAATACATGATTATTCAACTAAAACAATTTATTTGAAAACATTTTATATTTATGTCAAACACTAAGTGTAATAAATTATTTGACATAACACTATTTAAAAGTTTTGTCTTAAATTAATTTTTTTTTCCAATCATGCCGTGCATAAAAAAAATTTAATAATGGCCCGGGCATAGTTGGCTCATTTTTCGATCACCTCGGAAAGAATTTTACTAATCAAAAAGGCTCGGATTTTGAAGAATATACTTTTTTTTTTATATATGAGATGAGATAGAAATATAATTTTATATATAAATTTGTTTTATGTCATTCTGATAAACCAATTTTTTTTTCATTGCTTTTTAAATTTAAATTTAAAAATAAAGAGGGAAACAATTTAGTGTCAATTTAGGATCGTTAAAGGATATAGAGATTCGAAAAAAATACGCAGCTGAAATTAGCAGTTTAAGAAACTACGTGGGACTAGATGTAACTCAGAATGGAACCAAGCCACAAAGATTATTAAAGAAGTGGTTCGAAAAAATATAGGAAAAGACAAAAATGGAAAACAAAAAGAATAAATGATTTAACGAGATCTGCTGTAGAGCAACTGAGAAGTGGCACATGGTGAGAGAAAATTATAATAGATCAGGGAATCAAAATGATAGAAAAATATGAAAAGGGACTAAAAACCAAACGTGTGTTGCTTAAAGAAAATATTTTTTCTAAATGGAATATTGCAAGAAGCAAAAAAGGATAGATCGCAAGGTAGCATTAGAAATTTTTCAGAATCATCAAACAGTGCAGATCATTCAACTCAATCCTAAAAACCGTAAAGAACAGTGAGGAAACGACTGCACTTATGGAGCCAGAAAATAAAATAATAAAATGGTGAGAATACTTTGCAGATCTATTGAATGGCACTATACTTCCAAATGTTATGGAAAATACAACTATTTAGAAAGTGGAACCGTTGGTTAAAGAAATATCCAGAGATGAAGTCAGGAAAGAAATAAGGAACTTTACAAATTGGAAGGCATCGGGTTCGACAGCATACTATCGGCACTCATAAAATATGATGGAGAAGATGTGTATAGCTTTATTTTCAAGATATGTTATAGAGTATGGCAGAAGAAAACAATGCCAGATAACTGAAATGAAGGAATACCACTCCACAAGAAGGGTGATGAAACCAAATTTAGCAATTATAGAGGGATATCAAATTCGGTATATTAGGTATTCTCTAAAATCCTATTAAACCGCCCAATGGTTGCAGAAGAATTCTTGGGTAAATACCAGAGTGGATTCCGCAAAGGTAGATCAACCATAGAAAAATGATCGTTAATAGCACGTATAATAGAAAATAATATGAGTACTGCACATGTGACAAATGTTTGTTGACTTTAGGAAAGCCTACAAAAGCATCTATAAAAATAGTCTTTATAACATAAAACTATTTGAAAATAAAATTTGGAGAAGAATTTGTGGCCAGTTACTGCTTAGGAAGTTCAACCAACCAAGAACTGAAGAAACAACTAAAAATTATAACAGTAAATAGATTCATAAAATATCAGAGGATACAATGGCTGGTCATGTAATGAAGCGTAATGCTGAGGCATTAACCAAGGTAGTATTGGATTGGAAGCCGGAAAGAAAAATCTCACGGGGTTGCCCTCGGAAGAGGTGAATTGATGGAGTGGAAAAAGATTTGGAAGACCTTGGAGCCCGGAATTGGAGGGAGATAGTACAGGATCGAGAGAGGTGGAATGATTTAGTGATGGTGGCAAAAACTCTTGGAAGGTAATAAAAGCCAGAAGAAGAAGAATGGAGATATGCAACTGTAAATTAAATGGATTCTTTCAAAAAACAAAGACTGGAAACAATTACAAGACAAAACTGTATGGTACCATCCTGTTTGGTTTTTCATCAAATATTGATTATCATGGGTTTGATTTAAACAAAACATCTTGTATGCGCACCAATCTCTTCAATGGATGTGGAGTGTTCGTTTTCAATGTATAAAAACACTTTGTCTGATAATAGTCAGTTTCACAACTGAAAATCTAGATTGGACATTAATTCTTTTTTTAATTTAAAATAATAAATTTAATTTCTTTTTTATTTACTTTTATACATAATTTAAGTTAATTTTTGGTTATTCTTTTTTTTTTGGTTTTTCAAAAATTTTATGTTTTTTTTGTTATTTAATGTTATACAATTTCTAAATTTTTGTGTAAAAAAATCAATAAAAATTCAACAAAATATGCATAAAGTAAAACATTGATACAATGTATCTAAAATTAAATTGATAAAGTATAAAATACTTTACATATCATATATTATGCAACATGCTTATTACACTAATTTATTATTCCATAGATTGTAAAAAATATATATATACTAATACTGTAATACCCACTTCTAGTTCCAGTAATCTAGTTTACATTTTTCATAGAAGTAATGAATACTATAGTAAGATCTAGCCTTAAACAATATTTAATTTTATGAATACAAATACAAATATACGAATACAAAATTATCAGAATATACTATACATAGGTAAGTATTTTCTCGGTGGATAAATATAATCAAACTTAAAATTTAATTTTTAGATTGGCTACCTAACGATAAACCCTCAAAAAATAAACATTGCATAAATAGGTTATAACTTTTGTATCATGATAATTACCTATTCGTTTTACTTTTTGTTGATTTTCATGTTGCATACGAGTTACTAGTATAGATTTTTAATCCAGCATGGATGGTCAATATGAGGTAATAACTAATAACTTTTGTATCATGATAATTAATTACCTATTCGTTTTTACTTTTTGTTGATTTTCATGTTGCATACGAGTTACTAGTATAGATTTTTAATCCAGCATGGATGGTCAATATGAGGTAATAACTAATAACTTTTGTATCATGATAATTAATTACCTATTCGTTTTTACTTTTTGTTGATTTTCATGTTGCATATGAGTTACTAGTATAGATTTTTAATCTAGCATGGGTTATGAAATACTGTCATATTATACTCCGTCCGTTGTTTATACAACATAATATAAGTATTTCACTGAGGCTGAGCAAGTTAACTATTTTTTTTAAACTCGTTAAGTTAAGTTAATATAGAAAATTGTAAGTTGAGTTTAAAGTTAAACGTTTCCTTTATTTTTTTTTTAACTTGTAAAAGTTACAAGTTAAATAGAAAATAAAAGTAACTTAACTTAGTTAAAAATCTGTTACTTTTTACTGTCATACAAAATTAATAATTATACCTAGGTACCTTTTTTATAAAGCTAACAAATGACATACTAATTTAATAAATGTCTTATAATTTTTAAATAATGTATATATTAAAATTAATAACTGTAGGTACTTATTTATTATACTTTAACTTAAACAACAAAATTATTTAATTATTTTTATGTATTTATTTACATAATAGTCCACAACTTATAATAATCAAATTCATTATTAGAATATAATTAATTGGTTACACTCTACACAGTTCACAGCTCCACATAAAGCAATATAAAAACAAATTGTGAAAAATAATTTTCGACCACATGTCACACAGTCTACAGACAATTTGTTTACCTATCAGTCTATTACCTTATGACCACGGACTGCTATTAAAATCTATACGTAAACATGTAGTACAATACAGTCTTTGCAAGGAAATTTCAAACTTTGTTGTCTGCTGATTAGATGTCGGGTGGTTTATTTAAAAATATTAAATTAACCCGCGTCACGCAGTGTTGTTAAATAGCTTGTTCTTAGTAAATAGGAAACACGATGAACTATAGCTTATACGCTACTGCGGGTTAGGTTAGGTAACGGGCCGAGTTATCGCTGTAATTCGATGAATGAATAATAATATAATAATGAGTAATACGTGTTATTTAATAATATTAATAATGATTAGGTAACGAGTAATAAGTACACAAAAGTGTATATTAAAAATTGATTATTCAATAATTAATATATTTAATATTTCAGATTATTATTTTTTTTAGATTCTGAACGGAGCGATGAATGTATTCATTTAACAGTGATTTGTGTTTTTTTTTATTTTTCTGCTTCGATTTTCAACTTCAGTATCTTATTCGATGGGAAAGTGAATATTGTTCATGCATTGGGGAGTTCAAATTTTAAAATTATCAATAGTTTTTAAAAGCGCTGGGAAAAACAACATACAAATTAATGAAAAACGGGCATTTTTACGCAAAATCGGTTTTCCACAAAATCAATTTTGGTTTTTGGAGTAACTCTAAAACAAATGAACGTATATATATGAATTTTTCTCTGGTTCCTTGTATTTCATTTTCTATAAACGATAAAATTTTCAAAATATTTTGATTTGTTTTAAACTGTTTAGGAACATTTCCAGTTTCCAATTTAATTTTAATGTCAATTTGACTTAATTTGTTGAGTAAAAATGTTTGGAAATTCAATACAATGCTCCTACTATATTGTTACAATGACATTTGAAAAGTTTTAAAAATCCTTAGTCACAGTTCTTTTTTATAAGAAATTAAAAGTTCAAATCTTGACAAAATACGAAAAAATCACGAAAATTAGCAAATTATTTTGAGTTGAGAATGCATAAAAATTTTTCTTTTTAAATCTAAGATTGAATAACTGAAGAAACATGAAGATTTTACTGAATGTTTATATTTTCATTTTCTATACACCATACAATTTTCAAAATATTTTGATTTGTTTTGAACTGTGTACGGACACTGTCAGTTTTCAATTTTTTTAGTTTTTTTTTCTTTAAATATCAATACAATTTTATTTGTTGGGTAAAAAAGCGTGAACATTTAATGCAAGGCTCCTGATATATTGTTACAATATCAGTTGAAAAATATTAAAAATACATAGGCACAATTTTTTTTTATAAGCATTTAAAATTCAAATTTTGACAAAATTAATCGAACCTAAAATTTATTAATTATTTTGTAGTAAAAATTTATAAAATGTTCAAATTATATAGCTAAGGATTGAAAATTTAAAACAATGTTCCTCGTAAATAGGTTATATATAAATTACTTTATTCACATTAATATCATCAAATATATATCACGCACGTATCTTCTGCACAACCATGCAGACAATGAAATCTATACCACAATCCTTATAAAAAAAAATTGGATTACATCTTATATTCATATTAAAACCTCCATGCGTGATGCTTAAAATAAATAAAACCAAATCGCTCTTTCAAGAAATATTGTAGAATTATGGTCTTGTTGTTGCATAGATCCCTGCATTACCTATGCGTGATCGAAGAATTCAGAGGCGTGACAAAAAATAGTATATGTGGCTCGTGCGGGAAGGCAATTTCAATCTTGGGTGAAATGCGGCCATCGCCTGCGGCTCGTGCAGCACACGTCGCCCGCGACTGAAATAGCTCACTTCCCGCCCTTGCCGCACAATATACGATTTCGATTTTGGTTTCGGATATCGGTATTTATTTTTTCCGATTTTGATTTTGGTTTCGGATATCAGATTTTGGTTTTTAACGGTTCAAACCGGTATTCAAATATCGGTTTCGAGCCCTGATAATATCTATTTACTTTATGGCCTTTACGCTGACACGTTGGTTAGGATAAAGTGTTTCTCTGAATAACTATCTTTGCGAGCTAGAGGACGATTTTTATGAATCAATGAGATCGGCTAGTACTACCAATAGTGGTATTAATAAAATAATAATAAAATATATAAACACATTTTTACTTCATTATATAAATATATATATATATATATATATATATATATAGTATAATATTATGAATTACAATCAAATAAGACTGTTATGATAATAATAATTGCAATGGCATAGTATGTTATGTATAGGTAAAACGGAATAAAAATAAGGTAACATTACGTAACTATAAATAAAACATAATATTTTAATAAAAATTACAAGTGCGTATTATAACTTATGCTTAAAATATTATTTTATTTTTTATCTTATATAATAATATAATATTAAAAAAATGAATGAAAAATTCGTAAATGGTAGGTACTTAAAAATTAAATATTAAACGGATACATATATTTATTTACAAAAAAAAAAGTTGTCACATTATAATTAAGTTATAAACTTACAAATAATTTTTTTTCCAAAAATAAATATTTTGTATCCAGAACAACAGTTATTTAGTACACTCACGACGGACATGGTTCAGCGTTGATTCAACAGCAGTTTGAAGCAATATCTGTATATAATGATAAAAAGTCCAACTTACAGTTTTATCCTTAAACATAATAATTTATCAATCAAATTAGACGAATGATTGTGGTGGGGGGGGGGGGGGGCAGTGTCATCCTGGTCAAGACAACGTAGCTAATAACGATCCTTGCCGGGTCCCTAACCAAAATACATTAAGTCTCGATAAATAATTTGACAATATAAAATATTATAAGCATGAAAATATAAATGAGTTAAAATATTTAAATTATGAGTAATAGATGGGCAACAAACCAACAATGAATGCATGTATTTTTCCAAACATACGATAGTATAAGATGACATAGAAATATCCGAAGTTTGGAAAAATATTGTGTGCTTACACATCACGCGCATTGACCCGTATACTACTATAAATTACTAGTCACACATTTTCAATTTTAGAAAATAATACCATCGAGTATTTTCTAATCGACCATATAATTTGTTACAATCTCCCAGTATCTAATTGAGATTATAAGAGGACAATTTACTAACCACCAAGTTTATGGGCATGGCTAACATATTGAAACTATTTTCATGGCTTCACTCATTTTGATATATTTTCTGTATCTACACGACTACACCGCTCTCAGTTTATCTTCAAACTAAGTTACTTAACTATATGCAAGCTTTGTCAAAAATTACAACGCTCAAAAATCAAATTTTAAATAAAAGTAACGACGAGGAAATTTATAATATTTGTATAAGAAATGCGAGGATCCAACTAAAAATATGAATGATTTTTTGTAAATAAATCAGAAATGTCTATCCAGGGATATTTTGAAAATAAACGCATTTAAAAGATAATATTTAAAAAGTCATATTATATTTATAATTTTAAATTAAATAAAGATTTGAATTAACATCAAATAAATTAAGTATGAAAATATGTTCTTACTTAAAATTGTATGCACATAATTTGATAACAACACAAGACAGGTTGGGCTCCTAAACAAAAATTTTGCCTGGGCCCTATTTAGTGGCCTGCAGCCCGGCACTGGGGGGAGGGACGGGACTAACCTATTTAGCCCACCACGGGCTACATGGTCTGAAATATAAATATTTCTATTAATATATATACCCATCATACTTACTTTTTTGTGCACATCACCGAATATGTATATCCGATGGAGTGGTTAGCGTTAATCGACCGCTAGTCTAAGTCTTTATTGTTGCCGTTTGGGAGAGCCAAAGAGAGCAGACCGCTTACTGCAGAAAAAAAAAAATAAAATAACTGTACTGGGACAGATGGTATTTTATCTTAAACAATAGAAACAAAAAAGCAAAATTCCCGTCGATTTTAAGATAAACATTTTATACGACCTTGAAACCCAAATACAAAGTTTGAAGTTATTTGTTACGCACTTCCGAGGGCATAACTTTTATCCTCAACAATAATGACTATTTTTTAACATCTATCAGTGGCGGATTTAGGAATTAGGGAGGAGTAAGGTATTGAATCACAAACTTGGAAGTGGAGGGCTTCGCCTCCCACTCAACCCTCTACGGTTTTTGATTTTTTTTTTCTATTATATTCTGTATAGCTGCAGCGGTTCTCAAACTTGTTTATTCGTAAAGCCATAATTGCTGATGTATACCTTCAAAACTTTTCAACCTTTTATAGACATTTTTTTTAAAGTTATTTTATTGTTCTATAATCAACTAACATGCACAATCAAACCAGAAATGTACAAATTATTTGTATTAAATTGAAAGTAAAAAATTGGAAATAATTAGTATTTTTGAAAGAAAATCGCGTATAGCTCCAAATAACGCATTACTGGTCAACGAGCTTAGATGAGGAATGTACTCACAAATAGGTAAAGTTTAAGAAAACAAAATGTTTATGGTATTTTAGGTATTATTCTGTAGAATAACGAAATACAAATAAAAACTGTAGTAAATACTGCGTTATTTGGATTTATACGCGATTTCAGAAAATACAGAAACAGCTAGTATTAAGGGCCATCGCGTGTTAGGAACGCAATAGCAATATCGTGTTCGCAAAATGATTCTGAGCAGAGCGTTTGAGGTTTACTATGTACGATGATTATCGTACGGATTTTACAGAATGCTTATAACAGTCGTGTTTATGTGATTGTATTTATGGAAATTCACTTCAAAAGATTAATTATTCTTACTTCAAAAGTTCAAACTTTCAGAGCATTTCTTTTACACGAAAATATAAGTGGTCACGTAGATAAATAGAAAACGTTTTTAGTACATCTTCATCATTATTATTATAGGTAGCCAGGTAGGTAATAATATAATATGCATCCGAGATACGACAAAATTGTGCATTTAAGTATTTAATCATAATTTACGTACTTATCAACAACGAGCTGAATATGATGATTAGCAGGATGCAATGTGAGTCGATGAGCAGTCCGAATGTGATGTTGGCCATCAGTGATCCGAGGCGTCCGAACGTCGCTGAAGCCGCGGCTGCCATTACTCTGCGCGCATACCAAATCGTATATTATTACTCACTTATAAGTATACTCAGTATGGTTTTATATGAATTAATCATTCGATTGTTACGTGTAGCCCATAGGTAAATGTGCACAGGTGGAGTTTTGATAGAATATATTATAGAGGGAGCTAGAGTTTTAAAGAAACAGTGACCTTTGAGACAGTTGCGTACTTAGAACTTAATTTCGGGGGGTGGGGGAGGGGTATTTATTGGTGGTTATTATTGACCAAATAAATCGGTAAAGCACGATTGAGCATATAAGCTTACCTTTTTAGCAACATGATTGCAAAGCAAAGAATATTTTATGCACCGTTGTCACATCATGATATTCGATGATATTAGTACCATATTTTGAATTATTATAATTTATTATTTAAATAAATATCTTTTGTATAATTATATAGTTCAAAATTGAAAATGGCAACGTTGCGAAGTTTTTTATGCTTAATCACGTAGGTTTTCTTTTGTATTTCTATATCTTTTGAAAATTGAAACACTGACAAATTTAATCAATCGTGTCGCAAAAAGGTGTTTTATGCTCAATTGTGTCGTAGCCAAAAAAATATATCTCATAAAATTAATTCTTCCTGAAAAATTAGAGGAGGAGGAGTTATCCTTTCGTAAGATAATATAAATAGATAAATAAATATATATAATTTCCTTCGCGTAATATATTATATTATTATGTTATATGGTTGGCGCCGGGCGGTGGGTCTTAACCATATGAATTAATGTATATATTTTAATATTCGTGGTCTTACCTCATGTTGGTGGGGAACAGATCGACCATGATGCACAGCAATACGCTGATTCCCAGTCCGCTGAACGCTTCGAATAGGCACGACAGTATGAGGTTTTGCAGAGCGTTTTTCACGAAGTACAGAGCGGCGGCCACAATTCCGGACACGAATAAGCACATCACTATAAATTGGACAGTTGACGGTATTATTATTGTTATAATTTTCATTATTGCCCCATCCAATTACCCAAAATATTACCGGACCAATAAATTCCAACACAATATGTTCATCCCTTTTATAAAATTAAAGTGCCGACCGTTCTAAATGTTATTTATTTTCCCCTTTGCGTAAGTTTTTTGGTCGGTAGTGAATCCACATGATTATTTATGGTGTAAAGTCACGATAAACTAATCATCAAAAAATGTATGAACGATTTATCTTTACTTCAAAATCAAATTATTGTGTTAAATTAGAAAAATACATCTGACCAAAATATTTTTAATTGTTTCATACGTATACAGTATTTATTTGCAAGTTAAATGGGGTGAGTTTATGGTGTTATGTAATATTATTGATTCCGAGTTAACTATCCATGAGGGGGGGTCCGAACCCTTGGACCTCTAACCCCCACTGTAAATACGCCACTGAGAGTGTCCGTTGTACAGCATCAAGATGTACCAGCACGGTAGCACCTCCACGTCACACTATAGCTACTATTAGCATCATTACATTTGTGTACATTTGTGTTTTAAACTTTTATTTCAACGAATGGAAATTGTCTAAATTAAATAAATCACTCTACTATACTGCTCAGTATCTGGATTGTTGGAAGAGTAGTACTCAAGTACACAGCACTAGAATAAGCAGTTAACGTTTTACCCTCGCAAATTAATTTTTTTCCGGGCCTACCGGTAACTGAATTTTCAAAACGAATATTAATTATTAAAGTGATTTGTTGAATGACAGGATCAATAAATTGCCCATGATGGTATTCGATTATTTCATCGGCCAGTATTCGCGTAGTTCTATAATATAGTATATATATATAATATCATATTATCATACAGCAACCGAAGTTATACGTCATTTCGTATTTGGATCCAGCCATCCGGGGAAGACCGGAAATTAAAAAACATCCTTAAAATACACTACCGGTATCCTGACTGCATTTTGTGCTTGTGTGTGTAGTATTAATCGAAAAATAATTAGTCCATAATGCTTGTACAGTCAAGTGCAAATATAATACAACTCTGGTTGAAATTTCTATTTCGAAATAACGTTTTTGTATTGAAATAATTTTATAATTATTAGTCTACAAATATTAAAAAAAATATTGAAATAAAAATATGTGTTAATATGATATTTTTATCGTTAGAGCTGATGACTTGGATATTGTTGTATTATTTTCCACATAATAATGTTTTAATTGCATTATTATTCTATGCGATGATATACAATTTGTTTGGTTATTCTTTTAAGTGTGTATACATTTTTTCGTGTAGGTACTATACTCTTAATAATCTTACAATATCGTAGTAATTTAGATCTTAGAACATTTAAATAAATTAAAGCTGTAGCAGATAAAAACACATTTTCCTAAGATTTTTTTAGATTTTTTTCAATTATTTTTTTTTTATATCAGTCTAATAATGTATGGCATTTGATTCCGCCTATCCACGCACTAATTAAATAATTTTTTCCGAAAACTTTTTAAAAATCGTATGAATTTGTAGAAACTATAAATAAACTTTAGTCGTATAATGTATAAGTATTTATAGGTATGTAGGTACCCGTATTACTATAATTTAGGGCCTATTTGTGTGTGTGTGTATGTTTGTATTTTGTATAATTCATTGAGAATTGAACTGTACGTCTGTACCTATACCTACGTAGTATAATATTACCTGCAAAATTATTAAGCATGTACACTGTACAGTGTAGGTAATATTAAAATTAATACTGACTAATGTCGAACAGTATCTGTATTATTTTAATTAATAACAAATTACAATATTTGTGAAATGTATTTAAATAAAAAGGGCGAATAAGTTTATAATTTTTTTCCTAACTTAAAGTACCTATATTGTTCAAAAAAGAGTGAAATTTAAAAATAGGCCCGGGTACACCTTTGCGTGAGTTGAGTATAGTGTTGTAATGTTACCTAAGAAGAATTTGGCGCCAAGCCGGTGCACGCAGAGGGGCATCCACAGCGACGTGGGTATGCACGCTATGCCGATCCACAGGGTGTGGGTGTATACGGATTCGCCGACCGCCGACCCGCACAAGTCTACCGTGTTCAGCGCTCCGTCGTGTTCTATGTACACGGACGACACTTGGCACACTGAAACGTCCACGCCGGGCTGCTGGCGTTCGAATGTCTCGAACCTGTTGAACAGCTCCGGGAACCACATCATCAGCGTGTAGTAACTGCAACGATAAGGCATTATTAAGATACCGAGACGTCACTATACGTCAGCTAAAGTGCAGGTTTAGAATTTGTGGAGCAAGCACTTTCGTGTACTAAAAGAACTATCAGATATACATTTAAAAAATAAAAAGTGGCCACTTACTACCCAAATTAAATTAGTAGGTACCTAGATAAATGTATTGTGTCACACCATATTATACAGTCAATCGTAGTCTAAATAACCTAGAATATATATATATATATATTGACCATAAATATTTCGTCTTAATCGACTGTCTATATGGCTATATCACAAACTAACAAATTAATTAAATAATTGTTGACTTTGACTATTAAAAATATAATACTAAATTACGTGGTTTCCAATAAAGAGTATATAATTATTGCATAAAAATACCGAAGCATATAATTAAAAATATTTCCTACAGTTCTAAATGTCAAAATATATCGGCGTATATCGGCGTTACTTAAACAACTAAGTTTAAATCGTATTTTGTACTTTTCTAAATTAACATAATATAATGAAATCAACCAGAAACAAATAACAATAATAAACAAATGTTTAAAAATTCGTCCAAATTATCTATTCCAACCTAGCTGTTTACCTACCATACAATGATTTGACTGCAGTTTATCATTTAATTGTTATTTAAATTATCAAATCGTTCAACAATGATAAATTGTAATTTTGTTTATATATAAACATTTTCGATTTTTGATAAGAATGCATCTATATTGCTACAACAATATGATGTATTAAAATGCACACAATGCTAATTAGTAATTAACACTTCAACATAAAATAATAAACGAAATAAAATAAAGGGAGCATATTACTTGCGTCCGAAATTATTATCAGTATGTGAGTTGCATCCCGCAAAAAAAGATTCAAAAAGGGTCATAGTCTATTTGCGTCCCTATATATACTTTTTTTAATAACCTATATGCGTCCCGAAAATATCGATATGCCTAATAAATATCAAAATGTTAATAAAAATTGTATCGATGTTTATTTTAATTTATAATATAGAAGTATAAGTAATAAACAAGTTAGGTATTAGGTATATAATTCAAAATAATAAAAAATTTCATGTTTTAGATTTTGTCATGATAATAATAATTATAGATCAATTACAATAAAGTAGAATATAATTCAAAATAATAAAAAAATTCATATTATGTTTTACAAATGTTATTACTTAATGTTTTATGATATACGAACATTAAACTGAATACTGATATTCTTATTACGGGGAAGAACTGCACCCATCAACAGACTTCTTTACTAAGTATTATATAGAAATCTGTGCCCCCATCCCACAAATAGTGAGGTTTATTATACAGTCGTAGGTACACTATTTACGAACTATCGATTTTAGTAACTTAAGTATATAATATCGATAATAATTACATAGCCGACTTGCGTCCCCAAAACGGGACTCAAGTTACCGGTTGAATTTACTATAGGTACCTTTAAAATATAACTTTTTTGGGACGCAAGTAACATGCAGCCAAGTCAAATAAAATGTATTTTGTACCATATAATTGACCAAGTGATATATATTGTATTATATGGCATAACTACAATCAAGTCATACTTAGGTTAAGAGTTTGAGTATCGTAACGAGTGCAGCTTACCTGGACGTCAGCCCGAACTGTATGAGACACGTGAGTAACGTGTTCTTCAGGTGTGGTGGTTTGAACATCTCTTTAGTCTGGTACCACACCTCGTTCAGCAGATTCTTGAGGTCTTTTGGCGTCTTTACCGTCTTCATGCTACGTAACGAACGCTTTGACTGTATGCTGATGACACTGCATCGGACCTCGTTCTCGATTAGACTTCGCACCTAAAACATGAGTCATCATCGTCAAAAATCGCCATTGGGTTAGTGGGACCGCAGTGTGATATAGCCTACGAAAAATATCAAAAATGGACGGAGCCATTTAAATTCGACCAGTGATTTGATGACGAAGCCGGAAATCGGAACCATAATAGACCCAAGGTCCCGCCAATTTTCTATGAAAGTCTCGCAAGGGAGGGCACAAGAAAATTGTTTTAAATTAAATATTAATTTACACCAGTATAAAGTTTAAACGCACGGGATTTGTTAAATGTAATATTCTAATGACGATATATATGCGTTTAAACGCTACAGAACAAACGCTTAGTAGACGCAGGCCTTGAAATCATGCTATTTTAACGAAATACGTGAGGTGCAACAAATTAGTTAAGTGCGTTAACTCTGCATGTACCGGCGAGGTACCTCTTTAACGTGGATCTTGTGTTTTTTATTTGGAAACACGTACCTAACCTATAGAAAGAAAAAACATTCTCCTCAGAAATGAACGGAGACGTGACTAACATCCCTAATAATAAAAAGTATTTGAATGGTTCATAAATCATAATGTATATGCTTGAGCAAGTTGTAGGAAATCTTCCACTTGGACGTGAATGCAGTGTACCCGCAAGTGCAATGATGCAACGATGCTGTGCATGCACTATTGCAGCACTCTGACCAATATGCACATATGCATTTCGCAAAGACTCGTTGTTTGGTAGACAAAGGGTACCCCCCCCCCCACACCCGGATACGTCACTATACGTCAGTGACATGGCTTCGTCCATAGTTATCTATTATATTATTAATGTACGCACGGGATATGCTTCTCCCGGTTCACCCGTGTTCTCCGTGTAAATCCGTTTCAGACACTCTAGCGCCTCGTCGAATTCACCGCACTCCAACAGGAACTTTGGGCTTTCCGGGAACCTAGTCAGCCACAGGGCCAACAGGATACTGGGTAACGAGCACAACGTGAGGAACAAATTCCATGACGAATACCGGAGTATGCCGATGGCATAGTTGGCCGTCATCGGGATGATGCCCCAAGCAACCACTGCCGGCGAACACGATAAACAGTGGTTAGGTATTTTATTATTATACATGCATTAATAATTATTATGGTTATTAGTTACTACCTATTATGTAAAGTACAAACAAATCATAGGACCTTGCAAGTTACCTTGTTGTTAGGATGTCATCTAAATGTTCTGTGATTATTATAATATGATACGTACGTGGTAGCAGTATAATGCCGACAGTCCAAAACATTTCCAGCCACGACAGCACTTTTTCTCTATAGATTTTCGGCTGAAATTCGCCCAAATACGAGAAACAAATTCCCAAGTATCCGGAAAGCCTAAAAAAAAAAATATGTCACGAGTTATGATTTGTATAATAATAATTATTAAAAGGAAAATCTGTAAATATTGTATACTCGTAAAGTCGTATTACACATATTAATATGATATAGAATATTATAGAATAAATTAAGTCACTATAATTAATTTGGATCTGTTGGATACTATCAGGGGTTACATTTGGGGGGGGGGGGTGAAAGTGGAATCAGTCCCCCTACCACTGACGGCGGTTAAAAATCACTCCCTTTAACAAATTAGGATTAACATTATTCTGAGTTAAAAGTGGGATGAGTATATGTTTACACAATCACTGCAGTTTATATACATTAAATATACATTAGACCTTAAACATAAAATTATATATGAAACGCTTTAAACTATGTGGAGACGGTAGCCCCCCCCCCCCCACGGAATGTTTTCCCACTTTTAGCCCTATGGAGTATATGGATACTTTATATTGTAGTTGTATATTACACATTAGAATATATAAATCATAATAATCATAATATTATAATAGCATACGTAGATTACAATATAATATAATCATACTCGTCAAAAGTATAATAATTAATAGTACTAATGCATAGTAGTAATATACCTACTATTATATTTATTTTGTTAGTATAAAATTTAATTAACGTATAATTTTAATCGAGTGGAGATAAATAAAGACATCAGAATAATTCTAATAATATTATAATTTAGCATTAAAGTATAATATTGTTATTTTTAATATTATTAGTAAGTACCTGCTTTAAATTACATTTTAAATAATTTTTCCTAAACATCTTTCAAATAGGTACTATTTAAGTATATAACTATAGTATTAGTATTTAATGTTCAATAGTAGGTACGTATATAAATAATTAATATAATATATATATAGATACTATTGTTTTAATGTTGTTTGTACTTACCCAAAACCACTGAAGAAACGACAGAACAAAAAAGGCCAAAAGAAAGTGAGGAAGCTCGAAAGCAGGCTGAAAAGGCCATCCACAAGTAGCGCTGCGATCAGAGCTTTCTTTCTACCGTGCATATCGGCCAGACATCCCCAAAAGTACGCTCCCAGGAGCATTCCTATATTTTAGGTACACATACATTATAACACGCGAGAATCCTAAGAGTTAATTTTAATTGTATTTATTAACATCAAGTGGCAGTTTTATAAGTAAAAACATAATTACATAATATATAACAGAGCTAGATTTAGAGATAATAACAAATAACCGATACAAAGTGAACGTTTTTTTTATATGTAATATTATTGAAAATTAATTTGTGTTAGTTAAGATGGTTAAGTTATAAGTTAAAATAATAATCAATATTATAGGTGTTTAACTTTAAAAAATTAAACATAATATGGAAAAAAACACTGACTTATTTAAAAAGTAGTAATTTAGTAATTGTTTTTACTATAACCTGGGTCATATATGAGTCATATTACTAAGTGATTGTGAAACTTTAATTCTTTTTGAATAGTAACTAAACATTTTGTTTCCAATACATCCTGAAACTAGTTTTATACCTAGTGATCGAGACGATTGGAAGTTTGTTTTAACTAAATTATTAAACCAAGGAACTATGATTAATTATTAATTGTTTATTTTTATTTTAAATCATTTTACATAAGTACTCAGTGTGATAATAAAAAAATAAATATAATTATTATTACCTAATCAGTTTTAATTAAAGTTATAAATATGTGCAAATAAATTTAACTTAATGTATAATTTTTAAATTAACTGAAAACAGATATAATAGCTGATACTTAAATTAGCTAAGTTATCTATTACATAGGCGTAAACTGGGGGGAGGCGAGAGGGGGCAATGCCGCCCTTGGTATTTTGTAAATTAATTTGAAAAATATTATCAAAAAAGCATTTTAGATTTGTAAGAATTATTTTTTTAAGAAAACTGAAAAATATAATATTTTTAAAAGATTAACTATAGAAAAAAAAATGAATTGATTAATCAAAATGTATTTATTTATTGCTATTTGCCATATGCGATATGCCATCGTAATACATCATGATAATAATTATGATAAAAAGTAAAAACAAAACCAAACAGCAAACTGCAGCCTGCTGTGTTCCGAAAAAATCATTAAGATTCGGTAAATTTTTAGTTCATATACTATGGATGGAGCCACAGCGTATTATTTTGTTGCCGATATTAGCGACGAATCTCCGAATTAAGGTGATTGATATGCACATGCGCGATGCAACTCTTCGCATGATTATCCATAAGTTACTATCCCTGAATTATTCTAAATCATAGTTCGTGGTTAATTATATTATTATAGTAATTATTATATTATTATAGTATATTATTACCTATACTATTTTTGCAATATCATATAATATTATTTAAACATAATATGCTGATTTGATAATAAATTATCTGAGGATAAATATGCAAGAAGTTGCGTTGTGCATGTGCATATCGAATACCTAATTCGGCGACTCGTCGTTGATATTGGCAAAGTTTTTTTTGTATTGGTATAATACGCTGTAGATCCATCCATTGTAGTATAATGATTTAAGGGTAAAATGAAAGCCTGTTTTCCTATTCGAGATAACTGTTTAACTGTGAACTTCAACTGATAACAATATGACACGACTTTATCTTGTATTATTCTTCACTATTCATCGTTGATTTTGACTGTTTGAGCTTTGAGCGTAGTGTTATAGAATTACTACATTAAAATATTACTATAATACTATTTAGTATATACTATTCTAATATCTTTTTTTGTACAATTCAAGGTACTTTTTTATTATTTTATATTTGTGTGTACATGACTTTAGTTATTATTAATTGTATAAGCTATAATTAATATACAGACGCACAGTGTGATACATTTAAAAATAAATATATATTATATACCTAATAACTATAAATTATAAAATTAGGTATATCGTATATTATACATTATATTTATAACGTTATGACTTATGATGGACTTCGGAAATAAATTCCATTTTATGCAAAAATAAAATAATAGGAAAATATAGAAATGCAGAGTGTTTTCATTAAATAAACCATCATCTTATCAAGCTTTTTCCATAATGTCATTTAATTTTACATACTACAATAAAGATTTTGCTTAAATAATAATATTATTGTGTTATGCTTTCCAGTTTCCACTGATTAAGTATATTTAATCTCCAAATATCTTTAAGTATACGGTATATCGACATAAAATAAAGTTAGCCCCCCCCCCCCCCCCATAAAAATTGCCCAAGTTACGCCCATGATCTATTAGGTTAATTAGAAATTTAACGAACTAGTTAAGTTGAAAACCAAAAAAATTTAATTTTTCAACTAGGTACCTAGTTATTATTGTTTCCTATATAGTTATTATTCTGTATACTTACCCAAAAGCGGGACGGCGTTCAACAGACCCTTGTCCGATGAGCTCAGTTGGAAATCGCATTGCGCCGAAGGCAGGACGAAAGACACGACGCTCACGGATATGGCGCAGTTCATGTAGATGAGACCACATAGCGCCAACAAGAAGTAGTGGAATCGGCCGAATTCTATCGTGCAACAACGTAGATTGTCGACGAGATTTGGGATGAAAAAAAATCGAAAAATCTTCGTTTATAATTTAATTAATATAAATACCCACAAGTACCATAAAAGCGATGGGGGAAAAATATGTATTACCTGCGCACGTTATGGCGTGCTCGAAAATTGATCCATTGTCCAAGAAATCCAAACCTAAACGTATAACAAATAATAAATTGTATGAGTTATAAATGGTATAACATATTATAATATTATGTATGTATGTTGATAAATATAATACGTATGCATAGACCATCGAAGCAATTGAACACAATTAGTTTCGTATTAATGACAAAATATCGTAATGATGTTTGTCAATATACTCGATAAATTCTCGTTAGATAAATTCTGGCAATTATAGCTTGTGCGTTAATTAAAAAAGGTTTAAACTTGTAGCGACAACATTGACTACTAAGATTTTACACTTTTTTTTAACAATTTTAATTGAAAACCAAGGAGTAAACGTTAGTTTTGTTATTCATTAAAGCGACGTCTGAAGTACATACGCAGCTTAAATGACAATCTATTTTTTTTTCATCTTCAATACACATGTACTTCTATTACTATAGCCTATAAGTATATGAATAAAATATGATATACACTTTTTGACTCTTATAGCTATTAATGTGACGTGTACTGAATTAGGTTTATAATATAATAGTTAATCTATCCTCTTTATAATTTTTCGTCATAAATTTCTTCAATTTTCAAAAAATTGCTGAAGTTTTTCATTGCAATATTCGATTGAAAACAAGTTACCCCTAGCACTAATATTTTTTAATGCGTTTATATATTTTATAAATTACCTATGTACTTACTCATTAAAAATATCTTCTACTAAAAAAAATAATAGTTTAAATTTGTGATATCTGTTATCACGAATGCAATTGATTGTTATTGATTTGTATTATGAATGTACACAATCCAATGCTGAAATGTACCCAGCTACTTTATTTTCACAATTTACCTACTATTTGATATGAATATAGTAAATATTTGTTATTTTGAGTGAAGGCCATTATCGTACAAAAGATTGAAGTACACCGTATACACTTATACATTTGTATGGGATTTTATTAATCGAGTATTCAAGTACCTATACTGCATAGATAATAATATAATATATTAATATGTATACATTTACTTACAAGTAACG